>NC_090445.1:324675229-325290998 GCF_031143425.1 Pleurodeles waltl | reverse complement strand
GAAATGTGAGGAACATGTGTTTTTTTAGCCAAATTTTGAGGTTTGCAAAGGATTCTGGGTAACAGAACCTGGTCCGAGCCCCGCAAGTCACCCCTCCTTGGATTGCCCTAGGTCTCTAGTTTTCAGAAATGCACAGGTTTGGTAAGTTTCCCTAGGTGACGGCTGAGCTAGAGGCCAAAATCTACAGGTAGGCACTTCGCAAATATCACCTCTGTTGTCTTCCAAAAATTTGGATGTGTCCACGTTGCGCTTTGGGGCGTTTCCTGTCGCGGGCGCTAGGCCTACCCACACAAGTGAGGTATCATTTTTATCGGGAGACTTGGGGGAACGCTGGGTGAAAGGAAATTTATGGCTCCTCTCAGATTCCAGATCTTTCTGCCACAGAAATGTGAGGAACATGTGTTTTTTTAGCCAAATTTTGAGGTTTGCAAAGGATTCTGGGTAACAGAACCTGGTCCGAGCCCCGCAAGTCACCCCTCCTTGGATTCCCCTAGGTCTCTAGTTTTCAGAAATGCACAGGTTTGGTAGGTTTCCCTAGGTGCCGGCTGAGCTAGAGGCCAAAATCTACAGGTAGGCACTTCGCAAAAAACACCTCTGTTTTCTTCCAAAAATTTGGATGTGTCCACGTTGCGCTTTGGGGCGTTTCCTGTAGCGGGCGCTAGGCCTACCCACACAAGTGAGGTATCATTTTTATCGGGAGACTTGGGGGAACGCTGGGTGGAAGGAAATTTGTGGCTCCTCTCAGATTCCAGAACTTTCTGACACAGAAATGTGAGGAACATGTGTTTTTTTAGCCAAATTTTGAGGTTTGCAAAGGATTCTGGGTAACAGAACCTGGTCCGAGCCCCGCAAGTCACCCCTCCTTGGATTCCCCTAGGTCTCTAGTTTTCAGAACTGCACAGGTTTGGTAGGTTTCCCTAGGTGCCGGCTGAGCTAGAGGCCAAAATCTACAGGTAGGCACTTTGCAAAAAACACCTCTGTTTTCTTCCAAAAATGTGGATGTGTCCACGTTGCGCTTTGGGGCGTTTCCTGTAGCGGGCGCTAGGCCTACCCACACAAGTGAGGTATCATTTTTATCGGGAGACTTGGGGGAACATAGATTAGCAAAACAAGTGTTATTGCCCCTTGTCTTTCTCTACATTTTTTCCTTCCAAATATAGGAGAGTGTGTAAAAAAGACATCTATTTGAGAAAAGCCCTGTAATTCACATGCTAGTATGGTCACCCCGGAATTCAGAGATGTGCAAATAACCACTGCTCCTCAACACCTTATCTTGTGCCCTTTTTGGAAAAACAAAGGTTTTCTTGATAGCAATTTTTTACTCTTTATATTTCAGCAAATGAATTGCTGTATACCCGGTATAGAATGAAAACGCACGTCAGGCTGCAGCTCATTTATTGGCTCTGGGTTCCTCGGGTTCTTGATGAACCTACAAGCCCTATATATCCCCGCAACCAGAGGAGTCCAGCAGACGTAACGGTATATTGCTTTCGATAATCTGACATTGCAGGGAAAAGTTACAGAGTAAAACGTAGAGAAACATTTATGTTTTTTTCACCTAAATTTCAATATTTTTCTTTTTCAGTTGTTATTTTCTGTAGGAAACCCTTGTAGGATCTATACAAATGACCCCTTGTTGAATTCAGAATTTTGTCTACGTTTCAGAAATGTTTAGGTTTCTGGGATCCAGCATTGGTTTCATGCCCATTTCTGTCACTGACTGGAAGGAGGCTGAAAGCACAAAAAATTGCAAAAATGGGGTATGTCCCAGAAAAATGCCAAAATTGTGTTGAAAAATTGGGTTTTCTGATTCAAGTCTGCCTGTTCCTGAAAGCTGGGAAGCTGCTGAGTTTAGCACCGCAAACCTTTTGTTGATGCCATTTTCAGGGGAAAAACCACAAGCCTTCTTCTGCAGCCACTTTTTCCAATTTTTTTGAAAAAAACGAAATTTTCCCTGTATTTTGGCCAATTTCTTGGCCTCTTTCAGGGGAACCCACAAAGTCTGGGTACCTCCAGAATCCCTAGGATGTTGGAAAAAAAGGACGCAAATTTGGCTTGGTTAGCTTATGTGGACAAAAAGTTATGCTGGCCTAAGCGCGAACTGCCCCAAATAGGCAAAAAAAGGCCTGGCACAGGAGGGGGAAAAGGCCTGGCAGCGAAGGGGTTAAAAACACTGATTGATTGAAAGGAATGAGCACAGGGTGGAGGAGCAGGCAATTGAAGAGCTGAAATGACAGCAGGCTTGCTGATCTGTTGAATATCAGGACTGGGAGCCTGCACTCTACATCGGCTGGCTAAAAGGGTCAGTGGGACTGGTCTGAGAGCACACTCTGCACATGGCTGCAGAAGAGGCTGTACAGAATGAAATGCTGCCGACCCGCAGACAATAGGACAGACTGCCTCCAAAGAACTGCTAGAACGCTGGCTCTGGACTTGGCTGGGTCTGCCACAGACTACCCAGGTATGGGGGATTAACTAAGAGTAAAACTGGTGGACTGGACTGGAGCCCGCTCAGTCCCATTATCAGTAAGGGACAGGGACTAACTCTCTGGCGATGAGGGGCACTACATTGGGGAAGGGTTTAATTGGATCTGGCCACCCGCCCTGTTGCACAGAGAAGTACATGAAGGAAGGGTGCACAAGCACAGTGGAGCCTCCACCAGATAAACAAACTATACTGTTGCCTCAGTGAAGAGGGGGGTCGCTGGGGCCTAGCAGAAGGTAGTAGGTTTTTGTGAGATCTCAGGTGGGAACTGAGCTGAACAAACTGGGTCACACATAAAGAATACTCAATGCTCTGCTGTAACCTGAGGCAAACTTGGTCCTCTTTAACACATCAATCCTCCCCCGGTATTGAGGTAGTGTGTTTTAGATTAGTGCAAACTCAGTATCTCCTCCCAACCCCACTATAGGCTGTTTAGCTCTACCCCCCAGCTCCTGAACTGGTACATAGTTGCAGCTCGCGGACAGAGCAGCTTGCATAGTGACCAAGATGGGCAAGCTGTGTACGTCTAAAGGGGGGCCATCAGATACAAGGGTGGAGACCACCGGGGGAGGTCAAATGGAAAGGACGGAGGGACAGACGTCCCTTGCTGCACAGACAGCAACCATCCTGGAGGCCATTAGCGATACAAAGACATCCCTAGAATCACACATTGCTGCATTGGTGAGTGAAGCGGGCCTCTTGAGAGATGATCATAAAAAAACTGATATAGTTTTAGAGCTGGACAACCAACTGGGTACCACTCTGTGGTGTGTTAAAAGAGTCTGTGCAATCACGTAAATAGTCGGAAGCCATGACGGCTTCGGCTTAGATTATTTCACCGGCATAGCGTACTCGCTTCGGCACCACGAAGGAATTCTACAGCGTACACGCTTTTCAATTAAATAACTTGGAAGTCCTGAAGAAATCCTGGGGGTACTCCCCGGATGAAACACGTGTTGACAGACTAAGGACGACTGATTATACTGATCAACCTTGGAACCAAATTTTGTGAGAGATGAATGGACACTAATGGGAAGATGACCAATTACACTGTTAATGTGGAAGTAAAGTCACATGAGGATACGAATTGAGAACTTTTGATTTAATCACGTATGGACTTTGGACACAATCACATATGGATACATGATTTGGAGTGTTTTATACCACCGGGGACTGTGAACCTGACACGGTTATGTTTTGTTTGATCTCTAGACGATTTAATTAATAAATTTCTGGATGGGAGACTTCAATACCTGATATTCATTGGCTTTTATATTCAATGCAATTATAAAAAGATCTTGACTTGATTTGATACATTGTATGGTTATTATGCCGTTTTGAGTAATTATTACGTGTGCATTTGATTTTGATTTTGAATATTGGACAACAATCGTTGTCACTTTGGGGAGTTAGAGGGTTTGACCCCAATCATTTGCACCGTTCAACACTTTAGGTCTTTATAATAAGGAGAATCAGATGCGCCTTTCGCACCCGTCATTCACCCTCTTTTTAGTGTGTTAAAAGAGCTTACACTGAAATGCAACGTCCTCGAGAAAGAGGTTAAACTGCTGAAACACATACTGGAAGATGCAGAGAGCAGCTCTTACCGCCTTAATATCCTACTAGTTCGGGTACCAGAAAGGGCTGAAGGCCTAATCACGGAGCTATTCATGGAAAAAACAGTATTGCTAGGGAACCTATCCGCTTCTTTTCTGAGGAACGGGTGCTCAGAATTCTGGGGGTATCCACCACTGCCGCCCACCTCCCCCCCACCAGTCATAGCGAGACTGATGAACTTTAGAGATTGGGATGTTATACTATAAGCGGCCCAGGAACATGGGCCCAGGTTAATAGACTTCCAGGAGGTGAACCTATACCCAGACTACACTAACATAGTTCAAAGACAGCAGGGGGTGTATGTCTCAGTAAAGGTACTGCTGGAGCTAGATCTGATATATGCACTCCTATTTCCTGCTATGATGTAGGCGCAGGAGGCGTCATGGTTGGAAAAGCTATATCTCTGGTCGGGTCCAGCACAGGAAGAACGGAGGAAAGATGGTTGGCACCAGGTATCCGCGAAACATTGCCACCACAAGCAGGTTGTGTCCTCTCCGACGAAGGAGCTAGTGAAGGCGGCCCAGAAACAGACAGTATGAGAGATCAAACAATGTAGTGACAAACTTTAGCAATAACTCCTTGGTGTCAGAGAAAGAGGGCAGCGGCTCGGAGTGGATTGAGACAGAACAGGACACCAAAGAGGATTAACTGCTTCACATCATACCTATGACGTCTAACCATCTGGTGTAGGAGAGCCCTGACAGCGTGTGGTGGTAATATAATGCCAAGCTCCAGGGCCCTTTGATATCAAGGGGCAGTGGAGCTTCCTGAGCAAACTGCGACTGTTTGCCAGCAGATGCAAGCTTAGTGACTGTCATGAATGGGTGACCTCTGGTTACACCCCAGCGACAGAAGTGCCACAATGTTTTTCGAATTGTTACAGTTTGGGATTTACATGTACAGTGAGTTGGGGGGTAGTCAATTTTAGAATCACCACGTGGTAAAGTAGGAAGTTGGGTAGTTTTAGAGGTAGCTCCCAACACCTTGACACATCATAAGGAGGCACTCACAGACCATACACTCACAGGGGCCAGGCCCACTCATGGAAAGAGGACACTCTCCCACCATGATAAACACCCAGTCACTAATGCTGTTGATGTGGCACATCAACAGCCAACGCAATACAGTGAAGAGAAGTCCTTGTCCTCAAGGCTCTAGGCAGACACACATATCTGATGTCATGTTTTTCCAGAAAAAGCATCTCCTTGATGGGCAGCACTGCATCATGGGAAGGGGCAGATACAAAGTGGAATGCTGAGCTCTGTATACCTCTGGCTCAAGGGGTGTGCCCACCCTCCTTAAGACAAATCTGCTGATCCGTGCATCGTTCCCCTGACAGACGCACAGGGCTGCTGTAGGAGGCTGGCCCTTTATGTGGTATGTCAATATTATCATGTAAAGGGTCTAAGGGTTTCCCAACGAGAGGACATGGCTTGCTATGCAATCCAAAAGTGCTCTATTTGGAGGTAGGGTGGTTGAGCAGCCTTAGGCTTAACACACAGGAGTGCAAGACATCTACAAATGCACACAATAGTCAATAAACAAGACCCACAACTCAAAAAGGATATCCACAGCAATTTATAAAAATAGCAAGTATCTTCATATATGTTTAGGCATCAGAGAAAAATCGTTCAGGTAAGTATGTTTTAAATAGTAATTCATTAACTTTTAAAAGTGGACACAGTGCAGTTTCTGAGCTCTGCAATGTTATCCTATGGGAGGATAAACAAGTTCTGCAAACAGGTAGAGTACAGCGACTTACAAGACCAATCTTCAGGGGTTAAGGTGAGAAGTGGGCAAGGTCCAAGGCAGCACCAGCAGTACACCACTAGCAGCATGGGGGCGGCTGGGTGCAGGGTGCAAAACAGCATCAGGTGCCCAGTGCTTTTGAATGGAGATCGCTCACTGTGCAAAAAAGCTGCAGGCTCTGGCTAGGATGCCAGTCGGGCTGAACCAACAGCAAGGCTCGGGCCTCACGATGCTGGGGCGCAGGTAGGCACCTTTGGTCCTCTTCACCATGGCTCAGGGGCGATGGGTGCAGAGGTGTCCTTAGGGGTCATTTTGTTTTTTTACCGGAGCAGACACGGTGGTGGGGGTGTTGTGTGCAGAGGCGGCAGGCGTGTTCGGGGAGTCCAGGAGGGTGAAACCACAATGGACTTGGACTCTGGAGAGCTGGAGAGCCTTGTTGGCACTGGTGGTCCACTTCATCTTGCGTCAGAGATGATTTCAGGTGTTGGGTTTTGGTAGTTCCAGAGGCTTCAGAGTCCCTTCTTTAGGAGTTGCTGGAGAAGAGGTTGTGTGTTCATGGGAGATCTAAGTCTTTATTGAAGACCTGAAATCCTCCCGGGTTTCTGGAGTCACACCTGCAGGACGAATCCACTTTGGTGCAGAGTTTGATGAGGGATGCAGACAGGCCGTCGGGGTTGGTACCAGGTCAGCTGCTTCTTCTCTCCTCTTCTGCGTTCACAGCTCTTCTGTGTCCTTGGTCTTCTTAGGTTGTCAGGTTCTGCTTCTCTGGTGCCAGGGGCGCCCTAAATATTGAATTTAGGGGTGTTAGTGGTGTATAGGGTAGTAGCCAATGGGCTATTGACCCGTGGGGTCACTACGCCCCTTATATGACCACTTCCTGTGGGGAGTGGGCATAACCTTGTCCCAGAATTCCTAGGTATGCCATCACAAATATGGCTACCTCTGAAACTTTGTGCATCTCTCAGTAGCCCACCTTAGGGGTGGTACTAACCTGGAGGTGACACGCTACCTGACTAGTTAATTTCCCTGCCTGTCCAGGTGCCATGTGGACTCTAGATGAGGGGGTCGCTTCCTCTCCTGTAAGGGGAGCCACATTCTCATTTCAAAGGTGGCAGGTGAGTGAGGCTGAAACACAGGAAGGCTTCAACGACGAGCGGCTTCCTGTGGTGCAGCCCACAGCTTCAAAAGCTACACTCTGTACCATAGGAACTGCACACTCTAGTATCAGTGGGAAGGAGGCGCGCGCTTACATTCAGGATTCGCACTTACATGAGTCAGGCTGCTAGGGTGTGGGTCCTGAGTAATGGGGAATGGGGAGTGATGTGAGAGACCTTTGTTTTGCAACTGCACAGCGGTTGATGTGGACTGCCGTGGTGGTCAGGGAATTGGGTTGTTTGAGTTAATGTTTGATATCTGTGCTGTCGGGTATACAACAATAAACATAATTAAAAAAACAGAGGCTCCATAGAAAAGGGAGTCAGATGGGAAGATGCCTAGCCTTGTTGCTTAGGAGGCAGATCCCTCCACCTATGATACTGGCGGTCATGGGCAAATATGGTGCAAAGGTGACTACACAAATAGCGGTTAATACAATTCTTAGGGGGTATTTGGCACAGATTCATAAGAGGCCACTTCCGACCCATGATATCCTGACTCAGCAGTTTCTAGATGCCGTAGAAATGTCGAAATTCAGCCAGTAGAGCAGGTTGGAATTAGAGCAGATCCCTCACGAGAAGAGTTGAAGGAAGTCATCCTGGAGATGCTGCATGATAAGGTGTGGATGATCTGCCTTCTGAGTTTTATCAGACAAACCCTTCTCTGTTCACCTATTTGAGGTGTTTCAGCGGCCAAAAGCCCTTTTAGGCTACCGCAGTCTTTGCGGAAGGATGTCATATTTATGTTGCCAAACCAGTTAGGGATCCGTTACCTGGATCTTACAGGACTTTATCAATGATGAATGTGAATGAGAAGATGTTATCTAAGACTACGGCAAATAGACTAAAAAGGGGGGTCATTACCTTGATCCATGAAGACCAGTGTGGTTTCACAACTACTAGGAACACCCTCATGAATATTATGCAAGCAGTTTAAACCTCTAATAAGGATGCAGTAATCATGACCTTATACATTGAAAAGGCATTTAACATGCTGGAGTGGAGGTATATTAAGGTGGTTCTGTGCAAGATGAAGTTTGACCCCAATTTCTTTAGTTGGATTTCCCTCTTGTATCCCTACCCTATTGCGCAGGTTCTCTCCAGGGAATATGTGGCTGATAGCTGGAATGTAGAGATGGGGACTAGAGAGGTGTGCCCCTTGTCCCCACACCTGTGTGCTCCGGCCATAAAGCCACTGGCAGTTCACCTACGCTGTGTTATGAGTGATTGGCGCATTCGGGTGTGTGATACTAACCACATCTTTTCCTTATACAGGGATGATGCTCTTCTTTACTTGCAACAGCTACATATCTAATTTCTGGGATTGCTAGAGAAACTTAAGTAGACTGGGGAGGCCTCTGCACTGTATATCACTCAGGGTAAATCGCTGCTTTTTTCCATGGACAGGCTGGTTGAATCTCCAATATAGAGGTTGCCCTAGGCAAAACTACGATGGGATACTGGTAGGTTCCGTTATTTCTGAATCTAAGTGACACACACAGCACAGAAACAGCTTGCTTGTAACTTGGAAAGAGTATTAGAGGGTCGTCAGGTTTTGGTGCACTTTTTAAACACTTTGCCATTGGCTGTGATCGGAAGGCTGGCAGTAGTAAAAAATTATTTACGCCTTACAGAATGCTATGTGACCAGTGTCCTGCACTACTTTTAAGAAACTGGATAGTCTGTTGATTTAATTAATATGGGCGGGCTAGTGGAGTAAAGTAGGGTTGAACATTCTCAAGTTGAATATAGGGACAAGAGTTTGGGTCTCCCAGACTAAGAATTCTGTTACATGGCAACATGGCTCGAATATGCAGCCAACTGGCGTTCAGGAGAAGACAGGTGGGAAAAAGAGCTCTTGGAGAGGGCATAAGGTGGACATTTTAGCAACACACTTGATGTCTGAGACAAGACAGGTGGACTTGTTCACTCTTGTGGTGTGACTGGTAGATGGTGTATGAAAGTCTGTGGTTAAGGTGGTTTTGGATGAGCCCCCTTTCTGCTGGAAATTTCAGATTTGGTGGCTACGACCTTCTATAAATATCTGATGCAAGATGTCCATGCTGCGGTGGACAAGGAAGTCTGCAACACTTTAGGTGACCCATTTCCTGGCGACACCTGTATTACATTCCAGGAGGCACAGGAACATCTAAACAGTCTGGGAAAGTTGGACTACTTTCCCATCTCCACGGCAGTGACACAGACAGTAGGGGGGTCATTGCGGCCGGCGGAACACTGGCGGTAACACTCCAGCAGGCTGGCGGTGTTCCGCCAGTGTATTATGACCATGGCGCATTAGCCACGGGCATACTGCCGGCCCCTCCACTATACCGTCAGGCTTCCGCCAGGCGGTCATAATCCCTGGGGATTATGAGTCCCCAACCGCCAGCTTGTCCATGGCGGTAAACACCGCCATGGATAGGCTGGCAGTAAGGGGGACACAGAGTGCCCCTGGGGGCCCCCGGCACTGCCCATGCACTCGGCATGGGCAGTGCAGAGGCCCCCAGCCACAGCCCCATCGTGCATTTAACTGCCCCACTTTCGGGCAGTGAAATGCGCGAAGGGTGCTGCTGCACCCGCTGCACATCAGCATTGCCGCTGGCTCTATTATGAGCTGGCTTCAATGTTGATGTGACTTTTCCGCTGTTTCCATCCGCTGGCCCAGCGGAAATGTCAAAATAGGGTGCCAGGGAGGAGAATTTACATAAACCTCTTTTAGATGTGAATGGGTTAGAGCATGTGCTCAGGTGACGGAGGGGTCCAGTAATGCCAGGTTCAAATTAGCACACTTTCATGTGTTGCATTACAGGTATCTCCCACCTGCTGGACTGCATCTGATTTAGCCAACAAGGCCTGATTTATGCCCTAGATGTTCCATGATGTGTATGTATTTTCTGCACATGGTTAGGAGTTGTGTTGCAGTGGTACAATACACGAGGGAGGTCACTGGTAGATTGACATCGGTTTCGGGGCTTTCACTTGAGATGTTTGGTGCCCTTCCCTAAAAATAAAAGGATGTACAGTTGCTTTGTGTTGACAAGGTTCATCTTTATTTGTATCACTTCCTTTTCTTGTTCAGTATATCAAATCATAATACTTTGGGCATATTTATTAACTGAGGAGGACCGTCTTGTCCCCATTAGTTAAAAATCACCATACTAACTGACTTCATAAATACCACTCACACATCACCAAAAATACATAAAAAGACTGTATTTTACCATACTCCTTTGTTATAGAACAATAGTACACAGAAACAAACTAAATTTCCAAAATGCAGAATATAATACATAACCACTTGTGCATTGTTCAACGAATAGGAACCTTGAAGACATCCACGTATACCATTACAGCATATCCTAATATAATTAATATTATTCAAACTCCTTGATTCAAAATGATTGCTTCTATAAGTTTAATCAATGTTCCATGTCTTGTCAGAGGGGAAGAACCGCTAGTGCCTAAGAGCATTTTGTCGAAAGGATGGTCAGCTGACCATCACCCTTCTTCAGGACACAAGCTGGAAGTTCCAACTAGATAACAAGCATTGACAAAGCCAATAGGTCTCAGCAATCCGGCAATCTGAGAGCTATAGGTGTTGGAAATGTAGATGTATTTGTGTACAGCTCTGGTGCTTTTTTTTATTAATATACACAAATACATTAACACTGCCAATGCCTATAGCCCTCGGATTGCCATGACCTATTAGCTTTCTGGCTTTAGGCAAATGAAAGACATTGAGTGGGGTTATGGAGAATTTCAATGAATTTGGTATGTTAATATATGCATATTTCCTTATTTTTAACTTCTGGCCTAGATGCATGGCTGCAGCTTCAACAGGTGAAAAAGCAGAATGATCTCTATTTTTTCAGCAGACACTGAGGCCAGGGTCACTCAGGTTGGAATAAACCACTGGGCCTGGGCCTGGTGTATATAAAGAGTCATACTGTATGAAACAATGTGTTTCTATTACAATGTTCTGGAATGTTTTATATTCTTATCAAAAGCCTGTGTTCAGTCCGATGCTGGAAGTAAGTTTATCAGAGACATCTATGGGTATGCTACTAAATTTGTGCTTACTACCCCTGACAAGTGCTCAATGTTGGCACAGGGCACATACAATTAAATTCTGTTTCCATTAGGCATTTGGAGGAATTGAGGGAAAATGCAACAGATAACTCACTCATACTGCTGGGTTTAACCAAAAGTGCACATCTGTACTGATGAAAAAAGAAAAAAAGGAAAAAGAAAAATATAAATATGACACATATTTTAAACAACATTACATAATTATCTGGGCTTGTAAAGTCATCAACGTAATAGGAAACTGACATATAATAAAGTGCAATACATACGCAATTAGCAAGTTTTGATTTTCAGGCTACTCTGGGAGTATACAAAATATGCGTTTACAAGCTTCTACAGTGCCACCCCGGGATGGAGGAGACAATGGCAAGTGACAGTCCACATGGAACTTTGAGCATGTCGCAAATTTGGAGGGAAAATACCAACACTGGAGAAAAACATATATGGTATGTACATAGCTGCCAAGTTTCAGATTGCTATGTGTGATATTTTCATAATTTCAGTGTAATTATGAGTGATCAACAACTACAAGGGACACTTTCTGTATAGCAAAATCAAACAATTAAGATGAGGGAAGCATATAAATATCAGAAAGTAAACTTATTTGTGCAGCACGAAACTCTAAGATCTTAAAACTGCTGCAAAGCGCCAGAAACAGAAGCACCGTGTGCCCTTGTAATCTTATCTTATTGTGAGAGGAGCTTCACTGAACTCCATGCCGCACTGACCCACGTGGGACGACAGGTCACCCAGGTCGAGTAACAGGATGTGAGAGGCCCCGGAGCGTAATCAGCACTACACGGGCATGATAATGATTGGGCAAGTCTTAGGAGACAAGAGGCTGTTAGTGAGGCACACATAACGCCACGGTCACAGTAAGGGCTGAGGAGCTGTATTCAAAAAGTCACAGCTCACGTCTTCATTTATAAACAAATAAGTATTTTACTTAGCTCAGTCAAGTCACACTAATCATTATTAATAAAGCAATTTAATGTGAGTGTTGACCTGGCCGAGGCCTGGGGCACACCGTGGCGCCCACTATGTAAATACTGTGAGTCTTCATTTCAAGTTGCAAAATAAATTGGAAACACTGAAATGCAAATGTAATTAAACTGGGGTAAAGATGGGTATAAAAAATAAAATAGTGATATAAAGATTGAGAACTGAGCCCATAAGGACAACATTTACAGGTGTGGGGAAGAGGACCTCCAATGCACGGCAAGCTTCAGTACTGTATCTCTTGGCAAGCACCTGTCTCCTGCACACAGCAGCGTGCAGCACTCCAGACATCGATGAGAAAAAAAGCCCCATGGTGGTTAGAAAGAGGCCCAAAAAAAACTGAGATTACTAATGAACACAGATAGAACTTAGAGGCAGATTTCCAAAGCTGTAGGTTCCGCAGGAGTTCATATGTGCAAGGTACATATGGAGAGTGGACCAAAGTGGAGAAAAAAAAGTAAACACTGAAAGTCATAAAACACTGGTTATATTTAACACTTGTATCATGCTTAATATTTAACCTTATCAATGTGAAAATCAAGCACACGTTCATTTTGAGAACCTTGGTCTTAAAATAAAAAGAACTAAGGGCCAGATGTAGCAAACGTTTTGCGACTCGCAAACGGCAAAATTTGCCGTTTGCGAGTCGCAAAACGCGTATCCCAATGCAGAAATGCATTTTGCGAGTCGTTACCGACTCGCAAAATGCATTTCAGACTCGCAAATAGGAAGGGGTGTTCCCTTCCTATTTGCGAGTCGCATTGGGATGCAATACCATTTACGACCGCATATGCGGTCTCAAATGGCATCGCAGTTACCATCCACTTCAAGTGGATGGTAACCCAATCGCAAATTGGAAGGGGTCCCCATGGGACCCCTTCCAGTTTGTGACTGGAGGCCAAAATATTTTTTCAGGGCAGGGAGTGGTCCAAGGGACCACTCCCTGCCCTGAAAAAAAAACCGAAACTAAAGGTTTCGTTTTTTTTTTTAAGTACAGCTCGTTTTCCCTTAGGGAAAACGGGCTACACTTCAAAAAAAAAAAAATGCTTTATTTAAAAGCAGGTCGCTAACATGGAGGTCTGCTGACGTCAGCAGGCCTCCATGTTAGCGAGTGCCTATACTCGCAATGGGGCCGCAATTTGCGACCCACCTCATGAATATTCATGAGGTGGGTCATTGCGACCCCATTGCGAGTTGCAGTCGGTGTCTGAGACACCGTACTGCATAGCAATTTGCGACTTGCAAATTGCGAGTCGCAGGGACTCGCAATTTGCAAGTCGCAAATTGCTTTTTTCCTACATCTGGCCCTAAGTCATTTGTGATGAAGACCGGACCCAAATTAGCAAAAACGAAAAAAATTGTTTTAGACGGGCATGAGATACTCAAGGTCCCACATTTTACGTATCTGGGGGTTCCCATTGATGCAGATTTTAATTGGAAATTTTTAGTTAATATACGCTCAATACAATTCCAAAAAGCCATTGAAGCAGTTTTTAGGTTCGCGAAAAGACTCCAACATAAACCTGTTAAGGAAATGATGACTGCCTTCTCCTCTAAGTGTCTTTCTATTGCGACATTTGGAGCCGGGGTTTTGGGGTATGCAGAATGTACAGGACTTCAGACTACAGAAAATAAATTTTTAAGAAGGTTATTAGCAGTCCCTCAATCTACTCCAGTAAAGTTCTGTCACAAAGAGGTAGGCTTGAGATACATATCTAGCTATATAAAACTTCAACCTGTAATATTGTGGGTTAAAATCTGGACTAAGCCAGAAGCGCATTTATGTAGAAAGGTGATAGAGGATTGTCTCCTCTTGTCACGATCTCTGGATATACCCTGGCTTAGATATGTCTATCTCTCTCTCCTATCACTAGGATTAGGGGATTTTTTTCATAAACCAGACACCCTAACAAGACAGGACATTAAGAAGGTTAAAGATATATTCTGGCAGAAAAATCAGGCCATGGAGTCAGCATCTGGTGTAATGAGATTATGGACGAGGTATGAGACACAGCAATTTCAACCAAAGCTGTATCTGACCATTATTAATCATG
Source organism: Pleurodeles waltl (assembly GCF_031143425.1). Taxonomy (NCBI): domain Eukaryota; kingdom Metazoa; phylum Chordata; class Amphibia; order Caudata; family Salamandridae; genus Pleurodeles; species Pleurodeles waltl. The sequence goes on along the minus strand of NC_090445.1, from coordinate 325,276,854 downwards.
AGCGACAAAGGTTTTTACTCACGAGGCTACGTTGAAATATTTTACATTACTTGGTAGCATTTCCAGTATGTGGAACCTGGTTTAAGAACCTCCCTCCTTGTCGCTGCGATGGAAAGACACCTCAGAGTACACTACATTTTATGCTTTTTTGCACTTTTTATGTTGTTCCAAGAAAAAGGTTTTTACGCCCGTTATTTTTGTGTAATAGTATTAGAACTAGCCAGCTTGCTTATTCCCATTTACACGATCTGGGAAATATGGACATAATTCAGGCTGTGTTAAATTTCATAAATGCTGCTCATGATATTCGGAAAATGTATTAATAACGTTTTTAGAAATTTTAATGATTGAGAAATTTGTATGTTTTATTTTATTTGATGTTTTTTATGGTCTTTCTGTACTGAATAAAGTAAATGAATGAATGAATGAACCTTATCAATGTGAAAATCAAGTACACGTTCATTTTGAGTAAATCTGTGTATGTTTGCTGTAGAGAAGAACATTATTGTACTGCCATTGTAAGTGATATAATTGCATTTTTTTGCTTGCTAACCAACCAGTTAAACGATAATTACAACATTCTAAGATGGCCCTCCCCATGCTAATCATGCAAAAAGGCAGTGGGGTAGCTTTATTTTACGTGCATCCTTCCTTTGCAGGACATCTACAATGTGATAATTCGAGAATGAGGCAGCCACCCATTGACCTGTGGGGGTCTAATGGGGAACACGATTAGAACACTGGAATATGAGGACTGCAGTGCCTAAATGCCAACTGTCAGACGCAGCAGCCCGGCCCACCTTCGGAGCTTAAGGAGCCAGGCAGCAGCATGGGCAAGGGGTAAACAAACATTTTTAAAACGGTGCTCGGAGCTCATGAAAACACCAGTGCCTCTTAGGAGGGCTTGGAAACGAAGAACAGCATGGGCAAGGGATAAAAGAAAAAAAAAACAGTGTTTGGAGCAAATGAGAACACCAACGCTCCTGAGGAGGGCGTGGAAACTAAGACAAAAAAGTTCCTAAATTGGGCATAACATGAGGGATATTGGAGGGATAATGTACTTGGTCCCTGCTCTCAGAGAGGGATAAAGACAGGAAAAGACATGACCAAAGCATGGCATGGACAAATGGTGAGAAACAATGGGAGAGCGATAATGGAGCCAGCCAATGGCACGCCTGTGGGCCGGTTGAAGCCCACAATGTAGATACAGCGTGTCTCGGTTTGAGACAGCGCATGCGTGCAGTCTAGAGCCAAGACCTAAAAATAAAAGGGGGGACAAGGACTACTGCTGCCCACCAGTACTCAGTATACTCAGGGATAAACCACGTATAAGTCATCAAAGTTAAAAATTCATCCAAGATTAGCATAGAGTTATCAAAACAATTAAATGGCTTCTCCCAAATCCCTATAAAGAGGTTCCTCTGTCACCTAGAGTTTTGTAGCATAAAGATGTAGGCATTACTGAGGCCGCAAGCTACTGTGACACAAAGGTGCTCTGACGTACTTCTCACAACAACTGGGAGGTATTTTTCACTGTATCCCGGTCCGAGGGCACATCAGCCAGGACACGCCATGAAACTGATGTCAAGTCCTACCGCTGTCTAGATTGTAGATTGTGAACTGTTCTGTACAGCAAACTCTTGATGGTTAATTGGTCTTAAGGTAAATCCTATGAAGTGAATGTGTAGTTGTGCGAAGAATAACATGTAGTCCCTGGTTGTAATATGTATGTTACAGTTATATGGCTATATCAGATGTAAATGCGCAATTAAGAAGGGGCACTATTCGTGCATTCAACCTGGCTTTTTAATTGTTGTAGACATATGGTTCGCCCAGAGAATGTTTTTGTTGGTTGTGTGAAAGCTAAAATACATATGTAAAAAAATGTTATTCCGAATACTCTGTAGAGTAGGTATTGAGGATGGATCAAAAACTCTTGGCCATAGAAGAGCGCAATACCCATCTGAGCAAAAAAAGAGAAAAACCTAATACCTAAAACCTAAAACAATAAAACTCAGCTAGGGGAAACCTTGTGACCAGTGTTATTGGTGGTCCATTAAGAAACAACCTAGATTTTGCTCTATGGCTGAATTAATTCTCTCTGTCTTTCTCAAGGGGGTAACTGCTGAAATAAAACTGCACATTGCCGAACTGAGTGGTTGATTTTTTCAAAAATTTAGAAACGAACTGGGATGACTTTGAGCAGTCCATAAAGGCAAACAATTTCCTTTAGAAAGACTTGGGTTAACTCAAAGGAATTAATTAGTTTAATAACTGGAATAAAATGTGCAGTCTTGATCAGATAATCGTCTACAACCAGAATTGTAGTGTACGGTTCAGAAATAGGAAGCTCACTGATTAAATCCATTTTTAGGGTCGAGCCTGCGTTGCATGCGCTCGCGCATGCGTTTCGCAGGGAGACTCTTTTGTATTTATAAAAGGGCTTGGAGCCCTGTCAACTTCACGTCAGTGTTTTTTATTGGTTGGTGGGCTTCCCTAATAAAATCTGCTTGCTTTCATTAGTCGCAGGCACGCATATGGCATGTCTTTTCCGGTGGCTAGCCCTCCTCCAGCGCAGCGACCAAGTATAGAAAACATGCGAGGCTCACTGTTTTCCATCGGGCTCGTGGACTTTTTTTTCTCTAATTTACGAGCCCGATATCGGTTGGCTTAAGTCGAGCGCTTTACGTACTTGATATCACTTTTTCGGGTTATGTACATAAATGCACTTTTGCCCGATAGGTGAAAAGTCGGGTTAGGAGTTTACAACGCGATCAGCTCTAACATGAGCAAACGCGAGACCCGATGCATTGTAAATGCTTGTTATACAAGTGACTGGGTGTGGGCAAACGTAATAGATTATGGGGCTTACTTTAAGGTGTTTTTGTTCTGGCACAGGTGACACAATAATTGATGCCCTTTCCCACCAGAAAAGCTGTTTAAGGAGTTCACCTCTCTTTCTACTACATGTATGCCCTGATATGTATGGGTGATTCATGACAACAGTATATAAGACTTTATTGACTTTGTTGAAAGGTTTTTATTTTTCCGTAACAGACCATTATTTTTTTTCCTATTTAAAGGAACCTTCTTTATTAACTCCTGTTGACTGAGAACAGTATGTTGATATATTTAAGTGCTATCAGGGATAAGTTAGCATTCTTTTCTTCCATTAGCCGAAGAGCTAAGATCGTAGGTGCTTCCACAAGTATGATTTCCTCTTTCATGGGAAGGGACAAGGCATCTGCTTTTCTGTGATGATTTCCAGGTCTATAAATTATTTCATATAGGAATCTAGAAAAAATTACCACTGTGCATGTCGAAGAGAATTAGAGCATGTCATTGCTGTGAGATAGCCCAGGTTCTTATGGTCTGTTCAGACCGCAACTGGATGTTGTGCACCCTCCAGGTAATGTTGCCAGTGTTAAAATGCCTCTTTTAAGGCCAACAACTCATTATCATAGATTGTATAATTTCTATCACGATTTAAAGAACTAGAATACAAGGCCACATGATGCAGGGATGTGTAGTCAGATGGTGTGATAAAATAGCCCCAGTGGAATAAGATGAGGTGGCAGTTTCTGTGATACATGGGAGTGAATGATCTGGATGTCTTAGTAATGGGGCCCATATGAAAGCTTCCTTTAACTCAGAGAACGCTTTCTCCTTTTCTGTACCCCACATAAAAGGATTGATTCACTGCCTTATAGGGGTGATTGACCCCCAAAGAAGTGTCAAAGTTAACTTCAACTAGGCACTTCTCTGCTTTTGCACACAGGGAATGGTCTCTCAATCACATCAAGACTTCTTTGATATGCAGTTGATGTTCCCCTTTGAATCCTGGAGAAGTTAGAATATCACCCATATATATCACAACAAAAACATTCTAGCAAGTCCCTGAAGATGTCATTAATGAAGTACGAAAAAGCAGGGAATGTAATGCAGAGACGGATGGCATTACTAGGTAAACATAGTGACTAGTAAATAGTTTTGTTATTCACCGCTAGTCACCTTCCAATATGCATTGTAGATAATATTAACTTCATAGATCTGAGTCTGTGTAGATCTTGATTAGATTTAGTGGACCTAATAATATTAAAATGAGGGAGAGTGAATACTGACTTCTATTGGAAGTTTGGTTCAGTTTGCAGTAATCTACACTTGGGCGGAACTACTCCTGGTATGGGGCAAAGAAAATAGGTGCTCCTGCAGGTGGTGTGGAGTCTAATCAATTTCTTCTTGTGATCCAGATATTCTTTAACAGGTCCTCTTTAAGACTTAGATGATATATTCTTCCATGCAATATTCTGGCATCAAGGACCAAATTTATAGAGCAGTCACGGGTTTGATGCAGGAGTGAAATATTAGCCCCTTTTGTGTTAAATACATACTCCTGATAAGCAGCAGACATCCACATATTTTTGATAAGCAGCAGGAACTTGAAGTGTTTCCTGTGAAGGCTGTGATGTGCAGGGGTAGCATGTATAAATTGAAGGGTTTCTTGTTGCCTATTAGTTTGTGGATTATATCTACCTAACCACAATGTTCATAAAACAATAGTGAAAGCAGGGCAACAATGAAATAAAAAAATGAAAGATGCTACATATCCATGTAATAATGTAACCATGATAAACTTCTCTGTTTCCAAACAGTGTCTCCAGACGCCAATAGCTTTTTTTTTCTTTTGGAATGTGTGCTCTTTCTTGTAAGGTCTGGTGAATAAGACCTTTTGGGGCTCCAATTCAATGAGTCAAAATCAAGAGTGTGCTTGAAGGAGTGGACAATTGTCATGATTCGGGTTGACATACTTCCCGCAAGTTTCATCTGCTTTCAGGTCAGTAGTATTTGCCTCTTCATAGTTGGCTTTTCGCAAGATCAGTGAGCTTCCGGAATGGGACACCTATATAGGTTGCCCTCAGGTACCAGTCAATGCTTCGCCTCCCGCCTTCAATCAGAAGCCATTACCGCTAATCCATATGAGCTCGCTGCGCGCCTGGTGGTCATTCTACTGCCTTAACTGGGGCCAGTGAGTACCAGCGTTCGGAGCACTTACACGACTACCATTGCTTATTGTTGCCACTCGCGCAGGATGTTGATACTACCTTTGCCTTGTTGCCTTGTCAGATGTGTAGAGCGTGTTTACCTCAATAACTTACTGGTGTCTACACCTGCTGGAGTGCATTGACACTCCAGCACCCTACACGCGCAGGAGTGCGTTTACCTTAATAAACTTGCTTGTGTCTACATGCGCCGGGGCGTGTTTATATTACCACTGCTTTGTTGCTTGCCACACGTGCAGGAGCGCGAGTTTACCTCGATAAACTTCCTGGTGTCTACACGCGCTGGAGTGCGTTGGCACTACCACTGCTTTGTTGCTTGCCACACGCACAGGGGTGCATTTAGCTTGACAATCTTGCCGGAGGCTACATGCGCTGGAGCGCGTTGAAACTACCATTGCCTTGTTCCTTGTTACACATGCAGGAGCGCATTACCACCTTGATGACCTACTGGCGTCTTTACGAGGAGGAGCGAGCTGACACCATTGTCTGGTTGTTGCCACACATGCAGGAGTGCATTTTAATTGTCTTCTTAATGGTGTCTACAGGCACAGGGAGCGTGATAAACATTTCTGTTTATTTTTTTAAACCGTTTTCTAACTTCTTCACCGTTGTCATCAGATATAGTATACCAGTTTATTCTCGGGTTCCAATTACATGCCGATAATGCGTCCGTCATATCTGTGACGTCAAATGTGACATAAGAACATGGGAAATTAGAGTTTTTGGTTTCATTAGTGCAATTGGGAGTATAACAAATAATAGAAATACAACTAGAACAATAAGACTCCCCCTAAACGATTTTAGCAGTTTAGACGCAGCTGTAATAGCCTATCTTTCATCAGAAACAGTATTTTGTTGTTGTACATCCCTGCCACAGCATATCAATGGAGACCCAGGAGGGCTGCACAGTGGGGGCATGTAGGAAAGTGCTACTGTTGGCATGGTCACTCCGCCACTTGTTGCCTGATGTTGATGCCAATTTTTATTGGAAGTGTGCTGGGATCCTGCTAACCAGGCCCCAGCACCAGTGTTCTGTCCCAAAATCTGTTCCTTTGTTTATAAACTTGGCGCACCCATGGCACACAGTTAAGTCCCTTATAAAATGTACCCATGGTTCCAAGGGCCCTGTGGCCATGGAAGGTCCCCAAGGGCTTCAGCATGTATTATGCCACCCTGGGGCACCCCTCACCAAGCACATGTACCATGCCTTTGTAGCTTGTGTGTGAGGGTGGGGAGAAAAAGACAAAGTCAACATAGCACCCATCTCAGGGTGCCATGCTCACAGACCACTGCCTGTGGCATGGGTAAGTCACCCCTCTTGAAGGCCTTACAGCCCTAAGGCAGGGTGCACTATACCACAGGTGAGGGCATAGCTGCATGAGCCATATGCCCCTTCAGTGTCTAAGTCCATTCTTAGACATTGTAAGTGAAGTGTAGCCATATTGAGTATATGGTCTAGGAGTTTGCCATTACGAACTCCACAGCTCCATAATGGCTCCACTGAATACTGGGAATTTTGGTATCAAACTTCTCAGCACAATAAACCCCTACTGATGCCAGTGTAGGATTTATTGAAAAATGAATCCAGAGAGCATCTTAGAGATGCCCACTGGATGATTAGCCAAACTGCTAGTGTAGGACTGACCAGTCTGTGCCAGCCTGCCACTTTCAGACAAGCTTCTGACCACATGGGGTGACAGCCTTTGTGCTCTCTGTGGCCAGAAACAAAGCCTGTCCTGGGTGGAGGTGCTTCACACCTCCCCCTTGCAGGAACTGTAACACCTGGCGGTGAGTCTCAAAGGCGCAAGCCTTGGGTTACAGTACCCTAGGGCACTCCAGCTAGTAGAGATGCCCATCCCCCGGACAAAGCCACATGTTTGGTGGCAAGTCCTGCTGGAAAAATTAGGGAAAACAGGGAGGAGTGACAAACCCTGCTAGGACCACCCCTAAGGTGTCCAGAGCTTAGGCGACCCTCCCTGTAGAATCCATCTTGGTTTGGAGGACTAGGACCAATAAGATTAGGTTTGTGCCCCCCCCACAAAGAGAGTAGACACAAGAAGGGTGTAGCCATGGAGGACTAGGACCAATAAGATTAGGTTTGTGCCCGCCCCCCCCCCACAAAGGGAGTAGACACAAGAAGGGTGTAGCCACCCTCAGAGGCAGTAGCCATTGGTTACTGCTCTCCGACCCCTGAAACGCCCCTAAATCCAGGATTTAAGGGCTTCCCTGAACCCAACTCACCAGATTCATGGGGACCTAACAAGAAAGGAGGACTGCTAAGCCGAACCCCCAGGGAAGACGACAACTGACTTGGCCCCAGCCCTACCAGCCTGTCTCCTGTTTCAAAGAACCTGCACAAGAACAGTGACGCATCCTGCGGGGCCAGCAACCTCTGCCAAGCCCCAGAGGATTGCCCTGAATCCATAGTAGGACCAAGAACTCCCGTGGACATTGGCTATGTCCAAGAAGGAACAACACCCACGGACTCCAACACCACTCCGTCCGGATGCATGAGTCCTGACCACTCTACACCCGACGGCCACAGCCCTAGTCCAGGTTGTCCAACTGACTAGAGAGTATCCCCAGACAATTCTGAGCCAGTGCCCAACCTGGGTTTACCTCCCCACCCCTCCACGACGCCACCTGCAGAGGGAATCCTGAGGACCCCCGACCGCGAAATCTCTGGCCGAAGATATCGACACCTAAAAGACCCATTGCACCCGCAGCCACCAGGCTTTGGGGAGCCCGACCTCCAGTGCAGCTACATTCAGCAGGCAGCCATCCTCCCTGTCCAGCCTGTGGTTCGCCCAGGTCGACTGCATGGACCTCACCTGGAGCATCTGTCCAGCCTGTGGTTCGCCCAGGTCGACTGCATGGACCTCACCTGGAGCATCCGAGTGACCCCTAGGGTCCCCTCATAGAGAATCACTGGAAACTTGACGCCTTGTTTGCACCCTGCACCCGACCGCCCCTGTGCCGCTGACGGTGTGTGTTTACTGCCTATGTGCGGCCCTACCAGTGCTCCTCTAAATCCCCCAAGTCTGCCCTCTGAAGTCGCAGGTACTTACCTGCTGGCAGACTGGAACCGTGGCACCCCCTTCTCCATTAAAGCCTATGTGTTTTGGGCACCACTTTGACCTCTGCACCTGACCGGCCCTGAGCTGCTGGTGTGGTAACTTTGGGGTTGCCCTGAACCCCCAACGGTGGGCTACCTTGGACCCAACTTTGAACCCTGTAGGTGGTTTACTTACCTGCAAAACTAACAAACACTTACCTCCCCCAGGAACTGTTGAAAATTGCACTGTGTCCAGTTTTAAAATAGCTTATTGCCATTTGTGTGAAAACGGTATATGCTATTTTGCTAATTCAAAGTTCCTAAAGTTCCTAAGTGAAATACCTTTCATTTAAAGCATTGTTTGTAAATCTTGAACCTGTGGTTCTTAAAATAAACTAAGAAAATATATTTTTCTATATAAAAACCTATTGGCCTGGAATTGTCTTTGAGTGTGTGTTCCCCATTTATTGCCTGTGTGTGTACAACAAATGCTTAACACTACCCTCTGAAAAGCCTACTGCTCGACCACACTACCACAAACTAGAGCATTAGAATGATCTCTTTTTGCCACTATCTTACCTCTAAAGGGAACCCTTGGACTCTGTGCATGCTATTTCTTACTTTGAAATAGTACGTACAGAGCCACCTTCCTACACCTACCCCATTTATAGGGGAACCAGGCAAGGTTGTCCTCTGTCCCCACTATTGTTCGCCCTTGCCATTGAGCCTCTGGCCGCTAGGTTGAGGATGGACAGAGTTGGTAGAGGAGTGGAGTGGGGGCAAAGAGAGCACGTCGTCTCATTGTACGCTGACGACATTCTCATCTATCTCAGGGATGGAGAATCTGGTCTCCCTTGGGCCCTGCGTAACTTGGAACAATTTGGTACCCTGTCGGGACTGCACCACAATAGGCGCAAGACATTTGTCTTCCCCATCCTGCCAAGGTGTGAGCACCCCACCACGTGTCCAGAGGACATGGTGTGGGCACCCCACACCTTTAAGTATCTGGGCATCCAGGTGTATCATGAGCTGGGGGACCTCAGGGACGGTAACATCGGGAGGGTATTTCGCTCCTTGAGGGCATCTGTCGGATTCTGGCGCTCCCTGAAATTGTCTTTAATGGCCAGAATATCATTAGCCAAAATGATCATGTTACCCCGTCTCCTTTATTATTTTGCTAACTTGCCGCTATTGATCCCATCTGCATGGTTCCGTGAGTTGAATACCCTGCTTCGGGAGCTCGTATGGGACGGAGGCCGTAGGCGCACATCGCTTTCCATTCTTTGTAGACCGACTCAGTCGGGGGGCCTAGGAGCCCCAGACTTTGAGTCCTATTACCTAGCATCCCAGCTGCAGTGGGTTTCCAGATGGTTCACCGGAGAGGGTCAGCTGGACAGATGCACTACCAGCGGGGTGAAGGGTATGGATCTGAATATTGCACGCTTGATCAACCGGCGGGTCGCACACCATACTGACAGCCTCATGACGAGAGTCGCTGCATTGTGCTGGAAGAAATGCACGAAACGTGTAGGAGTGGGTCCACCCTACTCCCCCGCCCTACCACTATCGGCGCTGATGCTGGGAGCTGTTGAGAGAAGTCAGACGGGCCCCGGGTTGGGAACATGGAAGAAGGCGGGCGTGGAGACAGTGGGGGACCTATTTAGGGATGGGGTGCTGAGATCCTTTGCCGACCTGGTGGAGAGTAATAGAGTACCACAGGGACAATTCCTTCTATACCAGAGGTTGCTCCACAATCTGAGGGAACTCTGGGAAACAGTTAATGCGGAACCCCCTACCCACCAGATATTACACCTAATATTGGTATCAGGGGGCGAGGCCCACCTAATTACTAGATTATACTGGGCCCAAAATGAACGCACCCTGGACCTGCTCCAAACACAAAGGGAGAAATGGGAAAGGACAGTGAGTAGGGACCTAACTGACATGGAATGGAAGAGAATACTGGCGTACCCCCAGACGGTCTCACGAAACACACGACTACGATACATCCAATACAATTATATTCACAGAACGTACCTTACCCCACACCGACTGTCCCTGATATATGGTGGCCCCCCAAGGTCATGCCCCAGATGCGAGGACATGGATTCAGACTTCGACCATATGGTGTGGAGTTGCCCAGAACTCCAACGGGGTTGGGGAGCGGTACTGACTGACCTGAATAAATTATTTGAAGTGGATCTGTCCCTGGCCCCGACGCTGTGCCCCCTGGGTCTTGGAGCAGGACTCCCATGTGGGAAGGTGGGTGGTCGAATCCTGGACCTAGCCCTGGCCCTTTATAGAAGGTTGTTCACATTGGGCTGGAAATTGCCCAGATGCCCTCTACTGAAAGTATGGAGACAGGATGTTACGAAATGGGCAAGGGCAGAATTGCAGGTCCTGATTAGTGAGGAGGCGCGGGACAGACTCCTATCTCGCCAGCTTGGGAGGAAGTACTGATGAAATGGAACCGCATAGTGATGGTAGATGACCCAACAAGAGGGGAGGATGTAGAAGAGACAGGAACGGGAGTAGGATAAGGGAGATGGCAACAAAGTCATATCAGCCGGGGCATGGTGTATAGGGAATACCTGAGGCTACACATGCGGGGTAAAACAGGGGCGACTACACCCCGAGGATGAGCACCCCAAACCACAAAAATGGTAAATGGAAATAAAAAAACGAAATTATAATTAAAAAAAGGGAAAGGAAAAAATAATAATAATAATAGACAATGTGGGATATGGAACGGACAAGAGGGATAGGTAGGAGCTGAACGGGTTGGATACCCTCCCCCCTTGGAACCACCTGGGAAGGTATAGGAGTCCCATCCCACAACCGGTGGAGAAGTATATGATCCTTCCTTGCAGATGCTCTCGCCCGCTAACACTGGTGCCATCACGTAAAGTTACTGTTTTCCCTTTTTTTTTCTTTCTTTTTCCTCTGTTAGTTAAAGCCTGTCATGTAGACTTCGCAGTAGAAAGGACAATATGGTGCATCCACAAGATGTATATATGATCAGGAGACCCGAGTAGACCGAGTACGTAGTAAAACTAAACATGAAACACGGCTAGAAGGTACAACGAAACAATTAATAGTATATACAAACAAGAGATAAGATGTCTACAAGGTTGAGGGTGAACAGAACGGTGGCCGGTGTCTGTCAAGCCATGAACAGTATGTGTACGACAGCAAAATGTTAATGTTAATAAAAATATTAATAAAAATATATTTAAAAAAAAAGTATATACAAGGCCAATATCCCTGAGAGAAACGGATGAGACCTGAGTGACCACGGCTTCCCTGAGAAACCAATTATGTAATGCGCTCGGCTGCACAGTCATCCCTGCCCTTGGGCAGAGATGAGGCACTGCTAGTTAGCCGGAGCAAAACCCAGATTGGAGCAACAGGTGTCACCTGCAGTGGGTCAGACTTAGGGGGTCATTACAACCCTGGCGGACGGTGTTTAAGCGGCAGTGAGACCCCCAACAGGCCGGCGGTAAAAATTTTGCAATTACGACCGTGGCGGATACCGCCAACAAAGACAGCCACTTTAACACACAGACTGCTTTACATAAACAACTGCATCCACTATTTAGAGAACTGTATTAATGACTCGCCCAAATTGGCTGGAAAGAAAATTCCGTGTCTGCTACATGCAGACGACACAATTCTGCTAGCTAAATCACCAATGGGAATCCAAAATCTGGTCAACCAATTCTGTGACTTTTGCAGAGACTATGGGCTGGATGTCAACTTCAAGAAAACAAAACTTATGATTTACAGCACCTCAATGAAACAATCCCATGCAAGAATAGTAATGAACTCAATCCCGTTGGAAAAAGTGGAAGAATTTGATTACCTGGGTATCAGGCTAACCAATACAGGTAACTGGGAGGCAGTTATTATAACAAAGGGGCACTTACTATAAGTTAAAGAGGTGGGGCACTAGCACGCAGATCTAGAAAGGCACAGAGCCCCCCCTGAATACAATTGCGGAGATTTACAATGTCCAAATCCGTGCTGTAGCCCTGTATGGAGCGGAACTTTGGGGTTCGCACAGAAAACTGGACTTTCTACAAACTAAAGAAAACCATTTCCTTAGACAGGTTTCCAGGTTAGGGAAAGGCACACCAATGACCCCTCTCAGGCTCGACCTAGGATTAAATAGTATTAAAAACACAGCAGCCCTGAGACCTCTCTCCTACTGGATCCGTCTATGGAAAACTACCGAACTTGAACCATTCAGGGTGGCGATAAGAGAACTTATAGCATCGCCCCAAGGACCAAAAAAAATTCTATGGCTGAAGGAGATGAAAGCTGCCTGGGACAATTTAGGATTTCCCCACTATTGGAAACACCCTGAACTGATCCCTACGAACGCAAGACAACTTGTTAAAAGAAGATATTGGGAGAAAACCAATGATGATCTTCTGCACCGCAACAGGGCAGGCAGGCTAACAACAGAATTTCTCCAGCTTAAACACAAACCCAGGCCCGAGATCTTCATGGATCTCCCTATGTCTGCATATGCTCGTGCCCTATTCCTCCAGCTAAGATATGGTACCCTGCCTATTAATAGTTATACAGCTTGTTGGTCATCAAGTATCTCTCTGACTGACAGATGTATACTCTGCCATCATTGTAAGGAAACAATTGAGCACATGCTGTTTTTCTGCCCCCTTTACAAGAGCCCTAGAGGGAGGTGGATTATTCCTCTCTGCAAAAACTTATTATTGCAGGACCAAGCTAACGCCATCAGAATATGCAGATATGATACATCTATATTGGTAGTTAGCTCAGTCTCCAAATATCTATCCGAAGCCTGGTCCATTCGTCGTAGGTACATCTTAGCCACGGGTCCCTGAGTCAGCTAGGCACTTCTCTTGTTCACATAAGGAGGTTTTAACAAGAAATACTTATTCCTGATTCTTAACTTTTAAACTCTCAGATATATTATGTATTATGATACTGAAGTAAATTCTATTTAACACTCATGTGGTTTCTTCAGGCTTGCGGTCCCTTATAGGAGAAGATGAGACCCCACAAGTTTATAGAGATGATCTTTTAGTCTAATTGTTATGATATTTTATACACAAGCCTTTTACTTAAGTATTTATTATATTGTATGGCTCATTTCGTATTTAAGTATGCTCTAAGTCTTAGTGCCAAGGAGCACATTATCGATATTTATCTGATTGTAGGTTACTACGTTCTACTAGTACTATGTATGTTTTAATGGCTCAAATTTTACTATGTAAGATTGTTATTTCGTATTTTAATGGTCTAAATTTTCAGACCGAATGAATATAAATAAAAAAAATAATAATAAACACACAGACTGCCATGGCGGTACAGACAAACAGCGCAGCGGTCACCACCAACAGACAGGCAGGAGACAATGTACCGCCCACACTATTATGACAGGCCAATCCGCCACCTTTTCCGGGGCGGATTCACCGCGGATAAAAACACGGCGGAAACAGGCATTTCGAATGAAAAACGCTCACCTCTACACACTCCACGAGGAAGGAGGACAGCATGGAGCCCGAACTTCATATTCTCCCAGCGCTAGCCTTCCTGCTCTTCTACGAGGAGCACCAACGCTGGCGGCGAGGCCACGGTGAGTACTGCACCTACGACATAGGGGAGGGGGAGGCAAAAAACAGGGACACACACACTCAACACCCCAACCCCCACCCCGACCCTCACCCACTACAACACACACACCACTGCATATCTATACATTACAGTAACACCCCCAACCCCCCGGGAAGAATGCAAAGACAAAAGGAAATTAGTGTAACTATTGTAATATATCAAAATTCAGTAAGCAAAAATATACATACATATATATATATATATATATATATATACACTATAAACAAAATATACACTACGATTAGTAGTCCAGGTTTTGCACCATTCGTAGTCCGTGGACCACTGGGCCCAAAATGCATGGGCGAGGCCCACACAAGATACCCGAACATGACGGAGAGAACACTGCAGGGGCATCAGATAGAAATACAACAGGCAACTCAGGGGGAAGGGAAGGGGGGGCACCTCAGCCAGATGAGTGCATGACGCCAGATCCACGAGGGGGCACCATGCCCATTGATGTATCCTGGGGAGTGCAAAGCCACAGTCTCTCAAGTCTCTACAGTGGTTGGGTTGCCCACTGTACCATCCTGGGGAGTGCAAAGCCACAGTCTCTCAAGTCTCTACAGTGGGTGGGTTGCCCACTGTACCATCCTGGGGAGTGCAAAGCCACAGTCTCTCAAGTCTCAAAAGTGGGTGGTTTGCCCACTGATCAATCCAGGGGAGTGCAAAGCCACAGTCTCTCAAGTCTCTACAGTGGGTGGGCTGCCCACTGTACAATCCTGGGGAGTGCAAAGCCACAGTCTCTCAAGTCTCTACAGTGGGTGGGTTGCCCACTGATCAATCCTGGGGAGTGCAAAGCCACAGTCTCTCAAGTCTCTACAGTGGGTGGCTTGCCCACTGTACCATCCTGGGGAGTGCAAAGCCACAGTCTCTCAAGTCTCTACAATGGGTGGTTTGCCCACTGATCAATCCTGGGGAGTGCAAAGCCATAGTCTCTCAAGTGGATAAATGTCTCCACTGGTTCTGAAGGGGGACTGGTGCCCAGAGTGCTTCATCCTGTGCAGGACAGACGGAGTGGATGCATGTCTCCACTGGTTCTGGAGGGGGACTGGTGCCCAGAGTGCTTCATCCTGTGCAGTACAGACAGAGTGGATGCTGTTCTCCACTGGTTCTGGAGGGGGACTGGTGCCCAGAGTGCAGCACTCACCCTGGTACCGTCCCAGTTGTGTCACTGCCCCTGCCGCTAATGGGCTAGCGGTGCTCGCCTTGGCGGTCTTTGCCCTGTTCGGCGGTCCTTGCCCTGTACAACGGTGCTTGCCATGGCGGTCTTTGCCCTGTTCAGCGGTGCTTGAGTTGGCAGTTTCTGACCTGTTCAGCGGTGCTTGCCCTGTTTAGCGGTGCTTGAGTTGGCAGTCTCTGACCTGTTCAGCAGTGCTTGCCCTGTTCAGCGCTGCTTGAGTTGGCGGACTTTGCCCTGTTCAGCAGTGTTTGCCATGGCGGTCTTTGCCTTGTTCAGCGGTGCTTGCCCTGTTCAGCGGTGGTTGCCATAGCGGTCCTTGCCCTATTCAGCGGTGCTTGAGTTGGTAGTTTCTGACCTGTTCAGCGGTGCTTGAGTTGGCAGTCTCTGACCTGTTCAGCGTTGCTTGCCCTGTTCAGCGGTGCTTGCCATAGCGGTCCTTGCCCTGTTCAGTGGTGCTTGAGTTGGCAGTTTCTGACCTGTTCAGCGGTGCTTGCCCTGTTCAGCAGTGCTTGAGTTGGCGGTCTTTGCCCTGTTCAGCGGTCCTTGCCCTGTTCAGCGGTGCTTGAGTTGGCGATCTTTGCCCTGTTCAGCGGTGTTTGAGTTGGCGGTCTTTGCCCTGTTCAGCGGTGCTTGCCATGGCGGTCTTTGCCCTGTTCAGCGGTGCTTGCCCTTTTCAGCAGTCCTTGCCCTGGCGGTCCGTCATTGCCCAGCTGGGCTGTGGCTGGTGGTCCTTCATGGGTCAGCTGGGCTGTGGCTTGCGGGGCCCTCCTGGGCAGCTGGGCTGTGGCTTGCGGGGCCCTCCTGGGCAGCGACAATGGGGCTGGTGGTGGCCTCCTGGGCAGCGATGATGGGGCTGGCGGTGGCCTCCTGGGCAGCGACGATGGGGCTGGCGGTGGCCTCCTGTGCAGCGACTATGGAGCTGGCGGTGGCCTCCTGGACAGCGATGTTGGGGCTGGTGGTGGCCTCCTGGGCAGCGACGATGGGGCTGGCGGTGGCCTCCTGGGCAGCCACTATGGGGCTGGCGGTGGCCTCCTGGACAGCGACGTTGGGACTGGTGGTGGCCTCCTGGGCAGTGACGATGGGGCTGGCGGTGGCCTCCTGGCCAGCGACTATGGGGCTGGCGGTGGCCTCCTGGCCAGCGGGGATGATGGCGGTCTTCCCCTCCGTGCTGCTCCTCCCAGACTTTGCAGGTTTCTTCTGCCCCTTCCCCACCTTGGGAGGTGTCGCAGCTGACTCCACACTCCCACCTGGACCCATGGGAGCGGCTTTGGTGGCTGGAGTCTTCCCCCTCTCCCGCTGGGCACTGGCCAACTTCTGATGCTTTACAGGGGAGGGGGACTGTCTGTGCTGTGGCTCCGTGCTAGACTGGCTGCCCTGGTGGCCGGTGCACTCCAGATTCCAGTGACTTCAGGCACCACTGGTCCCGGAGATGTTGTGGCTGAGGTGCTAGTTCGGGACCTAGGAGACAGACGGGGTGGGGGAGGTGTGGGAAAGAGGTCAAGGAGACACTGGGACGGGTAGCTGGAGGGGATTTGGGAGTGGAGGAAGAGGTTGTGGTTGTAGGAGGTGTTCGTTTGCTGACTTTGGGTGAAGGTGCATGCGCTGGAGGCTGTCGTGAGGTGGATGGCTGTTGGGTAGGTGTGTGCCTGCGTTTGTGTATCTTGGGAGGGGGCGTCACAGACACACTGGGAGAGGACACGGGACGTGTGAATGGTAGTGGGGGTGGTGACTGCACGTGAGCGGGGTGTGGTGGTGGGTGTGCTGTGATGGACGTAGTGGCTGTAGAGGTAGTGCATGCAGGTGTGAGTGTAGGCGAGACTGGGAGGGAGGAGGGAGACGGGGAGGGGGACACAGTGGAGGGGGACACAGTTGAGGCAGTGGATGTTGGTGTGCCTGCATGTGTATGATGCTTGCATGAGTGCCTGTGGGATGTGTGGTGCTTATGTTTGCCTGAGCTTCCCTTGTGTGTTGACGTGTGTGCATGCTGGTCTAGAGGTGTGCTTGGGATAGGCTGGGGTACAGGGGATTGGGTCTGGGTGGAGGAAGTTGGAGGGGGGAGGCTAGAGACAGGGACAATGGCTGCCATCAGTGCTGAGGCCAGAGCCTGAAAAGCTCGCTGAAGGGCCGCCTGACCAGAATGAATGCCCTCCAGGAATGCATTGGTTTGTTGCAACTGCCTTTCTACACCCTGGATGGCATTCAAAATGGTAGACTGCCCAACAGTGAGGGACCTGAGGAGGTCAATGGCCTCACTGAGAGCAGCAGGGGTGACTGGGGCAGGGCCTGAGGTGCCTGGGGCGAAGGTGATGCCCACCGTCCCGGGTGAGCGGGCACGGGGCAAAGGCTAAGGGGCTGCTGGGAGGGCGGTGCTGGAAGGGGGGGTGGCAGCTGTACCTGTAGATGGGGGGGGCACAGATGTTGCCGCCCCCACAAAGAAGCTCCCATCAGAGGACGAGTCCGTGTCACTGGTCTCAGCTCCTGTCCCCGCCGTGGAGCTCCCCTTGCCCTCCGTCCCACTGGTGAAGTCCGATTCCGTAGGTTGGCCCTCCATGGCCATGTGGGATGCAGCCCCCTTGTTCTCCGGTGCCACTGCTCCTCCACCTCATAATGCTAATACACACAAGAACAGGGAGACCACAAACAGTGGGGGGCGACAGAAGAAAGAGATGTTGAGTGCATGCATTACCGCTACCGTTGGCGGACACGACAGACACAGAAGCCCCCTGCACTACGCCGCGCTCTTGGGCTCCACTGTTCAATTCCTGGCAAATGGCCTACTAGGCTGTGGACGACATCTGCACACATGGATGACACAGGGGCATGACTAGGTGTACTGGGAACTCTACAGAGGTGCGGTGGGATGCCACATGGACTGCCTTACGGAGTGACCTTGCCTACGGAACTCGCCCTGGCCTAGGGAAACCCACAGCCCACCTCCCCCACCCAGACCCCTCCACTGCACGCAAAATCAGCAGAATGAGAGTGTACTCACCCCCTTGTGGCTGCTGCGATGCCCTCAAGCGCCCATCCAACTCCGGGTACGCCACCGCCAGGGTCCTGAACATCAGGAGGGTCATGGTGCGACGGGCACCCCTCCCACGTTGGGAGGCCATCCCCAGCCGAGCCTTCGCCGTCTTCGTGCTCCAGCGACAAATGTTCTCCCATCTTTTCCGGCAGTGGGTGCTCCGTCTGTGGTAGATCCCCAGGGTCCGGACGTCCTTGGCGATGGCACGGCAAATATATTTTTTCTGGTGGGCGCTGACATACATGAGTTGTACAGGGGGAAGAGAAACTTATTACCAACTTCACCGTCAAAGTGATTGGCCCCCATCCCTACCCTTGCCATGTGGCACATGCACTCACCGTCATTTCATGCACGCCGCACTCTCCCCCCTTCCTTCTTACATCCACCCCTCTCCACACAGGCATAGCCCATACAGCATGCTCCCAGTGTACTTACCTGTTTGTTTGGAGGACCGTAGAGTAGCGTGTACTGGGGGAGGAGCCCATCCACGAGTTTCTCCAACTCCTCCGATGTGAAGGCAGGGGCCCTTTCCCCAGTCGCACGAGCCATTGTCTCTTCCAGACCGAGGTCACAGCAGCACTTGCAGTGTAGGTCCTCTCCTGTCGAAGATCAGGTATCGAGTGATTAAACAGATAGAAAATGGCGGTCACGTCCGCGGCGGTGCGTACCGTCACCACCGGCGTACATCGTCATTGGCTCCTGAGATCCATAGGGTCCAATGCTAACCAATGCAGCATTGAACCGCAGTCTTCGACCGCCTACTGCGACGGTGTACAGCGCCAGAGCAGTTACCTCACATCCCATTGTCCCACTTTAGAGGTCAGGCAGCCGCCATTTCAGGGGCCCACATGGCTTAATTTTCAACTGCGTCACACATACCTGGGCCTAGACTCAACACACATACAGGCCACTTTTTAGATTATGATTGGTGTTCTGTGTAAGCTGTGGGTACATACCTCTGAGTTGTTCGACTCTGTGCTCGCTGTTGTCCTTCATAGGCACCGTCCGCTGGGACATGTGAGGAGATGGCGGCATCCTCTGGTGTACCGACCGTTGGTGGACCTGTCGACAATGGAAGAAAGACATGTGATAATCACATGCAGGCTTGACCGTGCCACAATCCAGGAACTGTATACCGAGTTGGAGCCAGACCTGATGTCACCTATCCGCCATCCCACTGGAATCCCCCCTCAAGTGCAGGTGCTGTCAGTACTCCATTTCCTTGCAAGTGGGTCATTTCAAACAACAATGGCCATAGCATCAGGGATGTCCCAGCCCATGTTTTCCAACGTGTTGTCCAGAGTGTTGTCTGCCCTGCTGAAACACATGCGGAGCTACATCGTTTTCTCTCAGGTGGAGGATTTGCCTACAGTGAAAGGTGATTTCTATGCCCTGGGACATATCCCCAACATCATAGGTGCCATTGATGGGAAACATGTGGCTTTGGTCCCCCCCCACAGGAGTGAACAGGTGTACAGAAACCGTAAGAGTTATCATTCGATGAATGTACAGATGGTATGTTTGGCCGACCAGTACATCTCCTATGTGAATGCCAAGTTCCCTGGCTCAGTGCATGACGCCACTATCCTGCGGAATAGCAGCATCCCTTATGTGATGGGTCAACTCTAGAGGCACCGTTTGTGGCTATTAGGTGAGCACATGGAAGCTAGTCAGTGGGAATGGTTGTGTGGGTCTGGGGATATCCCTCCAGGTTAGTGTGTGTCTAACAGTTGTTCCTCACCATTTGCAGGTGACTCTGGTTACCCCAACCTGTCATAGCTACTGACCCCAGTGAGGAATCCCAGGACAGTGGCAGAGGAACACTACAATGAGGCCCATGGGCGAATTAGGAGGGTGATCGAGCGGACCTTCGGCCTCCTGAAGGCCAGGTTCAGGTGCCTCCATATGACAGGTGGATCCCTATTCTACTCACCAAAGAAGGTGTGCCAGATCATCGTGGCCTGCTGTATGCTTCACAACTTGGCTTTGCGACGACAGGTCGCAGGTCCTTTTCTGCAGGAAGATGGTCCAGATGGCGGTCTTGTTGCAGCTGTGGAGCCTGTGGACAGTGAAGACGAGGAAGCAGAAGAAGAAGACATGGACAACAGGGACTCAGTGATCCAGCAATATTTCCAGTGAGACACAGGTAAGAATACAAACCTGCCTACTACATGTACTTAAACACTACTACCTCTCTACTGTCTGTCATTTTCACCCACTGTATGGTCACTGAGTTGTCACTTTCCCTTACGATTTCACAGATCTGGTTCCCACAGTGTGACATCTGCTTTGATTCCTCATGGACTAGAGCTGTGTGACATAGGTATGTTGACATTACAAGTGAAAGAGCTTTTTGCCACAGTAATTGCTAATACAGTATTCCGAAATCACAGACTGACTCCAGATTGTTTTGTGCTTTAACGGTGTTTATTTTAGTGCTCAAAATTGGAGGGGGTAGCAAAATGGTGAGGGGTGATGGCGCAGGAATGTCCATGGCAGAGTCCAGTCTATAAGTCTCACAAGTGCATTGCCCAAATGGGCATAGGAAGTGGAGCTGGGGCAGTTTAATTATGGACAGGGTGACAAAGTGGGGCAGTAGGATGACAATCAGGGTGGTCTCATTTCTTGGCGGGGTCTTGGCATCGTTCTCTGTCTTGTTCCTGGATCTCAGGGACCGTTTGCGAGGTGGTTCTCCCTCTGCAGGGGGTGGGGTGCTGGTGTGGTGGTCCTGTGGCGGTGCCTCCTGTCCACTAGCACCGGCGGAGGTGGTGGGCAGTTAATTGTCCAAGCTAGTGTCAGGGGCCCCTTGTAGTGCCACAGTGTCCCTCCTGGTGTTCACGAGTTCTTTCAGCACCCCTACGATGGTGCCCAGGGTGGAATTGATGGTTCTGAGTTCCTCCCTGAAGCCTATATACTGTTGCTCTTGCAGGTGCTGGGTCTCCTGAAACTTGGCCAGTACCGTTGCCATCGTCTCCTGGGAGTGGTGGTAGGCTCCCATGATGGAGGAGAGGGCCTTGTGGAGAGTGGGTTCCCTTGGCCTGTCCTCCCCCTGTCGCACAGCAGCCGTCCCAGTTCCCCTGTGTTCCTGGGCCTCCGTCCCCTGGACCGTATGCCCACTAGCACTGCCCCCAGGTCCCTGTTGTTGTTGGGGTGGTGGGTTAGCCTGGGTTCCCTGTAGAGGTGGACACACTGCTGATTGACGTGTCCTGGGGATGGAGGTATGGGTCCGCTGGGTGGGTGCTGTGCTGGTGTTTCCAGAGGGGGGAAGCTCTGTAGTGGCCTGTGACTGGGTGTGGGGAACCGACTGTCCACAGGTGCCCGATGGGCAGGGCTGGTCATCTAGATCCAGTTAGACAGAGGTGCTGTCATCACTGTGGGCCTCTTCTGTTGGTGGTGTGGACATCTGTGGACCCTCCTGTCCGGTGCCATTGGGTAGGGGTCCTGCAGGGGTGTAAAAGGATGTTTATTACATCTGTGTGTGGCATGGTGTGCAATGGGTGGGTGACCGTGTACCCCAGTGCTTGCATTCCTGTGTGGGACCTTGTGTGATGATGGTTTAGGGGGGTGTATGGGTATGTGCAGTGGCCATGCTTCAGTGCTGTGTGTCCATGCGTTGTTGTTGCATGCAGGGCTTGGTGTTGGGATGGGTGGGTTGTGATAGTGGGACATTTGTGAGGAATAGGAGTGATGAGGGTGAGGGTGGGGGTATGTGCTGGCATGCAGGTAGGGTGGGGGATGTAATAGTTAAGATTTGACTTATCAGAGTCCATTCCTCCAGCTACTCCTGCGAGGCCCTCAGGATGCAGAATCGCCAAGACCTGCTCCTCCCATGTTGTTAGTTGTGGGGGAGGAGGTGGGGGTCCGCCGCCAGTCCGCTGAACCGCCAGGTGGTGTCTTGAGACCACGGAACGCACCTTCCCCCGTAGGTCGTTTCACCTCTTCCTGATGTCCTCCAGATTTCTTGGGTGCTGTCCCACTGCATTGACCCTGTGCACTATTCTTCGCCATAGCTCCATCTTCCTTGCAATTGAGGTGTGCTGCACCTGTGATCCGAATAGCTGTGGCTCTACCGGACGATTTCCTCCACCATGACCCTGAGCTCCTCCTCTGAGAACCTGGGGTGTCTTTGCCGTGCCATGGGGTGGTGTAGGTGATGTGTGGGGTGGTGTGTGGGGTGATAAGTGTGCTGATATGTAGTGGTGTGTAGTGTGAGGTGCGTGGAAGTTATGTGGGTGATGGTGTTGTGTGCCTGTGGATGCTTGTTAGTTGTTTGTGGTGTCTCTCTCTGGACTTCGTTCATGAATTTTGGTCATTGGGGTTTGTGGGTGATGTGGGTGTGTGTTATATATTGTATTGGGTGTGTGGGTGTGGTGTGTGTATGTGTATCAGGTGTGTTTATTTTGAATTGTCCAATGTGGCTGTGTTTTGTAAATGTGTGTGTATTTTGAGTGCGGCGGTGTGTACCGCCAATGGAATACCGCGGATGAAAGACCGCCGCGTGGATTCGTGGGTCGTGATAGTATGGGCGTATTTCTGTTGGCGTGATGGTGGAGGTTTTGTTTTTGCGGGTTTATCACTGACCTTTGGTGTGGCAGACTTTTGTGGTGTCTGAATTTTGGAGGTTTCTGTGCTGTGGGTCATAATAGCTGTGGCGGTTTTCCGCGGGCGCGGCGGTGTGTTGGCGGTCTTCTACACAGCAGTAAGCGGCTTTTACCGCCAATGTTGTAATGTTGTAATGACCGCCTATATCTCATTTTGATATAGTATATACAGAGCCAACTTCCTACACTGGTGGATCAGATTTGGGATCTAAGACTTTGCATTTGTTGGACTACTCAGCCAATACCTACTCACACGACAAAATTCCAAAATTGCCTTTAGAAACTGATTTTTTAATTTGGCAAATGTTTCTACATTTTTAAAGTTCTGCTAGGGCCTTGGTTAAGTCCCATTAGCATTTCTTTTTAGATTTAAAAGTTATTGTAAGTTAGGGTGTGATAGGAGGTTTGTGTCCAATGAAGTCCATAGTGCTTCTATGAAGTTTAGAAAGTGCTCTGCTCTAGGTATATTTGAAAAGAAGGTCTTTATTTGTACCCCAATACAGAGTTCTAATGTTTCCTTAGATTATGCTGTGATGCTGTATTTATCACGTCTCTCGTTTCCTTCTCAGTGTGACAGTCTCTTTGTTTATCTCCATAGGACGTCAGGAATTCTTCTTCCTTTCACGCCCAAGTTGCCAACGAGAGAAGGGGGAAAAAACAAATGACAAGACATTTTCAGGTAAGTATTTTCTCTGTATTCCCTTTCTTTTAACTTATTTTTTTTCCTGTTTACTATGAACATGCAGGTTGGGGTGATTAGTGGGGAGGGGAATCCTCTTTGTGAACACACAAGGTTTTTTTCTAATTCGTGCTGCCCAAGGGCCCGGTGTTGGTTTTTCTCAGTAGTTTGTTTTTCTTTTCCTTTCTTTTAAGTTTGTTTAATTGGTGAAGTTTTATAAAATAAAAAAAAATACTATAGTGCTTAGAACTTGCCTTTCCCTTTTCTGGAATGGCTAATGAGGTCTTCGCCATTTACACCTCTTTGTGCCCGTGATTCCCACTTCCTCAGCCCTCTTCCCCAGTCCCTCCCAACCTTCCCCACCAGCTCTGATAGTTGACCGCGCAAGCAATCACGTACCTGGAATAGCCACGTCCCTCCAGGGAAGTGGGTGGCTTTTCGACTCTCCTCATTCTTCGCGGCTGCTCCCCGGCTCTCCTGTTCTGCTCCGGCTTTGTATCGGCCCAGCTCTCCTGGGTCTTTGCTCTCCTACTCCTCGCGTCTCTCCTCCTCCTGGCATCCTGCTTCCTCCTCAAGTCTCTCCTTCTCCTTGCATCCTGCTTCTTGCTTGCGTATCTCCTTCTCGGGTCCTGCTTCTCCCGGTGAAACAGCACCCCGGGTGACGTCGTGCCAGTACCAAATAGGTTCCTTTGAGGCCCCCTTGGGGACTCAAACATCAGCCCGCCCTGTAGTGGTTCCCAGGCCCTGTCACATAGGGGTTAGTTACTAGAAGTAAATTTAGTTTCTAAAAAGTAATCCCAACTTTAGGAACATAATGAGCAGCTCAGAGGAAATGGTTGTAGAACTCAACCTCACCCCTTACCTCCATCTAGGGATGGCAGAACAAAGGTCCCTCTGTAAGCTGAAAAAGATTAGAACCGGTTACAACCCTACCAAGGTCAAGCTCCAGGAGCTGTTGCCAAACTATACAAGGGACCACCCTGCTGAGGAGGAAGACCTCCACTTAGACAGGGAAAATGTTAGAGATCATGAACCGTCCCTCCTCACCTAACTAGGGAGATCAGTGTCCCAAGATCCTGCTGTGGGAGGCTGGCCTGGCTTATAGTGGGTACCTGATGGTACTTACACCTTGTGCCAGGTCCAGGTATCCCTTATTAGTAGATTAGTAGTGTTCTAGCAGCTTAGGCTGATAGAGGTAGCTATAGCAGAGCAGCCTAGGCTGAACTAGGAGACATGCAAAGCTCCTACTATACCACTTATATCATATAGCACTATGGTGGTCATTACAACCCTGGCGGTCGGTGTTAAAGCGGCAGTAAGACCGGCAACATGCTTGCGGTAAAAATGTTGTAATTACGACTGTGGCGGAAACCGGCAACAAAAACAGCCACTTTAACACTCCGACCGCCACGGCGGTACAAACAAACAGCGCAGCGGTCACCGCCAACAGACAGGCGGAGGACAATGTACCGCCCACAGTATCACAACAGGCCAAACTGCCACCTTTTCCGGGGCAGATTCACCGTGGATAAAAACACGGCGGAAACAGGACTTAGAAGGGAAACCGCTCACCTCTACACACCCCATGAGGAACGAGGACGCCATGGACCCGGAACTCCACATACTCCCTGCGATTGTCTTCCTGCTCCTCTACCAGGAGCACGAATGCCGGCGGCGAAGACCACGGTGAGTACTGCACCTACGACACAGGGGAGGGGGGAGGGAAAAAACAGGGACACACACACGCAACACCCCCACCCACTACAACACACACACTAATACAGCATGATACATCGCAGTTACACCCCTCAAACCCCTAGGAAGAATGCAAAGACAATAGAAAATGAGTGTAACCATTGTAATATATTAAAAGCAAGTAGGCAAAAATATATATATACACCATGTACAAAATATATACCAAGCATAGTAGTCCAGGTAGTGCTCCAATTAAGTCAGTGGAACACTGGGCCCACACGGTATGGGCGAGGCCCACACAAGATCCCTGACCATAACGGAGAGAACACTGCAGGGGCATCAGAAAGCAAGCAAACAGGCACCTCAGGGGGAGGGAAAGTGGGGGGCACCTCAGCCGGTTGAGTGCACGACACCAAATCCATGAGAGGGCCACATGCCCACTGTTCAATACTGGGGAGTGCAAAGCCACAGTCTCTCAAGTCTCTACAGTGGGTGGGTTGCCCACTCTTCCATCCTGGGGAGTGCAAAGCCACAGTCTCTCAAGTCTCTACAGTGGGTGGGCCACATGCCCACTGTTCAATCCTAGGGAGTGCAAAGCCTCAGTCTCTCAAGTCTCTACAGTGGGTGGGTTGCCCACTGTTCAATCCTGGGGAGTGCAAAGCCTCAGTCTCTCAAGTCTCTACAGTGGGTGGGTTGCCCACTGTTACATCCTGGGTAGTGCAAAGCCACAGTCCCTCAAGTCTCTACAGTGGGTGGCTTGCCCACTGTTCAGTCCTGGGGAGTGCAAACCACAGTCTCTCAAGTGGATAACAGTTTCCACTGCTTCCGGAGGGGGCATGGTGCCCAGAGTGCTTTATCCTGCTAAGGACAGAGGTAGTGGATGGATCTCTCCACTGGCTCTGGAGGGGGCATGGTGCCCAGAGTGCTTCATCCTGCTAAGGACAGAGGTAGTGGATGACAGTCTCCACTGGTTCTGGAGGGGGCATGGTGCCCAGAGTGCCTCATCCTGCCGGTGACGGAGTCAGTAGTGTCAGTGTCCTTGGCGCTCATGGGCCAGCGGTGCTTGAAACGGCGGTGCCCTGTTCAGCGGTGCATGAGACGGCGGTGGCCTGTTCAGTGGTGCTTGAGACGGCGGTGACCTGTTCAGCGGTGCTTGAGGCGGTGGTGCCCTGTTCAGCAGGTGCTTGACTCAGCTGCTGGCGGTCCTTCATGGACCAGCGGGGCTTGTGCTGGTGGTCCTCTCTGACCCAGCGGGGCTTTTGCTGGCGGTCCTTCATGGACTAGCGGGGCTTGTGCTGGCGGTCCTCTCTGTCCCAGCGGGGCTTTTGCTGGCTGTCCTTCATGGACCAGCGTGGCTTTTTCTGGCGGTCCTTCATGGCCCAGCGGGGCTGGTGCTGGCGGTGGCCTCCTGGGCAGCTGGGCATGTGCTGGCGGTGGCCTCCTGGGCAGCTGGGCTTTTGCTGGCGGTGGCCTCCTGGGCAGCTGGGCTTGTGCTGATGGTGGCCTCCTGGGCAGCTGGCCTTGTGCTGGCGGTGGCCTCCTGGGAAGCTGGGATGATGGCGGTCTTCTCCGCCGTGCTGCTCCTCCCAGACTTGCTGACTTTCTTGTGCCCCTTCCCCACCTTGGAAGGTGTCGCAGCTGACTCCACACTCCCACCTGTACCACTGGGAGCGGCTTTGGTGCCTGGAGACTTCCCCCTCTCCCGCCGGGCACTGGCCAACTTCTGATGCTTCACAGGTGGGGGACTGTCTGTGCTGTGGCTCCGTGCCACACTGCCTGCCCTGGTGGCCTGTGCACTCCAGATTCCGGTGACTACAGGCACCACTGGTCCCGGAGATGTTGTAGCTGAGGTGCTAGTTCGGGCCCTAGGAGACGGACGGGGCGGGGGAGGTGTGGGAAAGAGGTCAAGGTTGGACAGGAAAAGGTTTTTGGACACACTGGGACGGGTAGCTGGAGGGGGGTTGGGAGTGGATGAAGAGGTTGTGGTTGTAGGAAGTGTCCGTTTGCTGACTTTGGGTGAAGGTGCATGCACTGGAGGCTGTCGTGAGGTGGATGGCTGTTGGGTGGGTGTGTGCCTGTGTTTGTGTATCTTGGGAGGGGAAGTCACAGACACACTGGGAGAGGACACAGGGGACGTGTGAATGGTAGTGGGGGTGGTGACTGCACGTGAGCGGGGTGTGCTGGTGATGGTAGTAGTGGCTGTAGAGGTAGTGCATGCAGGTGTGAGTGTAGACGAGACAGGGAGGGAGGAGGAAGACGAGGAGGAGGGGGACACAGTGGAGCCAGTGGATGTTGGTGTGTCTGCATGTGTTTGATGCTTGCGTGAGTTCCTGTGGGATGTATTGTGCTTATGTTTGTCAGAGCTACCCTTGTGTGTTGAGGTGTGTGCATGTTGGTCTGTAGGTGTGCTTGGGATAGGCTGAGGTACAGGGGATTGGGTCTGGGTGGAGGAAGTTGGAGGGGGGAGGCTAGACACAGGGACAATGGCTGCCATCAGTGCTGAGGCCAGAGTCTGAAATAAATGCTCACTGAAGGGCCGCCTGACCAGAATGAATGCCCTCCAGGAATGCATTGGTTTGTTACAAATGCCTTTCTACACCCTGGATGGCATTCAAAATGGTAGACTGCCCAACAGTGAGGGACCTGAGGAGGTCAATGGCCTCCTCACTGAGGGCAGCAGGGGTGACTGGGGCAGCACCTGAGGTACCTGGGGTGAAGGTGATGCCCACCCTCCGGGGTGAGCGGGCACAGGGCGAAGGCTGAGGGGCTGCTGAGGGGCTGCTGGGAGGGCGGTGCTGGAAGGGTGGGGTGGCGGCTGTACCTGTAGATGTGGGGGAGCTCCTATCAAAGCTTCTGTCCCTGTTGTGGAGCTCCCCTCGCCCTCCGCCCCACTGGTGAAGTCCGATTCCATAGTGTGGCCCTCCATGGCCATGTGGGATGCAGCCCCCTCGTGCTCCGGTGCCACTGCTCCTCCGCCTGATGATGCTAATGCACACAAGAAAAGGGAGACCACAAAAAGGGGGAGGGGTACAGAAGAAAGACATGTTGAGTGCATGCATTACCGCTACCGCTGTCTGACAGGACAGACACAGAAGCCCCCTGCACTACGCCGCGCTCTTGGGCTCCACTGTTCAATTTCTGGGAAATGGCCTACTAGGCTATGGACGACATCTGCGCACATGGATGACACAGGGGCATGACTAGGTGTACTTGGCACTCTACAGAGGTGGGGTGGGGTGCCACATGGCCTGCCTTACGGAGAGCCCTTGCCTACGAAACACGCCCTGGCCTAGGGAAACCCACAGCCCACCTTCCCCACCCAGACCCCTCCAGTGCGTGCAAAATCAGCAGAATGAGAGTGTACTCACCCCCTTGTGGCTGCTGTGATACCCTCAAGCGCCCATCCAACTCCGGGTACACCACTGCCAGGATCGTGAACATCAGGGGGGTCATGGTGCGATGGGCACCCCTCCCACGTTGGAAGGCCATCCCCAGCTGAGCCTCCGCCGTCTTCTTGCTCCAGCGACGAATGTCCTCCCATCTTTTCCGGCAGTGGGTGCTCCGTCTGTGGTAGACCCCCAGGGTCCGGACGGCCTTGGTGATGGCATGCCAAATATGTTTTTTTCTGGTGGGCGCTGACCTACATGATTTGTACAGGGGGAAGAGAAAGTTATTACCAAGTGCACCGTCAAAGTGATTGGCCCACATCCCTACCCTTGCCATGTGACACATGCACTCCCCGTCATTTAATGCACGCTGCACTCTCCCCCTTCCTTCTTACATCCACCCCTCTCCACACAGGCATAGCCCATACAGCATGCTCCCAGTGTACTTACCTGTTTGTCTGGAGGACCGTAGAGTAGCGTGTACTGTGGGAGGACCCCGTCCACGAGTTTCTCGAACTCCTCCGATGTGAAGGCAGGGGCCCTTTCCCCAGACACTCGAGCCATTGTCTCTTCCAGACCGAGGTCACAGCAGCACTTGCAGTGTAGGTCCTCTCCTGTCGAAGATCAGGTATCGAGTGATTGAACAGATAGAAAAAGGCGGTCACGTCTGCGGCGGTGCGTACCGTCACCGCCGGCGTACATCGTCATTGGCTCCTTGGACCCAAAGGGTCCAATGTTAACCAATGTAGCATTACGCCGCGGTCTTCGAACGCCTACCGCGACGGTGTACAACGCCAGCGCAGTTACCTCACATCCCATTGTCCCACTTTACAGGTCAGGCATCTGCCATTTCAGGGGCCCACATGCCTACAATTTCAGCTGCGTGACACATACCTAGGCCTAGACTCAACACACATACAGGCCACTTTTTCGATTATGAATGGTGTCCTTTGTAAGCTGTGGCTACGTACCTCTGAGTTGTTTGACTCTGTGCTCACTGTTGTCCTTCATAGGCACCGTCCGCTGGGACATGTGAGGAGATGGCAGCATCCTCCGGTGTACCGACCGTTGGTGGACCTGTCGACAATGGAGGAAAGACATGTGATTATCACATACAGGCTTGACTGTGCCACAATCCAGGAACTGTGTACCCAGTTGGAGCCAGACCTGATGTCAGCTATCCGCCATCCCACAGGAATCCCCCCTCAAGTGCAGGTGCTGTCAGTACTCCATTTCTTTGCACGTGGGTCATTTCAAACAACAGTGGCCATAGCATCAGGGATGTCCCAGCCTATGTTTTCCAACGTGTTGTCCAGAGTGTTGTCCGCCCTGCTGAAACACATGCAGAGCTACATCGTTTTCCATCAGGTGATTTCTATGCCCTGGGACATATCCCCAACATCATAGGTGCCATTGATGGGACCCATGTGGCTTCCCCCCCCCCAAGAGGAGTGAACAGGTGTACAGAAACCGGAAAAGTTATCATTCCATGAATGTACAGATGGTATGTTTGGCAGACCAGTACATCTCCCAAGTGAATGCCATGTTTCCTGGCTCAGTGCATGACACCTACATCCTGCAGAATAGCAGCATCCCTTATGTGATGGGTCAACTCCAGAGGCACCACGTGTGGCTATTAGGTGAGCACCTGGAAGCTAGTCAGTGGGAATGGTTGTGTGGGTCTGGGGATATCCCTCCAGTTTGTCTAATAGTTGTCCCTCGCCATTTGCAGGTGACTCTGGTTACCCCAACCTGTCATGGCTACTGACCCCAGTGAGGAATCCCAGGACAAGGGCAGAGGAACGCTACAATGAGGCCCATGGGCGAACTAGGAGGGTGATCGAGCGGACCTTCGGCCTCCTGAAGGCCAGGTTCAGGTGCCTCCATATGACAGGTGGATCCCTATTCGACTCACCAAAGAAGGTGTGCCATATCATCGTGGCCTGCTGTATGCGTCACAACTTGGCGACAGGTGCCTTTTCTGCAGGAGGATGGTCCAGATGGCAGTGTTGTTGCAGCTGTGGAGCCTGTGGACAGTGAAGACGAGGAAGCAGAGGAAGAAGACATGGACAACAGGGACTCAGTGATCCAGCAATATTTCCAGTGACACACAGGTAGGAATACAGACCTGCCTACTACATGTACTTAAACACTACTGCCTCTCTACTGTCTGTCGTTTTCACCCAGTGTATGGTCACTGAGTTGTCACTTTCCCTTACGATTTCACAGATGTGGGTCCCACTGTGTGACATCTGCTTTGATTCCTCATGGACTAGAGCTGTGTGACATAGGAATGTTGACATTACCAATGAAAAAGCTTTTTGACACAGTTATTGCTTATACAGTATTCCAAAATCACAGACTCCAGATTGTTTTGTGCTTTAAGGGTGTTTATTTAAGTGCTCAATATTGGAGGGGGTAGTAAAATGGTGAGGGGTGATGGTGGAGGAATGTCCATGGCAGAGTCCAGTCTATTAGTCTCACAGGTGCATTGCCCATATGGGCATAGGAAGTGGAGCTGGGGCAGTTTAAGGATGGACAGGGTGACAAAGTGGGACAGTAGGATGACAATCAGGGTGGTCTCATTTCTTGGCGGGGGTCTTGGCATCATTCTCTGTCTTGTTCCTGGATCTCAGGGACCGTTTGCGAGGTGGTTCTCGCTCTGCAGGGGGTGGGGTGCTGGTGTGGTGGTCCTGTGGCGGGGCTTTCTGTCCACTAGCACCGGCGGAGGTGGTGGGCAGTTCATCATCCAGGCTAGTGTCAGGGGCCCCTTGTAGTGCCACAGTGTCCCTCGTGGTGTTCACGAGTTCCTTCAGCACCCCTACGATGGTGCCCAGTGTGGAGTTGATAGTTCTGAGTTCCTCCCTGAAGCCCATATACTGTTCCTCCTGCAGTCGCTGGGTCTCCTGAAACTTGGCCAGTACCGTTGCCATCGTCTCCTGGGAGTGGTGGTAGGCTCCCATGATGGAGGAGAGGGCCTCGTGGAGAGTGGGTTCCCTGGTCCTGTCCGCCCCCTGTCGCACAGCAGCCCTCCCAGTTCCCCTGTGTTCCTGGGCCTGCGTCCCGTGGACCGTGTGCCCACTACCACTGCCCCCAGGTCCCGGTTGTTGTTGGGGTGGTGGGTTAGCCTGGGTTCCCTGTAGTGGTGGACACACTGCTGATTGACGTGTCCTGGGGACAGAGGTATGGGCCCGCTGGGTGGGTGCTGTGCTGGTGTTTCCAGAGGGGGGAAGGTCTGTAGTGGCCTGTGACTGTGTCAGGGGAACTGACTGTCCAGAGGTCCCCGATGGGCCGGGCTGGTCATCTAAATCCAGTTGGACAGAGGTGCTGTCATCACTGTGGGCCTCTTCTGTCAGTGGTGTGGACATGTGTGGACCCTCCTGTCCGGTGACGTTGGGTAGGGGTCCTGCAGGAGTATAAAAGGATGGTTATTTCATCTGTGTATGTCATGGTGTGCAATGGGTGGGTGACCATGCACCCCAGTGCTTATATTCCTGTGTGGGACCTCGTGTGATGATGGTTTAGGGCGGTGTATGGGTATGTGCAGTGGGCATGCTTTGGTGATGGGTGTCCATGCTTTGTTGTTGCATGCAGGGCTTGGTGTTAGTACAGTATGTGTGGTTTGTGATGTTGGGACATTTGTGAGGAGTTAGAGTGATGGGGTGAGGGTGAGGGTGGGAGTATGTGCTGGCATGCAGGTAGGGTGGGGGATGTAATAGTTAAGATTTGACTTACCAGAGTCCATTCCTCCAGCTACTCCTTCGAGGCCCTCAGTATGCAGAATCGCCAAGACCTGCTCCTGCCATGTTGTTAGTTGTGGGGGAGGAGGTCGGGATCCGCCGCTAGTCCGCTGAACCGCCATATGGTGTCTTGAGACCACAGAATGGACCTTCCCCTGTAGGTCGTTCCACCTCTTCCACATGTCATCCCGATCTCTTGGGTGCTGTCCCACTGCGTTGACCCTGTCCACTGTTCTTCGCCATAGCTCCATCTTACTTGCAATGGAGATGTGCTGCACCTGTGATCCGAATAGCTGTGGCTCTACCCGGATGATTTCCTCCACCGTGACCCTGAGCTCCTCCTCCGAGAACCTGTGGTGTCTTTGCTGTGCCGTGGGGTGGTGTAAGTGATGTGTGGGGTGGTGTGTGGGGTGATAAGTGTGCTGTTATGTAGTGGTGTGTAGTGTGCGGTGCGTGGAAGTTATGTGGGTGATGGTGTTGTGTGCCTGTGGATGCTAGTGTTGTTGATGCTGGTGTCTCTCTCTGGCCTTCGTTCGTAATTTGTTGTTGTAGGGGTTTGTGGGTGATGTGGGTGTGTGTTCTATATTGTATTGGGTGTGTGGGAGTGGTCTGTGTATGTGTATCAGGTGGGTGTATTTTGAATTGACCAATGTGGCTGTGTTTTGTAAATGTGTGTGTACCACCAATGGAATACCGCGGTTGAAAGACCGCCGCATGGATTCGTGTGTCGTGATAGTGTGGGCGTATTTCTTTTGGCGTGACGGTGGAGGTTTTGTTTTCGCCAGTTTATCACTGACCTTTGGTGTGGCGGACTTGTGTGGGTGTCTGATTTTTGGAGGATTGTGAGCTGCGGGTCATAATAGCTGTGGCGGATTTCCGCAGCGGTGTGTTGGCAGTCTTCTGCACGGCGGTAAGCGGCTACTACCGCCAATGTTGTAATGACCGCCTATGTCATAAGAATCATAATACTCAGAGTTACTAAAAATAAAGGTACTTTATTTTAGTGACAATGTGCCAAAAATATCTCAGAGAATATACTCCCTTAGGAGGTAAGTAAAATACACAAAATATACACACAAACCAAAATCAGGTAAGTAAACACTTCGAAAAGTAGTGCAAACACTGTAGAATACAATAGGATGCAAAAGGCCTAGGGGCAACGCAATCCATATACTAAGAAAGTGGAATGCAAACCACTTTGGGACTCCAGGCCTACTGTAGTGTGTAGAGGGTCGCTCGGAGTGTTAGAAAAAAGTTACCCTACTTCCCCAGAAACACACTAAAGTCGTGATAGGAGATTCTGCTTCCTGGGACTGGGCTGCCCAGACCCCAGAAGGGCAGAAGCCTGTCTGTGGGTTGGCAGCAGCGGTAGCTGAAATGAAAACCCCAGAAAGCTGGTTTGGCAGTACCCGGGGTACATGCTGGAGCCCGGGGGTGCATGGGATTGGCACCCCAATACCAGATTTGGCATGGGGGGACAATTCCATGATCTTAGACATGTTACATGGCCATATTCGGAGATACCATTGTGAAGCTACATATAGGTATTGACCTATTTGTAGTGGACACGTGTAATGGTGTCCCCGCACTCACAAAGTCCGGGGAAATTGCCCTGTACTATGTGGGGGCACCTTGGCTAGTGCCAGGGTGCCCTCACACTTAGTAACTTTGCACCTAATCTTCATTAATTGAGGGTTAGAAATATAGGTGACTTATAAGTTACTTAAGTGCAGTGTAAAATGGCTGTGAAATAACATGGACGTTATTTCACTCAGGCTGCAGTGGCAGTCCTGTGTAAGAATTGTCTGAGCTCCCTATGGGTGGCAAAAGAAATGCTGCAGCCCATAGGGATCTCCTGGAACCCCAATACCCTGGGTACCCAGGCACCATATACTAGGGAATTATAAGGGTGTTCCAATGTGCCAATTAGAATTGGTAAAAATGGTCACTAGCCTGCAGTGACAATTTTAAAGGCAGAGAGAGCATAAGCACTGAGGTTCTGATTAGCAGAGCCTCCGTGACACAGTTAGGCACCACACATGGAACACACATTCAGGCCACAACTATGAGCACTGGGGTCCTGGCTAGCTGAATCCCAGTGAGACAGGCAAAAACAAACTGACACGCAAGTAAAAATGGGGGTAACGTGCCAGGCAAGATGGTACTTTCCTACACCTGCTCTTACAGGATCTGGATAAAAGGACCTCCTTTTAGCAAGGATGGCTGAAAGATTAGCTTCTGGGCAACAACTCCTAGATATAGAAAGGGAGAGAGCAGAAATGGGCTTAGCACCCATTAATGGTGGCAGCGATATAAATAGGGTCAGAGAGAATACTGATATCCTAAAAATCCCCAAAGGGATTGTCTCAAAATATGAAGAGGGTGAAAGTTAAACAGATCTCATTGGGGAGCTCTCCTTTGGGAACTGTTTACTGGTAAGTGTAGGGATAGACTCCTCATACTCACTGGCACAGAAGCTAAATCTTATGACCACATGAAGGCTACCCTGATTGAGGGCTTTGGATTCATCACTGAGGAGTATAGAATTAGGGCCAGGGGGGCTCACAAAACCTCGAACCAGTCCTGGGTTGATTTTGTAGACTACTCTGTGAAAACACTAGATGTTTGGATAACTGGCAGTGGAATGCATGACTATGATGGGCTTTATAATTTGTTTATGAAGAAACACCTGTTAAGTAACTGATTCAATGACAAGTTGCATCAACATCTGATAGACCTAGGTCCAATTTCTCTATAAGAATTGGGAAAGAAGGCAGACCACTGGGTCAAGACTATGGTGACCAAGACTTCCACAGGAGGTGACCAAACGAAAGGGGTCACAAAGCCTTCCCAAGGGAAGGGTGGTGAGAAACCAAAAGGCAAAAACAAAGAGTCTTCACAAGGGCCCCACAAATCTGCATAGGAGGGTGGGCCCGAGCCTCTTCACAGTCCACAATTGTGTACAAGGGTACAAACTTTGATCCCAAGAAGGTCTGCTGTCACACCTGTAAACACCATGGACACCAAACTGGAGAAATGGCCTGTCCCAAGAAAAATCCCCCTAGCACTGCTCCAGTGAGTACTGGAATAGCCAGTCTCCAGGTGAGATCAATAGTGTACCCATAGTCCACACTGAAGCTACTCTAGTTTCAGGGGGTGGGGTGGATATAGCCAGACTGACTGCCTGGCCTCCTAACATGCAAAAATACAGGCAGCAACTCTTAATTAATGGGACAAAGGTAGAAGCCCTGAGGGATACAGGTGCCAGTGTCCCCATGGTGACAGAGAAACTGGTTTCCCCAGGACAGTATTTGGCTGGTCAAACATATCCAGTTACCAGTGCTGACAATGTAACTAAAGTCCATCCCATGGCTATTGTGATGTTAGAAGGGGAAGGAGTTACTGGCCTGAAACAGGTAGTGGTCTTCTCTGCATCCCAGTGGAGCGCTTGCTAGGGAATGATCTGGAGTCCTCAGCTTGGGCTGAGGTAGAGCTCAAAACCCATGCAGCCATGCTGGGAATCCCTGAACTGGTGTGTGTGTGAAAACTAGAACACAAAGCAGAGCACAGGGTGAAAAAGAAGTATTGGAGCCTGGAATGATGGCCCAACCTTCCAAGAGAAAAGGTAAGAGGACTCAGGGACCAGCCTCTGAACAGCAAATGAAACAATACCTCTCTTCTCAGGAAGATGTCTTATCCCCTGAGGGAACTGAGTCCATGGAGCTGGAGCATTACCAGTTAGAGCTAGCTCCTGGGCCCAGGTCGACCCTCAAGGGCACAGCTGTGCCAAGGACAAAAGACATGCCCACTCTTGAAGGCCTAAAGCAGCAACCTGCTGCACAGGAGAAGGGATATGTCAGTGGCTCCCACAGGATCTTTAGGGAAGATGGACCCCTTAACACTGAGGCTAGAGACCCCAAACCTGGTGCAACCAGGAGAATGGTAGTGCTTCAGGAGCTTAGAAAGTTTATCCTTACTTTGGCCCATGACATCCCCATAGCTGGGCATTTGGGAAAAACAAAAACACGGAGTAGGCTTGTCAACCACTTCTATTGGGCCAATATATCCCAGAAAGTGAAGGAGGTTTGTAGATCCTGGGTCACCTGTCAAGACAGTGGCAAGACAGGTGGCCACCCAAAGGCCCCCCTCATTCCACTTCCTGTGGTGGGGGTTCCCTTTGAAAGGGTTGGTGTGGACATTGTTGGTCCACCTGAGCCACCCACAGCCTCAAGGAACCAGTACATACTGGTAGTAGTGGATTATGCTACCAGATACCCTGAAGCAATTCCCCTTACGTCTACAACAGCTCCTGCAGTAGCGAAGGCCCTGATTAGTATTTTTACCAGAGTGGGTTTTCTTAAGGAGGTGATGTCTAACAGACGTACACACTTCATGTCAGCTTACCTGAAACACGTCTGGAATGAGTGTGGGGTGACTTATAAATTCACCACACCATACCATCCACAAACCAATGGTCTTGTTGAGAGATTCAACAAGACATTGAAGGGCATGATCATGGGGCTCCCTGAAAAACTCAAAAGGAGATGGGATATCCTTCTGCCATGCCTGCATTTCGCTTACAGATAGATGCCTCAGAAGGGAGTAGCGTTTTCCCCCTTTGAACTTCTGTTTTGCCACCCTGTAAGGGGACTGTGAGAAAGTAGCCTCTTTCTAGCATGATTACCCCCATTCTTGGCCTGTTTATTATAGTGTTTGACTGTGTCACTGGGATCCTGCTAGCCACAACCCCAGTGTTTATGGTTTTTGGCCTGTTTGTCAGTATATTTGACTGTTTGTCGGTATGCTTGACTGTGTCACTGGGATCCTGCTAACCAGGACCCTAGTGCTTATGCTCTCTCTTTTCCCACATTTGTCACTACATACTGGTAAACCGGTATTTCATTCCAAATTGGCATACTGATCCCACCTTACAAGTCCTTAGTATATGGTACTTCGGTACCCAGGGCATTGGGGTTCCAGGGGATCGCTATGGGCTGCAGCATTACTTTTGCCACCCATAGGGAACTCATGCAAAGGCTTCTGCAGGACTGCCATTTCACAGCCTGCGTGAAATGGTGCATGCACCATTTCACTGCCATTTACACTGCACCAGGTCACTTACAAGTCATCCAACCCTGAAGGCTAGGTGCAAAGTATCTGTGTGTGAGGGCACCCCTGCACTAGCAGAGGTGCCCCTGCATCATCCAGGACCAGTTTCCCAGACTTTGTGAGTGCAGGGGCGCCATTTTACTCGTGCACTGGACATAGGTCAATACCTATGTCCAGCTTCACAATGGTAACTCCAAGTATGGCCATGTAAGGTGTCTAACATCTGGAAAATGTACCCCAATACTGCTTCTAGTATTAGTTTTATATTTCCATTCACCCTGGGAGCTCCACAGTGAACCCCAGTACTGCCATGCCAGCCTTCTGAAGTTTTCCAGGCAGCCCCGGCTCCTACCACCTCAAAGACAGGTGTCTGCCCTCCTGTTGCTTGAGCAGCTCAAGCCCAGGAAGGCAGAACAAAGTATTTTCTTTAGGAGAGGGGTGTTACACCCTCTCCCTTTGAAAATAGGTGTTACAGGCATGGGAGGCTTAGCCTCCCAGAGCCTCCGGAAATGCTTTGAAGGGCACAGATGGTGCCCTCCTTGCATAATCCAGTCTACACTGGTTCAGGGACCCCCAGTCCCTGCTCTGGCGTGAAACTGGACAAAAGAAAGGGGAGTGACCACTCCCTGGTCCATCACCACCCCACGGGTGGTGCCCAGAGCTCCTCCAGAGTGTCCTTGGATTTTGCTATCTTGGATTCCAAGGTGGTGGGGCACCTTGAAAGCATCTCAGTGGCCAGTGGCAGAAGGTGACGTCAGAGCCCTCCCCTGATAGGTGCTTGCCTGTGTAGCTGACCAATCCCCCTTTCAGGGCTATTTATGGTCTCTCTCCAGGGTGTTTCCTCAGATTTGGCTTGCAAGACTCCAGCAGGAATCGTCTGCATCGTTTACTTCACCTTCTACCGAAGGAGCCGCAGCTCAACCCTCCAGGAACTCTACAAACTGCAACAAAGAAGTCAAGATGACTTCTGCAACATTGTATCTTCAGCTCCTGCCAGCAACAGCAACTGTTTCCAGGTTGTGCATCCTCCAAGGATTGCCTGTCTTCAGCCTGCACCAGAAGCTTCAGCAGGCCCTCTCTGCAGCAACCACCGGTGGTGTGGGTCCCCTCTCCAGACGACAGGCGTGGATCCAGCAACATGGGTGGTGGACTAAAGTGACCCCGACAGTCCCAATGCCCAGCTGTCCAACTTTGATGGAGGTAAGGGCTTGCCTCCCCATGCAAGACAGAACCCCCGTGCACCGCGTGACTTGTAGTTGCCAAGGCTTGTGTACGACCTTCCAAGAAGTTCTTCATGCACAGCACAGCTCAGGCCCCCAGCACTCCATCCTGCGATGCACAACTTCCTGAGTGGTTCTCCAGCGGCGTGGGATCTCTTTGTGTCATGCTGTGTGGGCCTTCATTTGCACCTTCTTTGTCCCCATGCCATGGGACTCCTGTGTGCGCTGCCTGGTCTTCTGAGGGCTCTTTGAGTTGCTGAAAGCCCCCTCTGTCTCCATCTCCTGGGTAGAGGTCACCAGGTCCCTTCTGGTCCCAGGCAGTGCCATTTTCCGCTAACCCCAAGCTTTGCGTGTGCCAAGGCTTTTTGGCGGAATCCAGCAATGCAAACCAGACTGCAAATCATCCATCTGGCGTGGGACATCTTCTGCACCAACCAGGAATCTGCATCTGTCTTCTTGGGTGCATAACTGTTTTTTTTCTTTTCACCGGTGGTTCTTCTTTTGCACTTTCATCCGGGTTAGCTGGGGCTCCTGTTCTACCTGGACTCTTCAGAGCTTCTTGGACTTAATCCCTTCTTCCCTGGTCTTCAGGTCCAAAAATCCTTTGTTGGTGTCTTGCAATCTCTTCTGGTTCTTGCATAATCTTCTATCATGACTTCTTGTGTGTTTCAGGAAACGTACTGGGACTTACTCCTGTTTTCCTGGACTCTGAGGTGGTTTCTATTACTTACCTTTGGTGTTTTCTTACACTCCCAGCGTCCCTCTACACACTACACTTGCCTAGGTGGGAGACCAACTTTCGCATTCCACTATTTTAGTATATGGTTTGTGTTCCACCAAGCCCATTGCAACCTATTCCGATTTTCACTATTTGCACTGTTTTCTTACTGTTTACTTACCTGTTTTCGGATACTAGTGCATATAGTGTGTATATTACTTACCTCCTAAGGGAGTATAGTCTCTAAGGTATTTTTGGCATTGTGTCACTAAAAATAAAGTACCTTTATTTTTGTAACACCAAGTATTTTCTTTCATGTGTGTGAGTACTGTGTGAGTACAGTGGTATTGGAAGAGCTTTGCATGTCTCCTAGATCAGCCTTGGCTGCTCAGCTACAGCTTCCCCTGGACAGTCTGACTGTTAGACACTGACTACATTTCACATTTAAGGGATAACTGGACCTGGTATAAGGTGTAATTACCTTTGGTACCCACTACAAACCAGGCCAGCCTCCCACAGGGATTACTGGCACTTGTTAAAGAAGGCTAGGAGAGACCTCTCCATGAGCCTAAACAAGATGTAGTGGACTATGTGTTAGGCCTCCTATCAAGAATGCCTGAATACATGGAAAAGGTATTCAAAAACCTTGAGACCAGCTAACAGCTCCAGAAGTTGTGGTATAACCAAAAGGCTGCACTGGTAGAATTCCAGCCAGGGCAGAAAGTTTGGGTTCTAGGAGCTGTGGCTCCAAGGCCACTCCGGGACAGATGGAGTGGCTCTAACCCAATCCTTGAAAAGAAGACCAGGACCTGGACACTAGCAGGACACCCAAGAGAGTGATCCATGTTAACCATCTGAAACTCAACAATGATACGGCTGACATAACCATGCTGATGGTTACTGATGAGGATCAGGAAGAAGAGTGAACCTCTCTCTGACCTCCTTTCAACTGACCCTAAGGATGGGTCATTAGATGGAGTAGTCTATTCAGACACCCTCTCTACCCATCAGCAAGCTGACTGCAGGCAAGCCCTACAACAGTAATTTAGCACTCTGACAGTCCCTGGGCTGGCTCAGTGGTCTTGGTTCCCAAACCTCATACCAAAGATGGCAAGAGATAAATGAGGTTCCGTGTGGACTATTGCAGTCTCAACTCTGTCACTAAGACAGATGCACACCCTGGACCCAGAGCAGACAAATTAATTGACAATTTAAATTCAGCCAAATTCTTAAGTACCTTTGGCTTAACTGTAGGGTACTGGCAAATTAGAATGCCACCTGGAGCAAAAGAAAAGGCAGCATTGTCTATACATGATGGGCATTATCAGTTCAGCCCCTCAGGTGCCAAGCCTTTTTTTGGCTATTTGGAACAGTTTGCGCTTAGGCCCTCATACCTTTTTGTCCACATAAGCTACCCACGCCAAATTTGCGTCCTTTTTTTCCAACATCCTAGGGATTCTAGAGGTACCCAGACTTTGTGGGTTCCCCTGAAGGAGACCAAGAAATTAGCCAAAATACAGCAAAAATGTTGTTTCTTTTAAAAAAATGGGAAAAAGGGCTGCAGAAGAAGGCCTGTGTTTTTTTCCCTGAAAATGCCATCAACAAAGGGTTTGTGGTGCTAAAATCACCATCTTCCCAGCTTTCAGGAACAGGCAGACGTGAATCAGAAAACCACATATTTCAGCACAATTTTGGCATTTTACTGGGACATACCCCATTTTTACTATTTTTTGCACTTTCAACCTCCTTCCAGTTAGTGACAGAAATGGTTGTGAAACCAATACTGGATCCCAGAAAGCTAAACATTTCTGAAAAGTAGACAAAATTCTGAATTCAGCAAGGGGTAATTTGTGTAGATCCTACAAGGGTTTCCTACAGAAAATAACAGCTGAAGTAAAAAAACTATTGAAATTGAGGTGAAAAGAAACAGCCATTTTTCTCCACATTTTACTTTGTAACTTTGTCCTGCAGTTTCAGATCTTTTGAAGCAATATACTGTTACGTCTGCTGGGCTCTTCTGGTTGCGGGGATATATAGGGCTTGTAGATTCATCAAGATCCCTAGCCAGAGCCAATAAATGAGCTGCACCTTGTAATGGGTTTTCATTCTATACCGGGTATACAGCAATTCGTTTGCTGCAATATAAAGAGTGAAAAATAGGTATCAAGAAAACATTTGTATTTCCAAAATGGGCACAAGATAAGGTGTTGAGAAGCAGTCGTTATTTGAACATCTATGAACTCCGGGGTGCCTATACTAGCATGTGAATTACAGGGCATTTCTCAAATAGATGTCTTTTTTACACACTGTCTTACATTTGGAAGGAAAAAAATGTAGAGAAAGGCAGTGTAGGAATGTACCATCTTTCTTGGCATGTTACCCCCAATTTTACATATATGTCAGTATGTTTTTCCCTGTCTCACTGGGATCCTGCTAGCCAGGACCCCAGTGCTCATAGTTTGTGGCCTGAATGTGTATACCTGTGTAGTGCCTAACTGTGTCACTGAGGCCCTGCTAATCAGAACCTCAGTGCTCATGCTTTCTCTGCCTTTAAATTTGTCACTATAGGCTAGTGACTACTTTTACCAATTTCAATTGGCATACTGGAACACCCTTATAATTCCCTAGTATATGATACCTAGGTACCCAGGGTATTGGGGTTCCAGGAGATCCATATGGGTTGCAGCATTTCTTTTGCCACCCAAAGGGAGCTCAGACAAACCTTTACACAGGACTGCCATTGCAGCCTGAGTGAAATAACGCACAGGTTATTTCACAGCCATTTTCACTGCACTTAAGTAACTTATAAGTCACCTATAGGTCTAACCTTCACTTGCTGAAGGTTAGGTGCAAAGTTACAAAGTGTGAAGGCACCCTTGCACTAGCAAAGGTGCTCCCACATAGTTCAGGGCCATTTCCCCGGACTTTGTGAGTGCGGGGACACCATTACAAGCGAGCATTACATATACGTCAATACCTATATGTAGCTTCACAATGGTAACTCCGAATATGGCCATGTAACATGTCTAAGATCATGGAATTGTCCCCCCATTCCAAATCTGGTATTGGGGAGCCAATTCCATGCATCCTGGGGGCCACAATATGGACCCCCAGTACTGTCAAACCAGCTCTCTGGGGTTTTCTCTGCAGCTACAGCTGCTGCCACCCCACAGACAGGGTTCTGCCCTCCTGGGGTCTGGGCAGCCCTGTCCCAGGAAGCCAGAACAAAGAATTTCCTCTGAGAGCATGGTATTACACCCTCTCTCTTTGGAAATAGGTGTTGAAGGCTGGGGAAGGGTATCCTCTCCCAGCCTCTGAAAATGCTTTATAGGGCACAGATGGTGCCCTCCTTGCATAAGCCAGTCTACACCGGTTTAGTGACCCCCCCAGTCCCTGCTCTGGCGCGAAACTGGACAAAGGAAAGGGGAGTGACCACTCCCCTGTCCATCACCACCCCAGGGGTGGTGCCCAGAGCTCCTCCAGTGTGTCTCAGACCTCTG
The DNA here is from genome assembly GCF_031143425.1 of Pleurodeles waltl. NCBI lineage: Eukaryota > Metazoa > Chordata > Amphibia > Caudata > Salamandridae > Pleurodeles > Pleurodeles waltl. The sequence continues at coordinate 325,234,225 of NC_090445.1, read as the reverse complement.
CCATCTTGTTTCCAGAGATGTGGGGGCACTCTGGAGGCCTCTGAGTGGCCAGTGCCAGCAGGTGACGTCAAAGACCCCCTCCTGATAGGTGCATACGTGACTAGGTGGCCAATCCTCCTCTGAGGGCTATTTAGGGTCTCTCCAGTGGGCTTTTCCTCAGATTACGACTTGCAAGAATTAATCAGGGTTCCTCTGCACTTTTGTCTTCAACTTCTGCCAAGGATCGACCGCAGACTGCTCCAGGACACCTGCAAAACTGCAACAAAGTAGCCAGAAGACTACCAGCAACATTGTAGCGCCCAATCCTGCCAGCTTTCTCAACTGTTTCCTGGTGGTGCCTGCTCTGGGGGCTGCCTGCCTTCACCCTGCACTGGAAGCCACAAAGAAATCTTCTGTGGATTGACAGAATCTTCCCCCTGCCCCAGCAGGCAACAAACTTCAGCTTCATTGGTACTCTGGGTCCCCTCCCATCCTGATGAGCGTGGTCCCTGAAACACAGGTGGTGGACCCAAGTGACTGAGACTGTTCAGTGGTCCAACTGTCCGAATTTGGAGGAGGTAAGTTCTTGCCTCCCCTCCCCAGACAGTAATCCTGTGCACCGAGTGATCTGCATCTACAAGGGCTTATGTGCACATTTCCAAGAAATCCTGCATGCACAGCCGAGCCTAGGTCCCCAGCACTCTGTCCTGCGATGGTCAACTCCCTAAGTTGATCTCCGGTGTTGTGGGACCCCTCTTTGCAGTGCTGAGACAATCGCTATGTTCAGACTTCTTGAACTCATGTTCAAGGACTTCTGCTGGTGCTTCCTTCTTGTGCGTGGGCTCTCTACATTGCTGAGGGCCCCCTCTGTCTCCTATCCCAAGTGGCGACATCCTGGTCCTTCCTGGGCCCGGGCAATACCCTTTTTCTCCAACCGTGACTCTTGCAGGTAGCAAGGCTTGTTTGCAGTATTTTGCCAAGGAAAAGACTATGCATCCTCCAGCACGCCGTCGGACATCTTCTGCACGAATAAGAACTTCCTACCTCCTTTCGTTGTTGCAAAACCTGCAGCTTCTTCCAACCGGAGGCAGCCATTTTGCACCTTCATCTGGGGTTTAGTGGGCTCCTGCCCCCCTTGGACACTTTAGCGACTCTTGGACGTGGCTCCCTTCCTTTGCAGGTCTTCAGGTCCAGGAATCCATCTTCAGTGCTTTGCAGTCTGTTGTGGTCCTTGCAAAATCCTTTATCACGACTTTAGTGTGTTTCTGTGGAAATAGTAGTACTTTACTCCTACTTTCCAGGGTCTTGGGGTGGGGTCTCCTTTACACCCTTAGTGTTTTCTTACATTCCCAGCGACCCTCTACACACTACACTAGCCTAGGGGTCCATTCGTGGTTCACATTCCACTTTCTTAGTATATGGTTTGTGTTGCCCCTAGGCCTATTGCATCGTATTGTGTTTTACAGTGTTTGCACTACTTTCTGACTGTTTTACTTACCTGATTTGGTTTGTTGTGTATATTTTGTGTATGTTACTTACCTCCTAAGGGAGTATATCCTCTGAGATATTTTTGGCACATTGTCACTAAAATAAAAGACCTTTATTTTTAGTAACACTGAGTATTGTCTTTCTTATGATATAGTACCTATATGCTATAAGTGGTATTGCATGAGCTTTGCATGTCTCCTAGTTCAGCGTTGGCTGCTCTGCTATAGCTACCTCTATCAGCCTAATCTGCTAGAACACTACTACACTCTACCAATAAGGGATAACTGGACCTGGCACAGGGTGTAAGTACCATTGGTACCCACTACAAGCCAGGCCATCCTCCTACAGGCAGTAACACTTGTTTTGCTATAAATGCTACCTCACTTGTGTGAGTAGGCCTAGAGCCCGCAACAGGAAATTCCCCAAAACACAACGTGGAAACATCACATTTTCCCAAAGAAAACAGAGCTGTTTCTTGCAAAGTGTCTAGCTGTGGATTTTGGCCTCTAGCTCATCCGCCACCTTGGGAAACTTACCAAACCAGTGCATTTTTGAAAACTAGACACCCAGGGGAATCCAAGATGGGGTGACTTGTGGGGCTCTCACCAGGTTCTGTTACCCAGAATCCTTTGCAAACCTCAAAATTTGGCCCAAAAACACTTTTTCCTCACATTTCGGTGACAGAAAGTTCTGGAATCTGAGAGGAGCCACAAATTACCTTCTATCCAGAGTTCCCCCAAGTCTCCAGATAAAAATGGTACCTCACTTGTGTGGGTAGGCCTAGCGCCCGCGACAGGAAATGCCCCAAAACACAATGTGGACACATCACATTTTTCCAAAGAAAAAAGATCTGTTTTTTGCATAGTGCCTAGCTGTGGATGTTGACCTCTAGTTCATCCAGCACCTAGCGAAACCTACCAAACCTGTGCATCTTTAAAAACTAGACACCTAGAGGAATCAAAGATGAGGTGACTTGTGGGGCCCTCACCAGGTTCTGTTACCCAGAATCATTTGCAAACCTCAAAATGTGGCCAAAAAAACACTTCCACCCTCAGCCCCACCATGCCCCTCTGTGGTGTCTGATGACGTCAGCGCGTGATGATGCACTGACCTCATCAGAGGCCTGCCCGGAGGAGAAATGCTTTTGCATTTCTCCTCCGATCACATGGAGGGGCCGAGAACAGATTCAAAGGAAAGGAAAGGCCTTTCCTTTCCTTTGATGTCTTTCTCAGCATTTCTGCTGCCGATCGCAATGCGATCGGGAGCAGTAATGCCCACTAGACACCAGGGAGTTTGTTTTTTTGACATGAGGGGAGCGGCCCCTTGGGCAAGGGCCGCTCTCCCCAGGGGGCCAAATTATTTTTAGGCCATTTCTGCCTCCCCTGGCGGCAGATCCGCCTAATATAATTAGGCCGATCTGCCGCCGGGGGCAGAAACTCCATAGACACCAGGGATACATTTTTTTTGTTTATTGTTTTTTTTTTTTTTTTATAAGTGGGGAGCTACCCCTTAGGCACGGGTCGCTCCCCGGGGGGAAAAATACATTTTAGGCCATTTCTGCCCTCCTTGGGGGCAGATCGGCCTAATATAATTAGGCCGATCTGCCCCCGGGGGGGGCAGAAACCACTACACACCAGGGAATTTTTTTGTTGTTGGATTCCCCTTCCATCCCTGCAGTGGGGGAGCTGAAGCGAGACTCATGGGGGGCGCGCTAGCGCTTCCCCCATGAGCCGGTACCAGGACGTAACGGTTACGCCCTTGGCACCTCAGTGCCGTTGCCAAGGACGTAATTGTTACTCCCTTGGCTGTCAAGGGGTTAAAGAATGCCCCTGCCACCTTCCACAGGTAGGTGAATCAAATCCTTGCTGGTTTGGAGTCCTTTAGCGCAGCATATCTAGATGATATTGCTGTCTTTAGCTCTACCTAGCAGGATCACCTGATCCACCTGTGGAAGGTTTTGCAGGTCTTGCAATCAGCAGGCCTATCTATTAGGGCATCCGAGTGCCAAATAGGGCAGGGCACAGTTGTATACTTGGGCGATCTGGTAAGTGGAGGCCAAGTGCAACCTTTACTATCCAAGATCCAGACAATTCTGGACTGGGAAGCTCCAAAAACCCAGACTCAAGTCAGGGCATTCCGTGGCTTGACTGGTTACTGCAGGAGGTTTGTTAACGGGTATGGATCCATTGTGACTCCCCTCACAGAACTGACTTCAAAGAAGATGCTCAAAGAAGATGCTCAAAGAAGATGCTCTTGACTGTCAAAGGACCTTTGACACCCTGAAAGACGCTATGTGCTCAGCACCAGTTCTCAAAGCTCCAGATTATTCTAGGCAGTTCATTGTGCAGACAGATGTCTCTGATCATGGGATAGGAACAGTCCTGTCCCAAATCAATGATGATGGCCTTGGCCAGCCTGTTGCTTTCATTAGCAGGAGGTTACTCCCCAGGGAGCAGCATTGCAGTGCCATTGAAAGGGAGGCCTTTGCTTTGGTTTGGTCCCTGAAACAGCTGAGACCATATTTATTTGGTACTCACTTTACTGTTCAAGCTGTCCACAGCCTTCTCAGATGGCTAATCAAATGAAAGGTGAGAACCCTAAACTTTTGAGGTGGTCCGTATCCTTACAGGGAATGGACTTTTCAGTGGAACACAGATCTCGGACTGCCCATGCCAATGCAGATGGCCTTTCCAGGGTCTTCCACTTAGATAATGAAAACTCTTGGGAAAGGTTAGTCTCATCTTCTTTCATTTTGTGGGAGGGGGATGTAGGAAAGTGCCACTGTTGGAATGGTAATACCCCTCCCCCCCACACACATTTTGCCTGATGTTGATGCCAACTTTGATTGAAGGTGTGCTGGGATCCTGCCAACCAGGCCCCAGCACCAGTGTTCTTTCCCAAAATCTGTACCTTTGTTTCTAAAATTGGCACACCCATGGCACACAGTTAAGTCCCTTATAAAAGCTACCCATGGTACCAAGGGCCCTGTGGCCAGGGAAGGTCCCCGAGGGCTGCAGCATGTATTATGCCACCCTGGGGGGCCTTTCAACAAGCACATGTACATTGCCTTTGCAGCTTGTGTGTGCTGGTGGGGAGAAAAAGACAAAGTCGACATGGCACCCCTCTAAGGGTGCCATGCTCCACAAACTACTGCCTGTGGCATAGGTAAGTCACCCCTCTAGCAGGCCTTACAGCCCTAGGGCAGGGTGCACTATACCAGAGACGAGGCCATAGCTGCATGAGCAATATGCCCCTTCTGTCCATTCTTAGACATTGTAAGTGCCGTGTAATCATATTAAGTATATGTCTGGGAGTTTGTCATTACGAACTCCACAGCTTTATAATGGCTTCACTGAATACCGGAAAGTTTGGTCTCAAACTTCTCAGCACAATAAACCCACACTGATACCACAGTGTGGGATTTATTGAAGAATGCACACAGAGGGCATTTTAGAAATGCCCCCTGGATGATTAGTCAAACTGCTAGTGTAGCACTAACAGGTCTGTGCCAGCCTGTCACTTTCAGACAAGTTTCTGACCACATGGGGCAGAGCCTTTGTGCTCTCTGACCAGAAACAAAGCCTGTCCAGGTCATAGGTGCTTCACACCTCCCCCCTGTAGGAACTGTAACACCTGGCAGTGAGCCTCAAAGACTCAAGCGTCAGGTTACAGTTCCCCAGAGCATTCCAGTTAGTGGACTTGCCCACCCCCCAGACAAAGCCCCACTTTTAGCTGCAGGTCCGGCGGGAAAATTAGGGAAAACAGGGAGGAGTGACCACCCCATCTAGGACCACCACTAAGGTATCCTGAGCTGAGGTGACCGCGAAAGCTCCAGACAAAAATATCTGACACCTAAATGACCACTGCACCCGCAGCCCCCACGCTTTGGAGAACCCAACCCCCAGTGCAGCTACATTCAGCAGGCGGCCCTCCTCCCTGTCCAGCCTGTGGTTCACCCAAGTCGACTCCCTGGACCTTGCCTGCAGCATCTGAGTGACCTCTGGGATGCCCTCATAGAGAATCATTGGAAACCGGACGCCTTGTTTGCAGCCTGCACATGGCCGCCCCAGTGCCACTGAGGGTGTGTGTTTGGTGCCCATGTGTGGCACCCCCAGTAGTCCACTAAACCCCCAGGTCTGCCCTCCGAAGTCGTGGGTACTTACCTGCAGACAGGCCTGATTCCAAATGCCCCCAGTCTCCATAGCAGCCCATGTTAATTTTGCCACAGCTTTGACCTCTGCACCCGGCCGGCCCCGCGTTGCTAGTGATGGGTGTTTGGGGTTAACTTCAACCCCAACCTGTTGACTTCCTAACCCCGGGAGACTGAAACTGTAAGTCAAGTACTTACCTGTAGATCGTACTAACCTTTCTTCCCCCCAGGAACTGTTTCTGAAAATTGCAGTGTGAACTTTGTAGGACTCTGGCTCTGTATATACTATATCAACGTGAGATATAGTGTGCACAGTTCAGGGGTTCCCCAGAGGCTTAACAGAGGCTAAAGTAGAAAATACTAATGCTCTCTTTTGCAGTAGTGTGATTGAGCAGTTAGGCATATCAGAGGGTAGTGCAAAACATTTGTTGTACATACACAGACAATAGAAGAAGCACACACTCAATGACTTAACTCCAGACCAGTGGTTTTATATAACAAAAATATATTTTCTTAATTTATTTTTAAAACCACAAGATTGAGGTTACAGGTAAGTACTTCACTAGATTCGTATTTCACACATGTATCAGCTGTACTTTATTTGAAATCGATACGTTATACAGTTTTTGAAATATTGGCAATAATCTGTTTTAAAAATGGACACTGCAATTTTCAGAAACCGTTCCGGGGGGAAAGAAAAGTAGATTGTTTTACAGGTAAGTACAACACTTACAGTTCCAGTCTCCAGGGGTTAGGAGGTCCACAGGTTGGGGTTCAAGTAAACCCCAAACACCCACCACCAGCAACACGCGGCCAGCCGGGTGCAGAGGTCAAAGTGTTGGCAAAATTAACATGGGCTCCTATGGAGACTGGGGCCACTCTGTTTCAGATCTGCACGCCGGTAAGTACCCGTGACTTCGAAGGGCAGACCTGTGGGGTGTTTAGAGGAGCACTGGGAGGGCCACAAGTAGGCACCAAACATACACCCTCAGCAGCACTGGGGCGGCCGTGTGCAGGGTACAAACAAGATGTCTGGTCTCCAATGGCTCTCTCTGAGTGGTCAACAGGGGTCACTCAGAGGTTGCAGGGGAGGTCCAGGGGGTTGTCTCAAGCAAAAAACAGGCTAGACAGGGAGGAGGGCTGCCTGCTGAACATTGCTGCACCAGGTGTCAGTTTCTCCAACACCTTTGGGCTGCGGTTGCAGTGGGTCTTTAGGCGTCGGATATCTTCATCCGGAGCTTTCGCCGGTCAGTGGGGTACTCTGGATTCCCTCTGCAGGCGTTGTCATGGAGGAGTGGAGAGGTCAACCCAGGGTGGGCACTTGCTCGGAATCGCCTGGGGATCCTCTCTAGCTGGTTGGGCCACCTGGACACGGGCCATGGCCGTCGGGTGCAGAGTGGTTAGGACTCACGGATTCAGAGTGAGGTTGGAGTCCTTAGTTGCTGGTTTCTCTTAGACAGGGCCACTGTACAAAGGAGTTCTTGGTCCTTTTGGGTGCAGGGCAGTCCTCTGGAGCTTGGCAGACGTCGCTGGTCCCGCAGGATGCGTCACTGTTCTTGTGAAGGTTGTTTTAAGCATGAGACAGGCCGGTAGGGCTGGGGCCAAATCAGTTGTCGTCTTCCTTCCTCTCTGCTGGGGGTTTCAGCTTCTTCTTGTAAGTCATCAGGAATCTGGAGAACTGGGTTCAGGGAGGCCCTTCAATCATAGATTATGGGGCGTTTTAGGGGTCAGAGGGCAGTAGCCAATGGCTATTGTCCCTGAGGGTGGCTACACCCTTCTTGTGTCCACCCCCTTTGGGGAGGGGACCAGAAACCTAATCCTATTGGTCCCTGTCCTCCAAACCAAGATGGAGGATTCTGCAGGGAGGGGGTCGCTTCAGGTCTGGACACCTGTAGGAGGCTGGCCTGGCTTATAGTTGGTACCTAGTGGTACTTACACCTTGTGCCAGGTCCAGTTATCCCTTTTTAGTAGATTAGTCGTGTTCTAGCAGCTTAGGCTGATAGAGGTAGCTATAGCAGAGCAGCTTAGGCTGAACTAGGAGACATGCAAAGCTCCTACTATACCACTTATATCACTTAGCACTATATCATAAGAAACACAGTACTCAGAGTTACTAAAAATAAAGGTACTTTATTTTAGTGCCAATATGCCAAAAGTATCTCAGAGGATATACTCCCTTAGGAGGTAAGTAAAATACACACAATATACACACAAACCAAAATCAGGTAAGTAAAACACTTAGAAAAGTAGTGCAAACACTGTAGAACACAATAGAATGCAACAGGAGACAATAGGCCTAGGGGCAGCACAAACCATATACTCCAAAAGTGGAATGCGAACCACAAATAGACCCCAGGCCTAGTGTAGTGTGTAGAGGGTCACTGGGAGTGTAAGAAAACACTAAGGGTGTCCAAGATACCCCGCCCCAAAACCCTGAAAAGTAGGAGTAAAGTTACCCTACTACCCCAGAAAGACAGTAAATTCAAGATAGGGGATTCTGCAAAGACAGCAACTGACTGCAAAGCACTGAAGACGGATTCCTGGACCTGAGGACCTGCAAAGGAAGGGGACCAAGTCCAAGAGTCACGCAAGTGTCCGGGGGGGGGGCAGGAGCTCACTAAACCCCGGATGAAGGTGCAAAAGGGCTGCCTCTGGGTGGAAGAAGCCAAAGATTCTGCAACAACGGAAGGTGCCAGGAACTTCTCCTCTGGTCAGAAGATGTCCCACGGAGTGCTGGAGGATGCAGAGTTGTTTCCACGCAGAAAGACTGCAAACAAGCCTTGCTGGCTGCAAGAGTCGCGGTTGAAGGTTTTGGATGCTGCCAGGGCCCAGGAAGGACCAGGAGGTCGCCCCTTGGAGGAGGAGACAGAGGGGGCGCTCAGAAACACAGAAAGCCCATGCAGAAGCAGGCAGCACCCGCATAAGCACCTGAACAGTAGTTCAGAAGATCTGAGCACGGCGGTTGTCTCAGCACAACAAAAGAGGGTCCCACAAAGTCGGAGTCCAACTCAGCAAGTTGGGCAATGCAGGACGGAGTGCTGGGGACCTGGGCTTTGCAGTTCACACAGTACACAGGATTACTGTCTGGCGTGGAGAGGCAAGGACTTACCTCCACCAAATTTGGACAGAAGGGCCACTGGACTGTCGGGGACACTTGGACCCATCTCCCGAGTTCCAGGGACCATGCTCGTCAAGATGAGACGGGACCCAGAGGACCGGTGATGCAGAAGTCTGGTGCCTGCGTTAGCAGGGGGAAGATTCCGTCGACCCACAGGAAATTTCTTCTTGGCTTCCAGTGCAGGGTGAAGGCAGACAGCCCTCAGAGCACGCACCACCAGGAAACAGTCAAGAAAGCCGGCAGGATGAGGCGCTACAATGTTGCTGGTAGTCTTCTTGCTACTTTCTTGCGGTTTTGTAGGCGTCCTGGAGCAGTCAGCGGTCCATCCTTGGCAGAAGTCGAAGATGGAAGTGCAGAGGAACTCTGGTGAGCTCTTGCATTCGTTATCTGATGAGAAACCCACAGGAGAGACCCTAAATAGCCCTCAGAGGAGGACTGGCTACAGAGAGAGGTAAGCACCTATCAGGATGGGTCTCTGACGTCACCTGTTGGCACTGGCCACTCAGAGGTCTCCATTGTGCCCTCACACCTCTGCATCCAAGATGGCAGAGGTCTGGGACACCTTGGAGGATCTCTGGGCACCTCCCCTTGGGAGGTGCTGGTCAGGGGAGTGGTCACTCCCCTTTCCTTTGTCCAGTTTCATGCCAGAGCTGGGCTGGGGGGATCCCTGAACCGGTGTAGACAGGCTTATGCAAGGAGGGCACCATCTGTGCCCTTCAAAGCATCTCCAGAGGCCAGGAGAGGCAACTCCTCTCAGGCCCTTAACACCTATTTACAAAGGGAGAGGGTGTAACACCCTCTCTCAGAGGAAATCCTTTGTTCTGCCTTCCAGGGACTGGGCTGCCCAGGCCCCAGGGGGGCAGAAACCTGTCTGAGAAAACCCCAGAGAGTTAGTTTGGCAGTACCCGGGCTCTATGCTGGAGCCCCGGGGATGAATGGAATTGTCCCCTCAATACCAGAATGGTATTGGGGTGACAATTCCATGATCCTAGACATGTTTCTTACCCATGTTTGGAGTTACCATTGTGACCCTACATATAGGTATTGATCTATATGTAGCTCACACGTGTAATGGTGTCCCACTCTCACAAAGTCCGGGGAATTTGCCCTGAACAATGTGGGGGCACCTTGGCTAGTGCCAGGGTGCCCTCACACTAAGTAACTTTGCACCTAACCTTCACTAAGTGAGGGTTAGACATATAGGTGACTTATAAGTTACTTAAGTGCAGTGTAAAATGGCTGTGAAATAACATGGATGTTATTTCACTCAGGCTGCAATGGCAGTCCTGTGTAAGAATTGTCTGAGCTCCCTATGGGTGGCAAAAGAAATGCTGCAGCCCATAGGGATCTCCTGGAACCCCAGTACCCTGGGTACGTAAGAACCATATACTAGGGAATTATAAGGGTGTTGCAGTGTACCAATCAGAATTGGTAAAATTGGACACTAGCCTGCAGTGACAATTTTAAAAGCAGAGAGACCATAAACACTGAGGTTCTGGTTAGCAGAGCCTCAGTGATACAGTTAGGCACCACACAGGGAACACATACAGGGCACACTTTATGAGCACTGAGGTCCTGGCTAGCAGGATCCCAGTGACACAGGCAAAAACAACATACATACAAGTAAAAAATGGGGGTAACATGCCAGGCAAGCTGGTACTTTCCTACACTAAGTCAAAACAAGGCAGCCATCTTAAAAGAATTAATTTAATAAATGTGTTAAAACAGAGCAGGCTAAGTAGGCTAAAAGTCACTTGGTGACGCTGGCACAAATTGTGCAAGCCAACAGCTAAGCTAACGCCTGTATCCCTATTAAAACAAACTAGGATTCACTACACCCTCCCCATTGCCGTAACAAGTATGACACCGTTACTAGACGCCACCTAGGGTGAAAAAAATCACAAACGCTAAAAATGCTCTGTACTAACAGCTATAACCATAAAACAAGTAGAGAGAAAAAAAAAAAATATTTCTAAAAATACATACAAACAATAGCTAAAAACATATCAAGAGCTATATGCTCTCATTATGACATTGACGGTAAGTGCCGCTTCCCGCCATGATGACTGCCGCCAACATACTGCGACTGTGGCAGTATCCCGCTACCTGTATTATGACCCACACATAGAAATCCGCCACTATACAGACACACACTCACAAGTCCGCCAGCCCAAAGGTCAGTGATAAACTGGCGGTATCCAAACCCACACCGTTACGCCAACAGAACTACACCCATAGCATCATGACCCACGAATCACCGCGGCGGATATTCAACCGTGGTAAACCATTGGCGGTACATACCGAGGCGCTCAAAATACACACAACCTAACAAAACAATACCACATTGGACAATTTGAATAACACACACCTGACACACATGCACACACCACACGTACATTCCCACAACACTATAAAACACACACCCACATTACCCACAACCCTCTGCGACTCCCAAAAATTTGCAACAGGGAGCGAGCCACACCAAGAGCACCCACAGAACCTGAGCCACACAACACCCTCACCCATACACCATCCACGCACCTCACAGCACACACCCTAACACATCCCCCCACACACACTCACACACACCACACACTCTACACCCATGGCACCACAAAGACACCACAGGTTCTCAGAGGAAGAGCTAAGGGTCATGGTGGAGTAAATCATTCCGGTAGAGCCACAGCTATTCGGATCACAGGTGCAGCAGACGTCCATTGCCAAGAAGATGGAGCTATGCCAGAGAATCGTGGACAGGGTCAATGCCGTGGGACAGCACCCCAGAACAAGGGATGACATCAGGAAGAGGAGGAACAACCTACGGTGGAAGGTGTGTTCCGTGGTAGCAAGACACCAGATAGCAGTACAGAGGACTGGCGGTGCACCCCCATCTCCTCCCTCACAACTAACAACATGGGAGGAGCAAGACTTGGCAATACTGCATCCTGAGGGACTGGCAGGAGTAGCAGGAGGACTGGATTCTGGTAAGTCAAATCTTTACTACTTTCAACCCCCTACCTACATGCATTCACATACCCCCATCCTCACCCTCATTCCCAGCACTCCACCACCTCCCATATACCCCACCATCACAACCAACTCATCCCAATACCAAGCCCTGCATGCTCTACCAATCAATGGACCCCCATCACAGACCTGCATGGAGAACCATCACCACTGCATGCACACTAGAGACAATCACTTAGCCAACCAAATAACAACTCACACAAGGCAAAGCAGTCATGGTAATAACAACCATTGAGGGCATACCCATGCACAAGATGCCACACGCAGAAACAATAACACTGCATTTACATCCCCACAGGACCCCCACACAAAGTCACCGGAGAGGAGGTGCCAGCAACATCCAGCCCCCCCCCCCCAGAAGAGGCCCACAGTGATGATAGCAGCTCTGCAAGCCTGGATCTGGCTGACCAACCTGGCCCATCAGGGATCTCTGGACAGTCGGTTACCCAGGCACAGTCCGATCCCACCACAGAGCCTCCCGCCTCAGGAAACACCACCACAGCACCCATGCAGGGGGCCCATACCACTGTCCTCAGGACACGTCAATCAGCAGTGTGTCCACCACTACAGGGACCCCAGGACACCCCACAAACCAAAGACAGTCAGGGACCAGGGGTCAGTGGGCACATGGTTCAGGGGACAGAGGCACAGGACAATGGGGAAGCTGGGAGGACTGCTGTGCAACAGGGGGAGGACAGGCCCAGGGAACCAACTCTTCACGAGGCACTCACCAACATCCTGGGAGTATACCACCATTCCCAGGAGACGATGGGCCAGATACTGGCCAAGTTGCAGGAGACCCAGCGGCTGCAGGAGGGGCAGTACCTGAAGATCAGGAAGGACCTGAGGGATATCCACACCACCCTGGTCACCATTGCAGGGGTGCTGGCAGACATGGCCAACACCATGAAGGAGGCAGTGGCACACCAACGGCCCCCTGACACTAGCCACACTGATGAACAGCCTTCCACCTCCGCTGACGCTAGTGGACAGGAGGCCCTGCCACAGGAACAACGGGCCACCAGCACCCCACCCCCTGCAGAAGGAGAACTACCCCGAACACGGTCCCTGCGATCCAGGCAGAAGCTAGAGAACATTTCCAAGACCCCCGCCAGGAAATAAGACTCTCCTGGTTGTCACCCTAGTGTCCCACTCTGTCACCCTGTCCACCTTGAACTGCCATTGCTCCACTTCCTATGCCCCCTTGGACAATGCACCTGTGACACACATAGACTGAACTCTATCCTGGACTTTCCTCCATTATCAACCCAGCCCATTGCACATCCCCATTTACTTCTCAGCACTGAAATAAACACCCTTGGAAAAATACAAGTATGAAGTATGTCAAATGATTTAAGTATGTAGTCGTTTAACAATCTGTAGACATTGCAAATGGACTGTACATTTATGTAAACATAGGTATGACTTGTAATGTGCTGCAGTCAATACACCAGGATCCACAGTAGGGCACAAATATCTGCAAATAGACATGCTAAAGGGTACAATAAGTGGCCATAGTGGTGGGAAGAGCAGCCAGCCAGAGAAATTTCAGTACACAAAACAGCAATGAAAGGTGAGGTTACAGTGTCTTACCTGTGTGTCCCTGGAAGTACTGTTGTATGATAGTTGTTCTGTTGTCCACATCCTCTTCCTCTGCCTCCTCTTCGTCACTCCCCATAGGCTCCACCACTGCCACACGCCCATCTCCAGCCTCATACTCCTGCAGAAAAGGCACCTGGCGTCTCAAGGCTAGGTTGTGCAACATGCAACACGCAACGATGATCTTGCAGACCTTCTTGGGTGAGTAGCACAGGGATCCACCTGTCAGATGGAGGCACCAGAACCTGGGCTTCAGGAGGCCAAAGGTGCGCTCAATAATCCTCTTTGTTTGCCCATGTGCCTCATTGTAACGTTTCTCTGCCCTTGTCCTGGCATTCCTCACTGGGGTCAGTAGCCATGAGAGGTAGGGGGTAACCAGAGTCACCTGCAAATATCGAGGGATACCTATTAGCCAGACACTCACCCTTAGGGTCAACCCCACACCCATATACCAACCGACACTGGGTGGGGACCATGGGCTTACCCATTAGCCACACCCGGTGCCTCTTGAGTTGAGCCATCACATATTGCATGTTGCTCAGGATATAGGCATCATGCACAGACCCAGGATACTTTGCATTCACATGGGAGATGTACTGGTCTGCCAGGCACACTATCTGCACATTCATAGAGTGAAAGCTCTTTTGATTTCTGTACACCTGTTCATTTCTTGGGGGGTGGGGACAAAGGCAATATGTGTACCATCAAAAGCACCAATGATGTTGGAGATATGTCCCATTGCATAAAAGTCAGCCTTCACTGTGGCCAAATCCTCCACCTGGAGGAAAACGATGTAGCAGCATGTGTTTCATCAGGGCAGACAACACTCTGGTCAGCACGTTTGAGAACATAGGCTGTGACATCCCTGCTGCCATGGCCACTGTCAATTGGAAGGAGCCACTTGCTAAGAAATGGCGCACTGATAGGATTTGCATAAGAGGAGGGATCCCAGTGGGGTGACGGATAGCTGAGATCAGGTCTGACTTCAATTGGGCACACAGCTCTTGGATTGTGGCCCTATCAAGTCTGTAGGTGACAATAGTGTGCCTGTCTTCCATTGTTGCCAGGTCCACCAGGGGTCTGTACACAGGGGTATGTCTCCATCTCCTATTCATCCTCAGCGGTTGTACTCTAGTGGGAAAAACGATGAGCATCTGGTCAGTTTTCAACATTACGTCATTGTCCAATTCATTGCAATTTGTGAAAGAAACAGTATGTGTATGTTGAGTCCAAAAATGTGTCTATGCCGGCTGAGACACAGTTAGGTGCCAAGGCCTGCTACCCCCTGAAATGGCCTCTGCCTGACCTGTGTGGAGGGACAAGTGGAAATGAGTTAATTTCGCTGACGTTGTGCGCTGTTGCAGGAGGCGGTCGAGGACCGACGTGCAACTCCTCATTGGTTACAATTGGGCCCTATGGGTTCCAGGAGCCAATGGTAATGTGCGCCGGTGGTGACGGTACGCAACGCCACAGATGTGACTGCCATTTTCTATCTGTTCATTCACTTGCTACCTGACCTTCAACCGGCGAGGACCTACACTGCAAGTGCTGCTGTGACCTGTGTCTGGAAGCGACCATGGCTCGAGTCTCTGGGGAAAGAGCCCCAGCATTCACCTCGGAGGAGTTGGAGACACTAGTGGATGGGGCCTACCCCAGTACTGTTTACTTTATGGTCCTCCAGACCAACAGGTGAGTACACTTTGAGCACGATGCATGGGGCATGAATGCATGGAGTGCTGTGTGTGTAAGCCTCATGTAAGGGGGGGTGGCTGAGGGGTCCTAGGTGGAGTGCTACATGTATGGTGGTCAGTGTATGTGCTTAAGGGGATGGGAGGGATTTGGTGGGCCATGAGTGTAACAAGCCGGACGGTATGGCTGATACCTTTTTCTATGTATCTTTCTCTGCAGGTCAGCACCCATCAGAAAAAGGGTATTTGGCGTGCCTTTGCCAATGACGTGCATACCCTGAGGGTCTACGGCAGGCAGAGCACCCACTGTCGCAAACGGTGGGAGGACCTGCTCAGCTGGGCAAGGAAGACGGCGGAGGCCCATCTGGGGATGGCCTCCCAACGAGGAAGGGGTGCCCGTCGAACCCTGACCCCCCTGATGTTCCGCATACTGGAGGTGGCCTATCCAGAGTTGGATGGGCGCTTGAAGGCATCACAGCAGCAACAAGAGGCTGAGTACAGTTTCAAATTCAGCAAATTGCACGTGGTGGGATGTTATCTGGGTGGGGGATGTGGGCCTGTGGGTGCCCCTAGGCCAGGACGAATATGGGAGGGTATGTTCCATGTTGTGCAGGGTCTGATGCACTCCAGCCCCAAACATGCTAGTGGGCATCTACTACTGGGCAGGGTCCTGTGGGTTCCAGGTGTGCTGCTATTGGCGTTAGGCATTGTACTCCATGGCCTGGTGACTAGCATTGTAACTGGCAGTGCATGGCCTAGTGCCTAGGGCTGTTCCCTGTGTGTTGTGTAGGCCAATGGTGGTGTTGTTGCTGGCATTGACCAAGTGTATCCCTGTCTCTCCCCCCCTTTTTGTTTTGTCACCATCTCCATGTGTGCATTAGCATCATCTGGTGGAGAGCAGATGCTCAGGCGAAGGAGGGAGCTGCATCCCACATGGCCCATGAGGCCGAATCCACTGACGGTGAGGGCACCAGTGGGACGGAGGGCGAGGGGAGCACCATGGTGGAGACTGGAGAGGACAGTTCGGACAGTGAGACCTCCTCCGATGGAAGCTCCCTGGTGGTGGCAGACACCTCTGTGGCCACCCAAACTACAGGTACAGCCGCCACCCCCGTACCAGCACTGCCCTTCCAGCAGCCCCTCAGCATGTTACCTGTGACCGCTCATCCAGGGGGGTGGGCATGTCCTTCGCCCTAGGCACCTCAGGCCCTGCCCCAGTCAGCCCTGCTGCCCTCAGTGAGGAGTCTATTGACCTCCTGAGATCCATCTCTGTTGGACAGTCAACCATAGTGAATGCCATCCAGGGTCTGGCAGGGCATTTGCAACAAACAAATGCATTCCTGGAGGGCATTCACTCTAGCATTGTGGACCAACAGAGATCATTCCAGGCTCTGGATTCATCCCTGATGGCAGCCATTGTTCCTATCTCTAGCCTCCCCCTCCAACTTCCTCTACCCAGTCCCATTCCCCTCAACCCCAGCCTATCCCAAGCACACCATCAGACCAGCATGCACCCAAAACAACACACAGAAGTGGCTCAGGCAAACACAAGCACCACACTTCATCCCATAGGCACTCACACAAGCACCATCCACATGCAGACACACCAACATCCACTGCCTCCACTGTGTTCTTCTCCTCCTCCTCGTCCATCTCCCTCCCAGTAGCGTTTCCACACACACCTGCATGCACTACAGCCTCATACAATACCCCATCACCATCACGCCTATCACTACACGCCCCTCACTGGCAGTCATCACCCCAACATCCATGCACACATCCCCTGTGTCCTCTCCCACAGTGTCTGTGCCCCCTCCTCCCAAAGTACACAAAAGCAAGCACTCAGACACCCAATAGCCATCCACTTCACAACAACATCCAACCCATGCACCTGCACCCAAACACAGCAGACAGACACCTCCTACCACCACTCCCTCTTCCTCCACTCCTAAACCTTCACACTCTTCCAGCACCAGTGTCCCTCTCCACCCTTGACCTATTCCCTGCCCCTCCCTCCCCCCATCCTTCATGTTGGGCCAGGGTGGTCAGGACCCAGCCTAGCACCTCAGCCACCCAGTCCACAGCCCCTGTAGTTTCTGCAGTTGTTAGAGTCTCCAAGGAGACACCCGTCAGCATGGCCACTGTGCCTGCACCAGCTGCCAAGGACAAAAAGGGACCACCAGCTTCCAAAGCCAAAAAGGGAGCACCAGCTGGCAAAGGCAAGGTGGCACCACCAGCTGCCAAAGGCAAGGAGGCACCAACAGCTGGCAAAGTCAAGAAGGGGCCACCAGCTGCCAAAGGCAAGGAGTCACGACCAGCTGGCAAAGGCAAGAAGAGGCCACCAGCTGGCAAAGCCAAGAAGGGGCCAGCAGCTGCCAAGGGCAAGAAGGGACCACCAGCTGCCAAGGGCAATGACAAAGTCACAGACGCCGCAGGCAGGATGGATATGGAGATTGGTGCTGGAGCAGCACCTGAGCAAACAACACCAGCCATGGCACTTTAGCCGTCCTAGGCTGCAGGGGAAGGGCTGGAGTCTCCCCCCACCACTGGCAGTACCGCCACCTGCACCGCCACCTGCACCACCACCTGCACCGCCACCAGCACCACTGCCAGCAGCAGCAGCCCCAGTGGGCAGCGGTCAGAGGCTGCAGGGGAAGGGCTGGAGCCTCCCCCACCACTGGCAGCATTGCTGCGTGCACCGCCACCTGCACTGCAACCAGCACCACTGCCAGCAGCAGCAGCCCCAGTGGGCAGCCATCCGAGGCTGCAGGGGAAGGGCTGGAGCCCCCCCCCTCCCCCACTGGCAGCACTGCCACCAGCACCACTGCCACCAGCAGCAGCCCCAGTGGCAGCCGTCCGAGGCTTCAGGGGAAGGGCTGGAGCCTCCCCTGACCACTGGCAGCACCGCCACCAGCACCGCCAACTGCACCGCCACCAGCACCACTGCCATAGGGCAACAAAGGGTTGGTCAAAAAGGTCGGGATACATTTTCTGAATTTTTCAAAGAAACGTGATAAGTACTTCCTTTGTGGTTCAATTACTTTCCAAAATTTATTACGAATAACTTTTGCAAGGTCAATAGTGACTCATAAAACAATAATTTTATGACAATAACTATTCAAATAACAACACATAGCACAAACATAATTGACACTACATTACACATAGCCTAATATATTTTTTGAGGGCAACAACAGACATGTTGGAGCCTAGGAAGCAAACGGACTGTCAACCGGGGGTTGTCCCCAACTCAATTTCTTTGGCAGGAAATAGTGGTTACAGCTAGTATTTGTGGTTGTAATCCACTACGGTGCGATGATTGAAGGTTCGTGTATAGGACTCTTTAGAATACCTGTGTATTTTTTAGAGGTATCTATCCATGTGAGGCAAATTCATTTTAGGATTGAATACAAATCAAGAACCCAATCTCGCCAAGGTGTGTGTCGACGTGTTTCAGCCTCTCCAGTCTGGGCCTCATCAGGACTATCAAGGGAAAACGTGGCCTCTACAAAGATTGAAAAAAGGACAACAAGCTAAAAACAAGGGAATTGCTAGACTCCAAATTTAAAAAACGCAAAAAGGCTCTATTATGTACACTATGTGTTAGGGTAACACCTTTATCTCCCTATTAACAGTACTGCAGCACCTTGTGGGACACGCAGTATTGTCTTGTGTAAAATTGTGACGGAAAACCTTTTACGGATAGGCGTGGTGCTGACTGTGCAACACATGGGGTGGTATACATGCTGGCCGCAATCATGCAAACTATGTGAATGTGAGGAGGACATGCATGGGTGGGTACCTTGACAAGGCTATAGCCAGTCTCCAGGCAGGGGAACGCAGCGTCTTATAAGGCCTTGTTCTATAAAAAAGAATCGTTTAGTAACTCGAAGGCACTTATATATGGAGCGGACGTCGGAAAAAGAAGGTGTTTCTACTCATTCAAACGGAAAAGTTATAGGCGGTTCTCGCTGCGGGAAACGGTGGCTGGTATTGCGATGCGTCAGTAACTTAGGCACGCCCGTTTCGATTCCCGTTTCGAGCCCTAGTGTAGGAAAACAGGTATGAACTCTTGGGCGTGTTGGCATCAAAGCACAGGAGTCCAGCCAGTGGAAGTAGATGGTAAGTCCCTTATTCCTAAGGTGGCAGCACTGGCGGATGATTTATCATCACGAATTTGCTGAAGCTCCTGCATGACAGTGAAACGTTCATTTCTGTCAAACGGTGTGTCTGCTGCCATCAAACCAGGGCCATCAAGCTCTGGGACATACATAGGTATCCCAAAGAGAACCTCATAAGGAGTGCGTCCCCCCAAGGACTGTTTTGGCAGATTGTTCAGTGCTCTCTGGACCCCATATAGGTGATGAAGCCAACTGCGGCCAGAACCTAATACCCTGGCTGTTAAGGACTGCTTTAGATCACTGTTCGCCTCTCCACGACCGAATTTCCCTCGGGAAGGTATGGTGAGGAGTAATGGAGTTCAACACCCATTGTCCCCATGGTGTCCCTGAATGCTTTTGAGGCAAATGAGGGGCCCTGGTCCGAATGGAATGGCGCAACCGCATATGTACCGATAAAGATCAGCAAGTCTTTTATACAAGATCGAGCGTCAGCCGACTGCTGTGGCCAGACCCACAGGAATCTAGAACAAGAATCTACAGCGACTACGATGTATTTATATTCACCATCAGGTTGTAGTAGACCGCAATGGTCCAGGTACACACATTGTAGTGGCCTGTTGGACACTAAGAGGGATGTCTGCGGTGCGTGTTTTATATTAGAGCCCTTTATTTGCTGGCAAATATCGCAACAAAGGACGTATCACTTTGTCTGTCTGCATAGACCTGGCCACCAGAAACATTTCTGTAAGAGTGTTATTGTGGCCGAAATACCAGAATGTGCAGAGGCAACACCCTCATGCGTTGCTTTCATTAGACCTAGTCTCTGGTCTTCGTTGGAGATAGCTCGATCTCCAACCCTAGGAATTGTTGCATAAGCAACATTCTGTGCACTAATGTGGTAAGAACAATTTGTACGGTATGCTTTTGGGAGCGACTTGCCTTCAGCTGAAGCCTTCACGGCAGTCAGTATTTAATTATTCAATCACATCTGAGAACAAGTCAATGCAGCCACAGAAGCCGTAGCTACTCCAGATTTGGCTGCTTCATCAGCCAAAGTGTTACCAATAATGTGTACTCCTACACGCTGGTGGTCCAATGTATGTACTACATGGACACATGGTGGCTTATCCTTAAGATCAGCCAACCTCCCCCACAACATTTTGTGTTTTATGGTGTTCCCTTTAGAATCTCTACACCCGTTCAGTTTCTAATGATTAAGGTAATCATTGTAGGACTGGACGCAGTAATAAGAATCACAGACTATCAAAGTCAGCATCCCTGGCTCTGGGTGTTCCAGCGCTAAAAGTCAGGCTTTTAGTTCAGCCAACTGAGCTGTGCAGTCCCCCAGGGTTTGCGTGTAGGTATTAGGAGGGTGGAAAACTCCGTCCTTCATCACTCCACTCACGGCTGCGCAAGTAGCCGAATATTGATGTTTTGTACCTACAGCTGGTTGTGCTGTACCATCAGTATAAATGACAGCATGATATCTGTCAAGTGGTCAGATTTCTAGAGGAGCGGAGTACTCTTATTCATACTGGAGATATTCTTGTGTCTGAAGTTTTGGGTCAAAGGTGTAATCAACATCATTGGCGGTCAGGGAGGTGGCCCACTGAATCCATTGTGGATGTAGTGCTTTAGCGTTCGGAACACTTGCTTTAGTAACAGCCTCCAAGGCTGGTACTGGGGAAGCAACGGTAATGTTTTTTTCCTTGTGCTAGTGGCCTCTCCTTTATGACTGCCATTTGAACCGGAGTTAGAATTTTTTTTGTTGGTGCAAAGCGTTGTTCTGCATTAGAATATAAATGTGATTTATACGCTATGGGCACTGTGTCACCCTCGTTGAAGGTGACATAAGTAAACCCAATGGCACCAGCTATTATTCTGATGACCAAATTTGTTTTGTTGTCTTGTGTGTGCAAGTGTTTTGCTTCTAGCATATCCTGTTGCAATTTCCTAAGGATGCATGTGTAATCAACTGTCCAGTGTTTACTAGAAAAATCGGGACGTATTAAGTTATGAAGAGGCTTGATATGTTGTGCGTAGTCAGGAATGTATGTTCTGCAAAAATTTAAAAAGGCAAGTAGCAACTGTAGCTTCTTGAGCATGTTAGGTGGGTGGAATTGTGCACATTTCTCTACAAAGTGCAGGGCCAGGCTCTTCCCCGCACTGTATAGCTCATATCCCAGGAACAATACACTGAGAAAGGCTATCTTACTTTTCTTAAAGTTAAATTTGTAACCGAGATCTGCAAACCCTTATATGATCCGATCGACCCTGACAAGATGAGTGGTGAGGTAATCGTCTGTGAGACAGATGTCATCCACATAGGATAGCTCCTCAGGATCTAGATCCTGTAATATTGATGTTACACGGGCTGAGATCAGTCCTCGACTGTTCTTGTAGCCTTGGGGCAAACAGCAAAAGCGTTTCTGTGGGCCAAATGAGAATGCAATCAGGTCCAGACTTTCTTCCGCTAACTTTTGGCAGAAAAACCCGTTGGATATATCTAACGTTATTTTGTACTTTCTGCGTACTAAATTGATGATAAGTGCTGTGCTATGTGAATTTTGTATAGCGTATGTGCGTGTATGACTGCAACTGGGAATAATGGGTTATTCATTGCAGAGGCACAGGGCTCAATTACTCCCTCATCCTCTAGCTGAGGGAGGATCTCCCTCACTGGAGCTTTTGCTTCGTGTTTAACAGGATATTGTGGCTGAGGTTTGGGTGTGGAACTGATAGGTATTATATGACAAGGAGAATCCTTGTCCCAACCTACATGATTGCGGTATAGCGCAGGACCCTGCACTAAAGCCCAATTGACAGTGTAGGCTTGTTTTACCGCCTCTGGAACAAGATCAGAGAAAGAAGGCAAAATGACATCTTCCCCATGTGGGAGCTTACGGACGTGCTCAGGTGGTCAGTCTCTTTCGACCAATAGGATATCACAATTAAGTTCATCCCAGAATATTACTTGAATAGTGTGTTCTATGTCTCCTTCAAGTTGAATTTTTAAATCATACACCCTATCGGGTGGGAGGACGGTCCGTCTGCTGTTTCAACTGCAATGAAATCGCTAGTTGCTGTCGCATCCATATGATCTTTCAGACTCTGGTGACATATCGTGACCTCTGCTGCACTGTCTAACAGTGTCACTGCCCACGTCTTGTTCTTAAGCAATGCTGTCAAGTGCACCGGCATTTTTAATTGACAGTGCTGCCACCTTTTTCTTTTTAAACTGTGGCTTTTGTTGTGGAGGCTTATCTTCTTTTTTGTCTGAAGACTGCAGTGAATCTTTCTTTTGTTTCACGTATTCAGGACATTGATCTGGACGGCCCTCTCTCTCGCTACATCTATCTGGTGGGTCCTGAAAGGAACGAGAAGGACGTGAATCAGTATATCTGTCAGGAGTTTTTACACTTTCCTTATTTCTGCGAGTGTATCTCCTTTCTGACGTCTCAGGATGTGGCGAATCTGCTCTCTTATTTCGTCTATCATTAAATTGTTTTTGTTTGTCCCAGCACTTCTTGGTGTTTTCTAGTTTTTGTTTAGCACCATCTTTAGGGGTGGTTCTTTGTTTTTCAAGTTTTCTTGGTTTGGCTCCCATACTATCCCGTCCTATACTAGTATAGGTGTTGGAAATTACTCTTGGTAGCGCTCTCTCCTGGTCCAAATGTGGAATCTCCCAGAGATGCTGATGTATAGCCAGTGCTACAGCTTCCCCTATAATATTGCTAAGTATTATTGAGGAGACTGTGTCAAAGTTACCCATTAGTTTCATCCCCAAATCTAGGGCTGGTGCAGCTCGTGTTCATTCTGTATTTGTTTTAAAACTTCTGGTAAATTAGCAAATGTCGGGGTACCATGTGTGGTAGTGTATATTGCAGCGAAGACTGTACCCCATGTGGTACAGTCCTCCACTGTGGGAACCATCCCGAAAGGTAAGCATATGGTGAGAATTCTCTGTTTCTCCTGTGGTCCCGTATGAGGAAATACAGCTTCCAGCTGGTTTGTTTTCTGGGCTATCCAGAACGGTATTCTCTCCCGCTCTGTGGGTACTTTACCCATAATGGTACGTACTGTTTGTGGATTAATCCCAATAGCCAATTGGTATCCAGCAGGCGCTGGTGGTGCTGGACGCACTGGTGTTGTATTCAATGTTCGCATTACGAATAACGGAATTAGTCGTCTGTATATCATTACTAATTCAAAATATAAATCTCATAGGTCTGCTCCCTGCATGTTTTGTACATCCGAGTGAGGTGTATATGTGGCAAACATGGGCCACGTAGGTTCGTCATTGCCTAAAGGACCTAACCTCAAGCATTGTATCACATGTGTTAGGGCACCTTCAAACCAATTCTGATGCTCTTGATATGAGAGTGGAATTTCATGATACTGGTATGCTTGATACCATGGAGGTACGTTCGTTATTCTATATGTGTGGAATGTAACTGATCTATTGTCTTCCTGAGGAAAGATGACCCAGGAGTAAAATGTTTCTATGAAAGTAACATCCCCGCCCTCATCTGTTAAGCCATGCGCTACTATATGTAATGTTAATGCTTTTCTAGTATTCTCAGGAATGTCTATGGCGTTAGCCATATTAAAAAAATGGGTGAAGAGATGGAACACCAAGTGGGGAGTAAGTTCAAGCTCGAACAACCTACAGTCTAATTAGGTGATCCCTGTTCAGCTGAGGAGGATCTTTCCCAAGACCAAAGACGTCTCCGTTTAATGGCACTTAGGATACCTGTAGTATGTGAGACTGTTATATTTGGGGTATCCGTAAATTAGTGCCTAAACACCATCGTTAGTGGCGCCATGTCGTAGTTTTGACTCTTGCTCTCGGCAAGACTGCTGATTTAGGATGACAGTACCTATGTTTGTAGGCAACTATGCCAATCCTACAACAAAACACAACTGTCGTCCCACCCCTTCAGGCTCACAAGCAGCACCTGACCTAAACCCCAAATGGTTAGAGATGTTTTGTGGCAGTCTTTACGCATGGACTCAAATGCATAACATCTCAGGGGATATTGTGGTTAAACGGTGAGCACCCCTTTCTCACAACAACAACAAGTCTCAACCATACAAAGGCAAAGAAGAAGATGCAGTAAAAGGTTCAATAATATTTATTTCATCAGAAACTGCAATCTATGATAAGTTGCATGAGCTGCAATGATTAGGCTAATGAACAATGCAAGAAACAGAATGGAAAAGACGAGAGTACTTAATACAAAGACCACCACCATCTTGCAATATCATTCGATCTCATGAAATGTGTGATATGTCCTAATACCCCTGTCAGTAGGCCTAACCTCTAACTCAGAACAGAGCTAGTTGTGTTAAACCTCAATCTGCCAATGTCATGTCCATGAGAAGAGCCCCTAACCCTCGTTACCTTGGAATGAGGTCTCTAGCTCAGACTCCACAGGAACACGAAGAATGGGTCAGTGTCAAGGTGACGTGCCGCAGCGATAGCAGCAATGGCATCTGGTCGGAATCCCTCTATCTGATAAAGTGAGGAGTAAATATACAGATCTGTCTAGGCTGTGCTGCAGCAATAGCAGCGATGGCATCTGGTCAGAATCCCTCTATCTGATAAAGTGAAGAGTATATATACAGATCTGCCTAGACCCCTGACGTCGGTTAGTTCGCAAACAATAGATAACAAGGCGTGCTTGGGATGTTAATTAGCATAAACAATTCCCTCGAAAGTGTGAAGAGGGAAAGTACCTAACACGGACACCTTCAGTTTGTTTGTATTTGTCACCTGGTCTTGATGCCTTAGCGCAGTGGCACTGATAAGGGAAATCAAAACATGGGCATAAGCCAAAAAAAGGCAGCCATCTTAAAATAATTAATTTAATAAATGTGCTAAAACAGACCAGGCTAAGTAGGCTAAAAGTCACTAGGAGACGGGGACACGAGCTCTGCAAGCCAACGGCTAAGCTAACTCCTGTAGCTCTATTAAAATAAACTAGGATATACTACACCACACAGTTCACGGACCTAAACCGGTCCCTAACAATCAAGACAATGAAAAGCCAGGTGAAACTGGGAGTGGGCACACTGTGCCAGGGGCACAGGCATATGGGGCCTGGGGGCATGGGAGGGGGCTGTGGGCCAAAGAGCAAGGCAGCCAAGGTAGACAACTGACCAGGCACCCATCTCACAAGTCCTGGGTGCATATCCAGGGCTCGAAAAATCTACTCGACCACTCGCAATGGCGAGTTTCATTTTATGAGGTTGAGCAATTTTTAGATTCCACTCGACCCTTCTGGCGAGTAGACGAAGAACAGGTGTTCTGTTCAGTCAGAAACTGAATTAGCAATTAAGATGCTTTTAAATCTTATTCTTGTCACATTTGCTTTGTGTTCGGCTCAGAGGTCAAAAGTCAGTATTTCTTCTTGCAATGCAAATACTTTTCCTTGTGACTGTAGTGTTTCAGGATTTTGTAAGGTGAACTATCTGACCTATGTGAAATGAAAGGCTTTTGGTATCAGGTGTTTCCTAACACATAACATTTATATAATTAAGTCAACTATACAGACATTTCAAAATATATTTCAGTAGCTGTGAAAGACCATTTATTTACTTCTGTGTGATGAAAAAAAGACTTTAACCCCTTCGCTGCCAGGCCTTTTCCCTCTCAGGTGCCAGGCCTCTTTTGGGCTATTTGGGGCAGTTTGCGCTTAGGCCCTCATAACGTTTTGTCCACATAAACTACCCACGCCAAATTTGTGACCTTTTTTTCCAACATCCTATGGATTCTAGAGGTATCCAGAGTTTGTGGGTTCACCTGGAGGAGACCAAGAAATTAGCCAAAATACAGCGAACATTTAATTTTTAAAAACAAATGGGAAATAAGGGCTGCAGAAGAAGGCTTGTAGTTTTTACCTGAAAATGGCAACAAGAAAGCGTTTGTGCTACTAAAATCACCATCTTCCCAGCTTTCAGGAACAGGCAGACTTGAATCAGAAAACCACATTTTTCAACACAATTTTGGCATTTTACTGGGACATACCCCATTTTTATCATTTTTTTGTGCTTTGGCCTCCTTCAACTTAGTGACAGAAATGGGTGTGAAACCAATGCTGGATCCAGGAAAGCTAAACATTTCTGGAAAGTAGACAAAATTCTGAATTCACCAAGGGGTTATATGTGTAGATCCTAAAAGGGTTTCCTACAGAAAATAACAGCTGAAATAGAAAAAAAAAATTGAGGTGAAAAAAGCCATTTGTCGCCACGTTTTACTCTGTAACTTTTTCCTGCATTGTCAGATTTTCAAAAGTAATATACCGTTATGTCTGCTGGACTCTTCTGGTTGCGGGGATATATTGGGCTTGTAGGTTCATCAAGAACCCTAGGCACCCAGAGCCAATAAAGGAGCTGCATCTTGCACTGAGTTTTCATTCTATATAGGGTATACAGCAATTAATTTAGTGAATTATAAAGAGTGAAAAATTGGTATGAAGAAAATTTTTGTATTTCTAAAATGGGCACAAGATAAGGCGTTGAGAAGCAGTGGTTATTTGCACATCTCTGAATTCCCGGGTGCCCATCTTAGCATGTGAATTACAGGGCATCTTTTTTACACACCGTCTTACCTTTGGAAGGAGAAAATGTAGAGAAAGACAATGGGCAATAACACTTGTTCTGCTGTTCTGTGTTCCTCCAAGTCTCCCGATTGCGTGGGTAGGCCTAATGCCCGTGACAGGAAAGACAACATGGACACATCACATTTTCCCAAAGGAAACAGAGCTGTTATTTGCAAAGTGCCTAGCTGTAGATGTCGGCCTCTAGCTCAGCCGGCATCTAGGGAAACCTACCAAACCATTTGTGGAAACTAGACACCTAGGGGGATCCAAGATGGGGTGACTTGTGGGGCTCTCACCATGTTCTGTTACCCAGAATCCTTTGCAAACCTCAAAATTTGCCAAAAAACACTTTTTCCTCACATTTTAGTGACAGAAAGTTCTGGAATCTGAGTGGAGCCACACATTTCCTTCCATCCAGCATTCCTCCAAGTCTCTCAATAAAAATGGTACCCCACTTGCGTGGGTAGGCCTAGTGCCCGCGACAGGAAATGCCCCAAAACACAACATGGACACATCACATTTTCCCAAAGAAAACTGACCTGTTTTTTGCAAAGTGCCTAGCTGTGGATTTTAGCCTCTAGCTCAGCCGGCACCTAGGAAAAACTAGCAAGCCTGGACATTTCTGAAGACTAGACACCTAGGGGAACCCAGGAAGGGGTAACTTGTGGTGCTCTCACCAGGTTCTCTCAAACCTCAAAATGTAGCAAAAAACACACTTTCTCCTCATATTTCAGTGCTGCAAAGTTCTGGAATCTTAGGGGAGCCACAAACTTCTGTCTACCCAGCGTTCCACTAGGTCTCCCGATAAAAATGGTACCTCACTTGTGTCAGTAGGCCTAGTGCCCGCGTAAGGAAATGACCCAAAACACTGTGGACACCTCAAAATTATCAATTACAAAACTACCTGTTTTTGCAGTTGGGGGGGCACCTGCATTTTTTGTTCTGGGCTCAGCAGCCATATAGGGAAACCTACCAAACCCAAACATTTCTGAAAACTAGACATCCAAGGGAGCCCGGGGAGCTATGACTTGCGTGGAGCCCCCAGTGTTTTCTTACCCAGAATCCTCAGCAAACCTCATATTTAGCTAAAAAAATCACATTTTTCCCACATTTCTGTGTGGGATCACCGCAACGGGACAAATGTCCTACCACCCACTTTCCTAGTGAAAATGATACCTTGCTTGTGCCTGTGACAGGGAAGAACCAAAAACATGTTGAAATTAAGGGGGAACCAAAGCGGGTCCAAAAGGGCAGTGTGAAAAAAAACATTTTTAGGCTGACAAGTGGGGCAGAATTTTTATCGGTGTAGATGCGACAATGCTGGGTGGTAGGAATTTTATGGATTCCTGCAGATTCTGGAAGGTTCCATCACAAAAATGTGGGAAAATGTGTGATTTCCAGCAAAGTTGGAGGTTTGCAGGGCATTGTGGGTAAGACAATGGTGTATGCATGTGAAGCACACCGCCCTGGAATCATCCAGATGTTTAGTTTTCAGATGTGTCTAGGTCTTGTGGATTTTTCTACATAGCAGCGTCCCAAAGTCCAAAAAGTGCAGCCCTCACCATTCCAAGTGGGACGATTTTGAGAGTTAGAAAAGCTGTCATGGCTCAAAGGTAAAACCAAAACCCAAAATAATCAAATGTCCTCTTGCTTGCCGTGGGATAAGATGTTTTAGTGTGCGGGGGAGAGGTGAAAAGCTGTTTCCCCCTTCAGTTGGGGTGAGGGCATAACCATGGCCATACTGGTTGGTAGCCACCACCCCACTATTTATCATTATTTAAATTCCTTGGCATCTAGTAGGCTTTCTGTCCCCCCCGGAATTGGATCAGGGGTAATTGCCCCATCTGCCCACAGGTGAGCAGAACAACTTTGGCCCCATTTATTTGCGGTGGGGTTATAGCCATACCCCCACCCTCTTTTTTTTAAAGAAAAATCTTCCAAAAATAGGCTGATTTGCCCCAAAGGGGAGCAGATATGGCCAACAGTACTGTGCGCACATGGGGAGCGACCCTTGCCCAAGGGGCTGCCCCCCCAAACAAAACACACACACCAATCCCTGATGCCTAAGTGGTTTCTGCCCTCCCAGGGGCAGATTGGCCTAATTGCAATAGGGGGGCAGAAATGGCATAAAACAAATCCTCCCCCCCCAGGGGAGCGACCCTTGCCTAAGGGGTCTCTCCACTTGCGTGAAAGTGGCGCAAAAAATAAATCCCTTGTGCCTAGTGGAGATCAGCCTAATAAAAATAGGCTGATCTGCCCCCAAAGGAGCCAGAACTGGCGTAAAATTAATCCCTCCCCCCCCCAGGGTAACGACCCTTGCCTAAGGGATCGCTCCCCTTACGTGAAATTGATAAAAAACAGATTTGCAGCATTTGCCACATAGTCCATCATCTGCTGAATAATCTGTAAATTTTAACAAATTAAATTGTTTCTAGCTTAAATGGTTCAACAGTTACTAAAAGTGCAGCAGCATGGTATTAAAATGGTACTAACAAGGTGCAACCAATGCCCAGACAGTGTTATGAAGTTTAGAAATGTTGAAATTATGAAGCAATTTTATTACAAAATGTACCGCATTATGCCACATAATCTGCCTTTTCCTGCTGCATAATTTACTAAACCCTGTCACATAATTTGGCCCTGTTGTGCTGCATAATTCCAGTGACCATGACTATGAGGTAGTCAAAGCTTCCGACATTTGTTGACTCAGTAGTGAGTCATGGCACTCTGCCAGCTAAAGACATACTAAACAAGTGCCCACAGACTGGCACTACAGACAGCAGAAGATTACACAAGTGCTATAGGAATCTAAGAGACAAGCATGGACTGGGGGCCTTATGTATGTGGTCTTGGTTTAACGGTCCTGTAGATGGACCAGAGTTGTCAGAGACAAGGACAAGTCACTTTAAAAAAACAAATAAATCATTTGAAAGTCAGACCATGTGTTCTTTTAAAAAGTCAATGTAGACAATTACCAGCAGCACTGCTTAGCAGACCTGAAGCTTGTGCTTAGCAAGGGATGCAGTCACTTTTTCCCTTGACCTCCATTGCTCTATGATTAGTTAGGCCAATGTTAGGTGAGGGGTGCCAGGGGTAAGTGGTGGTTGGTCACATTTCTTGAGTGTGGGAGAAGATGCTTGAGGTTCGGCCACAGTTTGCAGTTCTATAGCTACAGTGCTCTCTGAACTGTGTTATTTGTTTTTATATATTGTCCTTCGAATGCACTGATTTGGAACCACACTATGAATAATTGGAATGCCTGGTCTTGATAAAATGCTGTTGAACTGGAGAACATAAGAAGGATAAGTGCTAAATGCTGTACTCTGTAATGTACTTCACAGATTAGCTAGCGGGCTAGTGTGAGGAATATCCAGGGTTGTTGATGGACTAAAGTCAGTGTCCGCATTAGCGATCTTGGGACAAGGCAACCTACTCCTTAATTTGTACTGTTTGTTGAGCCCCCAGGAACTTAGTAAGATGCACTATATTGAGGGCCACTGGAATTATGGGATTGTGAGGCTGTGGCATGTTCGCATAGTTATAGATTTGCTGCATAACTGATCATCTGCTGCGTAATCTGCAGATTTCAACCAAAAAAATTGTTTCTAGCTCAAATAGTTCAAAGGTTACTAAAACACACATTTCTGTTGCTTATACTGCTATCACAAAATGTGCTGCATTATTCTACAAAATTTGCCTTTTCTTGCTGCATAATTTACTGATCTCTGGCATATAATTTGTTCCTCCTATATCACATAATTCCAGTGGCCCTGAGCCCCTGACTATATTCTAACAAGGTGTCTACATGAAATGGGGAAACACTGCAATTCTCTTTTTTTTGGGTGTTAATTTTTTGATTAACTTTTTCTTTATGGTGATAACAACATCAACGCCAGCAACAAAGCACACATTACAGAGTTTCAGGTTCCTTGTGGTTTTGTCATACTTACTTCTTTTTTTACCATTCTAACATAATAATCTGCAAAGTTAGGAGAAACAAAAACATGTCACCCTGTTAATGTCTGCCTAAATTAATTGGTATTTTTTAGTCACAAAACCCTGTGTACCATTGTTAGGAAATGGGGCTTCACATTAAGTGCTGGGTGTTAGAGTTGAAACTCCTATGTTCCCCACCCACCCCCTAGTTTGCCCACCTCAATTACTCATGCAGTACAAATTCCAGGTTTATCATGTTCATATTACCAACTAAAGTGTTTTGACTTGTTTTGATCCTATTAAAATCTTTGATTCCATCATACAGGATAAAAAAAGAGTGCTTTGCAGTTACTGACATACATTTCAAAATATGTGTACAGTTCATTTATAAGCTATATAAATGTTGTGTGTTAGAAACAAAACTGATATCCTACAGCCTTTTATTTCATTTCACACTCCCTGGACAGCACGATTGTCAGACAGTTCACCCTAATAAATCCTCTAACTTTGCAGTCAGAGACAAAAAAGTAACCACTAATCTCCAGGATAAAATAAGTAGCAAATTGTAAGAGCACATAAGCTGGCACTGGTCTTTGAACCCACAGCAAATGTGACTAGATAAAGATTAAAAGGCACCTTTATTGTTCATTCGCTTTCTGAATGAACAGAACACCTGTTTTTTGTCAGCTCACCAGTGTGGTGCATTTAAGACATTGGAAAAATCAGGTGCTTTAACCATTTTGTCTTCTTTTGCAGACATTTTAGACCCTGCTACACATAAATTTGAACAGGCACACATGAGTAGAAGCAGAAAGACGAGGTAATAATTTAGCAGATTTCCTTTGCAGTGCACCTAGTGTAGTGTAATATGTCAACCTCCTTTAACCCTCAATTCTGCTGTTGCAGGCATCGTTAACAGTACTACTCATAGATTAGAAAAGGCACACAGGAGTAGAAAAAGAAGGACAGGGTAATACTTTAGCAGATTTCTGTTGTGGTGCACCTAGTACAGTGTAATATATCAACCTCCTTTAACCACCTTTTCTTCTGTTGCAGGCATCTCTGAAAGTACTAGTCATAGGTTACAAAAGGCACATTTGAGTAGAAGCAGAAAGACAAGGTAATTGTTTGTTAGACTTTCCTTGTGGTGCACCTTGTACATTACAATATTACGACATACTTCAGCCCTTTTTTAGTTCTTTTGCAGGCTTCTTAGTGCTACTTATAGATTAGAAAAGGCAGATATGACTACAAGCAGAAAGACGGGGTAATTGTTTCATAGTTTTTCCATGTGGTGCATCTGAGACATTGGAACATAACCATATGCTGTAACCACCTTTTTCTATCTACATTTGAACAGGCAGACATGAAACAGACAGACCAGGTAATTATCTGGCAGACCTCACTACCAGTGCATATGGTAGATTACAGAAGTGTGCTTTCAAAGGTACTGAAATACATTTAAATGTTGTGTGTTAGAGAAAAAACTGATATTCTACAGCCTTTCATTTTATTTCACACTCCCTGAATAGCACGATTGTCAGACAGTTCACTTTACTAAATCCTCTAACTTTGCTGTCAGAGACAGAAAAGTGGTTAAAACCTGTTTTAACCATCTTTTCTCCCACTTTAGACTTTACAGACAGTGCTCATACAGAGTTGGATGGGCAGGTGTGAAAACATACAGAAAGGTCTAAGTTATTACTTGCTACATTTTCCGAGAGATAGCTCAGTCCTGTCTGACAGACTGTATTTGTGAAAATAAGAACCAACTTTAATAATGTTCCTATTTTTTTTTTAATGCTTTGTGGCGTAGTAGGCTCAGACTAATTGCCACTAAAATGTTCAAGCACGAAGCTGTCACTTCTGCAGAGAGCAGTACTTCACCACAAAGAAATGAATGCTGTATTGTGTTCAAAGAAGAACAGATGAAAGAAATTGTGGAGACTGAGACACAAAAATCACTGAGCAGGGTTCACATACAGCTGGGAGAGCTATTTTAGTACTAGGCAGATGTAGGCCTGATTTGCAAAGTATGTGCTGAAGCAAGGATTGCAGAGGACTTTTCTACTGGGAAGAAATGGAGTGATGGCTGGAAGCTGGACAACTTGAAAAGCCATCTATTTAGCAAAGTTCATGAATCTGCTTTGGTGACCCTAACAAACAAAAGTACTGTTGTCAGGCTGGGTTTTGAAGTGCGCACCATGCTGACAGAAACCAGCAGTGACCGAGCAAACAGACTAGAAGTGGTTGAACGGCAAATATCCCTACCTGAAGAGATAAAGATTCTCAGCAGCAATGTGTTGCTGCCGGTCAAGATGAACACCTCATTGTTATCTGTTCAAGACGTCCATGACCACCTTGCATTGTATATGAAGATATCACACAGCTGGAGGAGCAAGAACTATGCCTTTGAGTTTTTGGAAACCATAAACAGCGTGATACACTCTGATGTCATAGCAGAACTTCGCAGTGCTCAATATCACACATTGATAATTGATGAGAGCACAGATATTTCAATTATAAAAATGCTCATCCTCTACTTCACTTTTCTATCTCCATCATCAACAGAGCACAAAACAGAGTTTGGGGTAATAGTAACTCTGAGTACATGTAATGCAGAGGCTATCACTATAGCTGTTAAAGAGTTCTACACTGCCAATAAAAAGGACCTTATGAAAATGGTCATGTTTACATCAGATGTTGCATCAGTGATGCTGGTAAAGAACAATGGTGTTCCTACCCGCCTTAACCAATCCATTCCTCATCTAGTTGAGCACCACTGTGTTACACACAGAGAACATTTGGGAGTTGATGCCTGGAAAAAGTGCAGATGATCAGGGAAATGGAGAATATTACTAAGAACTGTCTACACTATAGGAAGTGCAAGATGGATGAAATTGCTTTGGTCACTGAATGTGAAACGGTCTCCTTTCGCCACTGAATGAAGTGCAGTGGTTTTCAAGGCATTTTGCGGTTAGTGCACTCTTGTGTAGTTATAAGGTTCCTCTCAAATACTTCAAGCATGAAAAAATTGAGGAGAATGACCTAATTGCTAAATATTACTACAAGAAAATATCTGACTCAAACTACCATATTTCCCTGGAAGCACTGAATGACATTCTGGGTGAACCTGCATCTTTGTGCAGGTTGTTTCAGAAAAGCCATTGGACCACTGTTGAAGCTGTACAGTATGTAAGAGCAAAAATTGGCCAAATCAAGGAACAACACTTGGGCGACACTGTCCTTTCGAGCAACACAGTAAGAGATCTGATGGCTTTGTACAGAGAAAACGATAGTGTATGAGAGTGAGCGGGTGTTATCTTTTGTTAAACTTCTTTGTGAGCACAAGGAAAGGAGGTTCCCAGAAGATGAATTGAAGGAATGGACTAATTTTGATTTCCATGCAGTAGCAACACAATCACAGTTTGATTTGGGGACTGAGAATGTACAAAGACATTTTTGAAAAGTATAGGAAGGTCTTGGTCCTGGGTGATTGTGACACACCTGATGATGTTGTTTAGCAATACAGAGATTATAAATATGTGGTGGCAGAACATGTAAAAGGCAGGTTGTTTAGGACCTTTCAAGACATGGTGAATTTCGCTCTGTGGAATGCTGCACAGTGTAATGTTATATCTAGCTTGTTGTTTTCTGTGCAACGTTTCAGACTTCAAGTGCAGACTGCGAACAAGGATTCAGCCTCATGAACTCAAGTCTAAATTAAGAAACAGACTGGAGGAGAGTCACCTATATATGCTGATGAGGACAAAGGCCTACCTCTCAAATAGGAAGGTTGACTTAGATCGAGTTTATCAGCACTGGAAGAATGACAAGGACCGGCGAGAGAAGCAAACATGTCACACATCTAGTCTCAGGACCTGACTTGTCTAAAGTCCATCTGTGTTTTGGTTGTGAACATTTCTCCCCCAAATTGTAAATTTTATGTTATTGTATAACTTGTTCTGTTTGATGTACATGGCTGTAGGAAAATGGCTCTTTATATACTATTTCAAAGTAAGAAATAGTGTGCACAGAGTCCAAGGGTTCCCCTTAGAGGTAATATAGTGGCAAAAGTAGATAATTCTAATGCTCTATTTTGTGGTAGTGTGGTCGAGCAGTAGTCTTATCAGAGGGTAGTGTTAAGCATTTGTTGTACACACACAGGTAATACATGAGGCACACACACTCAAAGACTTACTCCAGGCCAATAGGTTTTTATATTGAAAAATATATTTTCTTAGTTTATTTTAAGAACCACAGGTTCAAGATTTACAGTTAATACTTTAAATGTAAGGTACTTCACTTAGATACTTTAGGAACTTTGAATGAAAACAATATCATGTACAGTCTTTGTAAAAATGGCAATAAGCTATTTTCAAAGTGAACACCGTGCAAAATTCAACAGTTCCTGGGGGAGGTAAGTAAAGGTTAGTTTTGGAGGTAAGTAAAACACGTACAAGTCTCAGTTCT
Organism: Pleurodeles waltl; assembly: GCF_031143425.1. Classification (NCBI taxonomy): domain Eukaryota; kingdom Metazoa; phylum Chordata; class Amphibia; order Caudata; family Salamandridae; genus Pleurodeles; species Pleurodeles waltl. The sequence goes on along the minus strand of NC_090445.1, from coordinate 325,199,042 downwards.
GGGGCATTGGCAGCCCACCTTTGGGGGTTCAAGGCAACCCCAAAGTTACCACACCAGCAGCTCAGGGCCGGTCAGGTGCAGAGGTCAAAGAGGTGCCCAAAACACATAGGCGCCTATGGAGAACAGGGGTGCTCCGGTTCCAGTCTGCCAGCAGGTAAGTACCTGCGTCCTCGGGGGCAGACCAGGGGGGTTTTGTAGAGCACCGGGGGGGGACACAAGAAGGCACACAAAGCACACCCTCAGCGGCACAGGGGCGACCGGGTGCAGTGAACAAAGCAGGCGTCGGGTTTTGTATAGGTTTCAATGGAGGGACCTGGGGGTCACTCTAGCGGTGCAGGCAGGCACAGGGGGGGCTTCTCGGGACAGCCACCACCTGGGCAAGGCAGAGGGTCGCCTGGGGGTCACTCCTGCGCTGAGGTTCGGTTCCTTCAGGTCCTGGGGGCTGCAGGTGCAGTGTTGGTTCCAGGTGACGGGTCCCTTGTTACAGGCAGTCGCGGTCAGGGGGAGCCTCTGGATTCTCTCTGCAGGCGTCACTGTGGGGGCTCAGGGGGGTCGTCTCTGGTTACTCACGGGCTTGCAGTCGCCGGGGAGTCCTCCCTGAGGTGTTGGTTTTCTGCAGGTCAAGCCGGGGGCGTCGGGTGTAGAGTGTAGAGTCTCACGCTTCCGGCGGGAAACGTGAAGTCCTTGGAAGTTGCTTCTTTGTTGCAAAGAAGTAGCTAGTTTTGAACAGGGCCGCTGTTCACTGGAGTTTCTTGGTCCTGTAGTCCAGGGCAGTCCTTTGAGGCTTCAGAGGTCGCTGGTCCCTGTCAGATGCGTCGCCGGAGCAGGTTTTCGAAGTTGGAGACAGGCCGGTAGGGCTGGGGCCAAAGCAGTTGTCGTCTTCTTCCTTCTCTGCAGGCTTTTAGGTCAGCAGTCCTTCTTCTTTCTTCAGGTTGCAGGAATCTGATTTCCTGGGATCTGGGGAGCCCCTAAATACTGAATTTAGGGGTGCGTTTAGGTCTGGGAGGGCAGTAGCCAATGGCTACTGTCCTTTAGGATGGCTACACCCTCTTTGTGCCTCCTCCCTGTGGGGAGAGGGGCACATCCCTAATCCTATTGGGGGAATCCTCCAAACTCAAGAAGGAGGATTTCTCAAGGCAGGGGTCACCTCAGCTCAGGACACCTTAGGGGCTGTCCTGACTGGTGGGTGACTCCTCCTTGTTTTTCTCATTATCTCCTCCAGCCTTGCTGCCAAAAGTGGGGGCAGTGGCTGGAGGGGTGGGCATCTCCACTAGCTGGGATGCACTGGGGCGCTGTAACAAAAGGGGTAAGCCTTTGAGGCTCACAGCCAGGTGTTACAGTTCCTGCAGGGGGAGGTGAGAAGCACCTCCGCCCAGTACAGGCTTTGTTCCTGGCCACAGAGTGACAAAGGCACTCTCCCCATGTGTTTAGCAACATGTCTGGTGTGTGGCAGGCTGTCAGGAACTGGTCAGCCTACACTAGAAGTCGGGTATGTATTCAGGGGGTATCTCTAAGATGCCCTCTGGGTGTATTTTACAATAAATTGCACACTGGCATCAGTGTGCATTTATTGTGCTGAGAAGTTTGATACCAAACTTCCCAGTTTTCAGTGTAGACATTATAGAACTGTGGAATTCATGTTTGACAAACTCCCAGACCATATACTCTTATGGCTACCCTGCACTTACAATGTCTAAGGTTTTGCTTAGGCATTGTAGGGGCATAGTGCTCATGCACGTATGCCCTCACCTGTGGTATAGTGCACCCTGCCTTAGGGCTTTAAGGCCTGCTAGAGGGGTGACTTACCTATGCCACAGGCAGTGTGAGGTTGGCATGGCACTTTGAGGGGAATGACATGTCAACTTAGTAATTTTCTCCCCACCAGCACACGTAAGCTGTGAGGCAGTGTGCATGTGCTGAGTGAGGGGTCCCTAGGGTGGCATAAGACATGCTGCAGCCCTTAGAGAGCTTCCCTGGCATCAGGGCCCTTGGTACCAGGGGTACCAGTTACAAGGGACTTACCTGAGTGTCAGGGTTGTGCCAATTGTGGAGACAAAGGTACAATTTAGGGAAAGAAAACTGGTGCTGGGGCCTGGTTAGCAGGGTCCAAGCACACTTTCAAATCATAACTTAGCATCAGCAAAGGCAAAACATTAGGGGGTAACCATGCCAAGGAGGCATTTCCTTACAATGGGCCTCTGCAGCACTCTGAGAGTAAAGTTGCACAATGGTTCAACATCCAAATTTCTGTTTTCTCTAACTGGGGTGTAGGTGTTACTTAACAGGTCATGTCCTTGGGTGTGCCACTAGGTCACAAAACTGCCTTAATGCCCTATTACATGGAGCAATGTTTGTAAAAAATGTCCTTTTTGCCTTTAGTTGTAAAACAAAAGTATGGAGTGGCAAATGCTACTAATATTGTTAGTTGCGCAATGCACTCGTGTGAATTGGTCAGTTTCTTGGCGCATGTAGCCTTGGTTGCAGCGCACATAGACCTTACACAAATTAGGGGGAACATTGCTCTACAGTAGCCTTTATCTTGTCCTATTTGGGCAGTGATGCTGCCCAATGGTCTAGCCCATTGATAGAAAATGATGATCCCATCCTATACAACTTTGTAGCTTTCAAAGCTACTATTTGTAGAATGTCCACACCTTTGTACGAGCAGCAGATAACAAGCTCCCTAATTTGAAACAGGGTAACTCTGATTTGCCTCATTATGTAACTACATTCAACCGTTTGGTGTTCGAAACCGAATGGCCTGACAGCAGAAAAATATTCATCTTTTATTGTGATTTATATGATGATCCGTAATATCTGATATCACAGATGGCTAATCCACCAGGAGATATAGATGCATTCATAGATATGTGTTCTATCCAGGTGGCTGGTTGACACCTGTTCGGTATAAGTCAATAAGGACGCTCAATGAAGGACCACATGCCAATTATGAATAAATGTAGCTTTACTATAATTTCAGATAAATGCAGGCATTTAGCACATTAACAATAGTGAAATAAGAATGGCAATGAAAAGCATCTATTCATATATATGTACACTACAGATAGTATCTATGTATACGAATGAGCAAAGAGTTCATTGACAGAGTAAGAATAGTAAATAAAAAAAATATCTATATAAATGTTTATATATAAGTACACTACAAAGAGCATCTATGCATACATATGAGTAAAGAGTTCATTGACAGATATAAACTTGGAATAACTGTATACCAACATGCGATACACTATGATGTTCAGGGAGCAGAATATTAACGAGTTGAATACTTCAGATAAGCTTTGATTTACTGCACACTAAAATGCACATTTCAATTACTGTGGCAAATTTACACTACGATGTTCAGTAAAGCAGGAAAAAACTATAAATGAGCTGAATTTCTCAGATTATTAACACAGTGCAAATATAATAATCAATCATAATAATAGAGCAGAGAAACGAAAAGCCTTTCATCCCTGGGTGGAACTTAACTTAGTCACTTAGTCCACGAGTGCTGGGAAGCCCTCTACCGCCCGCTTGGACCTCTCTCCCCCTCGAGCGTCACGGTCTTGGAACAGCAAAACATGGAGGCAGCTCTGGGTCTGAAGATGACAGTTTCATAACTCCATCTGCGAGCTTCAAAATTCCCTCACCCACCTTTCAGTGTTTAAATAACCTGAAGCTTGAATTCTACCCCCTTCCAGTATTTTCTAGCTATGTTATCAGTACATGTCTCTTGGCTGCCTTGCCATTCCCTGGCCATTGTTTTCATTCCATCTTTTACTGTGGTCTCGTTCTCAAGGTTGAGACTGACTCTCCTTTACAGCCTGTTTCTCACACATGCAGCTGCGAATAAGTTTATCTACGGAATATCAAAAGAAAACAAGCTTGAAAGCGAACATCGTGAATTTCTTTCACGTTGTTCTGGCTTCGGCAGGTATCACGCTCATCTACACTGTTCAAGCTAATTAACCCTTCACGTTACAATGTCTTCCGCATCTTTCCCTACTGCTACACTGATCACTCCACCCCTTAGATGAGCGCGATGCTTGCCAGGCCAGAAGTATTTATTGTAACACTTCGCTAGCTAGATTGCTACGAATACTTGTTAGCATTATTCTGAGCGCCTGCATTTTAGTATAAAGCTGGTTTGTGCGCACATATAGTCTACATAGTATAATCATTAGCGTGACACAGACAATCAGTAGCCAGATTAGCGGATGTAACACTATGTTTAGCGTTTTCGTAGCTCCTGGTGCCCAACCTAAGAAGATGTCATACCAATGGTGCTCAGTTTCTTGCTGGATACGTGTAGCAGTGTGCATAAGCTGTTTGGCGTCCATGGTAATCTGTATGGCTGCATCCTTGGTATATTTAGCTGCCATGTCGAATTTAGCAAATGTGACTTGTGCGTAGTGCCGGATTGCCTCTAATCTAGGTAGCTTCACAACAAGCGGAATGTTCCATTCTAACTGTGCTTGCATTTGTGTCTGTAATGTGGTTGTGGTGAACATAGTCGGTTGGTATAGTATGTGAGTACTTATGTCAATAATGCTGGTAATATTGCACATACACATTACCTGCTCTCCGGTGGTTTGTACAAATCCGTTAATAAGTAAGGGGTGATTAGTAACGTAACATATACTCTCTGTTCCTATCTGATGTAAGTCTGTGCCATTGATAGGATAAGGTAACCATTCACATTCTCCTGGTATTGGGTGAAGGCATGGGTCTAGCGCCCATCCAGTGTGGGTACATACCCACCCCTTAGACCAGTCTGCACATCTAGTGGGATCTACGGTGTGATTTGTTTGATCAATCAATTTTTTTGTCAGTGTGAGGTATCCACCATTCTTCACCTATTACTACAGGGAGCAATATAAAGGGGCACCATATTTCAGGAGGAAGATTACTTCTAGCTATATCAAAATGAGCATAACACATCTCTGCTTCACAATGGAATTGTATAGGCTTTACCCATATTTCTTCAGGCAAATGCAATTGTTGTCTCCAATATTCACCTTGAAGCTGTCCCCATTCTGCCTTGAAGTCTACATACTGTTGATTAATAATACTTTGCCATAGTATGCACTGAATTCCTTTGGACATTGTTTGGGTGCTTTGAAAGCTTTTTCAAAATTCTTCATAAGTGAAATTATGCCATTGCCAATCACGATAAAACCCACGCAGAACCTTCCATACTTCTTGTGAGTGTGTGGGCCCCCATTGTGAAATTACTTTTATGGCTTCCCCTGTATTATATCCTGTTGAAGATAGCTTATTCCTGATGGCTTCAATATCAAAAGCGTTCAGGGCCCCTACCCCAATTCCGGTGGCCCCGGCTATCATGGATCCTAGATCTCTTCTGATGCGTAACTTCGACAAGAGCCATAACTGTAGTGTCCATGGTGTGCATAATGGATCGTACTTAGAGACATTCCCCTTGGCAATAGTTATCTGTAACACAATATGGTTAATTATGCTTGCATGTAAAGCTTGCTTACATCCTATTCTATATCGAACTATGGAAACGTTGCCTAAATTGCTGACCATGCGTCTTTGGGCTACATAAAACATAAAGGCAGGTGGTTTGGAGTATCGAACTCCTGTAGTTCTATTAGACATTGTAACTACTACCATATGTCCTGGTAAAATTTCTTGTTTCTCTAAACAATCATAAGATCTACACGGATATGTCTGTACTGGTGTAAAAGGTACAATGGTATCACAATATTTACATATCATGTTTAGCGTATAATTAAAAGCCTGTACCGTTGCGGGCATTCCCTGCAACTCGTTCAGTCCATAGGCATGTCGGATTTGCTGTCCAGTTACTTTCCAGGTCACAGCTTTGGCAGCTATCCATTTGCCTCCAGGTACCTTCACGTTGCAGAGTGAAACATTTCCCTGGTCATCAGTTACTTTAGCGGCTTGAAAAAAACTGGGTGGGGAACACAGGTATTCAATATTGAGAGAGAAACCGTTGAACCAATGCAAACAGGAGGCATCTGAGGTCCATTGACTAGAGACGAAGAAGACAACAGACGAAAACAGAACCTGTGTTTATATTGTCGGAGGAACAGACACTATGGCCCTGATTACAACCCTGGCGGTAAATCCCACTTTCCGCTGTGCTGAAGACCGCCAACATACCATTGCGGCGGTGGAATTCCGCTACAGGTATTACAACTCACAGCTCGGAATCTGCCACAATGCAGACACCCACACAAGTTTGCCACACCAAAGGTCAGTGATAAACTGGCGATACCAAAACCCACACCGTCACGCCAACAAGAATACGCCCACACTATCACGACCCACGAATCAATGCGGCGGTCATTCAACCGTTGGAGGTACACACCGCCTCGCTCAAACTCCACACACATTTTCAAAACACAACCACATTGGACAATTCAAAATACACACACCTGATACACATACACACACCACACCCACACACCCAATCCAATATAAAGCACACACCCACATCACCCACAAACCCTTACAACCAAAAATTTGAAAGAAGGCCAGAGAGAGAGATTAGCGAACACAACACCAGCATCCACAGACACACAACACCATTACTTATACAACATCCACGCACCTCAAACAACACATACCAACACATCCCCTCACACATCACAACAGACAGCACCTCACACATCACCCACACCACATCACGGCACCTCAAAGACACCCCAGGTTTTCAGAGGAGGAGCTCAGGGTCATGGTGGAGGAAATCTTCTGGGTAGAGCCACAGCTATTCGGATCACAGGTGCAGCAGACATGCATTGCTAGGAAGATGGAGCTATGGCGGAGAATCGTTTACAGGGTCAACGCAGTGGGACAGCATCCAAGAACACAGGATGACATCAGAAAGAGGTGGAACGACCTATGGGACAAGGTACGTTCCGTGGTATCCAGACACCAGATTGCTGTACAGAGGACTGGCAGTGGACCCCCACCTCCTCCCCAACAACTAACAACATGGGAGGAGCAAGCCCTGGCGATCATGCATCCTGAGGGCCTTGCAGGAGTAGCAGGAGGACTGGACTCTGGTAAGGCAAATCTTTACTGCTATATGCCCCCCTACCTGCATGCCATCACATACTCCCACCCTCACACCCATCACCCCAACACCCTACAGATACCCCACTACCACAACCCACACATCCCAAAGCCAAGCCCTGCATGTAACACCAATTCATGGACACCCATCACCAAAGCTTGTCCAGTAGAGAGACTCACTCATGCCCCATAATCACCAATTACACAAGGGCCACGGCAATAATGCAAGCACAGGAGTAGAGGTTAACTCACCCATTGCACAAGATAGCACACACAGATACTAAGATTATGCATTCACACCCCAACAGGACCCATACCCAACGTCAACGGACAGGAGGTGCCAGATATATCCAGTTCCCCCACAGAAGAGGCCCACAGTGATGACAGCAGCTCTGCACGCCTGGATCAAGATGACCAGCCTGGCCCATCAGGGACCTCGGGACAGTCGGTTCCCCTGACACAGTCACAAACCACCACAGAGCCTCCCCCCTCAGGAAACACCACCACGGCACCCACCCAGCGGGCCCATCCCTCTGTCCCCAGGACACGTCAATCAGCAGTGTGTCCACCACTACAGAGAACCCAGGCAAGCCCACCAACCCAAGGAAATCATGGACTTGGGATCAGTGGCAGTGGGCACACGGTTCAGGGGACATAGACACAGGATAACGGGGAAGCTGGGAGGACTGCTGTGCGACAGGGGGATGACGGGCCCAGGGAACCGACACTCCACAAGGCTTTCTCCAACATCATGGGACCTTACCACCATTCCCAGGAGACCATGGGCACGGTACTGCCCAAGTTTCAGGAGGCCCAGCGGCTGCAGGAGGAACACTACCTGGGGATCAGGGAGGACTTGAAGTCCATTAACACCACCCTGGTCACCATTGCAGGGGTGCTGGCAGACCTTATCAACATCATGAGGGACACAGTGGCACACCAACGTGCCCCTGTCACTAGCCTGGAGAAAAAGGCATTAGAGGGATGCGCACCATAAGTGAACCAAAATGCACAGCAAAAAGTTCACTTATGGCGCGCATCCCTCTAATTATGCTATAATTAATAATTTCTCTTGTGTGTAAATTTTAGTCACACTGGGCTAGTTGGTTCGGCCTTTTTCTCAATCTACATTATGTGTGATATCCGATTATTCAATACACCGTCTCAACCATTTATATATATTGTTCATCTCTTTCACAGCCTTGACAAAGTCTAGGAGACGAAACACGTGTCGGCTGATTGCTGTTTGCACTTGTGTTTGATGTGCTAATTGACTCAACACTGACCATATATCTTCATCTGTAATAAATATCCAGTGTCACCTGTTCGTTGGACTTCGATTTATTGCTTGAATCAATACTTGGATCCACTACACTGAGTTTTACTTTGGATGTGCCCTGGCCTTTCTGTTCACATTGTACAGGCAACCACTCACTGTTTCCAGTGTGTGGTCCTTTGACACCTGAGGTGGCAGGTGTATGGCCAGCCTGGCACCCTCAACTAGCTGTTGCTTTAAAAGATTACTATTGATGCACATTTGACGAAACCTGTGTTGATGTGCGAGCGCCTGTGGTATTTTCCACCGTCTTTCTCTTAAGCCCCTCCACTTATTTGCAAAAAAATAAACACCCTTGAATCACAAAACAATCTGGAGTCAGTCTGCTTTCACAAATGTGTAATTGCAAAACCTCTGGAATATAGCAATGTCAATGTACTTTTTCACATACCAATGTAACACAGCTGTAGGCCAACAGTAAACATAGCAGAGGGCACAAATTGGGACCCAGATCTGTGAAATGGAAAGGCAAAGTAACAAGTCAGGGTCTATGCACAGAGTGAAAATGGCAGACTTATGCTAGCTTCAACAATAGTATGAGATGTGGGAAGCAGTTCCATCTTCTTACCTGTGTCTCACTGGAAGTATTGCATGATGATGTTGTTTCGGTTGTCTACATCTTCTTCTTCTGCCTCCTCTTCTTCACTGTCCACAGGTTCCACAGCTGCCACAAGACCACCATCAGGCCCATCCTGCGCAGAAAAGGCACCTGGCGTCGCAAAGCCAGGTTGTGCAACATACTGCAGGCCACGATGATCTGGCACACCTTCTTCGGTGAGTAGTATAGGGAGCCACCTGTCAGATGGGGTCACCAGAACTTGGCCTTCAGGAGGCCGAAGGTGCGCTCTATTCCTCCTATTACTCCTAGTTCACCCATGTGCTTCATTGTAGCGTTCCTCTGCCCTTGTCCTGGGATTCCTCATTGGGGTCAGTAGCCATGAGAGGTTGGGGTAACCAGAATTACCTGCAGATGTCGAGGGACAACTGTTAGACACATACTAACCCTTAGGGGCAATCCCATACCCAGATATCAATATATACTCGGATGGGGACCTTTGGCTCTCCTATTAGCCATACCCGGTGCCTCTGGAGTTGGCCCATCACACATGGGATGCTGCTATTCCTCAATATGTAGGCGTCATGCACAGAGCCAGGATATTTGGCATTCACATGGGAGATGTACTGGTCCGCCAAACACACCATCTGCACATTAATCGAGTGATAGCTTTTTCTATTCCTGTAAACCTGTTCATTTCTCGGGGGGGACAAATGCTACATGTGTACCATTAATGCACCAATGATGTTGGGGATATGTTATAGGGTATAAAAGTCAGCTTTCACTGTGGCCAGATCCTCCACATGGGGGAATACGATGTAGCTGCGCATGTGTTTCAGCTGGTCAACAAGTTGGAGAACATTGGCTGAGACATCCCTGATGCCATAGCCACTGTCGCTTGGAAGGAACCCCTTGCCAGGAAATGGAGCACTGATAGGACCTGCACTAGAGGAGGGATTCCTGTGGTCAGGTTGGGGTAACCAGAGTCACCTGCAAATATCGAGGGACAATTGTTAGACATCCTCCAAACATTAGGGAATCTCCCATACCCAGACCCCAAATGAAACTGTGTTGGGACTTTAGGCTCACCTATTACCCACACACGGTGCCTCACATAAGGGATGCTGCTATTCCTCAAAATGTAAGCGTCATGCACTGAGCCTGGATACTTGCCATTCACATGGGAGATGTACTGGTCTGCCAACCACACCATCTGCACATTCATAGAATGGTAGCTATTGCGGTTTCTGAACACCTGTTCATTCTTGGTGAGGTGAGGGGGGTACAAATGCCACATGTGTACCATCAATGGCACCAATGATGTTGGGGATATGTCCCGGGCATAGAAGTCACCTTTCACTGTTGGCAAATCCTCCACTTGAGGGAAAACGATGTAGCTGCACATGTGTTTCAGCAGGGCAGACAACACTCTGGACAACATGTTAGAGAAAATTGGCTGGGACATCTCTGATGCCATGGCCACTGTTGTTTGAAAAGACCCACTGGCCAGGAAATGGAGTACAGACAGAACCTGCACTAGAGGGGGTATTCCAGTGGATTGGCAGATATCTGACATCAGGTCTGGCTCCAACTTGGCACACAGTTCCTGAATCTTTGCACAATCAAGTCTGTAAGTGATAATGATGTGTCTCTCTTCCATTGTCGACAGGTCCACCAGGGGTCTGTACACCGGAGGCTGCCGCCATCTCATCACCTGCCCCAGCAGACGTGCCCTATGGAGGAGAACAGTGAGCAGAGGGTCATCCAACACTTAGGTATCACAATGTATTATTTGCTAAAACGTTGGAAATTCGCAGTGTGCTTTTATCTGTCAGTTTTCCAGGCCTAAATAGGTGTGACGCAGTTTTTTTGCCTGCCATGTGGCCCTCTGAAATGGCGGCTGCCTGATCTGTAAGGTGGGCCAAGGGGAAATGAGGTAACTCCGCTGGCATTGTACACCGTCGCGGTAGGGGGTCGAAGACCGCAGCGCAATTCAGCATTGGTTAACATTGGGCCCTATGGGTCCCAGGAGCCAGTGACGATGTACGCCGGCAGTGACGGTACGCACCGCTGCGGACGTGGCCGCCTTTTTCTCACTTGATACCTGACCTTCAACAGGAGAGGACCTACACTGCAAGTGCTGCTGTGACCTGTGCCTGGAAGCGACGATGGCTACAGTGTCTGGGGAAAGGGCCCCTGCCTTCACTTCGGAGGAGTTGGAGAAACTGGTGGATGGGGTCCTCCCCGAGTACACGCAACTGTACGGTCCTCCAGACAAACAGGTGAGTACACTGTGAGCATGGTGGATGGCACATGATTGTATGGAGTGTCGCGGATGGAAGAGGGTGGGGAGGGGGACAGGCCAGCATGTCAGGATAGTGTGTGTGTATGTCTGGGCCAGGGTGGGAGGTGTTTGGCAATGCGTGAGATGAAATGTACGGGATATTAACATCCATTCTAACTTCACTTTTCCTCTAGGTCAGCGCCCACCAGAAGAAGGGTATTTGGCGTGCCATCGCCAAGGACGTCCGGACCCTAGGGGTCTACCATAGACGGAGCACCCACTGCCGGAAAAGATGGGAGGACCTGCACCGCTGGAGCAAGAAGGCAGCGGAGGCCCAGCTGCGGATGGCCTCCCAACGTGGAAGGGGTGCCCGTCGCACCATGACCCCCCTGATGTACCGGATCCTGGGGGTGGCCTATCCAGAGTTGGATGGGTGCTTGAGGGCATCACAGCAGCCACAAGTGGGTGAGTACACCCTCATTCAGCTGACTGCGCACTTCATGAGGTGTCTGGCTGGGGGAAGTGAGCTGTGGGTTCCCGTTGGTCAGGGCGAACTTGGTAGGGTAGGTCCCTTGTTAGGCAGGCTCTGTGGCACCCCAACCCCACTACTGGTAATAGCCATCCAGACCTAGTGAGGCTCCTGTGGGTTCCAGGTGGGCAGCAATTGGGCTTAGGCATCGTCCTTCATGGGCATGTGAATTTCCTAAGAACTGTTAGTGCATGGCTTAGTGCATAGTGTTGCTCCCTGTGTGTTGTGCCCGCCAACGGTAGTGGTGTTACATGCACTGAACATGTGTTTCTTCTTTCCCCCCCCCCCCTTTTTGTTTTGTCACCCTGTTCTTGTGTGCATTAGCATCATCTGGCAGAGGAGCAGTGGCACAGGGGCAGGAGGGAGCTGCATCCCACATGGCCCTGGAGGGCGAAGTAACGGAGTCTGAATGCACCAGTGAGGGCGAGGGGAGCTCCACAACGGGGACAGGAGCAAACACCAGCAACAGCGACTCCTCCTCTGATGGGAGCTCCCTTGCGGTAGCGGGCACCTCTGTGCCCACCGCATCAACAGGTACAGCCACCACCACCCCTACCAGCACCGTCCTCCCAGCAGCCCCTCAGCATGTGTCCCGTGCTCGCTCACCCAGGAGGGTGGGCATCTTCTTCACCACAGGCACCTCAGCCCCTGCCCCAGTCAGCCCTGATGCCCTCAGTGAGGAGGCTATTGACCTCCTGAGATCCCGCACTGTTGGTCAATCTACCATTTTGAATGCCATCCAGGGTGTTGAGAGGCATTTGCAACAAACGCATTCCTGGAGGGCATTCATTCTGGGTAGGCGGCCCAACAGAGAGCATTTCAGGCTCTGGCCTCAGCACTGATGGCAGCCATTGTTCCTGTGTCCAGCCCCCCCCTCCAACTTCCTCCACCCAGACCCAAACTCCTCTACCTAAGCCTATCCCAAGCATACCATCAGACCACCATGCACACTCTTCAACACACAAGAGTGGACATGGCAAACATAAGCACCACACATCCCACAGGCACTCACACAAGCACCATCCCCATGCAGACACAGCAACATCCACTGCCTCCACTGTGTCCCCCTCCTCCACGTCCTCCTCTTCCCTCCCTGTCTCGTCTCCACTCACACCTGCATGCACTACATCCTCAGCCACTACCTCCATCACCAGCACGCCCATCACCACACACCGCTCATATGCAATTACCACCACCACTACCATTCACACATCCCCAGTGTCCTCTCCCAGTGTGTCTGTGAGCCCTCCTCCCAAAGTCCCCAGCATCATCCCCTGTGGGCAACCATCCGAGGCTGCAGGAGACATCCTGCTGTGTCCCTCAACAGGTGCTGACACATGCACCACCGCCAGCGCCTCCGCCACAGTCACTGCCGTAAGCACCGCCACCAGCCCTGCGACGTGCTTACACAGTGCCACCACAGCTGACATGGCTATCGTCCCCAGTGGGCAGCCGTCCGAGGCTGGAGGAGACTTCCTGGACCCTGCCCAGCTTCCATGAGGCATGACTCTCATCACTGTTTGCACCTGCAGGTGGCAGACGAAGGTGCAGCAGGGTGTGGTATGTCTCTGCTTCCATGGTGTATCATGCTACCTGTTCCTAGGCAATCTCATGGCACACACACCCATGTGAGGTAATGGGACCAGCCACACTGCATGTGAAGCACTCTGGGCACAAAGCCCCCTCCAGAACCAGTGGAGATTCACATCCACTACCTCAGTCCTTGGCAGGATGAAGCACTCTGGGCACAAAGCCCCCTCCCGAACCAGTGGAGAATCACATCCACTACCTCAGTCATTGGCAGGATGAAGCACTCTGGGCACAAATCACCCCCAGAACCAGTGGAGAATCACATCCACTACCTCAGTCCTTGGCAGGATGAAGCACTCTGGACACAAAGCCCCCTCCAGAACCAGTGGAGACTGTTATCCACTTGAGAGACTGTGGCTTTGCACTCCCCAGGATACAGCAGTGGGCAACCCACCTATCTAAAACCCGACGCCTGATTTGCACACTGCACCTGGCCGCTCCTGTGCAGCTGAGGGTGTGTTTTGTGTGCCTACTTGTGTCCCCCCCCAGTGCTCTACAAAACTCCCCTGGTCTGCCCCCCCGAGGATGCGGGTACTTACCTGCTGGCAAGGAGGGTGCATGGGCAAGACATTTGGGATTCGATGGTGTCTTATTCAGCAGGAGGACTGGATGACAATCCTGCAATCACAAGGGTTGAACGACCCAGAAGCTAGGCGGGAACAAGTGGAAGTTAAGCAGAAACTGGGGATGTCATAGATAGGGTGACCACCCGTCCGTAAATTTCATGGACTGTCCGTAATTTCGCCCTGCTGTCCGTTGTCCGTGATGAAAGCTTTAACGGACGGCATTTGTCCGTAATTTTAGCCTTTCACCTAAAGGGCAACGGAGGCAGTGCGAAATTAGGGGCAGAGGAGTGTCCCCAGCTGGGCTGGAAGGCAGGGGGTCTCCTGTGCTCTGAGGGAGGGAGGGGCAGACAGATAAGAATCAGACCCTCTTGCCAGGGGGTCTCCTTCCCTAAAGACATGCAAATGTGGGTAACTGGTAAATCTGCAAATACAAAGGGGCTTGAAAACCTGCATTGACTTTACTAAAGGAGTCACTTGAAGTTTTCTGGTGGCAAAGATATTCCTTTCAGAGAGGTATTGTAATGGTGTTCCAAGGTGAGCTGTGGAGTGTATGGTTTTAATGGAGTGTTATAATTTTTTTTATCCTAGGTATAAACTGTATATTATTCAAATCTGTATTTGAGAAGCACTTTTTTTATTTAACCGAAATGTATTTGCGCATTTTGTAGCGCCCTTTATTATGATGTAATTGTATTTTTCACAGTTCTTTCAGGTACCTCGGTACCTCATAGTACTAACAAACATTGGCAAAGCCAATAGGTCTTATCTACGAAAGAGTTATTGGCTTTGCTAATGTGTTTTAGCCATTAGCCATGTTATACACCAGAGAAGCTGCTGTTCAGCATGGCTTAAAGCTAGTGGCATAGTGGTGTGGAGTGGAGTAGAGTAGAGCAGCATAGGAGCAGTGGCGTAGAGCCCAGTGGTGCAAAGTACAGTGCAGTGGGGAACAGTGCAGTTGTTTAGAGTGCGTTAGCGTAGAGTGCAGTGGCATGGAGTGGCATGGGACAGAGTAGAGTGGCATAGAGTGTCAGTGCAGTGATGTAGAGTGGAGTAGAGTGGCACAGAGCAGTGGCGTAGAGTACAGTGGTACAGAGTAGAGGGCAGTGGCGTATAGTGCAGTTGTTTAGAGTGCATTGGCGCAGAGTGCAGTGGCAGAGTGGCATGGGGTAGAGTTACATAGAGTGCAGTGGAGTAGAGTGGCATACAATAGAGTAGCAGAGAGTGCAGTAATGCAGAGTGGTGCAGTGTCATAGAGTGCAGAGTAGACTCATGTGGCATAGAGTGTAGTGGTGTAGAGTGGTGCAGAGTGGAGTATTGTAGAGTGGTGTAGAGTAGAGTATAGTGCCTAGAGTGCAGTGGCGTTGAGTGGTGTAGAGTGCAGAGTTGCAGAGTAGAGTGTCAGTGCAATGGTGTAGAGTGGTACAGAGAACAGTGGCATAGAGTACAGTGGTGGAGAGTAAAGGGCAGTGCAGTTGTTTAGAGTGCACTGGTGTAGACTGCAGTTGCATAGAGTGGCATTGGGCAGAGTAGAGTGGCATAGAATGCAGTGGAATAGAGTATATTGGTGCAAAATGCAGTAGTACAGGGCAGAGTGGTGTAGAGTATAGTGGCGGCCACAGCAGTGTTGCAGAGTGTCAGCTTGCAGTGGTGTAGAGTGCATTGAACTAGAGTGCAGTGGTCAGAGTGGTATAGAGTACAGTGGCGTAGAATAGATTGTTTCAGAGTAGAGTGCAGTTGCATAGAGTGGAGAGGTGCAGGGTAGAGTGCAGTGGCATAGAATGCAGTGGCACAGAGTGCAGTGGCATAAAGTAGATTATTTCCCAGTAGAGTGAGGTGGCTTAGAGTGGAGAAGTGCAGGTTAGAGTGGAGTTGCATAAAGTGGCATAGAGTGTGATGGCATAGAGTAAAGTAGTGTAGAGTGTCGTGGGATAGAGTGCAGAGGTGCAGAGTAGAGTAGAATGATGTACAGTGTATTGATGTAGAGTGCAGGGGCATAGAGTTGAGTGTTACAGAGTAAAGTGCATTAGCATAGAGTGTATTAGCTTAGAGTGCAGTGGCGTACAGTGCAACGTTGCAGAGTGGCAGAGAGTGGAGTTGTGCGGATTAGATTGGTGTTGCCTAGACTGGAGTGGTATGGCGTGCAGACAAGAAGAGCGCAGTGGTGTAGAGAGGCGCAAAGTGCGGTGGCTTAGAGTAGAGTAGTACAGAGTAGAGTAGAGAGGCATAGTGTGAAGTAGCATAGAGAGCAGTGGCATAATGTGGAGTGGTTCCGAATGGAGAAGAGAACAGTGGCATGGAGTGGCGTAAAGTGGAGTGATACAGAGTAGGGTGCAATTCTGATATATTCTGAAGTCTATTTAAATGTTGTCCTGTGATAGAAAAAACTATTTCCTAACCCCAGTATCCAGCAAGATTGTTGCATAAATCCTCTCACTTTGAAGTCAGAAAAAGGAAAGTAAACACTAAGTTCCCACCGAAGACAGAGCCTGACATTTGATTTTGTTCTTTGAATGCACAGCAAATATGATAAGATAAGAACAAGATTTACAGGCCTGTTTACAGAAAGGGAGCACTCGGCAGGATACTGTAAATAAGGTTTTGGCAAGGGTAGGGACGAATTCAAGCTGCATAGCCTAAAACAAATAAAGCCAGCAAATTGAAAGCAACAAATTGTGAGTTACAAACCACAAGGCCAATGGCAAGCAACGGGCAGAATGCATTCACAAGGAAGCACTATGAATTTACTTAAAGTGACAGCTGTGGGATACTTTGTGGGGAAAGTCCAGTATTTTAGTCCATATCTTGCAGAGTTTTGGCTACATCAATCACCCAGGTAGTATGACGAGAAGACCTGGAGTGGTTTCCATGTTGCAGGATAGGTCTGTACACCCATTCTATCAGTTTGCCACCATTTCCTATAGTACAGAGCTTCTGGCACACCTCTTGTAGGGTTAGTGCTAGGTAGCAGACATGAAATAGGGCATTTAATGATTATTTAAGGTGGTTGTAAGTAAGGAGTTGACCGGGGTGAAGATGGTAGTCTGCCACAAGGGTTTGGAAATTTAGTAGCTCACTGTTCAGAAACAAAGTCCCCAATTTTAAGACACCTGCAACATGCCACTGATGGAGTTGCTCTGAGCACAGCCATCCTGTGCGAGTGGGAAGGCTTAGCAAAGGTAGTGCAGGAGCATAGGGTTTCTTCGTGTCAGTGAGTTTACAGGTTCTGGCAAGGCAAGAGAAAGCCATGCATGATAACCCCGGATGGTGATCCATAGAATGGTCAGTAGGAAACGATGAGCAGTGCATTAAGCCTTCCTTAAAAGTCTTTACTGATAAACCTCATCTCATGCAGGGAGGTGGGCAGAAAGCCAGTGAGCCACCCATTGGACATCTGCAGCTGAATAAAAGCATTCTAAGTCCAGAAGATCTAATCCACCGCAGTCACAGTTAGCTTTAGAGTGGAAAGAGCTCCCGATAGCGCCGCAGCGACCAAATCAGATGTGTGGCCTGTCTGAAGAAGGAATGAAGGACGAGCAGGGGAAGGTTTGCAAAATAATACTATCATTGGGGTAGCACACCATCTTCGCTAGTGCCACATGGCCTCTACAGAAAGCAGAAGAGAAGACCAAAAAGCAAACTGGGCTTGGAGGGACCGTTCGCTCTGCCGAGATTTTCATCTTGGAAATCAGTGTAAGAATGGTAGATATTAATCACTAGGTATCAAAAGGTAACTGGTTCCCTGTTCAATCTGAGATCTAATTGTGTATGAAGCCAAAAACAGTGCCATGTATTAAAGAAACACTAATTCAATTTTAAAATTTGTAAATTTTGTTTGTGCAATTTACATCCCAAATATTTTGAAGATTCTATGTGCACTTGACACTTAGGGATAACCCAGATCTCTAGTTTGGCTTTTGATCAATTTCAAAACCATATAAAGACATGGACTAAGCGGGCAATTGCCTTGCACAACCTTGCAAGGGGTCTGGCCCCTGCTCACCCTTCACAAGCACTAACAGCGAACCATTGCACCAGAAGAGTTTGCCAAGGTGGATGGGTGTTGATTGTTCAACCACTTGACAGTGCCCCTTCTGTTTCGCTCCTGTGTGCAGACAACTCCCCAGGTACCCAATACGTTCAAATAGTCTTGGTGGACCCATCTTGTCTGATTTTAGGAATTGTCCGACCTTGTTCTTCTCTTCTTTGTTTATCCAGTTGTTAGCAATAACCCTTTGAATTACTTGCCGTGGATCTCCCATTGGGTCTCGATTTCATCCTACTCTTTTATTATCTTTGATTGGTAGTCCGGGCTCCCATTTCTGAGATAAATGTAGAGTCCCAAACATACACTCTAGTGCAGTGAGACTACAGACAAGTTATGAGTACATCACATCCTGTCATTAGGTGTGAGACTGTCACCCACACCATCTGCCCTGCCTCTGTAAAAAAAATTAGGTTGAAAGTCCATGGGCTGTTGGGGTAAGCCAGATGTTTTTGTTCAATTTGTTTAAACTAGCATAAGGTTAATTACCTTAATGTTTCCCAAACTGTTTGCCAGGGGTTTTGAAATGTTCAGAAACATAATCAAAATGTTGCTGTTACTTTCTTTTCAGGAAAGATCAGGTAGATTTGGGTAGGGGTGATGGCCTTGCCGTGAAGGGCATTAATTTACTACTGAACAAGGATGTAATGTGACACCTGAATGTAGCACACCAGGAGGCAATCACAAAAGGTCCACAGTGAATAAATAGTGCTATGTTAAAAAAGAGTATATAAATGCACTGACAACATAGTGAGGCATGGCCTCTCTTGCGTGTGTCTGTAAAACTGACGTTTGTTCTTGAATTTTTGTCGTGAATTTTGACCCTTTGTCCTGAATTTTTGTCCTGAATTTTGACCCTTTGTCCTGTCCAGAATTTGTCTCAATGCCAGGTGGTCACCCTAGTCATAGAATGTGTTTGATAAATACACTCTGAAGGGGTACAGACAAAAGCCTCCCAAGAAAGGGGGGGAAATTAGCTACAACAGCTAGAAAGGGGGCAAAACTGTTAAACTGCCAAGTTTACTGAGGAGGGAGGCACCCCCTCCCTTGATATTATCACTGTATAAGCTTGGGGGGGAGGTGGCGGTCACACAGCTAGATATAAACTATGGCCCTCATTCTGACCCTGGCGGATACAATCCGCCAGGGCCAACGGGCGCGGGAGCACCGCCGACAGGCCGGCGGTGCCCCTAAGGGCATTCTGACCGCGGCGCTAACGCCGCGGTCAGACAGGGAAAACTGGCGGTCTCCCGCCAGTTTCCCGCTGCCCTGGGGAATCCTCCATGGCGGCGCAGCATGCTGCGCCGCCATGGGGATTCCGACACCCTTCCCGCCGGCCTGGCTCTGGCGGTTCTTACCGCCAGAACCTGGCCGGCGGGAACGGGCGTCTTGGGGCCCCTGGGGGGCCCTGCAGTGCCCATGCCCATGGCATGGGCACTGCAGGGGCCCCCTAACAGGGCCCAACTAGGCTTTTCAGTGTCTGCGATGCAGACACTGAAAAGCGCGACGGGTGCTGCTGCACCCGTCGCACGCCTTCCACTCCGCCGGCTCGATTCCGAGCCGGCTTCCTTGTGGAAGGCGCTTTCCCGCTGGGCCGGCGGGCAATCTGAATCAGATCGCCCGCCGGCCCAGCGGGAAAGTCAGAATACCCCTCGCGGTCTATTGACCGCGGGGCGGTATTCATGCGGCTTCCGACGGGCGGACGGCAACCGCCGCCCGCCTAGGTCGGAATGACCACCTATGTCTTGCCAGAGCACGTGGCTAGTCTATGTACAAAACCTCTGTTACAACGGGAGCACCGCACTTTGGAGGTATTGGGAGCCTTGTTAATCCTACACGTAACTAAAGAGCAACGCAATATGCTGAATCTCCCAAGAGAGGAGTTACTAGAAGCCTTAATGTTGATGCTGGGGCAAAAAGCCCCAGGCTCTTAACAAAAGAACGACCCACACTACTTTGGGTTTTATAGACCCCTGTCTGTGATTACATTGCTTGAAGGCTGCTGAGGCAAAGCAGAGGGCACAGATGTCACAGTCTATAAACAAGGTAATCATAGTGATCTTATAGACCTCTGTCCATGACTAATACAGATGCCAAAATACTGGTGAAAGTATTGACTCATAAACTGTTGCGGTTCACAGGCTCCATGGCACATGAAGACCAGTGTGGGTTTATCACAGGACGCAGCACAATGTCAAATCTGAGACAAGTGAATCACATGCGACATGAACTGGAAAAAACAGATATGACCGCTCGGAGATGTAACACATGCGGTGTACTTGTATGCCGATGACACGCTGATTTATCCGACCCAGCTGCAGGTGTCCGTGCCAATACTGGTACATACACTTGTACTTTTTGGACAAGTATCTGCTGTACAGTTTTCGACGTGGTGTGTGTGGGGGGCGATTTCAAGTGCTGAAACTATGGAATTGCCCGGGGTGGGTCTTAAATGGGAGACCAACAGGTTTCGAAACCTCGGGGTCAGAAAGAGCATACAAAAGTAAAACCAAACTAAATATGGGAATGGCACACATGTTGGAAGGACTTAGAACATTAGTGAATTTTTGGGACACACTTCGCTCTCAACAAAGGGTGGGTAATAATGGCAATAATGGTTTCCTCCTTTGCTGCCTCTATACACTGCAGAACTCCTTGTGCGGGCTCCCACATGCTGTTTTTAAAGAGCCTGACAGTCTGCTGACATCACTGGTATGGGCTGGCAAGAGCAGGGCTAAACTAGATATCCTGAAACAGGATGGGGGGCTCAAGGGACAGGGTCTTCCTGGTCTAGAATTCTACTACCTCACAGCTCCAACATGTGGCACGGTGTTGTATCAAGGCGCTTGAGCAGTTAAGGACGGGGAGGCATTACTGGTGACATTGATGAAAGGAGGGAACGCGGCACGCGCCAAAAACTTACCCGCACATTGTGAGCCAAAGAGCTCTTAAGTGGGCAGTGGTGAAGATGTGCCAGCCCGCATTCTCTAGGTCACTTGACATAAATTGGTTACAACCCTTTAGAAATATTAGCGTAGATATGAATATACTACAAAAGAGAGAGGACATCGGTTGTACACTGGGAGATCTATACCCAGGTGATTGGCTTATCTCCTTTACGGACGCTCAAGAGTTGGGCGTCAGGACTGGGCAATTCTTGGAACATGCTAAATTGGCTAAAACAGCCAGAGAAATATGTCTGGAGTCCCCCGGAGCCCCTGCCTCCATATCTGTGACGGGCATGCTTTTGTAGCTGGGTGCCGGTCGCAGGTTGACTATCTTTATGTATGGCGCTCTGAAAGAAAACAGGGTGAAGACCCTCATGAATGCGAGATAGCTATGGGAGGCGGGTCTAGAGGAGCAGTTGACAGATGCGGAGTGGAAGGTAATGAGTGCACCGGTGAAGGAGGTGTTCGGCAACGCGCGTTTCTGAATGGCACACTTTAATTTTGTCCACCATACTTATGTTACCTTCCTTAAGCTGCACAAAATGTGTCCACAGGGATCACAATGTGTCCCAAATGCGGGGGGGGGGACGGACGGGAATAAGACTACAGTCGGAAACGTGGTACGGACCAGTACTTGCATTAGGTACTGCATAGATTAACACTCATCGCCAATATACAAATTAGTTTTACTATTAAACACTGAATATGAGGCATCATACGCAAATTCAGGAACATGGAAATGCAGCATAGATTTGCTTAGTTGAGATTGGTTCTGGAGAAGAGATGGGTGGCGGGTAAATGGATTAAAACAAGATGGCCGACTATAGACCACTGGAAGTGAGACATGATAGAATGCTAAAAATCACAGTATTGCAGTTTCAAAGATCTGTTAACGGTGTGTTCCGTTTCGCTTAGAAACGAGGACACAAGCCAGTAAAGGAGCTAGTCCATTTATATAAAAGTAAATGCTTGTCAGCTGGCACATACAGTGCGGGTGTTTGGGTGTACACAGACTTTTTTACCATTTGAAAGATTGATAACAGCTTTACTCTCAGGATTGTGGCGCTCCCACAGTCCACCCAAACTGTCTGTTAACATGCTGAAATGGGCTTCAGTTTTGCAGAAGACTTTATCTAATTGCAACCCCTGTCAGTGTGGCTCCGAGCCCTGAGGAAACAAGCAGCCCATTTAATTAAAGAAATACTTTAGGGTTGACTTGTGCTAGGTAACGCTCTTAAGTATTCCATGGCTAGCTCACATTAAGAAGTCCTTCGTCAAGCTAGGCGTTCCTGAACCTTTTTAAAACCCTGAGAGATCAACTCATCCAGCACTGGATATGGTAAAAGATTGGTATTTAAAAAAACGTTTTAATAGACAATGGGCTGAACTGCAGATGAGAGACCCGGGTTGAACCCAATGGGTGCCCGATAGTAAGCCCTGTTCTGGAGTTCTATCTACAGTGTATCTCACAGATGTCTCCTTATGAGGCTGTGTTTTAATCGTGTTCATTTTATAGTGGCATCCAGACCCAAGCTTTATGGTTCCAGTCCCTCTCTACCTGCCCATGCGACAGAAGATCTAAACAGAGCACATTGCACTTTATTCTTTATTGTGGACTTTATTCAACACAAGGAAACACTTTCTTATGCCCATATTACGCAGGCTTAACACCAAATCTCATGAGGCTGCTTTTTCCTATTTACACCAACTGGGAACTGTTGAGATGTAATTCTTTGCTTAACTTTATCAAATGTTGTCTGTGGACTGGAAAGACATACTTACTGAACATGAAGAAATAAGATGCTTTGTTGTTTTTGTTTGTGATTTATGTATGCATTTTATGAGTCTTTTATTCTGATGAATGATTTTAGTGCTTTTTAACATGTATTGTTTTTTTATATATTGTTTTGCACTTGTTTGGTTGTAGAATTAACCAAATAAAGTACCTTTGAACTTGACATGATAAGGTGGTTATTAGAAGAGGAATCCATGATGAATGGAGCTTGAATGGATAAAAGGACAATAGAGTAAATATTCCAGTGGTCCTCCATGATACTGCAGGTGGCGGCTGAAGACCATGGGTATGACAAATCAAATGGAGGATCTGAAGAATTGAGTGTATAGGTACTGGAACTCTAACCACTAAAAGCAGAATGTCGTTGGGAGGACAGAGATGTTTGGCAGTTGACGACAAACTACTGACGTAAAGATCATAAAGCCTGACTCTATTTTAAGTAGGCCAAAGCTCCATTTCCTCTTTTTCCGTAGAATCATCAACATGTCTGCCTTTGGCACAGATATCACATGTCCTTGTTTTTCCACGACTCTGTGAAAGTGTCAAGTCACTCAAAAAGACATCAACAAGACCCCTGATGTGATATCAGTCCGGAACAAAGTACTTGTTATCTCTATTTCAAGGTCAAACAAGAACAGCAGCCAAAACAGTGTTTTCTGAATTGTCGCATTTTACCTTATTTGTTTAAAAGAATGAGTCTTAGACTAGCATCTTGATGCTTATTGGTTATACCACACATTCCAAAGGTGATGTTGGAAATTCCATCTTAGATAAGATATAGCATAAATGGGGTGCCACGTGACCACTTGTGAGGAGAGGTCCTTTGGCCCAGATTATCGTGCACAATATAATTAGAGAAGATCTTGACTGCTAGAGATGCTACCACATCTCACTTTCTACTGAAACTTATATTGTGCTTAAGCCCAGGAGGAGCTGATGCAACATGTGTTTGCCTTTCACAACGGATACGACCTCCCTGACTGCTGTTAACTGCAGCACCTGTTTGCAAACAGGTATGCAGTGTGTCAAGTCTCCCTAAGAAAATCTAGATGCAAGTTATACTACTCCTTGCTCTCCCAGTGTAGCACATTTAAGTAGGTTTTAGAATGTTAGGTTTTTTAATGACATCCTAACCATGGTAAAAAGGTTAATTTTATTGTCATTGTTTGCAACATGCATTTTTGCCATTTTATTTATATTCTGAGTGGTTGTTTTAGATGTGGTAAGCAACAGGGTGCACTAATTGAAATAAACACATTTTTAGTTAGTGTTTTTTTCTTAGTGCAGTTTGTGTGTGTGGTATTGGGAATAATGAAATAGGTTTGTTTCCAATCACCACCATGTCCCGGGTTACCGGTTTAGGGACTGTTAGTAACCCAAAAGCATTTACACCACTTCAGCTATTTATTGGGTGGTTTTTGAGGGGCTATCAAAACCTCTCTTTTGCCTTCAAGTGTTGGTGTATTGAACTAAGTTCACTCGTGTCACCTGTGGGTGTGAAAACAAACCTTGTAGAGCCGAGCCAGAGACTCAGTTCACACAACACTGGTGCCCAGCGCTGGGCTTGGATATTTTGGGAACCCTTGAATAGTTTATTTTCTGGTATATACACATTAGAACCATCATTGTGTCATTACGGAGATGTCTGTAGTAATAATGGTTACCTCTTACAGGGAATAAGGCAGCACCTATTGCCGTAGGTTTTTCAAGCTTGATGCTTTAGTAGTTATTCCCTGTTTTGTGGGTTTTCTAATTCTTTGAATCCATTTCACTTGAGTACATTCACGGTGGCCCCTACTGTTAGAGGAGGCAATTATAGGGAAGCAGTTAGAAGCTCAAGTTTCAAGGTGTTCCAGATGCAGATACTTTTGTAATAGTTGCTCACCCGGCATATGCCTGTAAGACAGTTTACTCATGGGTGCAGTTTGAGGCTATACACGCTGCTTCCGGCCAGTTTCAGGCTTATAAGCCTTTGCCACAACCTGTACAGCATAGGTCATACCAAGATTTGGAATTCCCTTTAACTTACCAGGAATACCAGAATTGGTTAGCTGGTTAGTTACCGCACAGGAATGTCCGCATTGGACAACTGAACAATGAAGGAGCTACGTGGCCAGTCTTGGCTGGTTACATGCCCGTTCCTCTTCCCAGTACCTTGGCACTCGCTGAGGTTGTAGGAATCTTGAATTACATTACCACCTTGTACAGGAGACTTGTACTGTTTGCATTAGGTACCATGAAATCTAGACCTGCGCTTGCAGCAGGACCAGCAGTTAAGGCACAGATACAAGCCATTCGTTTACGGAGTATTAATGCTATTATGGGAAAAGAAACCATGAAGCCTGAAGAGACTCCCTCCTGAGATGCTCGTAAGACCAATCAGTTGGGAGCAGTCTATCAACATACAGCACCCCAAGACAAACACAGAATATTGACTGTAGGTTTTACTCTTGGGATCATAACACCTGGGGAAGCATATTTGTATGCATCTACACCAGCACGCATGACACACCTTCATTGGCAGTTCCTCCTGAGGTACTGAAAGAAGCACATAACGAGCACAAGGCTACACCAGCTCTAGACTTAGGAATGAAGTAAATGTGGAACTTTTATAGTTTCCTCGTTCATCCTGAACAAAATTAAAGGAGAAGCTTTGGTTCTGGTCATACACCAGAGACAAGAAGCAGTTCTAGATTATGAACAGGAACAACTAAAATTATTTGCAGAAGTTTACACCTTACCTTACCTTGGGTGCACCAGCTGTTAAGCCACATTTAAAACCTAAAAGTGACATTGAGGGTTCTGTTAAAGAGAAATCTGCACAGAACGGTAGAAAAAAACAGAGGAGTGGAAAGCAAAGACAGGCTAGGTCTCAAGCATCTGGAAGGAGTGGTTATAATTTAAGGGTCTGCAAAAAAATATAAAAAAACCGAACAGTATCAATATTCTGATATCCACTCTCCATATTCTGTTCAGAACACTGAGGGTAAACTAAAAGAGAGAAAGGGGTATATCCGAGTACTGAAGAAAGAAGGAGAATAGCAGAAAAGGTGAAACAGGACAAAAGGCTGAAGTTAGGGTGAAGAAGAGAAAGAAAGGATTCAACTCTAAAATTCCAGCTAAAAAGAAAGAAGTACCAGGACTTTTAAAGAAATTTGCTGATACAACTACGGATTCTCCTGCAAAACAAGACTGGGAGGAGAGCACTTCTAGCCAGTGCAGTAGAAGTCATAATAGTATATCAGACGTTTCAGAGATTTCTTGGGGCGAGTCCAACTGATGAGTTCATACGAGTTAAGACTCCAGAAAAACATTTAAATCCTCCTGATAGGGTTTATGATTTAAAAATGCTAATTGAAGGGGATATACCATGAACTATTAAAGCTTTGTTCTAGTAACATTTATCTGAAGATTATGACATCATATTAGCTGAGGAAGAATGGCCTCTAGTCTTTATTTTGGAAGCACCCCAGGGTAGAGGAAGTAATAACACTAGCTTTTCCTCTCACATCACTGGAAGACTTCAGGGACATTTATACCAGTGAATGGGTTGTAAGATAGGCTCTGGCCTTATTCAGAATCCAAGCGAGGTGAAATAAACATTCTATCCACAAGTCATTACCTTAAGCAGTGAACCTCAAATGCAGACTCAAAACCCTTTAAAACCAGAAGCAAAGCGTGGTATCAAAGCAAAACTAGACCAATTGCAATATCAGGGCATAACAGTGCCTTGTATTTCACAAATGAACACGCCCCTTTTTCTCATCTGTAAACCAGATGGATCATATAGGATAGCTTTAGACTACAGGAATGTAAACCTACCCATGCAAGAGTATGTGGTGCAAAATGCGCATAGCATGGGTTTAATGATGAACGTGGTGCATAAAAAATACAAAACAACTTTCGATATTGCTAATGGATTTTTCAGTCGGAAAATAGTGCCTTAAAGTGAGTATTAACCTCTTTTAGTTTTGAGAGGGTGCAGCTTTCATTCTGACGCTTGCCTATGGACTATAAGAAAAGTCTTGGCTTATTCTCAGCGAGCTTCATGGAAATCTTACAGCCAGACCCAGAGGTGTTATCATACATTGATGATATCTATCTCACTGATGATGACTTGGCTGTGCACCTAAGATAGACAAAGTTGTAAAGCTTCCCCGCCTACGGTGACCTTCTTCCAATATGAGTTATCCATTGCGGGCAAGGGTTTGGCTCCTGATTCCCTGTAGAAGTGTGCTCCATTGCAACCTCCCAACACACTGAAAAAGTTGCAATACCCGTTGGAATTTCATAACTTAGGACTTAACTATTTGCTTCACTGAGTGAGTGAAGCCCTTGTATGATTTCTTCTACATTTTCAGTAAAACAGCGGACTAATAAAAACACTGATATCTTGTGTGCTGTGCAAGCAGAAATGCTAGAGAAAAATATTTACAAACTTGGGACAGTAAGGCCTACCTAGTTCTCTGAGTCATACCCAGCCAATCAGGTTATACATATGTGACCTATGATGAGGGACAGGCTGCTCCTATAGATCAAAAGTCTCACTTGTATTCTCTAGTTGAAATACATTTTGTCTCTATTGAAGAAAATCTTGCTGCTTTGCAAACAGCTATTTTGAAGAGATGACTTGTGGCACAGGGAAAACGAATGATTGTGATTTCTCTCATATCTGCACTAGAGGCAGCCACTAAAGACAGTATTCCTAATGCCTGCACTCTACACCTTAGGTGGGTGCAGTGAGCCTCTTCTTTAAGTACAGTGGATGTAAAGCTACAATATTATCTCACTTTTGTACACAGGTTTTTGTTCAATATGAACATGCTCCTCCAACTCGAAAAGCCATATCCATTGAGTCTTATTAGAGTGTATTCTACACTGATGGCTCTGATCAACCACTTTAGTAACAACATAGAAGTACTCCACGGCCTTCATGGCAGTCTGAGTGGTTGTTTTCAATGTGCTAAGCAAGAGGGTGTACCTGTTGAAATAAACACATTTTTTAGTTAAATAGTTTTTTTGTCTTAGTAGAGTTTGTGTGTATGAATTGGGAAAAATAAAATAAAAATAAAATAGATCCGTTTCCAATCACCACTGTGTCCTTGGTTCCCTGCTTAGGGACTGTTAGTAACTCAAAAACATTGCCACCACTTCAGGTTTGTGTTGGGTGCACGTCAGTGCAAATTGTAGTGAAAGATAGTGAATTCTGTCTGCATCACACTCATCTTAGGCGATTCCACTGCACAACATGCAGAACCTCATGCCCTTTTATTTGCATTACAGAAGGCTAATTCATCAGTTCCCAGATTCATAGTGTTGGATTCATCCTTCTGTGTGCAAGGGTACAATGATGATTTGCAATATAGGCGCTTAAATGGATTTAAGGTTTCAAAGAGAAAGCCTACTGATAATCAATAACTTTGTGGAAAGGTACTTTTCTTACAAGATCAGCTTCAATTGGTCCATGCAAGGCTCACTTTTAGGCCATCAGCGTGATGGAGTTCATGTTAAAGAGAACTGTGCAGTTGATGTAGCTGCCAAAACCGCAATTCAAACAGCTGGAACAGAAACTTTAACCAGATCGCAGACAAGATCAACACAGATATTTTAACAGCCATACATATCACCAAACAAGGCAGAAAGCTTCACACAGGCTTTCCCCTTAGATATTACTAGTCCCTTAATTCATACAATACTCCTGTAGTCCCTCTCCCAGGAGTGGGAGACCAGATACTGTCGTATAAACTATCCAGATTGGACTAAATTAGGGAAGCTCATGAGGGATTGGAATCTGCCCATGCTGGGGTTAATGCAACTGTGCAATGCTACAGCAACATTACAGTGGCCATGTCTGTATAAGCAAACTAGAGACTATGTCAGAAAATGTGACATGTGTCAACAGATCAAACCATTTACTGTTAAGAGACCTTTGCCATCTCCCCTCCCAGCCACCAACATGCTGTTCAGGACAATTTATTTGAACCACATTGGCCCAATAAATTCTGTTAACCAATGTAAGTACATATTGGTAGCTACTGCTTGTGTTCTCAATTCCTAAGGGTGTAACCACAGAGAAATGTGAGTGCTTCAGCAGTCGTAAAGGATTTTCAGTGTCTAGTGGTAGCATAATGGTTCTATATTCACCTCCAAGAGTTACAGGGATACCTTGTCTGTACTGGGAGTTTGTCTGCAATTCAGCAACCTATTTAACGCCAAGTCCAGCAGGTTAGTTGAGTGTGCTAACAGCATGATTAAACAAGCCTTGTCAGCTAGGGTACTACGTTTAGGTCTTAGTTGGGACCATAATCGGTATGGAATCCCAACAGCATTTAATAACTTGTCTAGACAAGTACTGAGGAACACATTCTATACATGGTTCTCTTCAGAGTTCCTATGTATGTGCTGGGTCTAGATAATCCTGGGAAGATGGCAGATGAAAAGTGTGACCTGGAAAAACGGAGCATCAAAGAGGTCAGAGACAAGCTGTCTAGTATGAACCATTCTGGATCCACCAGCGTGGAGAAGGTCGTAACCATTGCTGGCAGGTGGATCCTTAAAATAGGGAAACTAGTTCATGAAAAGATCCACAACAATCAAGCTTTTGAACCATCCTACAGATCACCCATTACAGTCCCACGGACCACTGCCTGCTCTGAAAAAATGAAAAGAAAACTTTTCATTTTTTGTTTTTGAAATGCATCTTGTTTTCCTTTAAGGAAAATAGGCTGCATTAAAAAAAAACTGCTTTATTTAAAAGCTGTCACAGACATGGTGGTCTGCTGTTTCCAGCAGGCCACCATCCCTGTGAGGGCAGCCATTCCCAAGGGGGTTGCAAATTGCGACCTACCTCATGAATATTCATGAGGTAGGGCATTTGTGACCCCGTTGCGAATCGCAAACCGTGTCATTGACATTCTGCAACATACAGTTTTGCGAGTCGCAAAACCAAACTGTCGTACATGTAGCCCTTAGTTCCTGAAAGCAAAATAGTAAAACCTGTGGTCCGTGATCAACAACCACAACTGTCATCCCACAGAGCTTGAAGAAATCTCTATGCTGCAAACATCACAGTTTATGTTGTGCCAGAGTTATAGCTTGGGAGAAGGTCCCTATCAAATTATGAGACATACTGAAACACTGCAATTACTTTATTTCATTGAATAATGTATTAATCTGTGGTTTTCTTTCAGCAAAATGAATAATGGCCGATTTACAGGCACATGACACTTTAAACAATGAAGATTCTTATTTGATTTCAGTCAATTACATACTATTCTATTCTAGAGAAATATACAATTACACATAAAGAGAGTATTGTGAGGCTCCACTTCCTAATAGTGACCCACGTTTCTTGAAGAAATGTCCTTACTTCTAGAGCAAGAACAGATCACATCTCCCAGCTTTTTCTTTTTACAAATTCCACATTGACTTCAGAAGAATCTAATCACTACTAACAAGCAGATTTAATCAGAATGTGGCTACCCATGGATATGAGTACTGGAAAGAAAATGTTGATGAGAAAAACATTTACGGAACAAAACTTTAGGCGATCTAAGGAAAAGAGGTTTTATTTTGAGAATGCATTATATGTAAAGAATTTTTTTTCCTGAACAAAACTATCCAGCAGACTAACTGTCTAGGATTTAGGGACACATTTATGGAAAGGGGTGCTGCACTCAGTGCAGCGCCACTTTCCCTGTGCCCCTTAGCACCCCCCTACCGCCACCATGTGTGCGCAATATTTAAAATACGGCGCACCGTGGTGCAGGGTAGGGGGCAGTAGCTTCATTTCTCATGATGCTATTGATGTACTCTGCAGGAGTAGCACCAAAATATTGGCGCTACTCCTGCAGAGTACATAGGGCCCCATTCTAAAGAATAGAAGCCCCCTTTTAATGCCTGCTCTTGAGCAGGATTCAAAAGTGCCATAAAAATGGCGCAAGGAAATCTTGTAGATTTCCTTATGCCATTTTTCCGGCTTCCCGTATGGGGGAACGCCCCCTTTGCATACATTATGCCTGGCGCAGGCATAATGTAGCGCAAAGGATTACAGAATGGCGCAATGCATGCATTGTGCCACCTTGTAAATACGGCACGGGGATTTCTGCCTCGTTGGGCCACATTAACGTCAAAAATAATGACGTTAATGTAGTGCAAGGTGGCGCTAGGGCATTATAAATATGCCCCTTAGTACTTTGAAAGACTAAAACACCCTCTATACCAAAATGTAATTTGACCCTGTTTAATAATTGGCAATCACAAACAAACATTTCTGATTCTGATATAAATTATATGATCCAGAATGGAACATTTAATTTGACTCAGTTCCCTCCTGAAGGTTTAGCCTTATGATTCCATTACCTGCATGTGTTGTTTTCTTTCCAAAACCGCCAGGTCCTGAAGCTAACTGACTTGCTCCACGATATAAAACACAAACACCTGTAATAATCACCATATAAAGTGGGGCAAGCTTGCCAGCGCTCGGTAGCACATTCTGGCCTTTCGTCAGTGAAAGAACATTTATCCTCAATGAAAGAAAACATGGGACCACATCCTACTACAAATAAACAATTGATAGCGGCAGGGATATATGCCATTTACAATGAATGGAGTACATACTTGGAAAAAGAAGCTGCAGAGAGAATTGAGAAAACAGATCAGAAAAGCCTGCAAACAGTTTTTAAAGTTATTGATAATGACATGCATGAACTGTCTAAGAGAGTGTATTCATTAAATCACATCCTGTTCTCTGCATTCGATCTCCTCAAAGGAGACTTGAACGTGTTGCATCATGGCCAGGCTCCGTTAACAGCTATTATACGATTACATTGTACTTTACAAGGTTTCATGCTTAGGCAACTGTCAAACGAAACAGCCAATTGACCTAAATACAGAAAAAAATGGCAAAAAAAAGAATTCACACATACTTTGCTGATTATCGAATAAATGGAAGAAGCACCATTTCCACTTAGCGACCATCCACCCATTACACTGCATTTGTTCCCTACCAATTGCAGCTTTTCACTTTTATGACAGCCAAAAGAACAAGGCTGGTATGAAACAATGTAAACCACAACATGGTGTCCCAAACAAGCGACCACAATCATCATTGATTTATGTAAGATCCTCACATACCCTGTTGGTGCCATTCTTCATCATTGGATCTCATCCTGGTCCCTGTAAACCAGGATGGGCTTTACTATATATGCATCGTTGGGGAGGAGAAGAGGCCCAAATAGGTGCAGAGGCAACATGGTACACTTGACAACTATGTGACTACAGGGACCTCACTCCTCCTTTTTAGCCCAATATCCTGAAAGTTCAGGGACCCAAGGCAATTATATTGTGTTCTTGCATGATATATATATATATATATATATATGTATATATATATATATATATGTACTGTTTCTTATGGTTCGCCCTGACTAGATATTGACTACTAGAGTGACGTACATAACGACTGGCAATATTCCAGGGCATAACATAGATTCAGTCCTGAAGAAAGCCCTGTTTACTTAGGCCTCTCACATGGGGCTGAAACATGTTGATTTCATATTGGTTGTAGCAACATTATTTCTATAGGCACCCTTTATCTTTTCATTTATGCCAGAAACAATAATAATAAAGGGATACATAGGTATTCTAAGGTGTTCTTATCAGTCCCCGGAAGGAAACTATCCTAAGTGCTTCCTGCAATATGGCCGGGCCCATCCTGCTTTTTAGGGACCATGATGTGATGACAAAGCATGGCTCCAATAGGGTGTGAGGATCTTACAAACTCAATGATGATTGTGGGTTTCCTTGTTTGGGACACAATGTTGTGGTTTATATTTAAACAGGACAACATGTCCTAAACATTCTTCCCCCCACTGTGTAGCTTTGGAGTGACTTGGATCACCCCTTTGCCTTCCGTGTGACATTGGGAAACAATGCACAATTCATATCTTTTCCATTTATGGAAGTTTGCATTCTCTTATATATATTTGAATGAAGATGACCCTTTGTTTATTAGTACATCCAGCTGTAGAAATCCATTAGGTCATTCCCTTGTGTGTGATACCAATTCCCTGCATGGAATGTGTAGCGCTTTGATTCCAGGGTTAACGTGTGTGTTATCAGTCACTCCTACTACATATATTCCCACGTACCAGAAACTATTGTACAATTGCTCCTATTTAGTGCTAACTAATATTACTTGTTGTGACTTGAAACCAGGCCAACTATATCTGATTACCGTTTCTAAAACAATACAGTGCTTTGGAAGGACCCTATACCCAATGCCTCAACATGTAATCAAAGATGTCCCTTGGATTCATATTAATATGAGAGGCATGCGTTTTGACTGAATTAGTCACAGTGTTACCAAAAGAAAAAAAAAAGTCCCTTTGACTTCTGCAGCAGAAATATTCAACTTGCAGACAGCCAGAACTGATTCAGAGATTCAGAGGATGTTACAGACGCACAATTCGATTCCCATTGCTGATATTGTGCATACAATATTTAATTCCTCGACAACTGATATTGTGCATCTTCTTAAGAACATTAGATCTAATCTTCTGATTAAAAGCAGTGTTTGGACTGATACCATCATTTTTTCACTCTTTGTTCTCCAGTCTTTTTGGAGGATTCTTGAACATTCTACTGCTCATCAGATGTTGTGTCGCCATCTTTCTCCTGATCTGACGAGGCAATCTGTAATATGCAGTACACCTATCCAGCTGAACAAAGGAGCAGAGACACCCTAGCACACTATTTGGGACATGCTTATCTTTCTGAACTTAGCAAGAATTGGATATTAACCTTTTACAAAATAGAGGCTGCACGTGTGCAACCTGTGTTCTGGTGTACAAACTGTCCAGCTGAAATCATCTTAGATGCACATCTAGAGCAACCTCCAGTAGCTTTCCTAGACATGAAAATGTTGCTGCAACTGTTGCAATCACACCACAGACAATGCAGAGCAAGTGTCTGACCCTACTGCAAAATGCTAACTAAGATGGATAAACTACACCAGTGACACTCTTCGATGATTTGCTTGATGGCTGGCTAGACTCACTGTTATTGTTCGAACTTCCAAATGCATCACTTGCACCATCACTGAGTGATTTAGAATTGCATGCGATTGCTCGTCTATTATGCAATCTAACGACAAGCACACATTAATTGGTTTACATACTGACCACAAGAATTTTGCATGTGAACCTGATAACGTTGATATGTTCTCAGACAAGAATTGAAAAGTGACTTGTGATTCGATCAAAAACGTGCACAGGATTCTGCCAAAGAAACTGTACCATGAATATGAAAATCTCAACAAATAATTTTTTCCTTATTTTTGCTTTTATCTTTTTAAAGCCACATTATTTTTTAATTAGCATATTCAGTATCCCGCCTGTTTAATCACCAACATACATCCCTGTTAACAAACATAAATACTTTTAATAATAATGCCTTTCATATATTATACCATTTTTTAACTTTATTTCTTGAAACATGCAAGGCTTAAACAAACAAATTCATGCACAGCTTATTACATTTATTTTTCAGTATTTTACAAAGTTACATTTATGTATATTCATTTTAAGCTTTATGTGTATATAACATACAGGCGGTCATTACAACATTGGCGGTAAAAGCCGCTTACCGCCGTGCAGAAGGCCGCCAACACACCGCCGCGGAAATCCGCCACAGCTATTATGACCCACAGCTCGGAATCCGCCAAATTCAGACACCCACACAAGTCCGTCACACCAAAGGTCAGTGATAAACTGGTGAAAACAAAACCTCCACCGTCACGCCAACAGAAATACGCCCACACTATCACGACACACGAATCCACGAGGCGGTCTTTCAATGCGGTATTCCATTGGCGGTACACACCTCCGCGCTCAAAATACACACACATTTACAAAACACTACCACATTGGACAAATCGAAATACACACACCTGATACACATACACACACCACTCCCACACACCCATTACAATATAAAACACACACCCATTTCACCCACAAACCCCTACGACCAGAATTACCAAGAGAAGGCCAGAGAGAGACACCACAAACAACTACCAAGCATCCACAGGAACACAATACCATCACCAACAGAACTTCCACGTACCTCACACAACACACCACTAAATATCACCCCACTTATCACTACACACACCACCCCACACATCACCCACACCACCCCATGGCACGGCAAAGACACCCCAGGTTCTCTGAGGAGGAGCTCAGGGTCATGGTGGAGGAAATCGTCCGGGTAGAGCCACAGCTATTCGGATCACAGGTGCAGCACACCTCCAGAATAGTGGACAGGGTCAACGCAGTGGGACAGCACCCAAGAAATAGGGATGACTTCAGGAAGAGGTGGAACGACCTACGGGGGAAGGTGCGTTCTGTGGTCTCAAGACACCACCTTGCGGTTCAGCGGACTGGTGGCGGACCCCCACCTCCTCCCCCACAACTAACAACATGGGAGGAGCAAGTCTTGGCGATTCTGCATCCTGAGGGCCTCACAGGAGTAGATGGAGGAATGGACTCTGGTAAATCAAATCTTAACTATTACATCCCCCACCCTACTTGCATGCTATCACATACCCCCACGCTCACCCTCACCCCCGTCACTCCAACTCCTCACAAATGTCCCAACATCACAAACCACACATCCTAACACCAAGCCCTGCATGCAACAACAAAGCATGGACACCCATCACCAAAGCATGGCCACTGCACATACCCATACACCCCCCTAAACCACCATTACACAAGGTCCCACACAGGAATGCAAGCACTGGGGTACACGGTCACCCACCCATTGCACACCATAGCACACACAGATGTAATAAACATCCTTTTATACCCCTGCAGGACCCCTACTTAACGTCACCGGATAGGAGGGTCCACACATGTCCACACCACCAACAGAAGTGGCGCACAATGATGACAGCAGCTCTGTCCAACTGGATCTAGATGACCAGCCCGGGACAGTCGGTTCCCCTCACACAGTCACAGGCCACCACAGAGCTTCCCCCCTCTGGAAACACCAGCACAGCACCCACCCAGCAGGCCCGTACCTCTGTCCCCGGGACATGTCAATCAGCAGTGTGTCCACCACTACAGGGAACCCAAGCTAACCCACCACCCCAACAACAACAGGGACCTGGGGGTAGTGGTAGTGGGCACATGGTTTAGGGGACAGAGGCCCAGGGAAACAGGGGAACTGGGAGGGCTGCTGTGCGACAGGGGGAGGACAGGCCAAGGGAACCCACTCTCCACGAGGCCCTCTCCAACATCATGGGAGCCTACCACCACTCCCAGGAGATGATGGCAACGGTACTGGCCAAGTTTCAGGATACCCAGCGCCTGCAGGAGGAACAGTATTTGGGCTTCAGGGAGGAACTCAGATCCATTAATTCCACCCTGGGCACCATCGTAGGGGTGCTGAAGGAAGTACTCAACAACAGGCGGGACACTGTGGCACAACAAGGGGCCCCTGACACTAGCCTGGACGATGAACTGCCCACCACCTCTACCGGCGCTAGTGGACAGGACGCCCCGCCACAGGACCACCACACCAGCACCCCACCCGCTGCAGAGGGAGAACCACCCCGCAAATGGTCCCTGAGATCCAGGACAAAGACAGAGAACGATGCCAAGACCCCGCCAAGAAATGAGACCACTCTGAATGTCATCCTTCTGTCCCACTTTGTCACCCTGTCCATCCTAAAACTGCCCCAGCTCCATTTCCTATGCCCATTTGGGCAATGCACCTGTGAGACTAATAGAGTGGACTCTGCTATGGACATTCCTCCACCATCACCCCTCACCATTTTACAACCCCCTCCAATATTGAGCACTTAAATAAACACCCTTGAAGCACAAAACAATCTGAAGTCAGTCTGTGATTTTGGAATAGTGTATTAGCAATTACTGTGGCAAAAAGCTCTTTCAATTGTAATGTCAACATACCTATGTCACACAGCTCTAGTCCATGAGGAAACACAGCAGATGTCACACAGTGGGACCCACATCTGTGAAATCGTAAGGAAAAGTGACAACTCAGTGACCATACACTGGGTGAAAACGACAGACAGTAGAGAGGTAGTAGTGTTAAAGTACATGTAGTAGGCAGGTTTGTATTCTTACCTGTGTCCCACTGGAAATATTGCAGGATCACCGAGTTCCTGTTGTCGATGTCCTCTTCTTCTGCTTCCTCGTCTTCACTGTCCACAGGCTCCACAGCTGCAACAACACCTCCATCTGGACCATCCTCCTGCAGAAAAGGCACCTGGCGTCGCAAAGCTAAGTTGTGAACCATACAGCAGGCCACGATGATCTGGCACACCTTCTTTGGTGAGTAGAATAGGGATCCACCTGTCATATGTAGGCACCTGAACCTGGCCTTCAAGAGGCCGAAGGTCTGCTCTATTATCCGCCGAGTTCGCCCATGGGCCTCATTGTAGCGTTCCTTTGCCCTTGTCCTGGGATTCCTCACTAGGGTCAGTAGCCATGACAGGTTGGGGTAACCAGAGTCACCTGCAAATGTCGAGGGACAAATGTTAGACACACACTAACCTGTAGGGATATCCCCAGACCCAGACAACCATTCCAACTGACTTGGTTCCAGGTGCTCACCTAATAGCCACACACGGTGCCTCTGGAGTTGACCCATCACATAAGGGATGCTACTATTCCGCAGGATGTAAGCGTCATGCACTGAGCCAGGGAATTTGGCATTCACATGGGAGATGTACTGGTCTGCCAAACACACCATCTGCACATTCATGGAATGATAACTCTTCTGGTTTCTGTACACCTGTTCATTCCTGCGGGGGGTACCAAAGCCACATGTGTCCCATCAATGGCACCTATGATATTGGGGATATGTCCCAGGGTATAGAAGTCACCTTTCACTGTAGGCAAATCCTCCACCTGAGGGAAAATGATGTAGCTCCACATGTGTTTCAGCAGGGCAGACAACACTCTGGACAACACGTTGGAAAACATAGGCTGGGACACCCCTGATGCTATGGCCACTGTTGTTTGAAATAACCCACTTGCAAGGAAATGGAGTACTGACAGCACCTGCACTTGAGGGGGGATTCCTGTGGGATGGTGGATAGCTGACAACAGGTCTGGCTCCAACTGGGCACACAGTTCCAGGATTGTGGCACGATCAAGCCTGTAGGTGATGATCACGTCTTTCCTCCATTGTCGACAGGTCCACCAGCGGTCTGTACACCGGAGGATGCCACCATCTCCTCACATGTCCCAGCGGACGGTGCAGGCGAAGGACAACAGCGAGCACAGAGTCAACCAACTCAGAGGTACATACCCACAGCTTACACAGAACACGAATCCTAATCCGAAATTTGGCCTGTATGAGTGTTGAGGCAAGGCCTAGGTATGTGTGACGCAGTGAAAAATTAAGCCATGTGGGCCCCTGAAATGGCGGATGTCTGACCTGTAAAGTGGGACAATGGGATGTGAGGTAACTGCGCTGGCGTTGTACACCATCGCGGTAGGCGGTAGAAGACCGCAGCGCAATTCTGCATTGGTTAACATTGGACCCTCTGGGTCCCAGGAGCCAATGAGTATGTACGCCAGTGGTGACGGTACGCACCGCCGCGGACGTGACCGCCATTTTCTATCTGTTCACTCACTCGATGCCTGATCTTCGACAGGAGAGGACCTAAACTGCAAGTGCTGCTGTGACTGCGGTCTGGAAGAGACAATGGCTCGTGCGTCTGGGGAAAGGGCCCCTGCCTTCACATCAGAGGAGTTGGAGAAACTCATGGATGGGGTCCTCCCCCAGTACACGCTACTCTACGGTCCTCCAGACAAACATGTAAGTACACTGGGAGCATGCTGTATGGGCTATGCCTGTGTGGAGTGAGGTGGATGAAAGATGGGGGGGGGGGGAGATTGAGGCGTGCATGAAACGACGGTGAGTGCATGTACTACATGGCAAGGGTAGGGATGGGGGCCAATGACTGTGACAGTGCAGTTGGTAATAACTTTTCTTTTCCCCCTTTACAATTTATGTAGGTCAGCGCCCACCAGAAAAAGGATATTTGCTGTGCCTTCGCCAAGGACGTCCGGACCCTGGGGGTCTACCACAGACGGAGCACCCACTGCCGTAAGAGATGGGAGGACATTCGCCGCTGGAGGAAGAAGACGGCGGAGGCCCAGCTGGGGATGGCCTCCTAACGTGGGAGGGGTGCCCGTCGCACCATGACCCCCCTGATGTTCAGGATACTGGCAGTGGCGTACCCGGAGTTGGATGGGCGCTTGAGGGCATCACATCAGCCACAAGGGGGTGAGTACACTCTCATTCTGCTGATTTTGCACGCAGTGCAGGTGTCTGGGTGGGAGAGGTGGGCTGTGGGTTTCCCTAGGCCAGGGCGAGTATGCTAGTTAGGTCCCCTTGTTCTGGCAGACCCTGTGGCACCCCACCCCACCTGTGTACAATGCCAAGTACACCTAGTCAGGCTCCTGTGTCATCCATGTGTGCAGATGTCAGCCATAGCCTTGTAGACCATGTCCCAGGGTATTGAACAGTGGAGCCCAAGTGTGCGGTGTAGTGCAGCGGGCCTCTGTGTCTGTCGTGTCTGCCAACGGTAGCGGTAATGCATGCACTCAACATGTCTTTCTTCTGTCGCTCCCCCCCTTTTTGTGGTCTCCCTGTTCTTGTGTGCGTTAGCATCATCAGGAAGAGGAGACGTGGCACCAGAGCCGGAGGGAGCTGCATTCCACATGGCCCTGGAGGGCAAGACAACGGACTCGGAGTTCACCAGTGGGACGGAGGGCGAGGGGAGCTCCACGGCGGGGACAGGAGCGGACACTAGTGACACAGACTCGTCCTCTGATGGGAGCTCCCTTGTGGTGGTGGCAACATCTGTGCCCCAGCATCTACAGGTACAGCCGCCACCCCCCCTACCATCACCGCCCTCCCAGCAGCCCCTCAGCCTTTGCCCCGTGCCCGCTCACCCAGGAGGGTGGGCATCACCTTCGCCCCAGGCACCTCAGGCCCTACCCCAGTCACCCCTGCTACCCTCAGTGAGGAGGCCATTGACCTCCTCAGGTCCCTCACTGTTGGGCAGTCTACCATTTTGAATCCCATCCAGGGTGTAGAAAGGCAGTTGCAACAAACAAATACATTCCTGGAGGGCATCCATTCTGGTCAGGCGGCCCTTCAGTGAGATTTTCAGACTCTGGCCTCAGCACTGATGGCAGCCATTGTCCCTGTCTCTAGCCTCCCCCCTCCAACTTCCTCCACCCAATCCCCTCTACCTCAGCCTATCCCAAGCACACCTTCAGACCAGCATGCACACATCTCAACACACAAGGGAAGCTCAGGCAAACATAAGCACCACACATCTCTCCAGGTCCCAGCCTAGCACCTCAGCCACTACATCTCCGGGACCAGTGGTGCCTGTAGTCACGCAAACATCACACATATGCAGACACACCAACATCCACTGCCTCCACTGTGTCCCCCTCCTCGTCGTCTCCCTCCTAACTCCCAGTGTCGTCTCCACTCACACCTGCATGCACTACATCTACAGCCACTACTTCCATCACCAGCACACATACCACCACACCCCGCTCACGTGCAGTCATCATCCCCACTGCCATTCACACATCTCCTGTGTCCTCTCCCAGTGTGTCTGAGACGCCACCTCCCAAGATACACAAACGCAGGCACACACCCACCCAACAGCCATCCACCTCACGACAGCCTCCAGCGCATGCACCTTCACCCAAAGTCACCAAACGAACACCTCCTACAACCACAACCTTTTCCTCCACTCCCAAACCCCCTCTAGCTACCCGTCCCAGTGTTCCCAAGAAACGATTCCTGTCCAACCTTGACTTCTTTCCCTCACCTCCCCCACCCCGTCCGTCTCCTAGGGCCCGACTCTCCAGGTCCCAGCCTAGCACCTCAGCCACTACATCTCCGGGACCAGTGGTGCCTGTAGTCAACGGAATCTGGAGTGCATCGGCCACCAGGGCAGCCAGTGTGGCACGGAGCCACAGCACGGACAGTTCCCCCACCTGTCAAGCATCAAAAGTTGGCCAGTGCCTGGAGGGAGAGGGGGAAGACTCCAGCCACCAAAGCCGCTCCCAGGGGTACAGGTGGGAGTGTGGAGTCAGCTGTGACACCTTCCAAGGTGTGGAAGGGCCACAAGAAAGTCAGCAAGTCTGGGAAGAGCAGCACGGCGGAGAAGACCGCCATCATCCCCGCTGCCCAGGAGGCCACCGCCACCCGCCCAGCTGCCCAGGAGGCCACCACCAGCACCAGCCCTGCTGCCCAGGAGGCCACCCCCATCATCCCCGCTGCCCAGGAGGCCACCGCCAGCACCAGCCCAGCTGCCCAGGAGGCCACCGCCAGCACCAGCCCTGCTGCCCAGGAGGCCATTGCCATCATCCCCGCTGCCCAGGAGGCCACCGCCATTACTCCCCCTGCCCAGGAGGCCACCGCCAGCACCAGCCCAGCTGGCAACCGCCATCATCCCCGCTGCCCAGGAGGCCCCCACCAGCACCAGCCCTGCTGCCCAGGAGGCCACCGGCAGCATCAGCCCAGCTGCCCAGGAGGCCACCGCCATCATCCCCGATGCCCAGGAGGCCACCGCCAGCACCAGCCCTGCTGCCCAGGAGGCCAGCACCAGCCCTGCTGCCCAGGACAGGACCGCCAGCACCAGCCCCACTGGGCCATGAAGGACCGCCAGCACCAGCCCCGCTGGGCCAGACAGGACTGCCAGCACCAGCACCGCTGGGCCATAAAGGACCGCCAGCACCAGCCCCGCTGGGCCATGATGGACCGCCAGCACCAGCCCCTCTGAGCCAGACAGGACCGCCAGCACCAACTCCGCTGGGCCATGAAGGACCGCCAGCACCAGCCCCGCTTGGCCAGACAGGACCGCCAGCAGCTGAGTCACTGCAAAGGACCCCTCCGCCACAAGCACCGCTGCCACAAGCACCGCTGAACAGGGCACCGCCGCCACAAGCACCGCTTAACAGGGCACCGCCGCCACAAGCACCGCTGAACAGGGCACCGCCGCCACAAGCACTGCTGCCAATGACACCGCCGCAACAATCACCGCTGGCCCATGAGCGCCAAGGGCACTGACGCTACTGAGTCTGTCACGAGCAGGATGAAGCACTCTGGGCACAAAGCCCCCTCCAGAACCAGTGGAGAAAAACATCCACTACCTCTGTCCTTGGCAGGATGAAGCACTCTGGGCACAAAGCCCCCTCCAGAACCAGTGGAGTATCACATCCACTACCTCTGTCCTTGGCAGGATGAAGCACTCTGGGCACAAAGCCCCCTCCAGAACCAGTGGAGAAAAACATCCACTACCTCTGTCCTTGGCAGGATGAAGCACTCTGGGCATAATGCCCCCTCCAGAACCAGTGGAGATTATTATCCACTTGAGAGGCTGTGGCTTTGCACTCCCCAGGATATAGCAGTGGGCAAACCACCAACTGTAGAGACTTGAGCGACTGTGACTTTGCACTCCCCAGGATGGATCAGTGGGCAAACCACCCACTGTAGAGACTTGAGAGACTGTGGCTTTGCACTCCCCAGGATATAGCAGTGGGCAAACCACCAACTGTAGAGACTTGAGAGACTGTGACTTTGCACTCCACAGGATGGAACAGTGGGCAAACCACCCACTGTAGAGACTTGAGAGACTGTGGCTTTGCACTCCCCAGGATGGAACAGTGGGCAACATACCCACTGTAGAGACTTGAGAGACTGTGGCTTTGCACTCCCCAGGATGGAACAGTGGGCATGTGGCCCCCTCGTGGATTTGGAGTTGTGCACTCAACCGGCTGAGGTGCCCCCCCTTTCCCTTCCCCCTGAGGTGCCTGTTTTATTGCTATCTGATGCCCCTGCAGTGCTGTCTCTGTCATTTCGGGGATTGAGTGTGGGCCTCGCCCATACCGTGTGGGCCCAGTGTTCCACGGACTTCAATGTAGCACTACCTGGACTACTATTCTTGGTGTATATTTTGTTTATAGTGTATATATATTTTTTGCATACTGTATTTTGATATATTACAATGTTTACACTCATTTCCTTTTGTCCTTGCATTCTTCCCGGGGGGTTGGGGGTGTAACTGTTATGTATCATGTTGTATTAGTGTGTGTGTTGTCGTGGGTGAGGGTGGGGAAGAGGGTGTTGCGCGTGTGTGTCCCTGTTTTTTCTCTCCCCTGTGTCGTAGATGCAGTACTCACCATGGTCTTTGCTGCCGGCGTTCGTGCTCCCGGTAGAGGAGCAAGAAGATAAGGGCTGGCAGGATGTGGAGTTCGGGTTCCATGGCGTCTGGATTCCTTGTGAGGTGTGTTGAGATGAGCGTTTTACCTTCGAAGTCCTGTTTCCGCCGTGTTTTGTTTGCGGTGAATCCACCCCGGAAAAGGTGGCGGATTGGTAGGTTGTGATACTGTGGGCGGTACATTGTTCTCCACGTGTCTGTTGGCGGTGACCGCCAAGCTGTTTGTTTGTACCGCCGTGGCGGTCGGAGTGTTAAAGTGGCTGTCTTTGTTGGCGGTTTTTGCCACAGTCGTAATTCCATTTTGTTTTCCGCCGGCCTGTTGGCAGTCTTACCGCCGCTTTAACACTGACCGCCAGGGTTGTAATGACCACCATAGTATAATATTAGTTTAAAATACAGAATTTTGTATCTCAATGTGAGCATGGATTTCTCGATCAATTAAATAAATCAATATATATTGTTCAGCCCTTATGACTTCAGACGTACAAGCCGTGGAGGGCATACAGATCACAAATCCATTAGGTTGAGACTCCATTTTCTGTATTTCTACAGAATCATTAACATGTCTGCCTTTGATGCAGATGTCTGTCCTCATCTTTCCAAGAACCTGTGAAAGTGTCAAGTTACGCATACACAGACATCAGCAACACACCTGATGTGACATCAGTGTGCAGCAAGTGTCTAGTTATCTCTATTAAAAAAGTCAAACAAGAACAATAACCAAAAATGTGTAGTCTGAATTGTCACATTTGTATCTTATTTGTTTAAAATAATGCATCTGAGACTAGAAGCTTG
The DNA here is from genome assembly GCF_031143425.1 of Pleurodeles waltl. Taxonomy (NCBI): domain Eukaryota; kingdom Metazoa; phylum Chordata; class Amphibia; order Caudata; family Salamandridae; genus Pleurodeles; species Pleurodeles waltl. The sequence goes on along the minus strand of NC_090445.1, from coordinate 325,155,243 downwards.
ATGCTTATCGGTTATACCAGACATTCCTAAGGTGATTTTGGAAATTCTATCTTAGATAAGATATATTATAAAAGGGCTGCCACTTGACAACTTATGAGAAGAAGTCCTCTGCCCCCCAGAGAAAGTGCTAGAGATGGTGCTGTATCATACTTTCCACTGAAAGCTGATATCGAGTCTGAATCCAGGAGGAGCTGATGCAACACATCTTTTCCTTTTGCAAGAAATACGGTCTGCCTGACTACTGATAAATACTGCGCTTACCTGTAAACAGGTATGGAGCGCACTGATTCTCTCTAATGAAATGTAAATCCAAGTAATACTACTTCATGCGCTCCTAGAGCAACACATACAAGTAGGTTTTAGGGATGTGGGTTTTTAGATGACATTTAACCATGTTAGAAATGTTCATGTTATTCTTGTTCGCGAATATACATTTGTGCTGTTTTAATTATATGGTATGTGGCTGTTTTCAATGTGCAGAGCACATGTTGAAATAAACACACTTTTTATTGTAAGTGTATTTTTCTTAGTGCTGTTTGTGAGTGTGGTAATGAGAAGAGTGAAATAGGCTTGTTTCCAATCACCACAGTGTCGCTGGATCCCTATTCAGGGACTGTTAGTAACCCAAAAGCATTGATGCTGCTTTATCTTTGTATTGGTCCGGGATCTGCAGGGCTACAAAAAAATGTCTTTCACATTTAAGTATTTGTGCATTGAACTAAGTTCACTTGTGTCACCCATTGGTGTGAAAACAAACCTTGAACAGCTGAGCCAGAGACTCCGTTTACACACCACTACTATAGTGACTGTATATCCAAGTCATGACAGCTCAGGCATAGTTGTGATCTTGGAGCAAAATACTCTGTGTGTAATGTTCTTGGTTTTTTAAAGTTCTTTAAAAGCACAACCATATGCAGGCTTTAAACCACCCTATAAAGGCTATTGATTGCAGCATGTTCAGTTCGCAATAAATAAGCCAGGCCTACTGACCTTGTCACAACTTTTCATAGTAAATAGATCAACCTATGGAATCTGGTACAACTTTTCCCATTAAACCAATAAGGCCTCTAGCTTTGACCACTGGTTTGACAGACCTACTGAACTGTGTATAACTCTCAAGCTTAGCGGAAAAAAATTACAAATACAGCATATACAGTTGGCAAAACAATATACAGCCCCCTCAAAAGGGCCTTACAAGAACTTTCACAGTAAAACATCTACCTCAAGGATTTGTTACAGGAGAGGTGCCCAACAACAAAACCCTTGCCTACTAATATCATCTTCAACCTCTACATGGAGCCACTTGGTGCTCTACTCACAGATAACAGCATTAAGATTCACCAGTACGCAGATGATACACAACTCAACCACAAAGCCTCCTCTGCTTCAGAAATCCACCCCCTCCAACCTGAAGCTCAACTCAGCCAATACAGAATTCCTATTTCAAGAAAAGCAAACACGAAACAGTACAAGAAACAGTACAAATCTGGTTCAATAACATGTCCCTTGCTTGCTTCGAACCCAAACTTTCACCAAATACAAGTCACTTGAATTAAATCTGGACACCACCTTACCACTGAGGAACACATTGCCAAAAAACAAAGAAGGTCTGGTACCAGCTCTCTCTTCTAAAGAAACTGAACTAGTTTGTTCCATAAAACAACTACAGAACTGCTGTTGAAGTCCCATAGTCTAGAATCTGGATGGTAGTAACACACACTGGCACCCCTTAAGTGCAACCTGCACACAAAGCTCGTCTTGTCCAGGCTCTTGAGAAATATGATCACATCTCCCCTCCCTCAATGGAACTCCACTGTCATCTACAAAACCAGTGGCATCATTAAGAAACCAACTCACCATCTCTGGTCGTTCTTGACACCCAGAGCTAGGACATCATCAGACTTGTGACTAAAAAGAGTTAAAAAAAGAAAAAACAAGATAGAAGGCATTTCCCATCTAGGCACCCAGAACTGGAAACAGCATCCCTGTATCCATCAGGACCGGCCCAAAATTGATCCAATTTATGAATGAGTTGAAAGAGTAACTCTTTAAAGATCATTATGTCACAATGCATAAACCATCCACAAACCAAATATGTCTATTATCACTCATTGACTTACGCTGGTCTTTGATCCTATCCTGCGCTCCGCTGCCTTTCAGCTAGGCTAACATTATAGAAATACCACATACATACTAAAGTATATTCTGTAAGATTTAATGTAACAGGATCCTTTAAAACAGGAATAATTATAATAATCTATGGTTTAAGACAGAAAAATAATAATCTTCTAGTAAACGTCAATTGGCTTCAACAATTTTTTTTCACAATCAATAAGCCAGGATACTGCCTTCGTCCCAACTTTTCATTATAAACAGAACAGACTGGACATTATCCCTACAGCCTTTATTGTTGGCTTGTCACCGTAACCCACTCAGGCCTAATGTACTGCCTGTAAGCTTTCTTACAAGGCAACCATAAGTGATACAGCCATAAAATTACAAATGAATACAAAAGTACAGTTGTCAAAACAAAATATTATCTCCGCTAAAAGAGCCTCACAGTCTTTCAATGGGGGTAACCAACACCAAACCGTTGCCTACTACAGTAATTGGTAAGATTCCATATAACAAATTCCCTCCCAGCAGGCTATAATACAGAGTAATATCAATCCTCCCTTAATGCTTTTCACAACAAATGCCATCAGGACTACTGCCTTGATAGTAGCTTTTTTATAATAAACACATCAGGACTATAGTTCTGATCACTGACCTACCCCTATACCCAGGCCACTCCTGCTGTAGTGAGCATATGTTTTCCCACAAAAATGCAATACAAACATTCTTCTGTTAGGAGCACACAACGTCGGCATGTTCAAATTCTGTACTCAAGGAAGTCAACATGTGGGCAGTACCTAAGCCCCTCCCTTAGTAGTAGTTGATCAAATAAAGTCTGTTAAGAGCATGAACCAAAAACTAGCTCCACTCCAATTACAGCAGTTCTCTAAACAGAACTATTTGTCCATCAAATTCAAAGTTGTAGCCATAGCACAATACTAAACTGGTAGTACTATCTATCTACCTGGTCCCTCAGGGTTCTGATTTGTCTCCTTATTTGTTTGATCACTACCTACTCCCTCTCTTTCACCAGCAGACTGCGCTGTTTTATTTCTGCACAGGTAACAGTTAGCTCTTCCCCGTTTCGATAGACAACATGCATCTGGACAAGGTCACTCCCTTCATGCAACTGTTATATACACTGCTCACTGGTGGATGTCATTCATCTTTTTACACTTGAACCCAGTGAACACTGAGTCACTGTGGTGCATTAATTCATGGCTACTTGACAACTGTCCTGGTGGCTCAAAATTATGGGCCTACCTGCTACCTCAGCAGAATATGTAAATACATCTTTATTGCAGATTAATTAAAATCAACGCAAATATAAACAACACTTTGAACATCAAGGAATCGTTAATGCACTACACGCAGAGTGCAAAGATGTAATAGAATCAGCCATTAAAATCAGTTAAATCCATGCAAATGGGGGACAGCTTCAAAGTGCTTACGAGGATTCACAGTTGGTTACGCCATTCACTATGTGCTAAAGTGCAAAATTGACTGCTAGGTGGAAACATGCTTGATGGATGGTGAGTGGCTGTTATACCCTGCGATGCTAGTTTTCCATAACCTAAGTGTTTATATAGACTACGCCCTATCATTAGAACTTCTGTTGTGACCTCTGCACTGGCTCCCAATTACATCTAGGATCATCTTTAAATCAATGACAATATTGTATAATGCAGTTTCTGCCAATACTGCAGCTTTCCTAGATAAAAAAATATTATTGAAACCCCCCCTCTGCAATCTTAGATCAGCAAATCTATTCCTTCTTGATATCCCAAGAACACATGCTATCTCCTCGGGTGAAGAAACATTTTACCGAGCTGCGACAAAACGTCCTCTAACCCTTTAGGTTAAAACAGTATCACAACCTGAATATAAAACAAACTGAACACACAGCAGCCCTGAGACCAATGACTTATTGGGTTAGATTATGGACAATTTACAAGCTTGCACACTACAGAAAATCTCCCATGGAGCTGCTGGAGCTTGATAGATCCGTAAATTTTCCTTGGCTCCGGCACGTACAGACCTGCTTTGCCAAACTTGGCCTCAACTCGTTTTGGAGTGTTTCGCAAGCATTCACAACACCCTCAAAAGAACATCTGAAACAAGGGTACTGGGAATATCTTTTGAACATTCGTCACCAAAATCAGAGTTTAGGAAGTTTGTCACTACAATTTTTTAATGTTAAGCCAAGTCCTAGTTTTGAACAGTTTTTAGCTACAATTCAACCCAGTTGGGTGAAACACATGAAGTTCTGATATGTAATCCTTCAAATTAGGGCCCATACTGTAAAATGAGATTTGCAAAATAACACTAGAGAGGACTCTATATGTACATTATGTACCATGGGTAGCACTGAAAATATTGAACATGTGCTATTCTTCTGTTGGGCTTATGAGAGGCCCAGGAGAAAGTGGATTTGTCCGGTCTGTAGTAATAAGTGGATTAGGAAATATCAAGAAGCGCTAAGAATTTTTGAAGATACTACTCCATACATAGTGTTTTGAGTGTGTAGGTTCTAATGTGCAGTTGCATGTGACCAGAATAAGATGGGTTTGACATTTTAATATGGTTTGTGCATCAGGCAGTACGGTCTGAGATTTTTAGATTGCTACTAGTATATCATGAAGTAATTGCTAGTAAGCCGATAGCATTTAAATGATTGGATTATTTTTAAATATGTGATTGTGTATAACTTGTATATGTGGCTAATATAAATATTTTATTATGTTTTTAATGGTTTTAACTGAAATAAAAAGCTACTGATTCTTTGAATCGTTCTTTTTAGATGTCAGCTAAAACCCTGACATTTCAGTTTATATTCTGTTTATGGTAGTAAGCAGTTACCTCCTTTTATTTTCTCCTAGAAGCAAGAAGTTTTGGCACAGATTGTGTTCTATCCATAGATATAACCCACACATGTTGCACTCTCATTTTCTCACCATACCCACTTTCTCCAGTTACATCTGAAACTTCGAACACTCAGGACAACCTCTAAATTCCCCATTATTCAATGCTACCACATTCCTCCTCTCTTCCACAATCTTCCTTGAACATAAGAATTGTGATCACTGGCAACACAGTGCCAGGCTGGAGAGAGCACAGTGCAGATGTGTGTTTGGCCGGCCCAAGACAGCTGGCCAAACATAGATGCGCACTGAGGGGGAGTGCCGTCATCCCCAATGCCCTGCCCCTTTAACAACTAAACAATAATAAACACAGTTCATTATTGTTTCGTTGCTAAAGGTTTACAGCGGTTGCTGCTGGCAGGGGGAGGGTGACGCTCCTCCGCCATAGTGGAGGAGCTGTTGCTGCGTCTTTTATATGTTTGCTAGTACTACACAATCTTATCACTCAACTCCTGCTCTACTTAAAACCACCCTTCATCCTCCCTTTCAACCATAGAGGAGAAAAGTTTGAACTTGGCAGCCTTGCTCTCAAACACTGAACAGGCAATGTCCCTGCAACTGCATTTGGAGCAGTGCAATGAGCTCTGAGCATTTCTTACTGAGCAGACTTCACGTTCCTTTCTTGCACTAGGTATTTATATACAAGCCTTGATCAATCACTAGATTCAACCTCTATTAATCCATTGGCTTGGGATAGAATACAATGCCTTACGAAGATGTTACACAGCCATGCTTTTTAAAAGTTCACATGTCTTCAGAAACAAATAGTATCCTATCAGCGCACTCCAGAACCCTCTTAATTTATACTGTACATCTTTATGATGTGGCTGGCAAACCATACAACTCAACACAAAAAAATGTTTTATGGTGGGGTGCATACAAACATAATTGCACCAGGTGTCACTAAAGCTAAAGTCGGCCCTGTACTCCATCATGAGTGATAACAGCCCTCCCTCTTAAACACCTCCTTCATGAAGTCAATGAATTGCTGTGGTGACAGTCCAGACATTTTTGGCGACACTCGCCTAAAATATGAATCTAGAATCACCTTAATAGACAGTTGACTAGCTGGTAACAAGTCAAAGGGGACGATGATATACATCCCAAGTGTACTCTGAGGAATCATTAGTACTTCAACCAGCAGCAACAGCACTTCATGAGTTATATTGGATTTAGCAGTAGCAGCCCATTTCACATGGATTCAGTGTAATCCCAAATTCTAGCTGATATCGCTAGCCGAACAGGTTCTCACCCCTCTTGGCAACATACACCTTCACCGCTGTTTTGTTTCCCTGAAATACTGCCTCCATGCATTACATGCCTACTAGATCAATATTGATTTGGCTGTTTAGTCTCCTGGATTAATATCGGCATCCACAAGTTTACCTATGCATTTACTAAATTTGAGTGCCCTTCTTTCTACACACTGGGGTCCTCCCAAAGCACTCAACATTATTAACGTGTCTTCCAACTTCCCACTTTACTGGCATTTCCCGCTTTTGACATCGCAGAATGTAATCCTTAAATTTCACTTCATTTACAGTGGCCTCCCCTGATCTTTCTTGCAAGTGAGAGAAAAGTTCCTCAAAGTAAAATGTTTATCTTGTTCTTATCTGTTTTGCACTCTGGCATTGAACTTGTTTCTTTCCAGCTCCATGTCCAAAATATATTTCAAGAATCCAAACCGTGGTGTAGCCAACCAAGCTCAAAGATAGGCACACTAGCATGGTTCCGGCTGCTCTCAATATCCTCTGACTATTGGCAATCTGACAGGTCATTAACAGCTGTGGAACGACTGGCCCAATGTATCAGCAGTGATTTTTGCGCCTTGGGGTGGAGCTCAGCAGTAAACTGGCCAGATGAAGAGCTGCTTCTCTGGGGCCTTGGACGACAAGTGTACAGTTACAGAACAGTCCTTGTGATCTGGGCGGGCGCAGCTTTTCGTGCCTGTGTGGCTGCTCCCCCAGTGTAGACTGTAGCGTATCCAGGTAGCTGAAAGCCAGCTAGCTGAAAATTGACTATGCGAAGCTGCCTGGCACTGGTAGAGCTCACCTCTTTTCTGGGTCTGATAAGTGGGCAGCTGCCTGCGTGTCGTCTTGCTGAGGCGAGGAGGCCAACCCTGTTGGGCAAACCCCTACTGGAGTCATCAAGTATATATATAGAGTATATAAATATATATGGAGTATATACATACATGGAGTATATCATGTTGTATAAAAATCGGAATCTCAAACTCATGTGGACGTTTTCAAGTTATTTGGTTAGATAGAAGCATTGGAATAATAACTAGTTGGAGAAGATTGCGAATCACTAAGTTCAGATTCAAATTTTTCTGAACTGAATGAGTGGACCACATAAACTGAGGAGACTCGGCAAACGTGACACAGCCAGTGTAGAATCATGGTTAAAATGAATAGCAGAATAGCAGGAAATTCTATGCATTTAGGTTGCAATCCCAGAGTCAAAGTCGTTTTCAAATGTGTATATGTACTTTTTTGGAAATAATATTTTTTAGATATGATGATGTATTAAGTGTCTTTATTAAGATTCATTTATAATGTTTTGGCGATTTAGGGCTGACGGTATCCCAGGACTACTGTAATAACCAATTTTATTGACTCGTACAGAAGAAATTCATGCCTGTTTTTTGTTACATCTGTGATTTAAAGTTTACTATACTGACTATATGGTTAACGTTTGAATTATGTGTAGTTTCTATTCTTAATATTGAAGTGTTCTTAGAAACATTACTCCCAATATGGCAGACTCCCACTATTGAGAATTTGGATGTCACACAGGGATTTCTATTCCCAAAATGGCCGATTCCCACTTCCGGTAAGTAGGGGAAACATTTTTTGGCATGTGATTTTAAATAAGTGGGAACGGTATTTAAATAAAGGATGAGTAGATTTGAGTTTAGAATGCTACTTGTTGGCGAAGCAACCATCCGTCAGTGAGTATTGTGACTGGACTCTTAGGCATGTAGAAATAATTTGTTCTACGAGTTTCTCTAATTAGGACTACATGGCACTTTGAAATTGAGTTGTTGTGTAGTTTTTAGGGGCCATATCATTGGTCTAATATATAACTAATAAACTGACTGCATGTCATCTTTATAGAGTGAACTCTGACATCTGATTTGAAAATAGAACAAGAATGACCCTGTTACACTATACGCCATGTTTTATATATGAGGTTTCAGCATGGTTTTCTTTTCTACTCTGCAGGGTATGGTTATTGCTAACTGTTGTTCATACCCATCTTATTCTATCACTTATTATTAATCTATATTATTCCTCATGTATTTGTCTTTAATTCCACATCATGGGACTGATTCAAATTCCTTATCCATATTGGATTCCAAATGCGGCAAGTACTAATTTACATATTTCAAGATGAAGATGAGATTGTGTCATTGGTGCATTTTTAAATTGTGAGTGAAAGTTTCTAACCATTAAAAATGAAAAACGTCGCATTTTAGTTACTTTACACTTAACTATAAGGCTTGGAGAACTAATTATTGAGCTCTAAGTCGTGGTCATAAAATTCCATATTTCATCTTCTGGTTCTATTTTTGACACTTCGAGGACGAATTTCTATGTCAGTTCGGAAAGAACCACATACGTTTGAAAAGATTATTTATAAATGGAACTGTTGTTACTGGTGATTTGTGGATAGCTTTGTACATTGAGACACGTATCTGTGGTTTATTTTGTAACATCAAGGTGATATTAGATAAGATATTTCCTTGAATGAGATCATTTGTTCACCATATTGTGTGTGATAATCAGTCTGAACTTTCAAAATGTATTTGTGATAGGCTTTTTATGTATGGCTATTTCTGTTCCAGCGTTCTCTGCCAACCCATTCTCTCTAACAGGGTGTTCCTTAAATTCTCTGTATGTTAGAAAAGTTATTCATTCGTACCGAGATAAAACGAAGTCTTCAAGCAGATATAATCAACCAATAATTACGGTTACATGTGAAGCATCTTAGCAGGATAGAATTTTTCTCGTTTCTTAGACATTTAGGGAGCTGGTTTTGTTATAGCTGCTTTAATAAAGTTTTTAGAAAGGGTTGTGGGTATTTCAGGCAGTTTAAAATTCGGAAATCTTTGCTTGTGATAGGGCTTTGGAGGGTGCTCCACAACATATGGACATAGTTCACTCTTTCTACCAATACATGGACATTGATTGATAGATATATGAAAAATTCCACATGTCCTGCAAACAGCAGCTTCAAGGACGATTCCTAAAATGCAGAACCAGGACTATAAGTAAGTAACCGTTTCATCACTAAGACTGAATTTGTTTAGTGTCACAGCTGAAATGTGTTTAATGTGTATTGATGAAAGTAACTGTTAATTTAACGTATCTATAAAAGTCAAGGTTGCTTTTCACCATGACACTGACTTTAATTTCAGTAACTCATACTTAATTTTGCAAGCTCACTTAATACATCTACAAGTGTTACGACAAATGGATATTATTTATCTGTCTCAAATTCAAATTAACAAGGTACAAACCATTTGTGACTGAGTATGTCCTATATTTTCCTGCAAGTTTCTCACCTTATCAATATCCTCCACACACCAGACTCTATCCAAAAATCTTTTCCCCAACAATAGCTCTCTTGCGCTTCAAGATGGTGCCATGTGGCTTCCACAACCCTGCCTGCGAGGATGTAATCGCATCATGACCATGTTGTTTTCGGTCATGCTTGTATCAGTTTTTCTGCTCCCCAGAGAGACGTGGGGAGGAACTGAGAGACAATTAACAACAGTGACATTAACAGCAGATGGTACAGCTGCATACTTTAGGAGCCTGGCAATACTCCCATTAACTCTCAGTTGCACAGAACTTGGGAGGGCAGTGAGGAATGTAAAGGAAGGTATAGTATCCACCGAAAATATTGTTGCTGAAAATAAATAAATTTTTCTTCTGTTGGATACATTTTCTCACAGATTTCCCACCTTATCAATGAGTCCTAGTACATATTCTTGATGGCATGATACTGAGAAGTGACAATTAACCAAGGAAGGTAGGCACCACAATTCTGGCAAAACATTTGTTATTGTGTGCCTGCGCTATGTGGCAGTAATGTTGTGCAAAAGTATGGATAGAAGATCAAGTATCATGCCAGAGGATATTAGGAGCAGGGACGACCCTGGGAAAAGCAGCAGAAACAGCCTCAGCCCTCACGGACTACGCATAATTGCCAGCCACAGGGTCCTGCTTTAGCCAAGGCATAACAGATATTTATGCAGATATCCAGTGTGAGATAGTTTGCTTGGGCACCACTTTGCCTACCTTGGCTCAAGCCAAGCCAACAAAGAGCTAATCATCCACTCTGTCTTGTCACGTGTGGTCGATTTAATAAGATACTGCCTGCTCAGAGTACAGTCTATGCAGTCTCTCCTTCTCAGTGATGGGATGTAAGAGTCATTAACTGGTCCATGTAGAAGCCAGACATGACCTTCCATCACAATGAAGGGCGGGTAGGACGTACCACGGTATTTCAGTAGAACAATGTAAGAGGTGGTCAGATTGAGAGGGCCTGCAATACACCAGCCCTCTGAGCCAAAGATGGTGCTACTATGAATACAGTCTTTAATGTCAGTAAATGCACCAGGCAACTGTGTATTAGAACTAATGGGGAGTCAATGAGGAAAATGTACACTAACTTCAAGTTCCACTGTGAAAGAATAAAATGTGTGGAGGAACACTAGGGACAACTTAAACAGAGATGGTTAACCAGGTCGGCAAATGAAGGGGTACCACATTACAGTGACCACTGCCACGCCCTGCTTGTCAAAGGAAAGTGCAAAGCACAGAACATCAGAATGGTGAGACTGGAAAGGATTTAAACCCTGTGTCTCACACCAAGCAACACACTATGTCCAGCAGCCGACATAAATTGATTCTGTACAATGTTTTGGGGCATCACTTGCTGTGGTAACCTGAAGGTCTCTAGTCAAAGTAACATCATGTGCCCCTTTCCTCAAAGGGCACCACTTCTATAGATCCTATTATCAGGAGAACAACCAAGATCTAGGTGTGTGGCGGAGAGCACGTCCTAGCATAAGACAGATGGTCTGGGGGAAGACAGGAGTTGGAGCAGAGTAGCCTTTGCTGAGAAGCTGAAGTACCCAGGGTTCAGTAGTTGTTTCCCAATTAGTTGTGAACTAGGAGGCCCTCTCTCCCACCTGAAGCTGGTGGTATAGAGGGGCTTAGTCAGAAGGATTTTGAAGTGGCAAATCCTCAGATGATGCTAGAGACTGAAGCTTTTACAGTATTTGTAGATGATGCTCCTGCTGTAGATCAACCCATGTCCCCAAAGGAGTGATACAGCTGTTGGGGTGTCTGAATTTTATTACAAGAACGGAGGCTCCTATTATGCTTCCTTTTCTTGCTTTATTTGAACAGCAGCCAAGATAACATAAACAACGAGAACTACATATCCCATGAAACATGGAGAAGAGATGTCATTGATGAAGTCACAAACAATAACCAATAGAAAACGCCCAATCCCAATAACTATCTTAACTGCGAACAACAAGCCCTCTTTTCTTGCTGCTCGCAGTCAAGATAAGTTCTATTCCCTCATCTCATAATTTTCTGTTGTTTGTGTGTTATTTATAATATTAGTATTTTAGTATTTATTATATGATTATTAATGTTTTACTTATTTAAATTGTCTAAATTGTTTTCTTGGCGTCACGTTTCAAATTACGGCCGGCTTTTCTAAACGAGCGCTTGTTTCGCGCTTCGGTAGCTGAGCCGAATGTTCTTCAGAACGTTCGGCTCTCCCGCCTGGCTCTCCTGAGGTACGCGTTTCATTTCAGCGCTTACCTCAGAAGAGCTCGGCTTCCTGCTGGGACGCGTCTCCACGGAAACTTCTCCTTTTAATCGGAGATTCCGTGGCTCCTCAGCTGATCGCTGATCGCTGAGCGCCTCTGCGACGGTGTCAGGACATCTGTTCCGGCTTCAGGAAAACGAGGGGTGTGCCACGCCTTTTATGACCTTTTTTGGTGGTTGGGGAGTGTCTTCCTCTTCACACTCCTTTTTCCAAACGCCCACAGCCCAGAATATTTTAACCCTTTGTTTACTGATTTATTTTTAAGCATACATTTTCCTTCTTTTTTCAGTTTGTGAGCTTTCTGCCTGGCTTTCCTAATTTATTTCTTATTTTCTTATCTGATAATGTCTAAAAAAGTGGATGATCATTCCAGTGAGGTTGATATGGACAATTTTTGTGCTGATTTAAATTCTTTTATTCAAAATACTGTGCAGCAGGCTGTATCAACGTCTATGTTACATATGTAAAAAAAAATGGAATTATCTTTTAAAAAATTGTCCTCTCAGAATACCAATGTTTCTGAGCCAGTCAAAGATAAAAAGCGCACTTTTTCTAAAGTACAAGCAATGTCGAGCGCTGATGAGTCTTCCCAGGTTGCTGGTCCTTCCCCCGTAAGGAGTTTAATACAGTGGAAAAGGGTCCCTCTCCTCTTAATATAACTCAGTTGAGGGATACTGATGATGACATGGAATATGATGATGGGGAGGATGATGATATATAGGGTTCTGACGATCTCTGGCAAGGGCCTTTGGAGAAAAGGCAGAAAATGTATCTTTCTGATTCAAGTCCATCTTCATATATTAATGATTTTATTGTTCTTGATGCTTTGGGGGAACCAATGTTTGATCCCACTTTGATACACCATCCAAACTCCACTGAATGGTTCCCGTCTGATCACGTGGCAGAATATGTTTCGTGTCATTTAAGACACTCCTTGGACAAAGCCACGAGAAATAAATTGCGCTCTGAATGTCCCCGTCCCTCCCTTCCGCACAGCATCACTTCCACGCCTGTTATAGATCCTAATATGGTTTTATTTTTCTCCAAGTTTGGTAAGGATACGAAGAAAGGGGTCGACCGTGCATGGTCTGTTTGCCAGGACAGACTATTAGATTTGGTTGGTCCCCTAACCAGGATTCTTGATTTAGCTGAGGATGCCAGGTTGGAAGGCTCACAGATTGATCCTGATTCCCTGTCCAACTGGGCCCAGCGGGCAATTTGTATATTCGGAAATGCAAACACAGCTATTTCCCAGGAGAGACGAAAGAGTCTTTTGCTCAAAATAGAACCTAAATTGGGCAGCTTGGCGGCCAGAGAAGAAGGACAGCAGGCTAACGGTCTTCTTTTTGGGGACTCGTTTATTAAAGAACTCAGTAGATACGTTTCTACCTTTGCAACACTGGATAAGGCTCAGGTCTCGATGAAGATCTTCAACTCCAAGGTTTTTGGCAGGGCCGGTAAAGGAAGGAGCCGCTTTACCAGCCGCTTCGCCTCCCGTGGTGGCAGTTTCCGAGGCTCCTCCTTCTACTCCCCTGAATTCAGACCTCAGTTTTATCCTCAAAGAGGGAGAGGTTTCAGGAACAGAGGTTACCATCAGAGAGGAGGACAAGTCTCAGGTAAGAGATTTACATTTTGGCCCTCTTCCTGTGGGAGGTCGATTAGCCCATTTTCTTTCAAATTGGTATCGAATTACTGCGGACCCTGGGGTTCTTCAAACCATTCAGGGGTATTGCATAGATCTTTATCAGGTTCCCAGTCAAACTTCCCCACCTCCCCCTCTAAAGTTTTCTCAAGAACAATCTTGTTTGATAAAATTAGAGATTTTATCTTTGATTTCAAAAAATGTGATAGAAGAAACATGCTTTCATCCCTCAGGTTTTCTCAGTACCATATTTCTGGTCCGAAAGAAGAACAAAAAAATTTGGCCAGTGATAAACCTAAAATTGTTCAACAACTATGTTGTTTACAACCATTTCAAAATGGAAACGATTCTCCATCTCAGAGACATTTTGTTGGAGGGCGATTGGTTAGTTCGGCTGGATCTCCAGGATGCTTATTTTGCGATTCCTATCCATCCCTTTTACAGGAAATTCCTACAGTTTCAATGGGAAGGTTCGATTTTCCAGTTCAAGGCTCTTCCTTTCGGACTCGCTTCGGCTCCTTGGTGCTTCACAATGGTGATGAAGCCAGTGGTAGCTTTTTTAAGAGCTCAGGGAATAAGGTTGATCATCTATCTAGACGATTTTCTCATAATGGCTCAGAACAAGGACACCCTGTTGCAGCATTTGCATATTTCCCTTCATCTGTTGCAGTCCCTTGGTTTTCTGGTAAACATGGAAAAATCTTCTCTGGTTCCCTCGACTCAAGTGGAATTTCTGGGGTTCCTCGTAGATTCCAAAGTTACATCTCTGTCTCTACCCCATCAGAAGGTAAGTCGAATAAAACACGAGCTACGGCAGGTCCACAGTCTCTCCCATCTTTCACTTCAATCTCTCACAAGAATTGTAGGCCTGTTGGCCTCATCCATTCAGGCCATATTTCCAGGTCTGTTACATTACAGGGCTCTTCAAAGGCTAAAGATTCACCATCTCCGCAGGGGTCTTCATTACTCGGATGTAGTTCAGTTGGATCAGGACTCTCGTGCAGAGACACAATGGTGGCTCGATCATTTGGAAGCCTGGAACGGAAGAGCTATTTTCTCTTCGGCCCCAGATCTAGTATTAGAATCCGATGCAAGTCGGACAGGTTGGGGCGCAAGGTGTGACAACATCTCGAATGGGGGCGTATGGTCAGAGAGGGAGTCTGCTTTGCACATCAATTGTTTAGAGATGCTTGCAGGCTCCTTTGCGCTAAAGACCTTCGCAAAGGACAAGGTAAGTTGTTCTATTCTTTTAAAGATGGACAATATTTCCGCAGTAAAGTATATCAATCATCTGGGAGGAACGAGATCCAAGCCCCTTGCGGATCTAGCCAAAAGCTTTTGGGAATTTTGCCTTCTTCGAAAATTGTCGGTCACGGCACAATATCTACCAGGAAAAATTAATACAATAGCAGATTGGTGTTCACGCTACCTAAAAGATTCCAGTGATTGGCGGCTTCACCCTTTAGTGTTCAACAAACTTTCTTCGAAATTCGGTGTCATGTCGATAGATCTGTTCGCTTCACGATTAAATTCTCACCTCCCAAATTTTACAGCTGGAGACCTGATCCTCAAGCTCTCACTACGGACGCTTTTCTCCAGGACTGGTCTCTCCATCTCAATTATGCCTTTCCTCCTTTTATGATGATAGCCAGAGTCCTGGCCCAGGTTCGTCGTCAACGAGCCTCCCTAGTATTAGTGACCCCCTTTTGGCAAACCCAGCCTTGGTTCCCTTCGGTTCTGGAATTGTCAATAGATTTTCCGGTCCTGATTCCTTCTTCTCCAGAGCTCCTTCTCGATCCAGAGGGTCGTCCTCACGATATGGTTCTCGACCACACTTTAACTCTGGTAGCATGGAAGATTTCGGGTCAGCCTGGAGAACCCCCGGAATTTCGGAGGAAGTTGCCCAGTATTTCTGCCACTCTTGGGCCCCAGGAATGACTAAGGTTTACAAGTCTGCCTGGTTGGTCTGGTGTGGCTGGTGTTTGGACAGGAATTCAGATCCCTTTTCAGCCGATGTGACTTTAATCGTTAATTTTTTAGCGTCTCTAGCCTCCCAGGGGAAGGCATACAGAACAGTGAATACTTATAGATCTGCCATTTCTGCCGAACATGTTCGAATTGATGGAAAACCTGTTGGGGAAAATCCTTTGGTGTGCCGTCTTTTGAAGGGAGTAAGATTTTCCAATCCCCCTGCATCTAGATATACGCATTTATGGGATGTGAATTTGGTTTTGGATTTATTCAACTCTTGGCTCGATAATGAATTGCTCTCTATGAAGTGTCTTTCTGCAAAGTTAAATATGTTGTTATGCTTAGTTTCTTTGAAACGTGTTTCTGATGTTAGACCTTTGGATGTATCCTCCGTCCAGTTTTCTCCTTTTAATGTGTCTTTTAGGGTTCATATAAGAACCAAGACTAACATTTCTGTGATTCATTACCCGTACTTTCCTTTGCATCCTAAACTCTGTGTTGGTAAATGTTTAAAAGTTTACATTGCTAGAACTGCAGATTTAAGAACGTCCTCCTCTCCCCAGTTGTTGATTTCTTTATCTAAACCTCATAAACCCGTCTCCTCCCCTACCCTTGCTCGATGGGTTAAATGGGTTATGACCCTTGCGGGTATCGAAACTACTTCTTTTGGAGCACATTCTACCAGAGGTGCTATGGCTTCTAAGGCTCTTTGAGCTGGAGCTCGCTTGGAGGATATTCTTAGATCAGCAGATTGGTCTAATGTTACCACTTTTAGGACTTTTTATTGCAAACCTATTTCTTCTGTGGCTGATTCTGTTGTTAGTATGCTTTAAACAAGCATAATAGGAGCCTCCGTTCTTGTAATAAAATTCAGATTTTCCTAGCTTTAGTGAAGGAAAGTCTAGATTTTATTAAAGACACGGAGGCGAGTATTATTCCACCGCTTTTATTAACCCACCCATTTCTTTTTCAGTGCCGGCTCCCCCTGCACCACTCGCTTCATCTTCAAGATGCTGGTTCTGTGTCTAAGACCCTTCCTCAGGAAGTTCTTTCTTCTGGCATTTCCCACGATCATCGGTTAACGCTTTCCTGATGTTGTGATGACCACCTGAAGCCGTTTCCTCCATCTTCCCTGGACTTTGCAAAATACTTTTTTACGTTATTAATGGCCTTTTCCATTATTTTGGTTATTATTCCTTTGTTCCGTCCACTTTGATCTGCTCCTGCAAGAAAAGAGGGCTTGTTGTTCTCAGTTAAGATAGTTATTGGGATTGGGCGTTTTCTATTGGTTATTGTTTGTGACTTCATCAATGACATCTCTTCTCCATGTTTCATGGGATATGTAGTTCTCGTTGTTTATGTTATATTGGCTGCTGTTCAAATAAAGCAAGAAAAGGAAGCATAATACTCGCCTCCGTGTCTTTAATAAAATCTAGACTTTCCTTCACTAAAGCTAGGAAAATCTGAATTTGCTGGGAAGACTGCCGTGTCTGTGCCTATTGTACCATGGAATCGCCCCAGTTGCAATGGTATAAGTGGTGGAACTGCTACACTGGGGAGGCCAGGCACAGTGATTGTACTGAGCTGCAGTGGCGTAGGGAAACCCACGCTTTGGCAGCTTGAGTGAGAACAGATACTACAAAGAATGGCATAGTAACTTGGGTCCCAGTGAAAATTCATTAGGTTAACATTTGGTTTGTTCTGTGTGCAGGCCTGCTGAGAAAGTCTCATAAAAAATTCTAAGGTCAAAACAGGGCAGGGTTAAACGGTGGGTGGACATGTGAGCCCATTTCAGGGAAGGAAAGAGAAAAAGAATTAATGAAAATATCTAAAAAACAAAAAAAATAGAGTTGCAAACAGAGTGATTGGGGGAAGAAATATAATTTGAGAACAAATATGAGAAAATTAAAAAACAAATTAGTAGATAGAAACTGAAAAAGGAAAGGAAGGAAGGTTCAAAACAATGAAAAGTCAATGATGGAGGATTAGAATGATGAAAGCTTGGATGGAGGGGTAAAAGAACAAATTAATAAAAGGTTGCAAGGAACAGCGCATGAAAGGTGGACAAAAGGATGTGAGGACAAATAAATGGAAGTGTAAAAGGATGGATGAGTTGATCGATCTGTGAAGGAAATGGTCTTTGGATGGGTGGAATGATGAAAGGATGGATGGATAGATGGACAGAAAGATGAAAGAGTAGATGGATGACTAAAAGTATTGATGAATCAATCTCTGGTTCTAGGGATAAATGGATTGCCAATGGGATTGTTGGAATAATTAAAGGATGTAGTGAAGGATCAAAGAATGAATGGTGAATAAATGGAACGGTGGGACAATGAATGGATAGATAGGATGACGTACAGGTGAAGAAATGTAATCTAGGAAGTGTTGGGCTAACATGCTTCGCGCACTCACTCTCATTAAATGTTTGGTGAAAAGTGGGGTTAGTTTAATTTTCTGGCTACTCTATTGCTGAAGTGCAACTATTTGTAAAACATTCTAGGGCAGAGTGAGCTTTTTCCCTGAAGAGTCAATCTCCATCAAAAGACATGCCCATCAAGTCGGCTGGAGATTACCTGAAAAGCCTTTGCAATGCAACCAGGCATTGCGGCACAAGAAAACTGCCATGGCCATGGATCGATCCACTGTGTCAGCAAATCCTGGATAATTTTCAGGAACTGCTTGTAATCCTGTCCCTGACCTGGTCTAAGAATGGCTCCTTCATGTGATCAGGAACACAGGACTATTGACATTTTCAACATGTCCCACAAAACTTCTCTGAGTCGGTCCAGAAGGCATGCGGTATTGGCACGGCACAGAGCTCGGATGCCTCTTGCTAATACTTTTCTGCCTATACTCTGAAGCTTCTTCGATTTAGTCTGGAAGCGCCGTATGGAATTTAATTAGGAGCTGTACTACCAAACTCTCAGGTGTGACAACAACAACTCTCAGTCTGTGTGTGTGTGTGTAGGCATATGCAATAGTGCATTGTGTCAGAGGACAGTCTGGTCTAAACAGGGATTGTCCTAGGTAGCCAAACCTGGCTCCACAATTGCCTTACTTAATTGCATCAGGGGTTCTGAAAGCACCGAAGATGGTTGCAGGATTTCAGCAAGATTTTCGACTTTGTTTTGGCAGTTGGCAAAGGCAATCCCAATGTTGCCATTACTTTTCGTACTGCAAAGGTAAACAAACAAACGTCTTCTGAAGGAAGAAAAGATGACTAAAGGATGCCCCCTTTTTGGAGATATGTCAAGGCCACTAGCATTTTGAAGGTCAAGAGCCCAGCATCTGTATTGCAATGAGGGAGGAGATTATCAGCCTTCTAACCATTGTGCTCATTGCACTTGATAGTCTCTACTTATCATTCCTAAGGTATCTAGTCCAAAACGTTCCTCCATTCAGGCAAAGTTCTGGCCTCTGGAAAGATGTTCTGCTAAGGGTTCATCATCAAAACAGGCACTAATGTTTTGTTTCACCTCTCGGATAATGTCTGCTGACTTTGAAGGTGGATGCAGCACTAAAATCTTCTCTGATGCAAAGTCTGTGTATAAGTCACAGGTGTCACCCAAAGAATGTGGATTGGCTCCTTACCAGGTAGTGGCTTAATTGGAATCCGAGCCAAGGACCAGGGCTGTCAAGGCATGGAGTGGAATGGCTTTTGTGTTGAAGCAGGTACAATCACAAAACATCCAGGATTTGACCCTCCCTTGGTGAGTGGCCCAGTGGATAGTTGAGTCATCCTGAAATGTCCAGCATGTCCTATTGAAAGGCCTTGACCTGAGAAGAGCTGCAGATGGAATAGGGAACTACAGTTTCTTCTTTTACAGAATTAGAATCCGCTTCAGCAACTAGGAATTGACTAGTATTGTGGAACACCTTCATGTGTCTCACCAGTCCTGGGAGCAGGACTATGTCTTCAAGTAAGAAGAGATCTTCTTACTATGGCAAGTTTTTTTGTTTTTTTGGAAAGATCTCCTAGGCGATCATTCAATGCGTTTGGACTTATAGATGGAATTGGAAACTACAGTTTTTACTTTCACAGAATTAGAATCAGCTTCAGCAACTAGGAACAGACTAACATTGTGGAACACTTCATGCGTCTGAACGGTCCTGGAAGCAGGACTGTGTTTTCAAGTAAGAAGAAATCTTCTCCTTCCTATGGCAATTTTTGTTCTTTTTTTTGAAGAGTCTCTTTGGCAATCATTCATTGTACTGGGACTTGCTTGTAGGAGGGGAAAAGGACCACTTTAGAGTAACCCTGCTGGCTTGGTCTGAAATAGCTAGGCCTCCCTCTCCATTGAAGAACAAGAACAAGAGGTGCAGTCAAAGGGATAATGGCCACATCGAAAACAACACAAAATGAGTCCTGTGGATCCTACAAGGGCACCTTTTTATGGCATGTGCAGCAGGTTTTGTACCCTGAAAACTTAGGAGACATCTAACCTATTCACTGTTAATTTGCTGAGAAATTTTGACAGTGAAGCACAAAGAAAAGTTCTGTAAACACGTCAGTGAAGCACGTAAAAAGAAGGTACTAACAAAAGCACATGGGTCAGCCCCGTATTTGTTTGGATGCTTCTCACAGCCTTGACGTGCGAAGTCGCGACTGATGCAACATGGCTTCACCTGGTGGCGCTGGAAAGCTATTGCTGGGGAAAGTTTTTCAAGATCCAGTCTTGCACATTGACGATATTCATAACGTGAAGAATCTGTAGAAAGAAGTATCCATTAGAACTAAACTTTAGTACGATTTTCTAGCAATTTGCAGTTTAATCCGGTTCCGAGAGGGTTCATACATCGAGGTTTTATGTCACAGATGGAAGACCAACAAATGCATACGTACGTAGTGCAGTTAGCGCATTAATGAACGCATGGGATGCTGTTGACAGTTTGTTTCTATGCAGCGTAACTCAGACTTCAAACTTGCATTTTAGGGGCAGACTTTTCATAAGTGGGGAGACGCGGGGATCTGTTTGCAAAGGGCAATATCAAATCCTTACAACAATGCAAAAAATAATGTAAACACACATGCAGACTTGACGAAATGTAATTGAGATACTGAACTCTACATCCTTTCACAGAACCAGGAACGGCTAGAGTGCTTATAAATTTTGAGAAGAATGTAAACATCTGGCCAGATTCCAAGAATGTAATCTTAAATATATATACGCAGTTGGTGATAGGGGTTCTAGAAAAAGTGAGGCAAAATCCTACAAAGGGAAATAGAAGACAAGGAGTGAAGAAAAGTTTGGAAAATATCGTAAAGAATCATACAAATATCATGAAAAAGGAGCATGGATACAAGCTGATACATAATTGGTAACTCACCCAACAATGATTAAAGGATATATGCCCTACTTCATGTGATGTGAAGGTACAGATGGACCACCACTTTATCTATGGTGATCCGGTAAAAGAAACATTTTTTGGAGGAGATCCTGAGTAAAATTAAATAGACTGACTATAACCAGATATGGTTATACTTGACCACTGAAATAGCAGGATGAAAGGGATGACGACATCAACAAGGAGATTGGTAAGTCAACTGTTAATGGCCGCTCAACAGTTATTATGGCTGATTAAAAGAACATCAGAATCACCTAAGAAAATAAAAAATGCAGAGTGATGCATCCACCCTGTATGTTTTTTTTCAGCTGCCCATGCTAAAAGAACTGCACTAGAGCAAATTCTACTGTTATTGAAACACCGCATGCCACTGAGTTGAGCAGAGAGAGTGCCTCGGGCGATAGGGGTTGAAGCAGCTGTCCTGCTCCTCTGAAGTTGGTTTGCAGGGGGTGCTGTGGGAGGTGGAGAGTCAGGAGCTGGAAATGAGTTCAGGACTGCCCCTGGAATGAAGGGTCAGAAGGCAGCGATGCAGGAGCACCATACCTGAGAGAGGGCAAAATTTTTATGAGAAGCTACCTCCATGATGGGAGTAAGTGATAAAGTAGACACTGCCCCCACCACCATTTGTGGAGACATTGCGAGCTCTCACTCATACACATATTGAGACTACAACACTGGACAAGCTTGGGCAAGGTTTGAAGCTCTGAACATAAGCTGGTGTATGGATTAATCCATTCCTAGGCTACGGCTTTGCCATACTGAGGCCTACATATCTTGTTGTTGCTCTGCTCGATGGAAGCTGGGTGATGAATGATGGACTTCTGATTTTCAGTAGCTTAACCCCCAAAGTATACAGGGGCCACAGATGCTTCATGTTTTAAAGAGTAGGAGGGAGGGAATTAGTAGTTAGGATAGGTCTAGAAATAGTTTTTGGGCAGGTGCAGTGGTCCATGTCCACAGCTTAGCAATCACCACAGTACAAACCATCATAACACAATATGAGCATGGGCAATACCAAATCGTGTCCTGAAATGTGAATGGCCTCAACAACAAGATTAAAAAGGCCGCAGTTTTATAATATGGCAAAACACTCCACAAATGTGCCCAGCAGGTGAAGAAACTCACCTGCTGGGCACAAATGCAATTTCTTGGACCACTACATCTACATCAGATTGTACCATGCAGGATTCACTGGCGGTCAAGAGGATGGCAGTTGTCCTACAGGTTAACTACTAGTGACAAGAACACTGAGAGACATGCATGGACCCTGATCAGTGCTTATTTCCCCACGACCCTAAATGAAAGGACCTTAAGGTGTCACACAGAGCTGCTTGTTGAATCACCACAAGGAAAGGTGATTATTGGGGGAGGGGTGGGCTTTAGCACCATTATGAACCCAAAACTAGAAATACTGAGCTGCAAAATATCACACAGGATGACTGTCTCACCAAATGGACCACAACTTAGTAGTTTGGCACAAGTGGTGGAAATGGCACCCAGGGGAGTAACAATATACTTTCTACTCCTCTGCATAACGTTCTTTCTCCTAGGTTGAGTAGCTCTTCTTCCACCCTTAGGAGGGACCAGCATGGTGGCAGCTGAGATCCTGAGAATGGCCTACTGGACCATTCCTTAACAGAAATACATCTGTGTGGATATGGGTGACTCTGGGGAACCTGACACATGAATGTGTGGTTGCTAAGGGAGGAAGAATTCCCAACCTCTTTCAGAGGAACCTGTATCCTAGTCTGAACTCAATTTGAGATGAGTGTAATTGAAGGCAACCCTATGGAAGCCTTACAAGGCGGGCATAACGGGCCGGCTACATACATACGATGTGAGAAACTGAGAGACAGAAAACAGTAAGCTAAAACCCTTAATGTAACCATCACCAGACTACAACTAGAACTGGCGATGGCAAATAATGACGATACTCTTGGAAATCTTGAAACAGCCTAAGCCTGCTTTGTTAGCCTCCCACTATAAAATCAATGAGCGATGCAACAAAGCTGGCAAACTTTTGTTTCAACTGGCCAACAGTGAAACGGGTGCCACAATAATCTCTTTCATTCTGATCCCAGAAATAGGACTTTTCATAGCACTCGATTACTAAGACTTTTGCTGACTACCTTAGGTAAGTGTACAAATCACAACCTCACTCCCGTTGCCCCTACAATAAAAACTCAAAATGCCATTGCGGGTGATTTTGTAGTGTGCACTGAACATCAACAACAGTGATTAGAACTAGAATCTCCCATTACTCTTGAAGAGATACCTGTTTGTACCATGCCAATGGGCAAAATGCGTGGCCTCACTGGGCTCTCTGTTAAATTCTTCAAAAACACACATCACTGGTAACACCTAATTTGTTGCCAGTCTTCAAGGAGACTCTTCAAATGCGGCCTCGTCTCATGACCTACTTGCACCATAATTTCAGTAATCCTGAAACCTGATAAGCCACCTACCCAATGCTCCTCATTTAACACTATTTCACTGATTAACATAGAGACCAGAATTCTAGCTACAATCTTGGCAAATGGACTGATTGAGATAATAAAGACATTAGTTCACAGTGAGCAAAATGGCTTCATGCCGGGTTGGGATGCACACCACTGCCTATGACACCTCCACATGGCCATAGCAAGGATGGCAAAAATCAATGTTTTTTACGCCTCAATGTTATTATGTATTAAGGCCTTTGACGTTGTACACTGGCCCTTTCTATATAAAATCCTTAAAGAGATTAAATTTGTCCCAATATTCCTTAACCGCTTAAAAAATTCTATACATGGTTCCCTTGGCTAAAATCAGGTTTAACAGGATTGTGCCCTCTCGCCCCCCAATGTCCTAATGAACAAGGCACTTGCACTCTACTTTTCTCCTCGCTACGGATATATAACCACTAGGGCAGAGTTTGTCAGGCACAAGGCCCAGGCAGGGGAGTTGGAGGGACCGGAGACTTAAATGAGTAATCCCGAGACTGATAAACATCTTCAAGTATAGGGGGTGCCTCTAGCCTCCATAAGAACTAAGAAAAGTAGGCATGTGTCCTAGTCAAGGCCCAGCACCTAGGGTGTCTGAATCGGGCCAAGCAGTACCAGGGTGGAGACCACTTTAGTTATTTGGGTCTGAACATCTTCTCATATGTGACCTGGGATTTGACTATAACGCCACTCCTCCTAAACTGTACAATGGCAGATTTGGAAGCCAAAGGGTTCCTTCCAATATCATGGGCAAAGGAGAATTACTTAAAATGAATTCACTCTCCCACTTTATATACACACTGCAAAAGTATATGTTCATAATCCCCACAAGATTCTTCACAGAGCTGAAATCTGTATAAGGGAAATACCTATGGGAGGGCTCTCTTCCAAGCGTCTCATTCCCAAAATACATTCAAGCACATGGTGAGGTGGGTATTGCAGACGCTCACTTATAATATTGTGCGTCGTACCTAGCCACTATTTATGACTGAATAGCTGGACACAGGGAGAAACCTGCATTTAGACCTGAGATTGAGCTCCTCCAGAAGGTAGACTTAGAAGCAGTATTGTAAGAAACACACATCTCACCTAGGTTGCCAGTGATAACCAGCATACCACCCATATCATTACAAAGCCTTAAAAGATGTAAAATGGTACAACCCTGTTGTGGCATAGTGCATGACTTGCCCCCGGTGTCAGACCTGAGTGTACTCAGGGCCTGGGACCTAATGGGAATATCAAAACTAGAGATATTTGGGCAACTAATCATATGAAATAATCTGAATGTACAGTTATCAGAAGAATATACACTGAATAGATTCCAATTATATCAGTATTTACAATCGTGCCATGCCCTCCAGTCACGCA
Organism: Pleurodeles waltl; assembly: GCF_031143425.1. NCBI lineage: Eukaryota > Metazoa > Chordata > Amphibia > Caudata > Salamandridae > Pleurodeles > Pleurodeles waltl. The sequence goes on along the minus strand of NC_090445.1, from coordinate 325,130,536 downwards.
GATAAACTAGACTCTGCATATGAATTCAACCCACTGGAGACACATTTAACTATGGAATACTGGGGCAGGAAAGAGTTCTCAGGGGTCTGAATAGTTTTGAATACACTGGACCCATTGAGAGAGTTCAGATCTTGCTGGGAAAAGAATCTGGGTAGTCTGGAGGAGTGCACAGAGACAAACATGGCCATATGAAGCTGTGAAACCTCCTGACTCCTCAGGTTAACACAATTTAAATATTTCAACAGGATTTACTATAATCCTGAAAGAGTATGGCAGATGGGTAAGAGCCAAAGAGCCTAGAGTGCCCGTGGTGCAGTTTAAACACTGAGACTTTCTTCCATATGATTTGTGGATGTCTCACGATCGAGCAGTACTGGCAGCAGGTACAGAACACACTGGAAAGGGTGGTGATGTAACCTATGGTTGCTAACTCTATAAGTTATAATGGAAGCTTGGGACGGAGCACAATACAATGGACACTGGTGTGTATGGGTATGATTCTGGCCAGGAGAGATATTGCTGGTTGCTGGAACCAAGACAATGCCCTTCCACTTTGTGTGGGGCTTAGAGGCATGGATTAATGTGCAAAGCAAAACACATTATCTAAAGCAGTAGGCAGTAATACAAACACCGAAAGATCTTGATGCGATAGTGGAAAGCAGTGCCGGCTTTAGGGCGGTGCGAGCGGTGCTGTCGCACCAGGTGCTGACCTGGATTGGGGGGCGCTGACCTCAAGGGAGGCGCTGTGTTTAGCAATGACTTTCGAAACCTACGATTTAAAAGCACCTGCCGAAAAAGACTGTCGCGCAGGACACCACCAGCGCCGAAGCCGGCCCTGGTGGAAAGTAATGCCTGATCAAGGTAACCACTAGACTGGCTAACACTAGGTAAAAGATTGAAATGTGTGATGAGGACCGGCGTAACTGCTTATAATGTTATAGTTGTTGTGTACGCAGAAAATAATAAAAAGATTTATAAAAATGAAAATGTTGTCACACGATTCTCTGATCCCATTCCTGGGTCTGCCTTTCTCAGGACGCCTTCCAGAGAGGCGTAGGTATTTTGCCTATATAGCTGTGAACCGGGTGCAAGCTATGTAGGCAAAGGACCACAAGCCCACAGTAAGGTTCAAGAGCCCATGTTGGCATACTGACAAGGTACTTTGATCAAACACGGGTCCACCGACCCATGAAACGTGTGAAAGGATCCATAAATGCTGACACTTATGCGCAGCAGGGTTTGGGTGCCAGCAGAGGGATGTCCACCTGTGGAGGCTGCGCATGTCCACAGGCTGTACTTTCACACCTCCTTCATGTTCAATTGTTGCTCACTTTTAGTAGCTCTAGCTCACATACAAAACAAACAGCATACATTTTTTTCTTTTTTTTTTACACCATTAATAGAATTGTTTACGAAAATAACCTTTTTTAACAGTGTATTTTAGTTTTAGTGCGTTTTCCTTTTTTAGATAAAACTAAATAAACTCTTTAAAGACAGGGAAAAGTGTTAAAAAAGCAAAAATTTATTTTTGTACCTATTCTTTTTTTTAACAGCCTTATTTTGATATTAAGAAACACAAAAAAGACATGGCCGCATTAACATATCCATGTACTTGTAGCCAGTCCCATTCATTATCACAAAAGCATGTAGTCCATCATGTTCATAGAGGGAGTTCCGTTGCCGACCCAAACTCCGTCCATTTATACAGCCCTCTTCTTCTCCCTCCCCACGTCGCTCAAAAAAATATAGCCGACTAATTTGCTGGTTAAGGAAACCAAATTGCAAACCCTGGATGCATTCAAGGATTTGGACATTGTTCATTGTGTCCCCCCCCTGCATTCTGAGGACTTTTCATATATGTGGCAAAGGGGCTTCATATTCTAGCAAATCTGGAGACCCTGTCCTGGACAACAGCAGTGAGTTTTTCAATGGCATAGATAGCCCACACCTTTCCCCACCACATACTGAGAGAGGGTGCCTGGGGCAATTTCCACATCTGAGCAACACGCAAGCATGCCGCCCCGAGGAGATGAGAAAACAGCCGGTCCTGGGGTGTTGTTGTGAAATATAATTGATCATCACCTGGATCCTCTAGAAGAATCAGTAACAGGTCACAGGGAAGTGAGACATTAGTAACATTATGTTTCGCAGAGTGGACTCCATCCTAAAATGCTTGGTTCTGGGGGCAGGACCACCACGCATGGAGAAAGATCCCCCTGGGCCACACCTCTTCTAACACTGCTCCGAGGTCCCAAACATCTGATGAAGCCGCATAGGAGTGAGGTACCAGTGAGTCAACAGTTTATAGGCTATCTACTTGTAGCGAAGACAAATAGAGGACTTGGAAGCCCTCTGCCAGATAGCCTCCCATGTTTTCTCAGAAATCTCTGTCTAGTTTCCGCTCCCACTGAGTAACATAGGAATGTTTTTTGGTGGGGTTATGAGGGATAATGTGTCAATACAACAAGGAGATGCCTTTATGGCGAACATTGTTGGTGAACAGAGATTCTATAGGTGATTCCAACTGGTTGCATAGCTCTACAAGCTTGATCCCTTCCCTCCCAGTGTAGTATCTTGTCGGTTCAGGGAGTATTTCTCAAAAAGGTTCTCCCAAGTGCATAAGTGTCTATCATCATACGCCCGGGGTAGAGGGTGGAGTCCAGTTTGAATGTCAATGGGGTGAGGGGGAAGGGAGTGGCCTGGAACGCTTACTTTCTCCTGTTTGGCAATGAGTGAAGAAAGTGGTTGTCTGGGGTAGTTGGGGGGGAGGGGTTTGGGGCTTGCAGGGCCATGGCCAGCAGTCACATGAGTCTGTGTAGGGGGACCAAGGAGAAGGCCTGCTCAACCTACACCCATAGCTTAACCTCTGGGTCATAGTTCCATTCTAGAGATAGACAGAGATGAGCTGCCAGATTGTGGGCTGTCACATCAGAAAAGCCCAATCCCTCCCTCTGCCGTTGGGCGGAACAAAAATGATTGCCGCACCCTTGGAGAATTGCCCACTCCCGCACCATACAAAGTTAAGCATTTTGGTGAGAATGAGTGTTTGGCTTGCTAGGGGGATAGTCAAGGGAAGGGTCTGGAGGGCGTATAGAAGCTAGGGATTAAAGTTAATTTTGAAGTCGTTCAGCCATCACTGCCAGGATGTCTCCAGTTTACCTCATCTATAAAGATCCTTGAAAAGGGCCATAATGAGCGGGGGAATATTGCTAGAATGGAGGGCACCAGTGTGAGTGGGGAGATGAATTCCTAGGTAGATAATGGACAGTGCAGCCCACTTAAACTCTCCTCTGAATGAGATCCCTAAGGGATTTTTGTGGGTCTCCGACCCCCATCCCACTCCATTTAGAGTAGTTATTTTAAACCCTGAAACTTCTGCGAAGGAGTTGTAATTCCTCCTGCAGGACCAGGAGGATGGTGTTGGGGTCAGTGATGAAGCATAGAATAGCATTAGCCGAATAGCAGGATTATTCTGGATTTTGGCTACTAATGGTTCCATAGTCAGGTCGAAGGAGAGAGGGGACAATGGACACCCCTGGCTCATACCCCTGGTCAGGGGGTTGTCAGGTGTGAAGGTAGTGTTGATTTTGAGTTTCGCAGATGGCTTTTAAAAGTTGGTCTGAATAAAGGCCTTCATAATGGGGCTTGGATGTGCTTTATCCAGCACCTTCGAGAGATACTTCCAATCTACTCTACTGAATGTGTTCTCGGCGTCTAGTGACAGCAGGGCTATCGGTCGATGCTGACACTGCCACTTCCATGAGTGCGATTGCGAGTCTCATATTGTCGTTAGCCTCCCTATTACGTATAAAACCAGTACGTGGAGGGGCAATGAGAGTCAGCTAGACAGATTGAAGGCGGGCCATGAGGATGGAAGTAAAGAGTTTTCCATCACTATTTAGTAGTGTAATGAGCCTGCAGGAGGAACATATCAGCGAGGGCTTATCTGGTTTCAGAAGCGTAAGGAGAGACGCCAGCATTGTGTCAGTGACTACCCTAGATGCTAAGAAAGAATTGAAAACCTTAGTTAGGGACTTAATCAATACGGAAGCATACATTTTCTAGAAGGTGGCCAGAAACCTGTACGGGCTCGAGGCTTTGTGGGAGGAAAGACTACTAATTGCACTCTGAACCTCATCCAGCTAATTTCCTCCTCCAGCAGGCACAACTTGGCCTCCTTATTTGGGGGCTCATAATCACACAGGTAATTCTCCTGAAGTTGTTCATCCAGGGCCTGGGCCTGATATGGAGCTGAATAATAGCATTAGATAACGGCAAGGATCTCCACTGTCTCCTGACATAGCTGATCTTCCTCATCTCTAATCTCATGAATCAAATTGAGTGTGGCTCAGAAGTGCAGTTTGTAGGCCAACAGTCTATATGCCTTATCCCCGCCATTTGTAATATGTCGGATTAATATAGAGTAATTTGTTAGCGCCCTCTTTCCTCAGAATCTGCTGTAGTTCTCCCTGGAGGGTACAGAGGTCCCTTAGAGTTCTAAGTGTGCCTTGTTTTTTATGCTGTGCCTCTGCTTGGAATATTTGTGTTTCCAATTCTTGCTTTTGGAGCTTGGTCTCTTGTTTAAAAGCCGATGTGTAGGAGATAAATGTGCCCTGAATGACAGCTTTGGATGCGTCCCAAAGGGTCTCAGGGGACACCTCATTATTGTAATTTTCAGTGAAATAGTGTTCTATGGCATCCTTGATACAGTTATGTAGGGTTGGATCAAGGAGGGCCACCTCATTCATCCCACATGGTCTTGGGAACGGACACTGAGGGTCTGCAGGGCCCGCCACCGGACACACAGTAGCATGATCAGAAAGGACCTTAACATCAATTGTAGAGTCTATGAGCCTGGGCAACCAGGAATGAGAGACAAAAAAAATTGTCCAAGCAGGAATAGGTTTTGTGGACTTCTGAACAGAATGTGTAATCCCCCTCCCTGGGGTGGTGGTGATGACGTCAATCTTCAACCAGGGTCAAATCTCGTAATGCGTGAAATAAGGCAACAGGGGGTCAGGGTTCACCCTATCAGGGGTGGGAGCGGTCCTGCTCAGGCTCCAAGAGGTATTGAGGTCACCACCTACCACAATATCCCCTCGTGCAAAGTTGAAGAGTCTTGGGAAAAAGTCAGAAAAAAAATCCTTTCCTCCCATTGGGCTCATTAACCGATCATATGGAAGTCTGCGTGGAACCTCACATGCCGCATATCCTCACTTGCCATCCCTTCTGATCTTTATACATGCTTCCAATTTGAATGGGAGGTCCCTACTGAAGAGGATTGTCACCCCTCTGGACCTTTGAGTGAAAGTGCACTGGGTACCAATGGGAGCGCATGAGCTTAATATCTATGTTAAGAAGGTGGGTTTCCTGGAGTAGCAGCACATCTTCTTCCTTCTTCCGAAGCCAGTCTAATATGGCTCGGTTCTTCTTCAGGGAGTTGAGGCCTTGCAGATTGAGGGAAACCATTTGTAGTGTAGTCATGTCAAGTGGTATGGGTGCCCTGGCCAAAGCGGGCGCTACCAGGTAATCAGGAGAAGATGGGGCAGGCTCCCAGAATGAACTGGTAAGTCCGCTTCCCCTCCCCCAAGGACATTTCATACTAGGGCAGTAAAGTCTAAGATAAGGTGGCAGGCAGTGTGGCTCTCTCCATAGCACCTTGCTGGATCAGCTAAGTCTCTAAGTGAACTCAAGGAGTGGAATCTGCTCCTGATGACGGTGATCTTCAGTCTCTGTCTCCATATTGCTGCTGTCTATGAGCTTTTTTCTTGTTTGAATGGGAGGTCTGAAATCGCCAACCCCCTCTTGAGGTAGAGTTCCAGATCTGTGGGGGAGTTCATCATAGTGAGGGGCAGGCATGCCCAATATCTCTAGGGCATCCTGTGGTGTGCGCACTGCCATACTCTTATCCTATTAGCTAAAGTGAAGGTGTAGAGGGAATCCCCAGCAATACTGGATCTTGCAAGCTTGGAGATGTTGTGTGACTTCTCAGAACTCCCTCTGGTAGGCGAGCATGTAGGCAGAGATAATTTGGAGAGCAAAATATCAACCCCCGGAACACAACTGGCTCCTGCTGCCAGGTTGTGTGTCGGATTTTACCTTGCATGTGGAAATAGTGAACATGAGTAAGGATGCCTGGAAGGAGATTCTTTTGTTGCTGAAAGGCCGTGTACACTCTGTTAGTACAGTCAAGAAGGACCGGCTTATCGGTGAGCAGCTACAATATGTGGACAAAGAGAGCTTGTACATGGGCCTCCAGGTACATTGTTGCTCCTGGAACGATTTTCAAGATGGTCAAGTATATCCCAGAGCACCACTTGGTCTATTTCAAATTTTTGGATGTGGGCCGTGTGGTCCACGTTGTCTTGTGCGTGGTCCATGACCGTAGATTCGACCTCTGTTAAACAAGAGTCCGTTTGCTGTAGGGATTGATCAAGGTTGGTGACGGCAGAGGTGAAGTCCTGACAGAGAGGTGAGGTCCTTGCGAAATTCAGAGAGGAGCAGTTGAAAGTCCTTCTTGGTCTCAGGGTCAGAGCTCCCCCCTGGGTCACCAGATGCAAGGTGAGATCTTTATTCATGAGGGCACGGGGCCTCAGGTTTCTGCAACATGCTGCGGATAAATTAAGAATGGGGATTCCAGGGTCATGCCGTTCCTCAGTGGTCCTCATATGGCTCCCGGAGCTGCTCTCCCAAAGGCTATAGGCCCAGGAAACACAACACAACCTCCTCATCTGGACAGGGCCCACTAGTGGCCCCATATCTGCCTATATGTTGTGGAAGGTCTTGAGTGGACCCGGCAAGGTGATGCCTGCTGTGCTGGTGTATGCTGCAGTGGGGGAAGCAACGGGGTATGTGAAGCAATTCAGGTCAGGCTCACTGTCTGGCCCAATCACTTCTACCATCATCATCATAGATTTATAAAGAGCGCTAATCACCTGTGAGTGTATCCAGGCGTTGGGTCCAGTTGCTCGGTAACTCAATCGAAAAGCCAGGTTTAGAGCCAGTTTCTGAATTCCTGGAGGGAGAGAGCAGTTCTGAGTTGGATGGTGAGGTTATTCCAGGCTATTGCGGCAAGATAGGTGAAGGAGCAGCCTCTGCTTGTGTCGCGACCAATGCGGGGTGTGGGTGAGGGGGAGGAAAGGGGACGGGGATCGCAGGGGCCTGGCGGACCAGTGAAAGCTGAGGCAGGCTGATTCTTGGTTTTGGAGTCGATCAGCATCTTGAATTGGCATCTTTTGTGGACAGGTAGCCAGTGCAGTTTCCCAAGGTGCATGGTGATGTGGGTCCTTTTGGGGAGGTTTAGTATGAATCTCGCTGCCGAGTTTTGTATGACTTGAAGCTTCTTGTGAGATGTGAAGTGATTCCAGCTTACAGGATGTTCCCATAGTCGAGGTGGCTGATATCAAGGGCTTGAGTGACAGTGTATTTGGTGGAGACCGGGATCCATTTGATGATCTTGTGTAGTATCCAGAGGGCAAGGAAACAGGCAGAGGAGACTGTGTTGATTTGGTTCTTCATAGAGAGTTTGTTGCCCAGTTGTCCTAGGTTGCAGGCTTGTTCAGTGTAGGTGGGGGAGGTGTGACCTAGGTTGGCCGGCCATGATGAGTTGTCTCATGGTGAGGTGAAGCTCTCGAAGATCAAGACTTCTGTCTTGTCTGCATGGAGTCTGAGGCAGTTGTCTTGCATCCAGTTTGCAATGCTTGTTATTCATAGGTGGAAGTTGTTTTTTGTGGTGGCGGGGTCTTTGGATAATGAGAAGATGAGCTGGGTGTTGTTGGCGTAGGAGATGATGTTGATACCGTGGTTCCTGACAAAGATGGCCAGAGGGGTCATGTAGACATTGAACAGAGTTGGGCTGAAGGACGATCCTTGGGGGACACCGCAGATGATGTTCTTGGGTTCAGATGCAAAAAGAGGAAAGAGGATTCTTTGAGTTCCGTTGGATGGGAAGAATGCGAACCATTTGAGGGCATTGTCTTGCATGCCGATCCGGTGGAGGCTTTTGATGAGGGAGTGGTCGAATGTTGATGTTGAAAGCTGCTGTTAAATTGAGGAGGATGAGGGCTGTACATTCTGCTTTGTCCAGGATGTATCTGATGTCATCTGTGGCGGTGGCGAGGGCGGTTTCGGTGTTGTGTTTGGCGCGAAGGCCAGTTTTAGTAGTGTCTAGGGAGTTGATGTCCTCCAGGTGTTTGTAAGCAGTTGGTTAATAGCTTTCTCAATGACTTTGTCAGGGAAGGGGTGTAGTGAGATTGGGCTCACTGGGGTCGGCTGAGGGTTTTTTCAGCAGAGGTTTGATTCCGGCGTGTTTCAGTTCATCCAAATAGATGTTTTAGGAGATGGATGTGTTGAAGATATCTGTGAGTTTGCTGCTGGTGTGCAAGGGGGATCCTGAGTGGACGGTTCTCATAATGTCGGTGGTGTTTTGGGTGGTGGGCTGATTCGATCTGGTGGCCTTGTGGCTGTCGGGTGAGTCTGTGGGGTCTAGCTTACAGAAAGTGTTGGTGATGGAGGGTTGGGGTGGGAAGTTGCTGTAGATGGTTCATATCTTATTGTGGAAGTAGTTGGCGAGGCATCTCAGAGGTCCTGAAAGGGCATCCTGCAGTTCTCTCTTGCTGAGGAACTGGAGAATTCTTTGATGATGCAGAAGAGCTGCTTGCTGTGGTTGGAGCTGGGTTGGATGTGGTTGGCTAGAGCGTTCCTTTTGGTGTTTTTTAGGAGTCTGTGGTATTGGCTGAATGAATTTTGAAGGTGGTCCGGTCGGTGTGTTCTTTGGTGGTGCGCCATTTCCTTTCCAATTGTTTAAAAATGAGTTTCGAAGTCCTAAGTTCCAGGGTGAACCAACGGGCTTGTTTAGAGTGCCTGTAAGATCTGGAGGTTTTGTTGGGTGCAACACCGTCGGCGCTGTTGGAGATCCAGTGAGTCTGTACCCCCTAAAGTCGCATTCAGGCTGTTGCTGCTTGCAGCCATGGGTCCGCCTTCAATACAGGGCCTGTCTGCTCCAACCTTTTACCAGATGGTGATTATAATTATGGCCGCTGCAAGCATGGGTCTACTACCATGTTGAGGCCTGGACCAGCACATTTATGGGAGCTCCAGGCATGTATGTGGGCTCACTGCTGGCTTGGGCTCTGCCCACCACTATTCCAGTGCCAGATTGAGATTGGGGCCCCCCAGCCTCGTTTCCACTGAAAGCGTGGCCCGGTGCACTGCTTCGTAGGCCTCCACCGATTCTCTTATGGAGCCCGCTCGTGGGTGAGGCCACAGCTGCGATGCACCCAACGCCCAGCCAAAGCCCCAGGCTACTACTCTAGATGCTGCATGAGGGCCTGGCAGTCCTAGAGCCCCTCAGATTATGGCGATCAGGCCCGCCATCCCATGCTGGTTGCGGCTTCCAAGGGCAGCGTGGGCGCAAGTACGCAGTAAAATGGGCACTGCCGTGCCTGGCATCTACCAAGCAGATAAATGTATAACCTTTTAACTCATTCAGGCTATAGATCTCTTAAAGGCAGGATACCAAATCCTCAGACAGTGAAATCTACACTCCGAGTTCCTTGTGCACAGACCATCACTGATTACACCTTCCTCTACTATACCTATTTTCATATGTGCAAAAACTTTGAAATAATCAAGAGGACTAAAAGTGATCATGAACCCAAGAAGATGCCACTTTTTTTAAACTACATTTTTATTGCATTTTTACATCAGCGGACTCAACAAATCGAGTGGCCATCAATAAACATTTGAAAATATGTCTTCCATCTTACTGTACAAGTATGTTAAATACAGCAGTTAGGTGTGAAGAGTACAGATGTACACAGGATAATAGCTGGACATCAACTCATTTCCAAGGTCCCCAACATGAACTTCCCACCCCCTCCTCTTTTCTCCCTCTGATCTCCGCCTCCAGTGAAAGTGCCGAATAGTGTATGTGACGATACTGATCGCTCAGTGGTGATACCTCATTTAGGCCAGAGATCAGGGACATTCAACCGAGATGAGCTTATATGCGTGTCTATCTAGACGACATCTATGTCATGTGCATGATCAGATAGGAGGGAACTGTCAGGGGATTTCGGGTTGGAAACATTTAGTGACTCTACCAGGTTGTCCCATGCTCTGGCCTTATCCAGTGTACAAAGGTCTCATTTTGTTTCCCTGAACAAGACAGCACTTTCATGCCCTGTCTACAGTAGGACAGCTTCTTTCTATTTATCCACTCAGGGGCTCTCAGCAGTCTTTCGGTGCATCGTAATTGCACGTTTGGCAAGTATTAGGGAGAGGTCCTTAAACTTAGGGGTCACCTTGTGTTTGGTGGGCCATGGATAACATCTCAGTAGACGTGCCAAGGGGGTGTGAGGGATCGTCCTTTCCGTCACCTCGTGAACGCATTCTATTACTCCTCTCAGACGTACTCAAAGCTAGACAGGTCCATACCCTATGGAGAATTCCTGCCCCCTTTTCACTGCATCAAGGGCAGTTTGCTAGTTGTGCTCCAAATGTTTGTTTAAGTTTGCCTGGCGTAAGATACACTCAATGTTTATATCTGGCATGTAGAATTGTGTGCATTCATTAGAATATGTGACAGAACAACTAGGTCCTAAACAACTATGGCCTAAACCACTACTGCTAAACAACTAAAAAGTCTCTACAACTAAGTACTGAATAACTACTGTGTAAACAACAATTGTGCCTGAATAACAATTGCCTGAACAACTAATTTTAAGGTAAGGTTTTCTTTTTGGTTTAAATATAAATATATATAAATTCTACGCAACTAATAAACCATTAAAAAAAACAAAAAGAAAAACTTACCTTAAAATTAGTTGTGACAGGGCATCTGGGAGTCAACAAAACCCAAAGCAACCCTTGAAGCCCCGGACCAATTTGTCCGGATATAACCACTAGTGGAGCCATTGACTGAACCACTGGAGTTGAGCCACCAGGTAGTATGCCTCCAGATCTGGTGCTGCCAGTCCCCCATCAGAGATAAGTCGGCGCAGTTTAGACATTGCCACCCTGCATCTGCCATCTCCCCACAAAAGCTTAACCATTAACGAGTTTATTTTCTTAAACATTCTGCGGAGTAATGGAAATGGGTAGAGTGGCATGCTGGGGAGAGCCACTATTTTTGCAACGGCAACTCGTCCACTACCAATAAAGGGAGCTTCTTCCACAAACCTACATAGCCACGAAGCAATCTTATGGCTGCCCCTATATTACCATCCAAAACATTGCGGGGGTCTTGACAGATTCTTACTCCCAGATATTTCATACATGTCCCTTCCCAGGAAAGTCTGTGCTGTTCTTGGGGTTGAGTCGTATGCCGCCTTAATGGAAACAAGTGTGTCTTCTGCCAGTTAATGCAGAGTCCTGAAGCGTTCCCAAATAGCTCTAGTAGCGATATGGACCCTTGTAAATTGCGCTCGGGATTGCGGAAAAACAATAGCATGTCAACTGCATTTAGTGCAATTTGATGCGTTACCACTCTAGATTCTAAACCATGGTAGTGAGTCACTGTGCCCGCCCTGCTAGCCAGTGGCTCCACTGCTATAACGATTAGGAGAGGGGATAGAAGGCACCCGTACGAACACGTGCAGTGGGATTGGTGTAAAGTAGCTTAGTCCATGGGATGAAGCCCTGTCCCAGACCCACCTTAGTCATCACCTGCTACAGATAATCCCATCGTAGTTTTTTTTTGTTATTTCAATGGAAACCACCAGTGCCCTGTCCCGCCTAGGTTAGGAGCTCCCATAATCGAAAAAAGTCTACGAATGTTGAGTACTGTGCTGCGTTTTGGTATAAACCTGCTTTGATCAGTATGAATGAGTGTAGACAGGTACGGTAATAGTCTACTAGCTAATATACGGCTCAAAGGTTTACAGTCCATGTTGAGCATGGAGAACGCAGGATATGCTCTAACATTCCAGGTGGGATGTCCTGGTTTCAGCAACGGAATTACTAATGCTACGCTGGAGGTTGCTAGTAAGCACCCCGAATCGCGGGCAGCAGCGTAAAGATCAAACAGTTTGGGTGCCAACTTGGGTGGCATAAAATTCCACTGTCAATCCATCAGTCCCAGGGACTTTGCCCTAAGCCATGGATTTTATAGCAGCTCAGATTTCCCCTATGAAAATGGGCCCCATACAGCTTCCCCGCCCCCTCTCCTAGGTGTGGTAAGTCTGCCAGTCCCAAGAAGTCAGCCGATGTTTCGGGTGACATGGCACTAGGGGCAGCATACAACAGGGCGTAATATTCCTCAAATCTTTGGGTCATTTTGTCCAAACAAGCTCCCCCTGTATTGGACTCCATCTCCAGTATCAGCAACCCCCTGGCAGTGGGGTTTGGTGAGCCAAGCTAATAGTGTGCCTGCTTTGTCTCGTTCGTCGTAGGTTCTAATCATGTACTTGCAATAGCTTCTCTGTGACTGAGCTAGCAGTTAGTTTGCATCACAGAGTTGCTGTTGGAATTCCAGGTTGCCAGGGAACGCTCTTTCCAGCCTCTTCAACATCTCCTTCTGGGACTGCACCCCACCACCCCCCAAGGTACGTCTTACTCCAACCACCTCTGAGATGCACTGCAGGAGGCTGTCTCTCTATGTAGTGTGCAAAGCTAGGCACACTGTGCAAAGAGTCCAGGCAACCACACGTTGGTTTACAAAAGTAAAACAAGAGAAACTAATGCTCTAAGTTTTATGGTAGCTTGGTCAAGCAGTTAGGCTAATCTTGGAGAAATGCAAAGCATTTGTTGTACTCACAGTATCAATAAATGAGACCACACACTCAAAAGAAGAACTCAAAACCAATTAACAAAAATACTTCAGATTTTTATAACATTTTAAAGACCAAGATCATAAAAATCGGGTAAATACTTTTTAAGTCATGAATTTTTTAAGTTTACTAAAAATAGTATTTTTGTGTGCCTAATTACGCACCATAGAAATCAATGGAGAAAATAATGTAAAATGCATATAAAAATTCAGGCAATACCAAGGTCTCCCTTTGCAGATATGTCAAGGTTGTCAGTGGGCACTATGGACCAGCTGGAGAAGTACGGGCGGTTCCCTGTTTCAGTGGGAGCAGTTGATGAAAGGTGCTGGAGCTGGTGCCAGGCCCCTGTGGGGTACCACTTGGAAAAGCACTGCACAGGTGGACTTAAATGTAAGTCCTGTGGGTCCCATTGGAGTGCTGAGGTCGCAAGGGGTGGGGGACCGTAATGGCACAGCTGGATCTTTGTTGCAGGACACAGATCGGCCGGGTGCAGAGCAAATCCGTGAGACAGGAGCTGTGCGCAAAGGTGCCCTTGGAAGCAGGAGGTAGGTCGCGTTGAGGGTAGCTTGCAGGTCAGCAGAGCCACTGGTGGTTTTTGAAGTCCCTTGACTGGAGCTTCCTCCTGGTCCTTTTACAGTCTGGAATGGACTGTCCTTCTGGGTGTCCGATGTTAGGTGACCAGTACCTAGGGCAATTGCACAGTTTGGCCACTGGAGGGCTCAGTGCCACCAAACTTGGACACTTGCATGGTTTGTCCACATGGTCCGTTGAATGAAGTTTAATCTGGCTGTGGGGTTGGGTTTCTTGGCCAGTAGCCGGTCAGTGGTCAGTGAAGTGGCCTTCACTGGGTGTTTGGTTGCAGGAGAGTGATGCCTTCTGGAGGGAGATCTTTGGTGATTTTCGAAGTGTGGAGGTCCACTGGGGTCTGTAGAGGCCATCTAATGACCAAGCAAATCCTCAGCACCCATTGTCAAGTCCTGGGTGCAGCAGGCAGATCTTTGCGCATTTTCTTGGTGCAGCAGGACTTCAGTTCTCGAGCATTGGGTCTTCTTTGCTGCTGGTCTTCTTTTGTCCTTGGAATCTGATTTCTTCGTCTAGGGATGCCCACTAAATACTGTATTTAGTGGGCATTTAAGGAAGTACCTAGTAATGACCAAGTCACTACCCTACACCTGAATGGCTATTTTCCTTCCATTCAAGGTGGAGGAAAGTGAAATGGAGGGGTCACCTCACATGCAACGCCTTAGGGTGGTGCAAGCTGGGGCTGACCACTCCTCCTGTCCTTTGTGTGGTTTATCCGCCATTGCTCCTGCCAAAAGTGGGGGGTTGCAATGGGGGCGGCCATCTGCTGCTAGCAGCAGGCTTGGGAGTCAAGTTTCAAGGGTGGTAACCATTCTGAAGCTCACTAGCACGGCAGTGCACATTCCTAAGGGAGGGGGTGTTTGCACATCCAACTAGGAAAGGCTTTGTTCTGGCACCCAGCGAGCAGGGTCTCTCACACCAGGGTTTCAGAATCTTGTCATGTGGTGGTAGGCTGGTTGTGACTGGCCAGCCATCATGCTAGGGTAGTTAGCTTTTTCAGGGGCACCTCTAAGGTGTTCCCTGGGTACATTTTAGGATATATTCAATACTGGTACCAGTTTGGATTTATCATTCTGAGTTGTCTGATACCAAACAGCCCAGGGCTCAGAGTAGCCATCATGTAGATGTGAAACTCATACTGACCAGTGCCCATAACATGCATTTAAAATGGCAGCTCTTTCACTTACTATGTCTCAGGTTTGGCAATGACACAGTAGGGGCATATTTCTCATGCATCCATGCCCACATATACAATATAGCACACCCTGCCTTAGGGCTGAAGGGCCTGCCAGAAGGGTGACTTATTTATAGAGCGTGCAGTGTATAGTGGCCAGGTCATACAGGCTGTGTGCCATATCAAGTTTGTCTTTTAGGATTGCATTAGAACACTCAGCCTGCCATGGCAGTGCTGGGTGCCTCTGGATGCATGGCCCTAGATGGTGGCAAAATCTGTGCTTCTGCCCTCCAAGGCCTACCCTTAGTACCCCATGCCCTGGGTACCTAAGTACCATTTACTAGGGACTTATAGTGCCACTTAAAGGTGTTTTTTGCGCCAATGCATCACAACAGTTTTAGGGAAAAAGATCTGGTCAGGGGGACCTGGTTAGCAGGGGGCTAACCATGACAAAAGAGGCCTTTTCTCACATGCACCAGCCCTGTATGATGGCTTTAAAGGCATCCCATTCCAGCAAGGGAGAGTTAGTTGCATAGGCATTAGCCTAAAATAACTTGTAATGGCCTCCTCTATGGTTGTCGAAAGATGAGATCTTCCAGATTTTCAACCTGCAAACACCAGTCAGGAATAAAGGGGTCCTACCGGTGCCAGGCTAGGGCCAACTGGTGTGGGTTGTGGTCGAGATTGTGCAACAGAGGTTCTGTATTTTGGAGAGTCTAGTGCACCCCTGTGGAAAAGAGAAACATTTCTAACTGTACATGCAGGTCATGTATCTCAGAGTAAAATGAGTAGTCTCTAGACTCAAGGTGTAATCGTCTCCAGGAATCAATTAGGCCCACCTCTGTTGCCAGGACATAAACACCTTTGCCATTCGTGTCACAGGGGAGTTGCCCAACGGAGGGTGGGAGCAGTCAAGGTTCAAACCAGCTATTCAATGATAGTCCCCACCGAATATTATGTTGTGTTTCAAGTAGGCATCCTAGGATTACGACATGTTAGTTAGGAATCCACCCTGATCTGAGATGGGGCATAGATAACCACAATAGTCAGGTCCCGGGCCGCTAAACAACCCAACACCAAGACATACTTCCCACGGGGTCAATCAATGCACTGGTTTTCTGGAATGGCACCCCGAGGAGTACCCACATTAGGAACCCCCCAACAAACACAAAGTACATTGTTGCATAGATCTGTCCTCACCACTGCCTTATCAATGCTGCCCCTTCAGGACCAGTAAGGTGAGTCTCCAGTAGAATAGCAATGTGAGCTCCCTGTCTTTTTAGATATGCATGTATTTTGTAGAGCTTGGCCATGCCATTCAGTCCCCTGACATCCCAACTAATGAAGCTATCACTCATGGAGGGTGCCATGGGGGGTAGAGTGAGCTGTGTTCTATGTTTGCCAGGTTATGGCCCTTATATGAATGAAAGCTAGCGATCTCAGGCGAATATGTAAACCGTGATATAGTGAAGACAGAGGTAGTTCAACAAACATTTCCCAAAAACCTAAGAACAAATCTCCAACTCCCAGCCCCAGGTCAAGAAGAACAAACGTCCCCATCCAAACCAGCAAACAGTCGTACAACAGTCGCGCAAGCATCACACGTACAACTTTCACATGAGGGGTGCCTTCAAGTAGGAGCCTCCCGGTGTCACATCTCACCATCTATGGCTACAGGAAATATCACAGTTTAGTCCTCAGGTAACTAGGACCGGAGACAGGTATCCACTTCATTTTCCCATCACCAGGCACCGCTTTCACGCATGCTCACAACCTAGTGTGCAGTGCCTGTTCATTAAACTAGTCCGCAGTTCCAGATGTGACCTGCAATAGGGATACCTCCGAGGTCCGGGAGGAGATTGATGTGTGACCAGAATCTGGGTCCTCCATCTCCCTGTTTCCCTGCTCCAATGGCGGGTGTAGGGAAATGCCTCCCTTGGCATGGTTACCCCCTAACTGTTTGCCTTTTGTTGATGCTAGTTATGATTGAAAGTGTGCTGGGATCCAGCTAACCAGGCCCCAGCACCAGTGTTCTTTCCCTAAACTGCACCTTTGTTCCCACAATTGGCACCCCTGGTACCAATGGCCCTGTGGCCAAGGAAGGTTTCTAAGGGCTGCAGCATGTATTATGCTACCCTGGGGATCCCCCACTCAGCATATGCACGCTCCCGCATGTGTGTGCTGGTGGAGAGAAAATCCCTAAGTCGACATGGCACTCCCCTCAGGGTGCCATGCCCACATCCCACTGCCTGTGGCATAGTTAAGTCACCCCTCTAGCAGGCCTTACAGCCCTAAGGCAGGGTGCACTATACTACAGGTGAGGGCATAGTTGCATGAGCACTATGCCCCTACAGTGTCTAAGCCAAATCTTAGACATTGTAAGTGCAGGGAAGCCATAAAGAGTATATGGTCTGGGAGTCTGTCAATTACAAACTCCTCAGTTCCATAATGGCTAAACTGAATTCTGGGAAGTTTGGTATCAAACTTCTCAGCACCAAAAATCTACACTGATGCACATCTTAGAGATGTCCCCTCTATACCAGTCCAAGCACCAGTGTTAGGCTGACCAGTTGCTGCCAGCCTGCCACAACCAGACGGGTTTCTGGCCACATGGGGTGAGTGCCTTTGTCACTCTGTGGCCAGGAACAAAGCCTGCACTGGGTGGAGGTGCTTCTCAACTCCCCCTGAAGGAACTGTAACAACTGGCGGTGAGCCTCAAAGGCTCATGCCTGTTGTTACAGTGTCCCGGGGCATCCCAGCTAGTGGAGATGCCTGCCTCTCCGGACACAGCCCTCACTTTTGGCGGCAAGTCCGGAGGAGACAATGAGAAAATCAAGGAGGAGTCACCCACCAATCAGGGAAGTCCTAAGGTGCCCTGAGCTGAGGTGACCCCTGCCTTAAGAAATCCTCCATCTTGGTTTTGGAGGGTTCCCCCAATAGGAATAGGGATGTGCCCCCTCCCCTCCGGTGAGGATGCACAAAGAGGGTGTAGCCACCCTCAGACAGTAGCCATTGGCTACTGCCCCCCAGACCTGAACACCCCCCCCAAAGTCAGTATTTAGGGGCGACCCTGAACCCAGGAAATCAGATTCCTGCAACCTGAAGAAAGAAAAAGGACTGCTGACCTGAAAGCCCCACAGAGACGATGGAAATGACGACTGACTTGGCCCCAGCCCTACCGGCCTGTCTCCAGACTCAAAGAACCTGCACAGCGACGCATCCAGCGGGACCAGCGTCCTCTGAGGACTCAGAGGACTGACCTGCACCTAAAGGACCAAGAACCCCCCGAGGACAGCGGCTCTGTCCTGAAACAACAATACAAGCAACTTTAAAGAGACTCCAACTTCCCGTCAGAAGCGTGAGTCTTCACACTGCACCCGACGCCCCAGGCTCGAGTTCAGGACAACCAACACCGCAGAGAGGAATCCCAGGCAACTCCAATGACATGGACACCATGAGTCGACATCCCTGCACCCCCATGGCGACACCTGCATAGAGGATCCAGAGGCTTCCCCTGACTGCAACTGCCTGGTAACAAAGGAACCCGACGCCTGGACCAAGCACTTCACCCGCAGCCCCCAGGACCGAGAGGAACCACCTACCAGTGCAGGAGTGACCAGCAGGCGGCCCTCATCCTAGCCCAGTAGCTGGTTGGCCCGAGGTGCCCCCGGTGCCCTGCCTGCATCGCCAGAGTGACCCCCGAGTCCCTCCATTGCTTTCAACGACAACCCCGACACCTACTTTACACACTGCACCCGCCGCCCCTGTGCCGCTGAGGGTGTGTTTTGTGTGCTTTTGTGTGTCCCCCCCAGTGCTCTACAAAACCCCCCTGGTCTGCTCCTCGAGGACGCATGTACTTACCTGCTAGCAGCAAGGAACCGGAGCACCCCTGTTCTCCATAGGTGCCTATGTTGTTTGGGCCCTCCTTTGACCTCTGCACCTGACTGGCCCTGTGTTGCTGGTGCTGTGGATTTGGGGTTGCCTTGAACCCCCAACGGTGGGCTGCCTATGCCCAGGAGACTGAACTTGTAAGTGCTATACTTACCTGAGAAACTAAGCAAAACTTACCTCCTCCAGGAACTGTTGATTTTTGCAGTGTCCAATTTTAAAATAGCTTATTGCCATTATTACCAAAACGGTGTGTACTACTGTTTTAAATCAAAGTTCTATACTTACCTGTGTGAAGTACCTTACAATTTATGTACTTCACTAAAATGTGGAACTTGTGGTTCTAAAAATAAATTAAGAAAATATATTTTTCTATATAAAAACCTATTGGCCTGGAGTTAAGTCTTTGAGTGTGTGTTCTCATTGATTGCCATTCATTCAACAGATGCTTAACACTGCCCTCTGATAAGCCTACTGCTTGACCACACTACCACAAAATAGAGCATTAATATTATCTAATTTTGCCCCTATCAACCTCTAAGGGGCACCCTTGGACTCTGTGCACACTATCTCTCACTCCTGGTGGACTTGGGAACAATGGAGGAGAGGCGCATTATCCTCACCTATAGACTGGACAGGGCCACAATCACTGAGCTGTGTTCCCAATTGCTATCTGTCAGCCCACCGGGACCCCTCCCTCTTGTGCAAGTCCTATCTGTGCTCCATTTCCTGGCAACTGGCTCCTTTCAAGCGACAGTGGGCTTGGCAGCAGGAATGTCTCAGCCAATGTTTTCAATCGTGCTGACCAGATTGTTGTCTGCCATGATTAAACACATGCGCAGCTACCTTATTTTACCTTGTTTCACCCAGGTGGAGGATTTGGCCACAGTGAAAGCTGATTTCTATGCAATGGGACATATCCCCAACATTATTGGGGCTATTGATGGTACACATATTGCATTTGTCCCCCCCACCCCCGGAGAAATGAACATGTGTTCAGAAATCGAAAGAGCTTTCACTCCATGAATGTGCAGATAGTGTGCATGGCGGACCGGAACATCTCCCATGTCAATGCAAAGTATCCTGGGTCTGTGCATGATGCCTTTATCCTGAGGAATAGCAGCATTCCATATGTGATGGCTCAACTCCAGAGGCACCTGGTGTGGCTAATAGGTGAGCCCTGGTTCCCACCCAGTTGGTGTTGGTGTATGGGTATGGTGTGGGCCCTAAGGGTTAGTGTGTGTGGCTAACAGTTGTCCCTCGATATTTTCAGGTGACTCTGGTTACCCCAACCTCTCATGGCTACTGACCCCTGTGAGGAATCCCAGGACAAGGGCAGAGGAACGTTACAATGAGGCACATGGGCGAACAAGAAGAATCATAGAGAGGACATTCAGCCTCCTGAAGGCCAGGTCTTGTTGCCTCTATCTAACAGGTGGATCCCTGTACTACTCACCCAATAAGGTCTGCCAGATCTTCGTGGCATGCACAACCTTGCCTTACGTCGCCAAGTGCCGTTTCTGCAGGAGGATGAGGCTGGAGATGGCCGTGTGGCCGCAGTGGACCCTGTGGACAGTGAAGATGAGGAGGCAGAGGATGAGGACAACAGAAGTGCACTAATATGACAATACTTCCAATGACACACAGGTAAGACACTTCATTGACAGTTTTGTGTTTGACATTGTCACTGGCAGGCTGATTTTCCCAATTCTATGGCCACTTACTGTACCCTTTGGCATATCTATTTTCAGATATTTATGCCCCACTATCTCTCCTGGTGTGTTGACTGCAGCAAATTACAGGTCATTCCTATGTATACATTACTGTACAGTTGTATTGAAGTGTTTAAAGCTTGTTAAACAAATACATAGTTCAATCATTTCACAGACTCCATACTTTTATTTATTCAAATGGTGTTTATTTAAGTGCCAATAAGTAGAGGGGGATGAGCAATGGGTTGGGGTGATGGTGGAGGAAAATCCAGGATAGAGTCCAGTCTATGTGGATCACAGGTGCATTGTTCAAGGGGGCATAGGAAGTGGAGCAATGGCACTTCAAGGTGAACAGGGTGACTGAGTGGGACACAAGGGTGACAATCAGGAGAGTCTTATTCCTTGGCGGGGTTCTTGGCAATAGTCTCTGGCTTCTGCCTGGACCACAGGGACCGTTTGGGGGTGGTTCTCCTTCTGCAGGGGGAGGGGTGCTGGTGGCCTGTTGGTCCTGTGGCTGGGCCACCTGTCCACTAGCAGCAGCAGAGGTGGAAGGCTGTTCAGTGGCTAGGCTAGTATAAGGGGCCCACTAGTGTGCCACTGCCTCCCTCATGGTGTTGGCCATGTCAGCCAGCACCCCTGCAATGGTGACCAGAGTGGTGTTTATGTCCTTTAAGTCCTCCCTGATCCCCAGGTACTGCCCCTCCTGCAGCCACTGGGTCCCCTGCAACTTGTCCAGTATCTGGCCCATCGTCTCCTGGGAATGGTGGTAGGCTCCCAGGATCTTTATGAGTGCCTCCTGGAGAGTCGGTTCCCTGGGCCTGTCTACACCCTGTCACACAGCAGTCATCCAAGCTTCCCTGTTGTCCTGTGTCTCTGTCCCCTGAACCGTGTGCCCTCTGCCACTGACCCCAGGACCCTGATCGTCCTGTGTTTGTGGGGTGGCCTGTGGTCCCTGTAGTGGTGGACACACTGCTGATTGACGTGTCCTGTGGACAGAGGTATGGGCCCGCTGGGTGAGTACTGTGCTGGTGTTTCCTGAGGTGGGGAGGCTCTGTGGTGGTATGGGACTGTGGCTGGGTAACCGACTGTCCGGAGGTCTCTGAAGGGCCAGGTTGGTCATCCAGATCCAGGCGTCCAGAGCTGCTGTCATCACTGTGGGTCTCTTCTGGGGGGGACTGGATGTTGCTGGCACCTCCTCTCCGGTGACGTTGGGTGGGGGTCCTGTGGGGATGTAAATGCAGTGTTATTGTTTCTGGGTGTGACATCTTGTGCATGGGTGTGTTGCCCTATATGGTTGTTATTGCCCTGGCAGCTTTGCCTTGTGTGAGTAGTTATTTGGTGGGCTAGGTGATTCTCTCTAGTGTGCATGCTTTAATGATGGGTGTCCATGCAAGTCTGTGATGGGGGTACATGTATTGGTGTTACATGCAGGGCTTGGTATTGGGAGGGGTGGGTTGTGATGGTGGGGTGTATGGGTAGGGGTGGAGTGATGGGAGTAAGGATGGGGATATGTGATGGCATGCAGGTGGGGGGGGGGTGATAGTAATAGAGATTTGACTTACCAGAGTCCAGTCCTTCTCCTACTCCTACCAGGCCCTCAGGGTGCATGATTGCCAAGACTTGCTCCTCCCATGTTGTTCGTTTTGGGGGAGGAGGTGAGGGTCCACCGCCAATCCTCTGTACAGCGAGTTTCTGTCTTGCTGCTGTGGAACGCATCTTCCCCCTTAGGTCATTCCACCTCTTCCTGATGTCATCCCTTGTCCTGGGGTGCTGTCCCACGGCGTTGACCCTGTCCACGATTCTCCGCCATAGCTTCATCTTCCTTGCAATAGATGTCTGCTGCACCTGTGATCCGAATAGCTGTGGCTCTACCGGGATGATTTCCTTCACCATGACCCTTAGCTCCTCCTCTGAGAACCTGGGGTGTCGTTGTGGTGTCATGGGTGTAGTGTGAGTGGCGTGGGTGAGGGTGTGTGGGGTGATGTGTTGGGGTGTGTGATGTAAGGTGCGTGGTTGGTGTATAGGTGATGGTGGTGTGTGGCTGTGGTCTTGACTGTGGTCTTGCTATCTCTCTTTTGGTAATTGTTTTTAGTCGTTAAGGGTTGTGGGTAATGTGGGTGGGTGTTTTATAGTGGTGTGGGTGTGGTGTGTGTATGGGTGTCAGGTGTGTGTTATTCAAATTGTCCAATGTAGTGTTGTTTTGTTAGTGTGTGTATTTTGAGCTCGGCGGTATGTACTGCCAATCGTTTAACGCCACTGAATGTTCGCCGCAGTGCTTCGTGGGTCACAATGTTGTGGGAGTAGTTCTGTTGGCATAACGGTGTGGGTTTTGCTACTGCCAGTTTATCACTTGCCTTTGGGCTGGCGGACATGTGTGTGTGGCTGTATAGTGATGGATTGCTATGTGTGTGTCACAATATGGTTAGCGGTAATCCGCTGCGGCGGCGGTATGTTGGCGGCAGTCAGCATGGCGGTAAATGGTACTTACTGCCGATGTCATAATGAGGGCCTTTATCCCTTCAAGATATGCACATGATAAAATTGGACCATTATACCAAGCGCAAATCATATCCTCTGACATACTGCTCTTCTGACGAAACTAAACACAATGGAGTAGGGCTATTTTTCCCATAGGTATCTTAATTTTAAACCAATTTACCAGGGGCGACTGGTGTTCAAGGGCTAAGGGGCTGCCCCTCTAGCCTTTTCTGGCCTCTCTAGTGAAGCATATATTTAATTACATGATGAAAGTAAAACATTTTCTGCACAACATTTTCCGAATGAAAGTTGTGCACTTTGAAAAGCCCCACTGCGCTTGCGTCAGTATGTGGCTGAATGCTGCACAGTAGGGCTGACAGGGCTTGCCCACGCAAAGCCCTTACGTTTTCTCAGAACGCAGTGATGTCCCTGGCTTATATCCTCCTCCACCAGAAGCCCTGATAGTAAACAGCCTGGAGCGTTTTTTGTTCAGCCCGGGTTTCTGAAAACTTCATGTCACTCCGATATTTTTATCCACCCTTTACTATTTACTCAAATGGTGCGGTGTGATCAGAAGGGTCTAAGTACCAGAGGTCACTTTATATTAAAAGAATGTGGCATTGTGCAAAGAAAATCCCCTTTTCCTGCATTACAAGCAGTCTGTGGCAGAGAAATGGAATAAATACAATAAATAACTCCATCCAGGGCTCTCTGGGAGACAGGAGTGTGACCTGAAGACATCAAGTCATAAATATGCCAAAGACAACCCTGCACACAAGTAAGTTGGAGCTCTATCTTTTTTACAGACCATAAGAAACAAATTTGTTCTCTCAGCTCTCCTCTCCTTTCACTGCCTCTGTAGGTGATTTCGTCTCTCAAAGGCAGTAATGGTTCCAGTAATTTATCATGGCTAGTTATGCTTGTTTTATTTCTTCTGCAGACTAACGACGTGATATGTTATATTAAACATTTAATCCGCAGCTCAAATAAACGTGTACCTTTTATCACTAAAACTTCTTCATCCCAGCCGTCTAACATTCACTGACATAGAGCCCACTCTTTCCCCCATTCCTCACGCAGTAGAAGTGGATGCAAGCATGAGTAACTTGGTGTCTTGTCTTGGGTAATGGTAAGTGTTATAATGCTAATCTTATGTTATCTTTATGGTACTGAGACCCCTTGCCACACTAACCTCCCCCACTGTGATGCCCCAGGCCCTGGCTGCAAATCGCTGGCTCCTTTAGAAGTGGAGGTGCTGCATTTGTTCCTTCATGAAATTGATCCAAAAGACGAGCATAGTTCTTGTTCCCTTGCAAAATTGATCCAAATATTGGATTCAAGCACAAAGGGAGAATATGTGCTTACAGTAAAGGCATTTATCTGCTGTATGGCCTTAAAATCATCATGCCCTTAGAATTAATGCCAAAAACATGAATTGATATGCAAACAATGGATATTAAAAAGTGATTTAGTTACTCTTATTTCACATGTTTTAATTAATGTTGCTTTCACCAAGAGAGTTAGCTGTTTCATCATGATCTGTTTCTGTCTTGCCTAGTGCACACTTTGATTCGTGCCAGGTGTTTATGAGGGGCTTTCATTGAGAGTGCTGGTGCTGAAGGTAAAGCAAAGTGCCTGTCAGTGTGTTGGTGTCTTCACAAAGCACACAGAACAATGGTCACGTTTTCCAGTTACATTTGACATTTAGGGCCAGATGTATCATGAAGGCCTTTTGCGATTAGGAAATAGCGATTTTTAAGAAATCGCTATTTTGACTCGCAAAATGGCATGTATCACATTTGCGAATCGGTAATAGCGATTTCTTAAAAATCACAAAATCGCTATTACCGAATCGCAAATTGTGATACCAGCCTGTTGGCCCATATCTGCAATTTTTGTTTGCATTTCCAAAATTGCGATTTCTTAACGAGAAATCGCAATTTTGGAAATGCAAAACCCCAGGGTGCTGGGGGCCTTAGGCCCCCTCTGCTGCACCCCAAAAATATTTTTGGGGACATGTAAGGGCAAAAGGGCATGTGTGCTTTACATGTACATTTTAAAAATGCATTTAAAATGCATTTTTACATTTTGCACATGGGTACCACCAGGCTCAACCTGGTGGTAAATAGCGATTCCTAAATGCCCAAATCGCATTTAGGAATGGCTTCATACATGTGCTAAGAAATCGCAAATAAGGAATCCTTATTTGCGATTTCTTATTTAGAGAGTCGCAATTTGCAACTCTCTAAACAGGGTCACAATTTTAAGGAATCGCTATTTTAGCTATTCCTTAAAATTGCGTTCAGAATGTCTTTCTTACATTCTGAACTGGCTTTCTGCATTCGCAAACGGGCATTCGCACCGTTTGCGAATGCAAAAAACCTTGATACATCTGGCCCTTAGTGTAAATGTGTGTGAAGAGGATGCACAGAGCTCATAATATTTAGAAGGCAAAAGGAAATAAAGTGCTTATATGTGAATGAGTGCAATGTATGTTTGGGGTGGTAAAATGAGGGAGATGCAGGCAGTGCATTCAGGGGAGAGTGAAAAGAGGGTGCTGAAGAGGAGAGAGGAGGTTGAAAATGTGCAGATGGATGAGATGTGAAGAGAAATAGGGCAAACATATCTAACTTTAAAGAACAAATAACTGAAGGCCCTACTCCTTCCGCAGGCCTCAACAATATCTAATTCATAGTCTCACAATTTCAGAATTTAAACATTTTCAATGTTAATTATTTATAACTAATCATTGTTGTTACTCATTTACCTTCCACAGCTAACAACCATTGACAAAGCCAACTGTACTGACAGGCTTTACGTGATGTCAAATGTTGTGTTATATTTCTGGATGCAATAACATCTCATTTTGCATTTTCCCTTTTAGAGAGCCCCCACTTTTTTCATCCCACTTAAAGACCTGTCTGCAAATATTTCTGTATGACTGGTTGCAGCCAGCAGTTGTGTGTGCTTCCTGATGCCCGGTTAGAACATATTCTTCCAACGTTGACGCCGCATGGAGTGCAAGACAGTGGGTAAACACACACTTTAAAGGGCCTGAAGTTGTTGCAGTGTACAATTCGCACATTAAAGTAAAGGGTGAATGTATTAATGCAGTAAGATATGTGTTTAATATTTCAAGACTATTCATTCCCACTGCTTTATAAACCTTGCTTTCTCACTAAATTTATTTCCTTTTATATGGAGCACTTTTCAATCTTTTTTCTATTTTTTCTTGGGTGGAGGACCCACCCTGGACCCCACGTTTGTTCACTGAGCTTGCTCGCTACATAAAAGTCATACCCAGACTATTACGCCCCACCACTTTCAAATGTCACCAGCCGCCCCTGCAATGTACCACAAAGCAAATAAGAAGGGCAGGCACGCTATTGAAACTGTCTTCTTGGAAAACAAAAAGCCACCATAGCCACAGTATATGCACAAAATACAGGCCGGTATAGTTTTTTTTATTTAATTCCTTAACACATTATGGGGTTTTGAACCTAGTCATCTAATTGTCAACACTGACTTCAGTTTAGTGTGTGATGCATTCCTAGACAGATCAGGAAACACTCCTATTCAGGAGCATCCTAAAAACAGCAGAAAATTCTACTTACAAATTTGGGACTGACAGACTCTTGGTGGGAACAACATATGCATATAGTACACTACACATTTTTCTCACACATTCATAGAACCTACTCTACAATTTACTATGCTCTGGTAAGCAACCTATGGGGGTCATTCTGACCTCGGCGGTAAAAGGCGCTTACCTCCGGTCAGAAGACCGCCATAACACCGCCGCGGCCGCGGAAAGCCGCCACGGTCACTCTGACCCACAACGGCCAAACCTCCAAAAATCCGACCTCCACTGCAGGCCGCCACATCAGCGGGCAGCGATAAACTGGAGATGACCAAACCTCCACCGTCACGCCAACAGAAATACGCCCATGCCATTTCGACCCACGAATCAACGCGGCAGGCTTTCCAACGCGGTATTCCATTGGCGGTACACACCGCCGCGGTCAAAATACACACACAGCACCAAAACACAGGCACATTGGACAATTACAAATACACACACCTGCTACACATACACAACCCACTCCCACACAATCAATCAACTATAAAACACACCCCCACATCACCCACAAACCCCTACGACCACAATTACTGAGAGAAGGAGAGAGAGACACAGCAGACAATCCATAGCAATACACACTGAGGCACACTACACCATCACACACACCACATAGTAGCACAAAGCACCACACACCAACATACTCATCATCACATACACCACCCCACACCTCACCCACACCACCCCATGGCACCCCAAAGGCACCCACGCTTTTCGGACCAAGAACTCCGGGTCATGGTGGAGGAAATCCTAAGAGTGGAACCCCAGCTCTTCGGCTCACAGGTGCAGCACACCAGTATAGCTAGGAAGGCGGAGCTATGGCAGCGGATCGTGGACAGGGTCAACGCGGTGGGACAGCATCCCAGGAATAGGGAGGACATCCGCAAACGATGGAACGACCTACGGGGGAAGGTCCGATCGATGGTCTCCAGGCACAACATCGCTGTCCAGAAGACTGGCGGCGGACACCCACCCACCCCTCCCGAATTTACATCATGGGAGCAAGAGGTCTTCAACATCCTGCATCCTCAGGGCCTCGCAGGAGTAGCCGGAGGAATGGACTCTGGTAAGTCCAATCTCAACTACTATATCCCCCCGCCCCACCAGCATGCCAACCCACACCCCCACCCTCACCTCCAACCCCCCAGCACACATCCTCCCTGACAATGTCTCACCAGCACAACCCACCCATCCCAACACCAACTCCTGCATGCCAACACAATCCATGGACACCCATCACCCAAGCATGACCACTGCACTTACCCCCCCCCCCCCCACTAACTACCCTCACAACACCTCCCTCAAGGGAATGCCTGCACTGGGGGACGAGGGCACCCATAACACGCACGCCATTGCACACACAGAAACAATAACCAAACTCTCTTACCCCATGCAGGACCCGAACGCCAACACACCAGCCAGGAGGGTCCAGAAATGTCCATCCCACCCCCGGAACAGGCCCACAGTGAGGACAGCAGCTCTGTCGACACTGAACCTGATGACCAGCCCAGACCATCGGGGACCTCTGGGCAGTCGGTTCCCCTCAGGCAGCCACAGGCCACACCAGACCCGACCCCCTCTGCCAACACCAGCACAGCTCCCACCCAGCGGGCCCATGCCTCTGTCTCTAGGACACGTCAATCAGCGGTGTGTCTGCCACTACAGGGCACCCAGGCTAACCCAACACCCCAACAACAACAGGGACCTCGGGGCAGTGGGAGCGGGCACACCGTCCAGGAGACAGAGGCCGGGGGAAACCGGGCAGCTCGGAGGGCTGCTGTGCGACAGGGGGGGGAGGAGAGGCCCAGGGAACCCACTCTCCAAGAGGCCCTCACCACCATCATGGGGGCCTACCACCACTCCCAAGAGACGATGGCGACGGTACTGGCCAGGTTCACGGAGATCCAGGCACAGCAGGAGGAACGCAACATGGGGTTCAGGGAGGAGCTGAGAATCATCGGGACCGCAATGGGGACCATCGTCCTGGCCCTCAACAGGATAGAAGACGCGTTGCGGGACCATGTGGCACCACACAGGGCCCCTGTCACTAGCCCGGACCAGGAACAGCCTACCACCTCCACCGGCGCTAGTGGACAGGAGGCCCCAACACCACGACAGGCCACCAGAACCCCACCTCCTGCTGAAGAACAACCACCCCGTAAGAGGAGCCTGAGATCCAAAAAAAAGACAGAGTAGGATGTCAAGACCCCCTCCAGCAGGACATACCCCCTGAACTCTTCCCACTGTCCCACATTGCCACCCTGTCCAACCATGAACTGCCTCTGCTCCATCCTTCCACAGGCAAAAGGACAATGCACCTGTGAGACTGAGAACTGGACTCTGCCATGGACATTACTCCACCCCCACCCATCACCCTTATAATCACATGTACCAATATCTAGCACTGTAAATAAATCACATATTGCACACAAATCAGTTTGGAGTCATGCTGTATTATTAGCAAATGTATTACATATTACTGTTCAATATCTGTTCTGTCAATTAGTGATGACAACATACCAATGTCAATACGCTGTAGTTCATGGGCAAACCAAGCAGAAGTCAGGCACTGAGTCATACAGCACTGAGAAGGGAAGGGAAAAACAAAAATTACCCAAAAAGATCTGGTGGGAACTACAGAAAGTACAGATGCAGGAGGCTATAAGCAATTGTGAAATGGCGTGGGTGATTCTTACCTGGGTGTTACTGGAAATACTGTTGTATCACTCTGTCCCTATTGTCTGTGTCGTCCTCTGAGTCTTCCTCCTCTTCACTCTCCACAGGCTCCACGGCTTCTACAACACCACCATCTGGACCATCCTCCTGCAGGAAAGGCACCTGGCGTCGCAAAGCCAGGTTGTGAAGCATACAGCACGCCACGATGATATGGCACACCTTCTTTGGTGAGTACATTAGGGATCCACCGGTCATATGCAGGCACCTAAACCTGGCCTTCAGGAGGCCAAAGGTTCGCTCAATCACCCTCCTAGTACGCCCATGGGCCTCATTGTAGCGTTCCTCTGCCCTTGTCCGGGGATTCCTCACTGGGGTCAGTAGCCACGGCAGGTTGGGGTAACCAGAGTCACCTATTAGCCACACATGTTGTCTCTGTAGCTGCTCCATCACATAGGGGATGCTGCTATTTCGCATCACATACGCGTCATGCACTGACCCTGGGAACTTGGCATTTACATGGGAGATGTACTGGTCAGCCAAACAGACCACCTGGACATTCATCGAATGATAACTTTTTCTGTTTCGGTACACCTGCTCATCATCTTTTGGGGGTACCAAAGCCACATGGGTCCCATCAATGGCACCAATGATGTTGGGGATATGTCCAAGGGCATAGAAATCACCCTTCACTGTAGGCAAGTCACCCTCCTCTGGGAAAATGATGTAGCTCCGCATGAGTTTCATCAGGGCAGACAACACTCTGCTCAAAATCTTAGAAAACATAGGCTGAGACATTCCAGATGACATAGCCACTGTGGTCTGGAATGACCCACTTGCCAAAAAATGGAGGACTGACAAAACCTGCACCAGAGGGGGAATCCCTGTGGGTTGGCGGATGGGGGACATCAGGTCTGGCTCCAGCTGGGCACACAGTTCATGGATAGTGGCACGGCCAAGTCTGTATCGAAGTATTATATGGCGTTCTTCCATTGTCGACAGGTCCACCAGCGGTCGGTACACGCGAGGATTCCTCCTTCTCATCGCAAGTTCCAGCGGACGGTGCCTAGGAAGGACAACATGGAGCACAGAGTCAGCCAAACCACAGGTACGTACAGACAGCTTGCACAGTTAAAGAATGGCAATGGGTTGAAAGGCGTGTATGTGTGGCAATGCAAGGCCTAGGCCTGTGTGTCGCAGTCAAAATTAAGCCATGTAGGCCCTTGAAATGGCGGCTGCCTGACCTGTGAAGTGGGACAATGGGATGTGAGGTCAATGCGCTGGCGGGGCACACCGTGG
This sequence comes from Pleurodeles waltl, assembly GCF_031143425.1. Taxonomy (NCBI): domain Eukaryota; kingdom Metazoa; phylum Chordata; class Amphibia; order Caudata; family Salamandridae; genus Pleurodeles; species Pleurodeles waltl. Next base: position 325,100,323 of record NC_090445.1, on the reverse strand, counting down.
CGGTAGGCGGTCGAAGACCGCGGCGCAAAGCCGCATTGGTTAACATTGAAGCCTATGGGTTTCAGGAGCCAATGACGAAGTGCGCCGGCGGTCGCGGTACGCACCGCCGCGGTACGCACCGCCGCGGGCGTGACCGCCATTTTCTATCTGCTTAATCACTCGAGACCTGATCATCCACAGGAGAGGACCTATACTGCAAGTGCTGCTGTGACCTCGGTCTGGAAGATACAATGGCTGCTGCGACTGGGGAAAGGGCCCCTGCCTTCACGTCTGAAGAGTTGGAGAAGCTCGTGGATGGGGTCCTCCCCCAGTATGCGCTACTCTACGGTCCTCCAGACCAACAAGTGAGTACACCGGGTGCACATGGAATGGGCTATGCCTGTGTGGATTGGGGTGGATGTAAGTTGGTGGGGTGGGGGGCGAATGAGGAGTGCAACGCCCGACATATGAGAGCATGTGCCATATGGCAAAGTTGGTGGGGGGGGCCAATTACATCTAACATGCAGGTCATTGATGATTTCCTCCTTTCCACCCTGTACATGTCAAATAGGTCAGCGCCCATCAGAAGATCGAGATTTGGCGTGCCATCGCCAAGGAAGTCCGGAACTTGGGGGTCCACAACAGACAGGGCACCCACTGCCGCAAGAGGTGGGAGGACATCCGCCGCGGAACAAGGAAGACCGCAGAAACACTGCTGGGGATGGCCTCCCAACCTAGGAGGGGTGCCAGTCGCACCATGACCCCCCTGATGTCCCGGATCCTGGCGGTGGCCTACCCTGAATTGGATGGGCGCTGTAAGACATCACAGCAGACACAAGGGGGTGAGTATCAGCACATTCTCCTATCTTTCTGCGCAGTGGAGGCGTATGGGTGGGGGAGGAGGGCTGTGGGTGACATTAGGCCAGGGCGCTTACTGTAGTGTAGTCCTCTCCCTTAGGCATGGCCCTGTGCCCCCAGCCCCCACCTCGGTAGGGTGACAAGTACAGCCATTGAAGGTCCAGCATCTCCCATGTGCGCGTTTGACGTCTCTTGGCCTGTTGTCTTAGTCAGTAGTACTGAGTAGTGTACCCCGAATGCGCGGCTTAGTGCATTAGGCACCTGTGTCTGTCCTCTCCGCCAACGGTGTTGACATTGCATGCACTCAACCTGGTCTTCTTTTTTCTCCCCCCACCCTTTCTCTTCATCTTCTTGTGCATGTGTGCATTAGCATCATCAGGCGGAGGAGATTTGGCATCGGAGCACGAGGGAGCTGCAGGACACAAGGCCCCGGTGGGCCCAGGAACAGACACCGAGGGCACCAGTGATCCGGAGGGCGAGGGGAGCACCACGACGGGGACCGCTGGTGAGAGCAGCGAAAGCGACACGTCCTCGGATGGGAGCTCCCTAGGGGTGGCGGCAACATCCGTGCCCCCCGCCTCTACAGGTACAGCCGCCACCCAGCGCACCAGCCCCGCCCTCCCAGCAGCCCCTCAGTCTTCGCTCCGTGCCCGTTCGCCCAGGAAGGCGCGCGTCTCCTTCGCCCCAGGCACCTCAGCCCCTGCCCCTGTTGCCCCTGCTGCCCTCAGTGCGGAGCTCATTGACCTGGTAAGGACGCTCATTGTTGGGCAGACGACCCTTTTGAATGCCATCCAGGGTGTGCAAAGGGAGGTGCAACAGAGCAATGCGTACCTGGAGGGCATTCATTCGGGTCAGGCTGCCCATCAACGAGCGTTCACTGCTCTGGCCTCAGCACTGACGGCAGCCATTGTCCCTGTTTCCAGCCTCCCTCTTCTTACTGCCTCCAGCCTTTCTCTGTCTCCTGTTCCTCAGCCTATCCCTCCCTGTGACGTCTACACTCACACCTGCATGCACCCCAACATCAGCCAGTGCTTCCATCACCACCTCACCCTCCAGTACAGTCCACACTCGTGCAGTCACCACCCCCACTGCCATTTACACGTCCCCTGTGTCCTCTCCCACTGTGTCTGTCACCCCCTCTTCCAAGACACACAAACGCAGGCAGCCACCCACCCAACAGCCATCCACCTCACGACAGCCTACAGCACCAGCACCTTCACCCAATGACAGCACACCTGACTCTCCTACAACCAACTCCTCTACCTCCACTTCCATCTCCACTTCTCCTACCCTTTACCTTGGCCCTAAAAAACTTTTCATGGCTAACCTTGACCTCTTTCCCCCCGATGAGCTCCCCCACCCATCTTCAAAGAGTCCCAAGAGCACCGCAGCCACCACCAGCCCAGCTTCGGGTGTCACTGTTGTGCATGGGTTCTGGAGCCCACCCTTTGCCAGCAGTGACACATCGATCAGCAGCAAGGACACGTCCAGCCCCCCCCCGGCAAGAGGACCCGCAAAAACAAGGGCCGCCGTGCGAGGACCGACAGGGCTGCCCCCAAGGAGCAATGTGCGGCCACTTCACCACCCACACCATCTAGGGGAGGCAAGGGCCCGAGAGCCCCATCAAAGGAGCGGAAGGGCAGCAGGAGCGCGGAGAAGGTGGACCCCACATGCCACATCCCAGCTGGGAAGGAGGACACTAAGGAGGCCAGGAGTCCGTCCCCGAAGGGTCCAGAAACGTCACGGTCTGAGGGCGACTGAGCAGGGAGTCCAGGCCAGGTCTGGCTCCCTTGACCTGCTGGATGAGCACCGCTGAACAGGGCTCGCCGTGGAGAAGAGCACCGCTGATCAGGGCCCGCCGTGGAGAAGAGCACCGCTGAACACGGCCCGCGGTGAAGAAGAGCACCGCTGAACAGGGCCCGCGGTGAAGAAGAGCACCGCTGAACAGGGCCCGCCGTGGAGAAGAGCACCGCTGAACAGGGCCCGCCGTGTAGAAGAGCACCGCTGAACAGGGCCCGCCGTGGAGAAGAGCACCGCTGAACAGGGCCCGCCGTGGAGAAGAGCACCGCTGAACAGGGCCCGCGGTGAAGAAGAGCACCGCTGAACAGGGCCCGCGGTGAAGAAGAGCACCGCTGAACAGGGCCGCTGAACAGGGCCCGCCGTGGAGAAGAGCACCGCTGAACAGGGCCCGCCGTGGAGAAGAGCACCGCTGAACAGGGCCCGCCGTGAAGAAGAGCACCGCTGAACAGGGCCCGCCGTGGAGAAGAGCACCGCTGAAAAGGGCCCGCCGTGGAGAAGAGCACCGCTGAACAGGGCCCGCGGTGAAGAAGAGCACCGCTGAACAGGGCCCGCCGTGAAGAAGAGCACCGCTGAACAGGGCCCTTCTTCTCAAGCACCGCTCCGCTGGGCCCTTCATCTCAAGCACCGCTCCGCTGGGCCCTTCTTCTCAAGCACCGCTCCGCTGGGCCCTTCCTCTCAAGCACCGCTCCGCTGGGCCCTTCATCTCAAGCACCGCTCCGCTGGGCCCTTCTTCTCAAGCACCGCTCCGCTGGGCACCGCCGTCTCGAGCACCGCTCCGCTGGGCCCTTCATCTCAAGCACCGCTCCGCTGGGCCCTTCTTCTCAAGCACCGCTCCGCTGGGCACCGCCGTCTCAAGCACCGCTCCGCTGGGCCCTTCATCTCAAGCACCGCTCCGCTGGGCCCTTCATCTCAAGCACCGCTCCGCTGGGCCCTTCTTCTCAAGCACCGCTCCGCTGGGCACCGCCGTCTCAAGCACCGCTCCGCTGGGCCCTTCATCTCAAGCACCGCTCCGCTGGGCCCTTCTTCTCAAGCACCGCTCCGCTGGGCACCGCCGTCTCAAGCACCGCTCCGCTGGGCCCTTCATCTCAAGCACCGCTCCGCTGGGCCCTTCATCTCAAGCACCGCTCCGCTGGGCACCGCCGTCTCAAGCACCGCTCCGCTGGGCCCTTCTTCTCAAGCACCGCTCCGCTGGGCACCGCCGTCTCAAGCACCGCTCCGCTGGGCCCTTCCTCTCAAGCACCGCTCGCTGGGCCCTTCCTCTCAAGCAGCGCTCCGCTGGGCCCTTCCTCTCAAGCACCGCTCCGCTGGGCCCTTCATCTCAAGCACCGCTCTGCTGGGCCCTTCTTCTCAAGCACCGCTCCGCTGGGCACCGCCGTCTCAAGCACCGCTCCGCTGGGCCCTTCATCTCAAGCACCGCTCCGCTGGGCCCTTCTTCTCAAGCACCGCTCCGCTGGGCCCTTCATCTCAAGCACCGCTCCGCTGGGCCCTTCTTCTCAAGCACCGCTCCGCTGGGCACCGCCGTCTCAAGCACCGCTCCGCTGGGCCCTTCATCTCAAGCACCGCTCCGCTGGGCCCTTCATCTCAAGCACCGCTCCGCTGGGCCCTTCTTCTCAAGCACCGCTCCGCTGGGCACCGCCGTCTCAAGCACCGCTCCGCTGGGCCCTTCTTCTCAAGCACCGCTCCGCTGGGCACCGCCGTCTCAAGCACCGCTCCGCTGGGCCCTTCATCTCAAGCACCGCTCCGCTGGGCCCTTCATCTCAAGCACCGCTCCGCTGGGCACCGCCGTCTCAAGCACCGCTCCGCTGGGCCCTTCTTCTCAAGCACCGCTCCGCTGGGCACCGCCGTCTCAAGCACCGCTCCGCTGGGCACCGCCGTCTCAAGCACCGCTCCGCTGGGCACCGCCGTCTCAAGCACGCTCCGCTGGGCCCTTCCTCTCAAGCACCGCTCCGCTGGGCCCTTCCTCTCAAGCACCGCTCCGCTGGGCCCTTCCTCTCAAGCACCGCTCCGCTGGGCCCTTCCTCTCAAGCACCGCTCCGCTGGGCACCGCCGTCTCAAACACTGTTTATGGTTCACTGTGCCCACCATGCCTCCTCCTTGACCAGTGGAGACTGTCATCCACCTGATGGACTGTGGCTTTGCACTCCCCAGGATGGTACAGTGGGCAGCCCACCCACTGTAGAGACATTGAGAGACTGTGGCTTTGCACTCCCCAGGATGGTCCAGTGGGCAGCCCACCCACTGTAGAGACATTGAGAGACTGTGGCTTTGCACTCCCCAGGATGGTCCAGTGGGCAGCCCACCCACTGTAGAGACATTGAGAGACTGTGGCTTTGCACTCCCCAGGATGGTACAGTGGGCATGGTGGCTCCTCGTGGATCTGGCGTCGTGGACTCATGTGGCTGGGGTGCCCCCCCCTTCCCTTCCCCCTGAGGTGCCTGTAGTTTTTACATCTGATGCCCCTGCAGTGTTCTCTCCAAAGGACTCAGGTCTCCTGTGTGGGCTTTGCCCTTGTTTCTCAAAACTTTGGCCCACGGACATGATGAATTCGTAGGATGTGCAGGACTTGTTACTTCAGTTATACACTGATGTGTATGTCATTTGTTTTCTTGTGAATATCTTTCATGGTTGTACGATATTTTTCAGGACCTTTTTGGTACATAAATATTTATTCCAAATTTGATTATGTCCTAGCATTTTTCTGGGGTGTTTGGGTGGTGTCACTGTGACTTGTTGCTCTGCATTGGTGTGTACATAGTTGGGGGGGGGTCGCATATGTGTGTGCCCGTAACCTTTCGTCCTCCCCCCTCCCGTGTGTCGTAGGTGCAGTACTCACCGTTGTCGTCTGCGCCGGACTTCGTACTCGTGGTAGATGAGAAGGTAGACGAGAGCAGGTAGGATGTTTAATTCGGGTTCCATGCTGTCCTCCTTCCTCCTGGAGTGCGTAGTGGTGAGCGTTTTCCCGTTCGTAGTCTGTTTCCGCTGTGTTTTTATCGGCGGTGCTCCCACCCCGGAAATGGTGGCGGATTGGTGAGTTGTGATAGTGTGGGCGGTACATTGTCTGCCACCTGGCTGGTGGCGGTGACCGCCGCGCTGTTTGTTTGTACCGCTGTGGCGGGCGGAGTGTTAAAGTGGCTGTCTGTGTTGGCGGTTCCCGCCAGGGTCAGAATTCCATATTTTTTACCGCCAGCCTGTTGGCGGGTTGGCCGCCGCTTTAACACCGACCGCCAGGGTTGGAATCACCCCCTATGTCCACAGTTTATGCCACCAAAATACATCCAATTACAAAATCAGACCATGCCATCATTGATCTGGTGTTAACTTGGGACATACGGTCAACTAAAATGACAAATGGATTTTCCGTGCTGTGTTGAAAAGTGAACTAAAAGAACAAATCCTTGACTATTTCCATTATAACAACTCAGAGGATGCTGATATGGCATGACTCCCAGGCAGTCCTTAAAGTGAATTGTACAGGAGTGGTATCCAACTTTATAAAGCTGAGTCGTGTGGAACACACACTACTTGAATCAGAATTAGCCAAGATTGAAAGAGAGAGCATAATGAGAACCTAACTAGATCTGTAAGCAAAATGTCATGTCCTTGAGAGGTAAATTAAATGCTATAGATATGAATAAGACAGTACTTACCATATTTAAATTTAATAGAATCTCTTATGATGAACAAAGTGGGCATACATTTTATCTAGGCAACATAAGACAAAAATGAGAGCTGAATTCTACTGGGGATATACATGACTCGACTGGGCAAATTGTTGTTACAGAAGACAACAAATTAGAGATTTTTTCAGAGTTTATTACCACCCTATATAAAAAAGACATCTTTTCAGAGGAACAACAATTGAACTAATTGTAGTCAATTTGTCTTATGCAACCCACTAAAGAACAAAGGGAGGACATTGAGACTCCCATCACAGAGGAAGTGGGTAACAGCAGCTATTAAAGCACTTAGGGGCAGATTTAAGAACAGTGGTGCTGCACATAGTGCAGCACCACTTTCCTTGTGCCCCTTAGCATCCCACTACTGCCACTATGTGTGCGCCGTATTTAAAATATGGCGCACCATGGGGCAGGGTAGGGGTAATAGCGTCAGAATTTCTGACACTATTCATGTACTGTTCAGGGTTAGCGCCAAATTGTTGAGCAGTTAGGCTTATCAGAGGGTAGTGCAAAGCATTTGTTGTACACACACAACAATAGAAGAAGCACACACTCAATGACTAAACTCCAGACCGGTTTTTATATAGCAAAAATATATTTTGTTAATTTATTTAGAGAACCACAAGATTTAAGTTGCAGGTAAGTACATAAAAAATAAGTATTTCACATATGTATCAATACCACTTTGATTGGAATTGTTAAGCTGTACAGTTTTTGAATAAATGGCAATAATCTGTTTTAAAAGTTGACACACTACAATTTTCAGAACAGTTCCTGGGGGGTAGAAAAATGTGTATGTTGTGCAAGTAAGTACAACACTTACAGTTTCAGTTTCTGGGGGGTTAGGAAGTCCACTGGTTGAGGTTCAGGTTACCCCCAAACACCCACCACCAGCAACCTGGGACCGGCCGGGTGCAGAGGTCAAAGATGAGGCAAGTTTAACATGGGCTCCTATGGAGAGTGGGAGCGCTCGGTTTCAGATATGCTGGCAGGTAAGTAACCATGTCTTCGGAGGGCAGACCTGAGGGGTTTAGAGGACCTCCAGGAGGACACAGATAGGCACACAACTCACACCCTCAGCGGCGTGGGCACAGCCGGGTGCAGGGTGCAAACAGAATGTCGAGCTCCCAATGCTTTCTTATGAGGTGACCCCAGGGGTCACGTGGCGAATGTTGCTGCACCAGAGGTTGGGTTCTCCAAGGCCTGGGGGCTGCGGGTGCAATGTACCTTTTGGCGTCGGATATCTTATTTCGGAGCTTCTGCAGTCGGGTGGTCCGCTGGATTCACACCACAGGTGTCGTTGTGGGGGACAGGAGAGGTCAAACCAGGGTGGGCACTTGCTCGGAATCGCCTGGGGATCCTCTCAAACCAGCTGGGCCACCTGGACACGGGTTGTGGGCATCAGGTGCAGAGTGGTCAGGACTCGTGGATCTGGGGAGGCTCTAGAGCCCTTAGATGTAGTTTCTTCTTCGACAGGGCCTCTGCCCACAGACATTCTTGGTCTTCTGTGCTGCAGGCAGTCCTCTGGAGGCTTGGCAAAGGTCACTGGACACACAGGATGCATTGTTTACTTTTGCAGGTTCCTTGAAGCAGGATACAGGCCAGTACGGCTAGGGCCAAGTCAGATTTTGTCTTCCCTCCTCTCTGGAGGGGCTTCAGCTTACTAGCCCTTCTTCTTTCTTCTTGTGAGGTCACCATGAATCTGTGGACGTGGATTCAGGGGAGCCCTTAAATCCTGGATTTAGGGGCGTTACATGGGTCAGGGGGCAGTAGCCAATGGCTACTGACCCTGAGGGTGGCTACACCCTTCTTCTGTCCACTCCCTTTGGGTAAGGGGTTCACAAACCTAACCCTATTGGTCTCTATCCTCCAAACTAAGAAGGAGGATTCTGCAGGGAGGGGGTCACCTCAGCACTGGACACCTTAGGGGTGGTCCTAGCTGGGGTGGTCACTTCTTCCTGCTTTCCCTAATTTTCCCGCTGGACTTGCTGCCAAAAGCAGGGCTTTGTGTGGGGGTCGAGCAAATCCATTAGCTGGGGTGGCATGGAACATTGTAACAAGAGGCCTGAGCCTTTGAGGCTCCCCGCCAGGTGTTACAGTTCCTGCAGGGGGGGATGTGAAGCACCTCCATGCAGTGCAGGCTTTGTTTCTGGCCACCAAGAGCACAAAGGCTGTCACCCCATGTGGCCAGAAACTTGTTCCTTAGCGGCAGGCTGGCACAGACCAGTCAGTGCTGCACTAAAGGCTTGGGTAAAATATAGGGGGCATCTCTAAGATGCCCTTTGGATGCACTGTTCAATAAATCAAACACTGGCATCCGTGTGGGTTTATTGTGCTGAGAAGTTTGATACCAAACTTCCCAGTAGTGAAGCCATTATGGAGCTGTGGAGTTCGTATTGACAAACTCCCAGACCATATACTCAATATGGCTACACTGCACTTACAATGTCTAAGAATGGACTTAGACACTGTAGGGTCATATTCCTCATGCAGCTCATCTGTGGTATAGCGCACCCTGCCTTAGGGCTATAAGGCCTGCTACTGGGGTCACTTCCCTATGCCACAGGCAGTGGTTTGTGGGCATGGCACCCTGAGAGGGGTGCCATGTCGACTTTGCCTTTTTCTCCCCACCAGCACATACAAGCTGCAAAGGTAGTAAGTATGTGCTTGGTCAGGGGTCCCCCACGGTGGCATAATATATGCTGCAGCCCTTGAGGACCACCTTCCCTGGCCACAGGGGCCTTGGTACCATGGGTACCTTTTACAAGGGATTTATGTGGGGCCAGGGGTGTGCCAATTGTCTAAATAAAGGTACAGATTTTGAGAAAGAACACTGGTGCTGGGGCCTGGTTAGCAGGATCCCAGCACAGTCCGAATCAAAGTTGGCATCAATGTCTGGCAAAAAGTGGAAGGGGATAACCACACCAACAAGTGCTCTTTCCTACAGCTGGGAAGAGCATGGTATTACAACATGTAACTATTTGAGTGACCAAAACCACATATGGTACACCTGCTCTCATTAAACAACAGCCTTGATCGTTCAACATCAAATAACTTACTTTTGAAAGTAATCAAAACACTGGACGAATCAAGGAAACTGGTACTCCCTTCAAATAACACGCCAGATTGGCCACTGAAGCATTACACATCCCATGCAGTGTCACCTATTCATAAGTCAATGAATGGCCAAGCGAAGTTTCACATTTGTTTCTGCTAAGAAACCCTTCTTTCTCCCTACCTACATATCTGTAATTGAAGGCCAAGTACCACAGATTGTGGTTGAAACTGTCCCCCAAAGCTTCATACTTTCCTACCAGTAAATGTTTCAAACAGGATGTGAATTGAAACGTTGAAATTGGCAATAAGATCACCCCATGAATCAACTACACTGCTGATGGTGTCTCAGCTAGTGTAAAAGGCAACTTTTCAATATTTCACAATGTATAAGTGGTGTATTTCTTTGCCATTAATTGTTGCCTGCATGTTAAATTAAAAGGCAACAACAAGTATGTTGCGTTCAGGTGCTTCAAGGGAACGTGATTTGATTTTAAAATCCGTAGTGTCCAACTCAACTGCATTATCTATGTAAGCTTACTTTGCCCATGATGTAGGAAAGACATGTCATTGTGTACGATAATAATTGCAGATGAGACAATGTTATTTCAAGTTTAAATACAATTTGACAATATATGCATTCCATTATCAACAATAGCCAATGCTTTTTCAAAATTAGCCTGATCAATTTGCCTTAAATGAGCATTTCCTTCCATCGGGGAAAGATTCAAAATTTCATTATCGGCAGCATAAATTAATCGTTTAGAACATGGTGACCTGGAACTTAATGAAATCTTGCAAATCCCTGTCATAAGAAAAGGGAAAAAGATGTTCTTTTTGCTGCAAAGTGGAATATTGTAACCATTGCTGGCATAACGCTCCTGTGCTATAGGTAGTTGTTACGACTCAGTCGTCCCATTTCCAGGGGGCGCTGTAAGGGGACTGTCAGAAGCCTGGGAATCACCTTGAACACCTATCTAGAGTCCCTTGCTGACTCCTGTTTGTTTCTCTTTTCTCCATGTTACACTTGTGTAGGACTACATTTGCTTCTTGGGACTGCAAATCCCATAATGCACAGCTTGGTAGTCAGGAAAACCCGGATTCTGTTTCCCATTGTTTTCAATGGGAGAAGTCCAGTTGCTCCTTTTCACTGGATCCTCTCCTCCAGGACTTGCAAGTGTCTGAAACCACACACACCTGAAACCTCTCCTGTGCAGCCCAGCTTGGAACTGCTTATAAGCAGCCATTTCCTCAAGCTCCCCGTCGTGCATCGGACTTCAATTCCTTTGTGTTACAGACCCCTTGTCGGATGGTGTTCCAGTTTTGTTCCTGTTCTGTTCCAGCCTGATCCTGTTTCCTGTTTCTCTGCCCTGTTCCTGATTGTTCCAGCCAGAGTCTGCTCCCTACTTCTTAGCCTTGTACCTGTTTGTATCTTCCAAAGCCTGCTCCCTGTTTCTCTGCCATGCTCCTGCCTTGTTTCAGCCTGAACCTTCTCTCCGTTTCCCAGTCCTGTTTACTGCTCATTTCCTACTCCCTGTATTCCAGTCCTGTCCTTGCCTGTTCCAGCCAGAGCCTGTTCTCAGTTTCCCAGTCCTGTCTCTGTCTGTCCCAGCCAGAAGTTTGCGCCCTGTTTTCAAGTCCTAGACCCGCCTTTGCTTCAGCCTGAGCCTGAGCCTGTTCCTAGTTCTTGCCTCTGCCTCTTTGTTTGTTCCCTTCTGTTTCTGTTTCTTCTTGGTTCTTTGTGTCTGGTAAGTGTTCTATCAGTCTTCACCAGTGTATACGTGTCCTCCTGTGTACTGGGGTTGGCTCCTGGTTTCCAGGAGGCAATTCCAGCCCCCATCCTTGTCCAGTGTTATACGTTGTATATCGTGCCTAACAGTGACAGTGTACTATTGCTGTTTTCTCAGGAATCGCCACTGTGTTTCCAGCTGGACCCACAAGAGCGTGTCCTGTGTATGTAAGTACTATCCTTGTTTGTGCTCTAGGGTCCAGAGACAGAATCACTTCTGCTGCCTCCTTTCTATGGGGCTGGCAGGGTGACTATCTGTAAGAGCAAACTGCATAGAGGCATTGAGATTCCCTGTCACTGTGGGAGGTTCTGCGCCTTACTCTGTGTACAACCCCAGTGTGTTTGTCCACTGGTAATCTGTTTCCTGTTTGTTCACACAAGGGTTGCTCTGCTTTTACTTTCCTGTTTCCTGTGCCTGTCCATAGCTGTCGTTTCCGTGTATGCCTTTAGCTGCTCCTCTGTACTACCTCTTTACGATATTCGGTGACCTCAAGGGATGTCCTGATCAGACCCTCCCGAAACCGTGACAGAATGCACGACCCAAACATTTCAAGCTCCCCTGGCAGTAAAGGCACACACAAACCTAAAGGGCTTTCCTATCATGTTAAGACACCCCTTTCTAAGCCTATACATTCTCTGAAATCCTCTAAAAAAGACCTTAGTTTAAAGGATAGACTTGTTAAAGAAAACCATAACTTGCAAGTTCAGTACTATACTGAGTGGCTTGCTAATCTTTCAATGATAGACTTGTCGCGCCGCACCGCGCGGCGCGAGCTGAGCGTTCGGCACAAGCCGCGCGTTCGGCTCGGGCCGCGCTTCGCGTCCTTAAGACGCGGCGCGCCCGAGCCTTTCCTGCACCCTACGAGGCCCCAGAGCTTACTTGGGGCCTCGCTCTGTTCTCTCCCTCCGTTTATGTTAGTATCTCCTAACCCCTCTTACCTGTTGTGGCTTCTTTCTTCTTTCTTCTGTCTTCTTTCTTTTTGGGTCTGTTTTTTGCACTTTCCTTTATGTCTTTTCCCCTTCCCAGGTTACCCTTGTCTTCCCAGCATTCCTCCTTCCCTATTCTCTATGGTTTCTATCCTATTCTATTCTATCTACTTTTCCCTATCCAAGATGGTGTCCTTTTTCTTCCTGTGGGTCACTTCCTGTTTTATGGTATTTAAGGGTGGTTTTTTCTTCTCTTCATTGCGCTGCAACACTCTCTGTTCAGATGGTGTCCTCGCTCCTGATTTCCTAGCCTTTGGTTCTGGAATTCGCCATTTCTGTGTTATTAACGTCAGTTCTTTTTGATTCCTGTTCCTCTGTTCTTGTTTTCAGGAATCCTCTGTGAATCTTCTCTTGGAGGTTTTTTCCCCTTCTTCTGAAGGGGTTTTTTCCCTCTGGCGCTACTTTCTTTAGGTCACGGTCTGTTCTTGGCGTTCCATTGCCTACAGCACCGTGGCTACCAGAAAGAGTCGCCCCTTTTTGGGCCAAAGCCGAACCCTCAAGATCCACGCCTCAAGATCTGCAAACTCCAGGCGCAAGCAGCACGTGAGTCGTGACAGATTGCAGCGCCCAACCATTCCGACGTCTTCTAACACCATGGAAGACACTGTGGTAGCAGCTGCAGATCCGGATCATTCTCTCCTGACGACAATTCAACAACAAGCTCAAGAAATACAACAACTACGTAGTGAGAATGCTGCATTGCGACAGGCTTTGGCTTTCCGTAGTGGTGACGTTCCGACGCTCTCCGCCTCTACCCATCGTTTTTCTGGGGAGCCAACCCAACTGCGTGAGTTCCTTGATTCCTTAACAGTTTACTTCGCCTTCCGACCCACCCAGTTCTCCCAAGACAGAACAAAAGTGGGATATCTCATCAGTGCCTTATCCGGTCCTGCCTTGGCCTGGGCAACCCCGATGGTATCATCTAACGATCCGGTATTGTCGGACTATTCGGCCTTCGTGAATCGCTTCAAGCAGATGTTTAGTCGTCCAGGATTGGAGGCTTCAGCGGAAGAAGCCTTATGCGATATTCATCAAGGCTCACAAGATGTACTTCAATACATAACACGCTTTCGTCAGCTAGCAGCAGAGACCACCTGGGTGGAACGTACTTTGGTGACTTTGTTTCGTAGAGGACTCAAAGAGGAAATAAAGGATGAACTAGTACATTCCACCAGAGTGGAAGATCTTCGTGGCCTGATGGATCAAGCCCTTTCCATCGAGTATCGCCTTCAGGAACGGAGAGCAGAGAAGAGAAAGAGTAGAGGGTCTTTCCAACCAAGCACTTCACGAGTTTTTCCGCATCGTTCTGAGGAACCTCGCCCTCCTGTCAGAGACATCGAAGGAGAACCCATGCAGGTGGATACAACTCGAGGCCCTCTCTCCGCTAGCGAACGAGAAGATAGACGAAAGAAGGGGTTGTGTTTGTACTGCGGTTCTGCCGGCCACATGCTTCGTACCTGTCCAGTACGTCCTTCAAGGCCATCGGGAAACGCCACTTCCCGTCCTCTGTAAGAAGGGAGGGGACGGGATTAGCAGCTATACCTTCCATCAGTTCCTTTAATGACAATACTACATCCTTGTTCATTGTACCAGTCATGTTACAATTACCTGATGGCCGTCAAGAGAAAACTATGGCACTACTAGATTGTGGAGCTAGTGGAATTTATATGGATAAGAAGTGGGCCACTACTCAACAAATTCCTATACAACCTAAGGAGATTCCCGAACAAGTACACACGGTGGACGGATCCTTGATATCATCAGGTCCAGTTGATACTACTACCCTGATGCTGAGTTTACAGATCGGTAACCATCAGGAACACATCTCCTTTGACCTTATAACTTCCCCCAATCATACCATCATTCTTGGAATCCCGTGGTTCATCAGACATAACCCATATGTGAACTGGGCTACCCGGACGGTTTCCTTGTCCTCACAGTTCTGTCACGAACACTGTTTTGCTTCTGACAAGTATTGGTCACCCAAGAGATCAATAATCACGGAAGGTACTACCGGTTCGACCATTAATACAGTCCAAGGAGTTCCTGAACACTATTTGGAGTTTCAAGACGTATTCCAAAAACCCTCCAGACTAGTGTTACCTCCACATCGAGATTATGATTGTGCTATTCCCTTGGAACCTGGCACTATCGTTCCTTTTGGAAGGATGTATTCCCTCACGGAAACTGAAAAGGAAGTACTAAAGGAGTACTTGGAAGAACATATTCAAAGTGGTCTTATTGTTCCATCGTCTTCTCCGGCCGGGGCTCCCCTCTTTTTCGTGCCCAAGAAGACAAAGGATCTTCGCCCTTGCCTGGATTTTAGAGGCCTGAATAAGATAACTATTAAGGATCGATATCCTTTGCCTCTCATTAGGGACATTTTAGAGGCAGTCAGAGGGGCCCAACGGTTTACCAAACTAGATCTACGGGGAGCCTACCACCTTTTACGCATTAAAGAAGGAGATGAGTGGAAAACGGCCTTTAGGACTCCATTTGGTCACTTTGAATACAGAGTAATGCCCTTTGGTCTTACTAATGCCCCCGCAATCTTTCAGAGATTTATGGACTCTGTGTTTTCTGATCTCCTGAATCAGACAGTTGTCATCTACCTAGATGATATTCTTATTTATTCTAGAAATCCCGAACTCCATTCTTTCCATGTGAAACAAGTCCTTCAACGACTCCGGGCACATCAACTATTTTGCAAACCCGAGAAGTGTGAGTTTGACAAGACGGAAGTCAAATATCTGGGTTATCATTTAAGTCCCACAGGCGTAGCTATGGATCCAGAAAAAGTACAAGCTATTCTAGATTGGCCTTCTCCATCTTCTATTAAAGAAACACAATGTTTTCTAGGATTAGCGAATTTCTATCGGCAATTCATCGCAGACTTTGCAAAACAAACTAGCCATATAACTCACACTTTAAAGAAGGAAAGTCTAACTAAAGGGTTTGTCTGGACTAAAGATGCCGAAACAGCCTTTCAGGACTTAAAGAAAGCATTCACGCAAGCTCCCATTTTAAGACATCCAGATACCAACAAACAATTTATTGTCGTCACCGATGCTTCTGAAAAGGCCATTGGAGCCGTCCTACTCCAACAACAGGAGGATGATGGTCTTGAACATCCTGTTTTCTATCTGTCTCATATACTCTCTATTGCAGAACAACATTACTCAGTACTAGAAAGAGAATTGTTGGCTCTGAAAACAGCTTGTATAGAATGGAGACAATTCCTGATGGGTTCCAAGGAGCCCTTTGAAGTGAGAACAGACCATCGAAACTTACAATGCTTACGAAATTTCGTATGCCAAAATAGTCGTCAAGCTCGTTGGGCCTTCTTCTTCAGCCAGTATGATTTTTACATTACACATATTCCTGGCTCCCAAAACATTCTGGCTGATGCTCTGTCGCGTCGTTATCCAGATTGTACACCTGCCCCAGCTCAACATCTACTGGAACCTAATAAGATCATTGGGGTAGCTCAGTCTTTTCTGGAGGAGGTACAACGAGAATACTCCAATCTATCTGATGACGAAGTAGAGAACTTAAGGCCTCTATTACACAAGAGACAAGGCTACTATTATTATCAAGATCTGTTATTCATCCCTACTAACAGAGTTAGAGAAAAGGCATTACAAATGTGTCATGATTCACCGGTTGCTGGTCATAGAGGCATTAAGGCCACACAAGAACTGCTATCACGATTTTTCTGGTGGCCTACTTGGAAACTGGATATTGAAACATAAGTTCAGGCGTGTCCCACATGCGCTCAAGTCAAGATTCCCCGAACCAGACCTGCAGGATTACTCCAGCCTTTGCCGGTTCCGCCAACTCCATGGCACACCATCTCTACTGATTTTATGTGTTCGTTACCACCTTCTGCAGGAAACCGGGTAATCATGGTCACTGTGGACTCTTTTACTAAGATGGCTCATTTCACTGCTCTGAAAAAGCTTCCTACATCCCAAGAACTAAGCCAGATATTCATCGACCACATTTTCCGTCTTCATGGACTTCCTCATACCATTATATCTGATAGAGAACCTCAGTACATTTCCCGGTTTTGGAGGTATTTTTGCAAGACACTTAATATCAATAGAGCTCTGTCATCGGGCTTCCATCCCCAGACCAATGGACAGACAGAGCGTCTGAATCAAGGCCTTGAACAATACCTTCGTTGTTTTTGCAACTCTACTCAAAGCAACTGGAACACTTATCTTCCTATTGCTGAATTCTCTTACAATAATTCAGTCCATAGTGCCTCCAAGACCACTCCTTTTTTCTGTTCTTATGGTTTTCATCCTACCTCTTTTCCTACTTTTTCTCGGTCTCCCACTCCCTTGCCCGCTATTACTTATTTTTCCAACCGCCTTCTACAAATCCATAGACTGATTCGATCCAATCTTTTACACACCAAACGATATATGAAGAAAGTAGCAGACAAGAAACGTAGGACCACTCCGGACTACCATCCACAAGACAAAGTTTGGCTTTCTTCTAAATTCTTACCCTCACGTCTCTCTCAGAACAAGTTCACACCTCGCTACTACGGCCCTTTCCGTATTCTCCAGTTGCTTAATCCTGTCACTGTCCGTCTTCACTTGCCTCACACGTGGAAGATTCATCCAGTCTTCCATGTCTCCCAACTCAAACCTTATGTGCCTGATCCTTATTCCCGTCAGTTTTCCTGTCCTCCTCCTGTCTTAGTGGATGATGTTCCTGAATATGAGGTTCAGGAAATTTGTGACTCCCGACTTTTTCACAAACGTCTGCAGTATCTGATTCATTGGAAGGGTTATCCTCTCAGTGAATGTTCTTGGGAAGATGCATCTTCTGTTCATGCTCCTCTTCTGATTCAGCGCTTTCACCGTTTATTTCCTTTCAAACCAGGGCCTTTGGGAGGGGGGCCTACTGTCGCGCCGCACCGTGCGGCGCGAGCCGAGCGTTCGGCACAAGCCACGCGTTCGGCTCGGGCCGCGCTTCGCGTCCTTAAGACGCGGCGCGCCCCGAGCCTTTCCTGCACCCTACGAGGCCCCAGAGCTTACTTGGGGCCTCGCTCTGTTCTCTCCCTCCGTTTCTGTTAGTATCTCCTAACCCCTCTTACCTGTTGTGGCTTCTTTCTTCTTTCTTCTGTCTTTTTTCTTTTTGGGTCTGTTTTTTGCACTTTCCTTTATGTCTTTTCCCCTTCCCAGGTTACCCTTGTCTTCCCAGCATTCCTCCTTCCCTATTCTCTATGGTTTCTATCCTATTCTATTCTATCTACTTTTCCCTATCCAAGATGGTGTCCTTTTTCTTCCTGTGGGTCACTTCCTGTTTTATGGTATTTAAGGGTGGTTTTTTCTTCTCTTCATTGCGCTGCAACACTCTCTGTTCAGATGGTGTCCTCGCTCCTGATTTCCTAGCCTTTGGTTCTGGAATTCGCCATTTCTGTGTTATTAACGTCAGTTCTTTTTGATTCCTGTTCCTCTGTTCTTGTTTTCAGGAATCCTCTGTGAATCTTCTCTTGGAGGTTTTTTCCTCTTCTTCTGAAGGTTTTTTTTCCCTCTGGCGCTACTTTCTTTAGGTCACGGTCTGTTCTTGGCGTTCCATTGCCTACAGCACCGTGGCTACCAGAAAGAGTCGCCCCTTTTTGGGCCAAAGCCGAACCCTCAAGATCCACGCCTCAAGATCTGCAAACTCCAGGCGCAAGCAGCACGTGAGTCGTGACAAGACTATTATGTTATTTGTGGCTATGACCCCCAGTCCCTGTCTGTAGAAGAATTACAAGGACGTAATGAGTTTTTGCAATATCTATTAGCTGAAGCCAGTAAGAATGTTCGTAACCGTGGAAGTGCTTTTGCTACCTCTGCACAAGACATTTACTCTCAAGAAAAGATGGTTAAATCCTCACCTCATGCTAGTGCATCCCAAATTCACTTCCAGGACTCTGTCAAAACAAAGAACCCTGACACTGTTCAAGAAGCCACACTAGGGATTCCCTTGTTTTCTGTTGAGTGCTTTAACCCATCTAGGCCAGTTTCTCAGAATTCAAAGTGCAGTGCTGACTCTTATAAAGACCTTTCAGTCCCTCAGAGCTTTCAAGTCAGCAGGCTAGACCCTGTATCTAAGGGATCAGTAAAAACTGTGGGATTCCTTAGTTCAACTCAAATGGCTTGTGCTCCTCCCAAATTGGATGACAGTACATCAGTCTCAATTCCGAAGTGTTGTGCTGACTCGTGTAAAGATCTACCAGTCCCTCAGTGCTTTCAAGTGAGCAGGATAGAACCTGTATCAAAGGGATCAGTAAAGACTGTGGGATTCCTTAGTTCAATCCAAAAAGCTTGTGCTCTTCCCAAACTGGATGATAATATACCAGTCTCAATCCCTAAAAGCTCTGCTAAACTCTTTTCTATTCTGAGTGGGTTTGATAACAATATGGACATACACACACTAAAAGAGCAGTTTTGGCAGATTAAAAGGCAGATATCAGACTTCTATGATGAATATGTGGTAACATACACAAGAAATCTTGCACATGGGCTCTTTTCATCAATGCATATTTCACTGTTGGCAGAACCAGACATTCTGTTTATCTGTAAGGTAGAAGAAGTAACAGAGCAGCTGATGGAAACTACTGTAAGGCAATTTGAAAACCTGAAAAAAGAAAATGATCACCAGCTTTCGCTTAAAGAACAGTATGCTACCTCATGTGCCTCTCCAAAGACTGCTATAAAGCAGATTTTCCCTGCTATGAATGAATGTCAAGAAACTGCTCCAGTTATAAATATATCAGCCTCTTCTTCAGACTCTCTCTCAGCTTGTAGTTTTCCAGAGAATATCCCTGTGCAGTTGACTGAATCTCTGACATCTCTGAGAGATTTGACACCTCTTGATTCAAAGGATAGATCAGAGTCTTCAGAAGGAAGTGTCTCAGCCCCTCTATCAGAACAAAGAAAGCCAAAGGAAGAAGAGAGTTCTGATGCAGACTCCAATAGCTGCACCTTAAGAAACCAAGATATGACTTTACTGGAGATTTATGGCAAGTTGTGCAACAGTGTTGAAGAATCTGAATCTAGTGATGACAGTGGTTCCTGCCTTGCCGTGAACAAACCTGCAGATAGTGCTGTTCAAATGGCGCACACACCAGAATTTTCAGATTGTGGGGATACGCCTGCTCTTTCAAACAATATCATAGAATTTTCAGATAATGAAGAGACAGTTCCTGTTTCAAGTGAATTCAAGGATTTTTCTGACTGTGAAGAAATACCCGCAGTTACTAAGATTGTAATGGACTTCTCAGAAAGTTTAAAAATCTCTTCTGTGTCAAAGCAAACCGTGGAGATTTCAGAAAAGGAAGAAAGCCAGCAATCTGAAACTAAACAGCCTGTCATAAGAAATGAGCGCCTTCTCCTAGAACTGGACACAGTTGCAGCCTCAACCACTGATCCTGACCTGCTGATCCCTGCCAATGTGCATCCTGTTTTCAGCTCCACAATTAGTGAAGAACAGATCTCTGAGCTACCGGTATCTGATCTTGATGTAAAATCAGCCACACCAACGTCACCTGCTGTGTCCCTGAAATTAAAGACTCCTGAAACCCAGCAATCTGAAACCGAAGCTCAAGTACTGAAAGATATAATATATCCCACTAAAACTAAAGACTTGAATTTGAATCTTGTATTCGAAGATCTGATGATAAGTACTGTTCTTAGTGTTTTATTGCAAGAAACCATCATCAATTCAAAGGCTAAAGCTGAAGCTTTAGATAACAATGTAGAGGCGATTTCTGAAGAGACTCCAGTTCTATTTCAATTCAAAGAACAACCTTTCAGTGTTAACAGAGCTGAAGATCAACTACCTGTAGTAGAAACGCCTTGCAAAGAAACCATTTCTGATACCACGAATACACCACAGAGCACTTGCAATGAAGAAATCTCAGTCTTGTCAGAAGATCACCCTAGAGAATTAGTTTGTGGAACTTCTACATTTTCATATGTTAATCCAGTCTCTAAAGACATGAAAACCCCTGTTGCTCCTGAATTTGATACTCCAATGTCATCCAAGATGAAAGACAATTCTGACTTTTTCATGTTTACCTTGAGAACACCAGTTACCCATGTCTCCCAAGTTTCTATGCTTTGCAAGCCTCAGACCACAATCAATGCAAATACTGCTGCAGAAACAGACATATCCTGCTTGTCGGAAGGAGTTACAGACCTTACTAATACGCCAATTATGTCCTCCAAAGAAGACAGTACTGAACAGGAAACTAAAGTCCCAAATGATACCGCCCATGATGCAATTCCAGATCTCCTTGCTCCTGAATCCACTTCACCAGAAACCAACTCCATGCACTCCTCCCGTATCAATCGAACAATAAAGAGGAAAGACATCAGAGCCCATATGGGTATTAATACATGCTTTGCTCATTGGAATATTCACCTATGGCAGGACTGTAAACTTATCAACCAAGGTTGGTGTTGGATTTTCTTGCTGTGGCTTTTCCTCTTCAACTTTTTTCAGCCAAAGGATCGCCTTCTCTTCTTGAGCAGACTGGTGGGAGGGGGTATACTGTTACGACTCGGTCGTCCCATTTCCAGGGGGCGCTGTAAGGGGACTGTCAGAAGCCTGGGAATCACCTTGAACACCTATCTAGAGTCCCTTGCTGACTCCTGTTTGTTTCTCTTTTCTGCATGTTACACTTGTGTAGGACTACATTTGCTTCTTGGGACTGCAAATCCCATAATGCACTGCTTGGTAGTCAGGAAAACCCGGATTCTGTTTCCCATTGTTTTCAATGGGAGAAGTCCAGTTGCTCCTTTTCACTGGATCCTCTCCTCCAGGACTTGCAAGTGTCTGAAACCACACACACCTGAAACCTCTCCTGTGCAGCCCAGCTTGGAACTGCTTATAAGCAGCCATTCCCTCAAGCTCCCCGTCGTGCATCGGACTTCAATTCCTTTGTGTTACAGACCCCTTGTCGGATGGTGTTCCAGTTTTGTTCCTGTTCTGTTCCAGCCTGATCCTGTTTCCTGTTTCTCTGCCCTGTTCCTGATTGTTCCAGCCAGAGTCTGCTCCCTACTTCTTAGCCTTGTACCTGTTTGTATCTTCCAAGGCCTGCTCCCTGTTTCTCTGCCCTGCTCCTGCCTTGTTTCAGCCTGAACCTTCTCTCCGTTTCCCAGTCCTGTTTACTGTTCCTTTCCTACTCCCTGTATTCCAGTCCTGTCCTTGCCTGTTCCAGCCAGAGCCTGTTCTCAGTTTCCCAGTCCTGTCTCTGTCTGTCCCAGCCAGAAGTTTGCGCCCTGTTTTCAAGTCCTAGACCCGCCTTTGCTTCAGCCTGAGCCTGTTCCTAGTTCTTGCCTCTGCCTCTTTGTTTGTTCCCTTCTGTTTCTGTTTCTTCTTGGTTCTTTGTGTCTGGTAAGTGTTCTATCAGTCTTCACCAGTGTATACGTGTCCTCCTGTGTACTGGGGTTGGCTCCTGGTTTCCAGGAGGCAATTCCAGCCCCCATCCTTGTCCAGTGTTATACGTTGTATATCGTGCCTAACAGTGACAGTGTGCTATTGCTGTTTTCTCAGGAATCGCCACTGTGTTTCCAGCTGGACCCACAAGAGCGTGTCCTGTGTATGTAAGTACTATCCTTGTTTGTGCTCTAGGGTCCAGAGACAGAATCACTTCTGCTGCCTCCTTTCTATGGGGCTGGCAGGGTGACTATCTGTAAGAGCAAACTGCATAGAGGCATTGAGATTCCCTGTCACTGTGGGAGGTTCTGCGCCTTACTCTGTGTACAACCCCAGCGTGTTTGTCCACTGGTAATCTGTTTCCTGTTTGTTCACACAAGGGTTGCTCTGCTTTTACTTTCCTGTTTCCTGTGCCTGTCCATAGCTGTCGTTTCCGTGTATGCCTTTAGCTGCTCCTCTGTACTACCTCTTTAGGATATTCGGTGACCTCAAGGGGTGTCCCAACCAAAGTCCTGATCAGACCCGCCCGAAACCGTGACAGTAGTAACCACTCCTGAGTGTTGGTATTGGAAATAACAAGGGTCTGGTCTGCTTGCTTCAAAACCCACTGAGAAGTTTAAAAAGGTGTGCTGCAACCATTTGTGTCTAATCCACACATTAACTACCCATTTGGACCTGAAAGTACCATTCTGTACCATAGAACTGAGCTATTCTTCTGTGTAATTTACAAAGAGTTGCCAAATAACAAAAGGTGCAATAGAGGGAATGCTAGGCAAATTCACTAGACCCAAGCAAGTAGTTTTCTGCACTATTCCATTCAGGAAAATCATTTATATAAGAATCAAACAGGCTCAAAATGAGGCATCTGTGCTCTGCACTTGCCAGTCTTTTGTTACCCGAACTCATGTCATTCAATATTTTCCTTTCAGTAGTCATAGCATTTTAGTGCCAGTTGGAAAATTAATGAATCTGAATAAAGTACATGTGTCTAGGTTCCGCATATTCTTCTTTGCTTGTGAAGGAGTAAGCCTATAATAATAAGACGCTGGATCTAAGGTATTATGACCAGAAAAATATGCAAACTTGTCCAAATATGTTTCAGAGCTACCCCCTGGTGGAGTCGGGCAATGTTTCCATTGTGATTAGTTTAAAACTGTACGTGGAGTACTAGCTCTATGAAAACAGTGATGGCATAGTGAGATTCACCGTCATTAGCAGAATTGCTGTACAAGTCCTCACTGTCAAATACTGTATAATATTCAAGCTCAGAGAACATAGCATCCCAATCATCGGAAAAGAACCTGGGGTAATGACATCATCCATGGCTACATTAAATACCTATGGAATCTGCAGAGTTTCAGTAGGAACAAAAATATTATAGCGGACCCTGAACCTAAACATCAAGGACTAGATAAGCAGAGACGTTCCCAAAGGAAAGGTCTCTTCACACTTTATGTGAAGACAAATGAGGTTTCAATACCTCAGCTATCAGTTCTACAGAAGAGCATTGTAGGAGATAATATCCATTTATGAGCAAGAAGCAAACAGTCACAAATCCAATCCACACAAATATGAAAAGCAATTAAACGGTAATCCAAATGTAAGACCATCTAGGGATCAGATAAGTGTGTTTCAACCAGAGAAGAAATTAACGTTCACCAGGTATTGAGATATGTGAGAAATCAGAAGGAAAGTTGTCAACATCGACAAAATAACCAGTAGTGGTCTGTGTAAAAACAGGAGCATCAACTGGTAAATGAGAACTGGTAGACATTTCCAAAGGTGGGTCATCATAAACAACTCTGTTGTTCATAGCATCAGCAGTAGACTGTAGACTTACATCTGATGTATGCCTTGTGTTTGCAGCGGTAATAGGAATCAACAAAGGTTGATTCTCCACCCTCCTCAGTTGAGGGGAAACAATATTGGTATTACGCAATACTTGGAGAGGTATTTTCTGTAGTTTAGTGAGAGGAGTTAGGGAACTACACAGGAGTCCTCGTGGCCTACTGTGTGGAAGGGGCCACATGATGTAAATTTACTTTAGCAATTGAGACAAATCTTCTGTCTTTACAACCAGTAAACAGTGGCAAAATCACAGTTCTGGTACCTTCAATGCTAAGGACTGGTACTGGTGCACGGTAAGATTGAGAAAATGCCTTCTTCATGCATTCTTCTCCTGTACTAGATCTCCAACTTTTAGAATCCTGCTTGAAGATGCTGGTTGCTCCTTCACTCCTTCAGTGGCATAAAGTTTGGAAAGTTCATTTCAAAGCTCATCTCGGAAGTCTTGTAGTTCCTGTAAGACAGCAAAATGTTCATTTATGACAAAAGGTGTGCCTGAAGGATGCCAAAGAGGACCCTAAAGGGGGTTCAGCCATCCAAAGATCATCTTAGCAGATTAATGCTCTCTGTACTCCCTACCAGTGATGTATCCAGCTGTGACCTGAACCTAATACTCAGGCTGTTTAGGATTGCTTTAAGTCATGGTACTTTCTCTCCACAATTGAATTTCTCTCAGGATGATATATAGAGGAATAATGCACAGTGTTACAAATGGGGTCTCTGGTTGGCAGTCGGTTTGCACTCTGTCCAAGCAGGGACCCTCACTCTATTCAGGGCAATGGAGAAACACACTTAGATAACCCCTGCTACCCCCTTGGTAGCTTGGCACAAGCTGTCAGGCTTAGCTCAGAAGCAATGTGTAGATTATTTGTACCAACACATGCAGTAATACAGTGAAAACACAACAAAATGGACACCACACCAGTTTAGAAAAATAGGTAATATTTATCTAATCAAACAAGACCAAAATGCAAAAAATCCAACATCCACAAGTCAAGATATTTCTTTTCAAAAGAATAAGAGTCTTACTCCATAGAAAACAATGGAAACTTTGATTTTACACAAAGTACCTGGTTTGGGTCAAAAATAAAGCTGCAAGGGCGAGCGTGCGTGGGAAAAGTCAGTGATGCGTCAATTTTCTCCCTCTCAAGAGAGTGATGTGTTGATTTCTGGACAGGGCCCCTCGGATCTGCGCCGATTCACGATGACTTTGACACCCAGGGACAATGCATGAGAAACCAATTGCACGGTGTTAGAAAACTGCGCTGTGTGGGGTCTGCGTGATTATCAACAGCTGCCAGCGGGTGTTGCCTCATTTCTCCAGCCGTGATGTGTCGATCTCCCAGCCGCAATGAAAGTGGAGCATTGATTTTAGCCCTGAAGCGGGCGGTGTGTTGTTTATCAGTCGCGTTGCAGATGGTGCGTCGAAAATTTCCCTGCGCAGCATCCTGTGCGTAGATTTCAGTCCTTGTTCTGCCAACTTCACCATTCAAGGGCCCAGGGACTGGATAGGGGACCACCTGGTAGGGCAGGAGCCTCAACAGAGAGTCTAGGTGCTGGCAGAAGTCTTTAATGGCCCTGAAACTTCAAAACAGGAGGCAAGCTCAGTTCAAGCCCTTGGAGATTCTTCTCGAGCAAGAATGCACAACAAAGTCCAGTCTTTGTCCCCTTTCACAGGCAGAAGCAGCAACTGCAGGATAGCCCTACAAAGCACAGTCACAGGCAGGGGCAGCACTTCTCCTCAGCTCTTCTCCTTGGCAGTGGTTCCTCTTGGTTTCATAAGTGATCTTAAAGAAATCTAAAGCCTGGGCTTTTGGGTCCACTACCTATACCCCTTTTTGCCTTTCAAGAGGAATGTCTCTGTTGTTTACAGGATCCTGCCTTGCCCAAGCCAGGCCCCAGACCCACACCAGGGGGTTGGAGATTGCATTGTGTGCGGGCAGGCACAGCTCATTTAGGTGTACGCGACCACTCCTCCCTCCACTCCAGCACAGGTGGCTCATCAGGATATGCAGGCTACACTGCAGTTCCCCTTGTGTTACTGTCTAGAGGTGATTCACAAACAGCCCAACTGTCAGTCTGACCCATAAAGGGAATCCACAAACAGGCAGAGTCACAGAATGGTTAAGCAAGAAAATGCCTTCTTTCAAAAAGCAGCATTTTCAAACTAACAATCTAAAAACCAACTTCCCTAACAGATGTATTTTTAAATTGTGAGTTCAGAGACCCCAAACTCGATTTTTGTATCTGCTCTCAAAGGTAAACTACACTTTAAGGATATTTAAAGGCAGCCACTGTGTTAACCTATGAGAGAGATAGGCCTTGCAACACTGAAAACTGAATTTAGCAGTATTTCACTGTTAGGAAATGTAAAATACATCAGTACATGTCCCGCCTTTAACATACACTGCACCCTGCCCATGGGACTACCTAGGGCCTACCTTAGATGTACCTTACATGTATAAAAAGGGAAGGTTTAGGGCTGGCAAATGGGTACACTTGACAAGTCGAATTGGCAGTTTAAAACTGACTGCACACACAGACACTGCAGTGGCAGGTCTGAGCCATATTTACAGGGCTACTAATGTGGGAGGCACAACCAGTGCTGTAGGCCCTTTAGTAGCATTTGATTTACAGGCCCTGGGCACCTCTAGTGCACTTTACTAGGGACTTACTAGTAAATCAAATGTGCCTATCATGGAAAAGTCAATTACACATACATTTTACACAGGAGCACTTGCACTTTGCCACCATCTCTGCTAGACTGGCTCCTCTAGTCTAGCTCCTTTAAGCTGAGCTCATGAGCCGACAGCATCTTTCTCTTTTTAATGGCCAGCCTCCTTTCTTTCATCTTAAGCTTCTCTAATTCAAGTAGGTGCGCCCTCCCTGCCTGTCTGTCCTACAACTCTTCAGGAGTCAGACCCTTGGATGACACACTGCTACCTGCCCTGGAGACCCTCCCCCCAGGCATGACAGGTACATCCACTACACCATTGTGAACACTCTGCACCTCCTCATCCTCTTCTTCCTCCTCTGTGTGCCCCCCAGCCTCCTTTGCTATCACCCAGGCCCTCAGTGTCTTTTGCAGCGCTTCCTTCCTGGTGGAGCTCTTAATGGAAAATCACACAAAGAGGTACGGGGTTCACTTATCGCTGGGGAGCTGCTGACAGGAGATGTGCTTTATCCCCCTGCCGCTCTTGCTCCTTACTAGGTGAATAAGAATTGCTAAATGCTGGGGAGAGTCAGATGTCGATGAAGGGGGAAGTTTCCTTTACGGACTAGGTGGTCTCACACACTATATAGTGTGCTTCATCATATGACCACCTAGCCCCACCCAGGTAGGACAGTGCCACCTGGGCGGACTCAACCTCACTGTTAAAAGAACAGGAAGGAGTGCGTAAATTTGTTCTGATCTGGAAAGATGTGGGATCCAGCTAACGTAGGGTATAGTTTAAAACACCTAAACAGTCATCTGTGTGAAAGTACACTTTTAATAGTGGTGTCTGTTGGTGTGGTTAAAAACAAAAATGGGACACCTCCGTGAGAACAAGGACTCACTGGGTCACCTATCTAAAAGTTGGTTGCCAACATGTTTCTGCCCTCTGTGGTGAGCCAAGGAAGGTCTCGGGCATTCGTCAGGGCCTTGGATCCCTAAGTCTCAAATTAGAAAAGGAGAACCTACTCAAAAGAATTGGAGAGAATGGAAAACGGGCCTACCTTAAGCAAGGAAATACCTTGTGGAGGCCTAAGGAAAACAAAACAAGTTAAACAAACGATTGGTTTGTGAAACACAACACTGCACAGCAAACCACACACAAACGTGACATAGAAAGTGATCATGCACTGTATATACGTGTAAGAAACAAACCTCAAACTGAAGGGAAGGGAGAAAATCTTACCCTATCCCTGAAGGCTATTAGCCACAGGTATCCAGGAGGGGGAGTGTACCCTTATTGTCACACACTAAGGATAAGGATTAAATACAATGAAAAACAAATGAAAAGGCGGTCCATACATACGGAGGGATGACTCAGAAACCGGGCGAGTGCCCGGCTGTGACTTGCGCCTTATGGTGAGCGCGTTGCTTAAAGGTAGATACCAGTAGGGATAGAACCTATGCCTGAGGGGCTAAACAATATATAGAGTGAGGACACAAGCATTGCGACCTGTTGGTGGTCAGATGGGGAGGTAAAGCAGAAGGGATGCAAAAATATTATAGTTACATCAGGAAAAAGGAGGTAAGGAAGTACAATTTAAGGGTAAAGACAGGAGTGATCTTATCTGTGCCATGGTGATCGCCAGGATTTGACTCGCAACTCCAAAGGGGATGCTCACTGTGCGCCTACTCTGTCCCCTCTCCGGACCGCTTGCAGGAATGATCCAGGGTCGGAGTGGTCTTTTAATAGCCTGAAAGATGCAGACGGCTCTAAAAACGCGCGTTCACTGCCGCTGACCCGGGCTGATTCCACGGACTGACGCGGAGACCGGAAGGGCGGTGTCAGCGTGAGGGTCACGTGACCCGGCTCTGCTCCCAGGCTGCTGGGAATTGTAGTTCCCAGCAGCGTCGGCCAGGAGATGTACTCCGTAGGAATGAGAAGGTGCAAAGAGGGAGCAGGGGATGGGAAGGAGAAGGGGAGAGGAAAGGAGAGGAAGAGAAGAGGGGGAATGGGAATAGGGAGGGGGGAAAAGGGGGAGGAAGGCTGGGGTTGGGGAAGAGAGGGAAAAGAAAAAAGAAAAGATGAGGCTAAAATCCAAAGAAAAGGGAACAAGCAGGAGGATTGGGTTGAGGGGGGAGAGAGAAGGGGGAAAAAAAGAAGACTTGGAAAGACGAGGGAAGTAGAGGAAGAGCGATAGTGAAACCAGAAAGTGGAGAGTGGAAAGGGATGGAGTGTAGAGATAAACAGGAGGGTGTAAGAAAGTGGGATAAGCGACAAGGTAGTGATAAGGGGAGAAAACAGAAGCGAATGGGAACGAGAAGGAACAAGGCAGAGAAAGGAAACGAGGAATGCCAGAAGGGGGAGAAAACAGAAGAAGGGAAAGTGCGTGTAACCTATGGAAAAAAGTGATGACCATGGTAGTACTTAGGTCATCGTATAAGTCAATAAGCTCATTTGTTGAGCAAAAACCAAGGGATCTCATCATTTAGTCCATCAGTGTCCGAGTGTAGTCTCCAGACCCAACACTGTTCATAAAAGAAGAGCTTCTGTGTCATATTGTTGGTCGTGGGAAGCAGTTGCTCAAGAACGGTCCAAGACAGATCATCTGGGGAATGGTTGCTCAGGACGAAATGATTTGTGAGCTTGGTGGCATCGCGTTTGCCGCAGATAGTGCTCCTGTGTTCGCATATCCGTGAGCCAACCTTCCTCGTTGTCATACCAACATATTTGAGCTGACAGGGGCACTTGCTCAAATAAATAACGTTCTTGCTGTTACAATTAGTGAGCGATTTCAGTACCCATGGTGTCTTTAGATCCAGGTTTATCATTGCGGATTTCTGAGTGAGCCGATATACGCTGCAGTTGCCACAAGGGTGGTGGCCTGTCGGTGGTGGTAGGCGCCACAGTGTTGTCTGTTTAGCTGGAGGTTTGACTTTGGGTCTCGTATGGACCACCATGTCACGTATGTTCGTGGCTCTTTTGTAGGCTTGCTGTGGTTGTTGAAAAGGAAGGCCTCCAGATGTCAGGATCTTCCAGTCATCTCTGATGATTTTCTGGATCCTATTGGACAGTGAGTTAAATGTGGTTACGCACACTGTCTGTTCCGTATTTGGTTTAGTTGTTCGTGGTTGCAGAAATTGGTCCCTATTGTTATTGCGTGCTCTTTTATTGGCTCTTCTGACAAGATGAGTCGGGTAATCCTTTTCTTGCAACTTGGTAGCCAGTTTGTTGGCATGTTTATAATAGTCTGTGAGGTTCGAGCAATTCCGTCGTAGACGTTTGAATTGCCCCATGGGGAGATTCTCCTTCAGGGCCCTCGGGTGAAAGCTCTGAAACTGTAGCAGGAGCTCTTAATGGGACAGGCAAGATCCTTATAGAACTGTTTTAGCTGAACAATTGTGTAACTTTCCAGTTTCCCTAACTCAAACATAGCTCAAGTTGGTGCACCTGCAGACAGAGACATGATGGCAAGTCAAGAGATGCGCCAATCTCCCAGCCGTGATGCATGTGGAGCGTCGATTTTAGCCGCGAAGACCTGGCAAGTGGTTACTCGGCTACTAATGTGGGGACACACAAAAGCTGCAGGCCCACGAGTAGCATTTGATTTACAGGCCCTGGGCACCTCTAGTGCACTTTACTAGGGAGTTACTAGTAAATTGAATGTGCCAATCAAGGAAAAGCCAATTACACATACATGTTACACAGGAGCACTTGCACTTTAGCACTGGTCAGCAGTGATAAAGTGCCCACAGTACCAAAAACAGCAAAAAAAGAGTCCAGCACACAGTCAAAACATGGGAAGCAGAGGCTAAAAAGACATGGGAGACCACACCAAGGATGCCAGGTCTAACACACAGCAACACTCAGGGTTCTCACAGTATCCCTGTAAGTCTTGGAGGCAAAAGCAGGGCCCTGGTCTGAGTGGATTGCAGCTACTGCATAACCCCCATAAAGACTTGAAAATCTTTAACAACAGTTTGAGAGTCAGCCAATAGCTGTGGCCACACCCATAGGAACCTTGAGCAAGAATCAACAACAGGTAGAACAAATTTAAACACACTGTCTGAATTTAGAGGTCCACAATGATCGAGATACATGCATTGAAGCAGTTTGTTTAAAACTAAGAGGGGTGTCTGTGGTGGGCGAACAACAGTGGAACTTGTAGGAGGCTGGCTCAGTTTATGGTGTACACATAAAGGACAATTGGCTAACAGAGCGAAGTCGAGGTTTTTTTCAAATGTGGTCAATGTGGAGTATGTCAAAGGGCTTGGCATGGGAAAAAATAATTTACAGATCATGAAGGTCATAGTTTTCGAATACAATCAAATATTACCTGTGGGACAAACTTTGTAATATATATAATATCATGCAAATGTGAACGCATATATGTGGGATGTACAATCCATCCCCTTAAAGTTAGAAATGGGAGAACATATGAGGGCAATCAAACAAGGAGCCCGAAAGGTATCCGATAGTACAACATCTGAGAATATGTG
Organism: Pleurodeles waltl; assembly: GCF_031143425.1. Classification (NCBI taxonomy): domain Eukaryota; kingdom Metazoa; phylum Chordata; class Amphibia; order Caudata; family Salamandridae; genus Pleurodeles; species Pleurodeles waltl. The sequence continues at coordinate 325,069,737 of NC_090445.1, read as the reverse complement.
ATACACATTATGCTGACCAGAATCAAAAATGTTTTGGAATAGAAAATGTACATATAGACCCCAGGGGAGGTAACAGAGAATTATATTTAAGAAGAGAATCCCTGTGGATCATGAGATTATGGGCTGTGGAAGATGGTCTCAATACGGACCCGGAACTGGAATATTTTCTAGGGACCTAGAAAGAATTTATCATGTCTATTGTCAATGTAAGATATATATATGTACTATGTAATTGGGAACTCAAAGTGACATATATTTGTAAATCATAGACTGGAGACGAGGGCGATAAATCAATAGAAGATCTTATACATAATGGGTGTACATGCATACACATGTAGAACGCAAATTAGCAAAATAGTGATTCATACTAAAGAAAATTATATAGATAATTAGGCTATATAACTATACCAGGAAGGAATATGGAGATGCAGTTTGAATGTCTACATTGACGTTAAGGGGTGACAGGCTGTTAAATCTGGGGATAATAAGAGCAATGGCGTTAGGATTCCTTACTGAGATTAGAGCAGATAGGAAGTGCTCGGGATTACACTACTCTCTTTATGTCTACAGAATGGAGACTATAAAATTAGGTGAAACGGAGAACGGACTAATCAAATTCACAGGAAACAGATTTGCTTCTAAGGAATACGACATACTCAGGTGAGGATATTGGGACATGTGTGGGACTGTTTGGCGCAAATGCCCATAAATATGATGAGCTACTAATGAGTTATAGAAATCGGGATATCACTTGAGGAAGCGCGAGCCGATTCTAATGAGGATAATGATGCTACCCGTAGTGACATTTTGGTTGGTTTCAGAGGAAGGGCGCAGCCCAACAAGAGCGTCAAAGCTAACATTTCTGAAATAAAATATAACTGCAGAAAGTACTACAGAAATCAATATATTACTCGGGGAGGCGCGAGCCGATCATAATGGGGGTAATGATGCTACTCGTAGTGACATTTGTGTTGGTTTCAGAGGAAGGGTGCGGCCCAACAGGAGCGTTAAAGCTAATATTTCTGAAATAAAATATAGGGGCTGCTGGAAGGATAGACAAGTGGGGAATGGAACTAAGGAAACGTGACTACCTCACAAGTTTCAATAATCTAAAGCGCAATTACGGGCACTATTAATAAGAAATGGGAGGAAATCTGGTTATACAAACAGACTGACAGGAGGCACAAGGCATGAACATTGAACTAATTGTGACCATATCTATATGGAACGCATAAAGGACACACAGGAGAGTGGGTGCACGTCACTATAGATGGAATAGGGTTCAATGAAGAGATCGATTAACAATCACGGAAGAAGTATTTGAGCGAGACTCTAATATGTGACTATATTGACAGCAAACTCGGATATGAGATGAATACATACATAGGAGAATTGGAGAATCACAAATGATTGGAAAAAGGATACAATGCTAAGCAAAGGAATAGCTAATAAGGAGGAAAATAATACAGCAGCGTGATGTATAAAAAGAAAAAAGAAGGACTGCAAAGGTACTTGCTATGGGTGAAGGTGGCAATGTGCCTTGATCACACTAATGAGGTGTATGTTAATCTACTAAAGTAGCACATGTGTATGCATGCACACGTAGGAAACTGTCTACAATAAATGCAAATCATTATAATTATTATTTATAAGACTTATTTGATAAGGAAAGTGGGTATTTATGCACTCAATATGATCACACAACAAATGGGAATTGAATAAGGAATGGTTGTAAGCTATGTCAGGTTCCCACTCATTTCACAGGAGGTGGATCACTTTGTTAAAAGAATGTTATTGATGTACAATGGTGGATATGCAACATGATGTATACATATTATTACAGCCCTGACAAAGTCAGGGGGGACACCCCAGATGAAACATGTGTTGGCAAGGGGTGGCTGGAATTGATGGCTGGACTTTAAACTGAAATTGTATGGCATTGGAGGAGAAATACGGATTAAACAGTGAAGATTGATAAAAAAATGGACATTGGTGGGATGTGTGCCTTTTGTTTACAAACATATGGTGTGGTACCCTATACTGAGTCCAGCCAACCCTTAATGATAGTGATAGGTGTCCAGATAGCAGAATGCTGTCTATTGGTAGCTGAGGCGACCAGCTAAAGCTTATCCAGGAGGAATGTAAAGCACTTGCAATACCACAGTGAAGAGAGGGAAAAGAAAAAAGAGAAAAGATGAGGCTAAAATCCAAAGAAAAGGGAACAAGCAGGAGGATTGGGTTGAGGGTGGAGAGAGAAGGGGGAAAAAAAGAAGACTTGGAAAGACGAGGGAAGTAGAGGAAGAGCGATAGTGAAACCAGAAAGTGGAGAGTGGAAAGGGATGGAGTGTAGAGATAAACAGGAGGGTGTAAGAAAGTGGGATAAGCGACAAGGTAGTGATAAGGGGAGAAAACAGAAGCGAATGGGAACGAGAAGGAACAAGGCAGAGAAAGGAAACGAGGAATGCCAGAAGGGGGAGAAAACAGAAGAAGGGAAAGTGCGTGTAACCTATGGAAAAAAGTGATGACCATGGTAGTACTTAGGTCATCGTATAAGTCAATAAGCTCATTTGTTGAGCAAAAACCAAGGGATCTCATCATTTAGTCCATCAGTGTCCGAGTGTAGTCTCCAGACCCAACACTGTTCATAAAAGAAGAGCTTCTGTGTCATATTGTTGGTCGTGGGAAGCAGTTGCTCAAGAACGGTCCAAGACAGATCATCTGGGGAATGGTTGCTCAGGACTAAATGATTTGTGAGCTTGGTGGCATCGCGTTTGCAGCAGATAGTGCTCCTGTGTTCGCATATCCGTGAGCCAACCTTCCTCGTTGTCATACCGACATATTTGAGCTGACAGGGGCACTTGCTCAAATAAATAACGTTCTTGCTGTTACAATTAGTGAGCGATTTCAGTACCCATGGTGTCTTTAGATCCAGGTTTATCATTGCGGATTTCTGAGTGAGCCGATATACGCTGCAGTTGCCACACGGGTGGTGGCCTGTCGGTGGTGGTAGGCGCCACCGTGTTGTCTGTTTAGCTGGAGGTTTGACTTTGGGTCTCGTATGGACCACCATGTCACGTATGTTCGTGGCTCTTTTGTAGGCTTGCTGTGGTTGTTGAAAAGGAAGGCCTCCAGATGTCAGGATCTTCCAGTCATCTCTGATGATTTTCTGGATCCTATTGGACAGTGAGTTAAATGTGGTTACGCACACTGTCTGTTCCGTATTTGGTTTAGTTGTTCGTGGTTGCAGAAATTGGTCCCTATTGTTATTGCGTGCTCTTTTATTGGCTCTTCTGACAAGATGAGTCGGGTAATCCTTTTCTTGCAACTTGGTAGCCAGTTTGTTGGCATGTTTATAATAGTCTGTGAGGTTCGAGCAATTCCGTCGTAGACGTTTGAATTGCCCCATGGGGAGATTCTCCTTCAGGGCCCTCGGGTGAAAGCTCTGAAACTGTAGCAGGAGCTCTTAATGGGACAGGCAAGATCCTTATAGAACTGTTTTAGCTGAACAATTGTGTAACTTTCCAGTTTCCCTAACTCAAACATAGCTCCAGTTGGTGCACCTGCAGACAGAGACATGATGGCAAGTCAAAAGATGCGCCAATCTCCCAGCCGTGATGCATGTGGAAAGTCTATTTTAGCCGCGAAGACCTGGCAAGTGGTTACTCGGCTACTAATGTGGGGACACACAAAAGCTGCAGGCCCACGAGTAGCATTTGATTTACAGGCCCTGGGCACCTCTAGTGCACTTTACTAGGGAGTTACTAGTAAATTGAATGTGCCAATCAAGGAAAAGCCAATAATTACACATACATGTTACACAGGAGCACTTGCACTTTAGCACTGGTCAGCAGTGATAAAGTGCCCACAGTACCAAAAACAGCAAAAAAAGAGTCCAGCACACAGTCAAAACATGGGAAGCAGAGGCTAAAAAGACATGGGAGACCACACCAAGGATGCCAGGTCTAACACACAGCAACACTCAGGGTTCTCATAGTATCCCTGTAAGTCTTGGAGGCAAAAGCAGGGCCCTGGTCTGAGTGGATTGCAGCTACTGCATAACCCCCATAAAGACTTGAAAATATTTAACAACAGTTTGAGAGTCAGCCAATAGCTGTGGCCACACCCATAGGAATCTTGAGCAAGAATCTACAACAGGTAGAACAAATTTAAACACACTGTCTGAATTTAGAGGTCCACAATGATCGAGATACATGCATTGAAGCAGTTTGTTTAAAACTAAGAGGGGTGTCTGTGGTGGGCGAACAACAGTGGAACTTGTAGGAGGCTGGCTCAGTTTATGGTTTACACATAAAGGACAATTGGCTAACAGAGCGAAGTCGAGGTTTTTTTTCAAATGTGGTCAATGTGGAGTATGTCAAAGGGCTTGGCATGGGAAAAAATAATTTACAGATCATGAAGGTCATAGTTTTCGAATACAATCAAATATTACCTGTGGGACAAACTTTGTAATATATATAATATCATGCAAATGTGAACGCATATATGTGGGATGTACAATCCATCCCCTTAAAGTTAGAAATGGGAGAACATATGAGGGCAATCAAACAAGGAGCCCGAAAGGTATCCGATAGTACAACATCTGAGAATATGTGATACACATTATGCTGACCAGAATCAAAAAGGTTTTGGAATAGAAAATGTACATATAGACCCCAGGGGAGGTAACAGAGAATTATATTTAAGAAGAGAATCCCTGTGGATCATGAGATTATGGGCTGTGGAAGATGGTCTCAATACGGACCCGGAACTGGAATATTTTCTAGGGACCTAGAAAGAATTTATCATGTCTATTGTCAATGTAAGATATATATATGTACTATGTAATTGGGAACTCAAAGTGACATATATTTGTAAATCATAGACTGGAGACGAGGGCGATAAATCAATAGAAGATCTTATACATAATGGGTGTACATGCATACACATGTAGAACGCAAATTAGCAAAATAGTGATTCATACTAAAGAAAATTATATAGATAATTAGGCTATATAACTATACCAGGAAGGAATATGGAGATGCAGTTTGAATGTCTACATTGACGTTAAGGGGTGACAGGCTGTTAAATCTAGGGATAATAAGAGCAATGGCGTTAGGATTCCTTACTGAGATTAGAGCAGATAGGAAGTGCTCGGGATTACACTACTCTCTTTATGTCTACAGAATGGAGACTATAAAATTAGGTGAAACGGAGAACGGACTAATCAAATTCACAGGAAACAGATTTGCTTCTAAGGAATACGACATACTCAGGTGAGGATATTGGGACATGTGTGGGACTGTTTGGCGCAAATGCCCATAAATATGATGAGCTACTAATGAGTTATAGAAATCGGGATATTACTCGGGGAAGCGCGAGCCGATTCTAATGAGGATAATGATGCTACCCGTAGTGACATTTTGGTTGGTTTCAGAGGAAGGGCGCAGCCCAACAAGAGCGTCAAAGCTAACATTTCTGAAATAAAATATAACTGCAGAAAGTACTACAGAAATCAATATATTACTCGGGGAGGCGCGAGCCGATCATAATGGGGGTAATGATGCTACTCGTAGTGACATTTGTGTTGGTTTCAGAGGAAGGGTGCGGCCCAACAGGAGCGTTAAAGCTAATATTTCTGAAATAAAATATAGGGGCTGCTGGAAGGATAGACAAGTGGGGAATGGAACTAAGGAAATGTGACTACCTCACAAGTTTCAATAATCTAAAGCGCAATTACGGGCACTATTAATAAGAAATGGGAGGAAATCTGGTTATACAAACAGACTGACAGGAGGCACAAGGCATGAACATTGAACTAATTGTGACCATATCTATATGGAACGCATAAAGGACACACAGGAGAGTGGGTGCACGTCACTATAGATGGAATAGGGTTCAATGAAGAGATCGATTAACAATCACGGAAGAAGTATTTGAGCGAGACTCTAATATGTGACTATATTGACAGCAAACTCGGATATGAGATGAATACATACATTGGAGAATCACAAATGATTGGAAAAAGGATACAATGCTAAGCAAAGGAATAGCTAATAAGGAGGAAAATAATACAGCAGCGTGATGTATAAAAAGAAAAAAGAAGGACTGCAAAGGTACTTGCTATGGGTGAAGGTGGCAATGTGCCTTGATCACACTAATGAGGGGTATGTTAATCTACTAAAGTAGCACATGTGTATGCATGCACACGTAGGAAACTGTCTACAATAAATGCAAATCATTATAATTATTATTTATAAGACTTATTTGATAAGGAAAGTGGGTATTTATGCACTCAATATGATCACACAACAAATGGGAATTGAATAAGGAATGGTTGTAAGCTATGTCAGGTTCCCACTCATTTCACATGAGGTGGATCACTTTGTTAAAAGAATGTTATTGATGTACAATGGTGGATATGCAACATGATGTATACATATTATTACAGCCCTGACGAAGTCAGGGGGGACACCCCAGATGAAACATGTGTTGGCAAGGGGTGGCTGGAATTGATGGCTGGACTTTAAACTGAAATTGTATGGCATTGGAGGAGAAATACGGATTAAACAGTGAAGATTGATAAAAAAATGGACATTGGTGGGACGTGTGCCTTTTGTTTACAAACATATGGTGTGGTACCCTATACTGAGTCCAGCCAAACCTTAAAGATAGTGATAGGTGTCCAGATAGCAGAATGCTGTCTATTGGTAGCTGCGGCGACCAGCTAAAGCTTATCCAGGAGGAATGTAAAGCATTTGCAATACCACAGTAGTCGGACAATAAATTAGTCACAAAAAAGACCCACACAAGTGTTGCAAAAATAAAGGATACTTTATTACAGCATTATTACTATAATGATATTGGTATATCTCCCTTTGGAGATATTAACCACAATTGTGCACATAAAATAACCATCAGAAAAGCATAGAAATATAAAGGGCCCTTGGGGAGGGCCAAACCATATACTAAAAAAGTGAAATGTAAAAGTGGAACTCCAGCCAAGGTAAGTGTGGTAGGTAGCTAGGGGCAATTAGGAACACCAGAGATAAGTACAGTACGTGATCCCAGCAACCAGAAGTAAGTCAGTTACCCACACATATACCAACACAGAGAGTAGTGATTGCAGTTTGTGGAATTCAGGTCCCTTCCCAGTGGACCCCAAGGAAACCAGCAGGAAAAAGAAGATGGATGGAGAGTGCCCCTTCCCCAGGGTAACCAGAAGATATGAGTACCTACACCAGGAACCCGGATGAAGAGGGGAGAAGGGACTCTGTCGGAAGACTGTGGATGCTTCAGATTTTCCAGCTGGAGTCACGACCCGTGGTCCAGGCCGGTGGAGCCCAGGGACAGGTTCTGGAAATGGAGGACCTGCAAAGGAAGGGGACAGAGCCCAGCAACCAAGGAGGTGCCCAGGTGGTGCAGGTGGCAATGCCTACCCTCCTGAAGATGAAGTTCCTGCAAGTAGTGGGAAGAAGAAGTCCAGCTGCGGGGTCCTGAAGGTGCTGAAGGTCCTTGGAGCTGCCTATGAGCTGCCCCTCGAATGTTTCTGGATTGCAGGAGGGCCAGTGACCAGCCAGGTCACCAACAAGCACTGCCAAATGCAAACAGGAGCAGAAGAGAAGTTTGCAATGTTTTGGGGACCAGAAAGGTTGAGGAGACTCTACCCAGGGTGGCAAGTCAGAGCTGCCCCTCAGCACACAGGAAGGCCAAAAGAAGTTAGTGGGGACCCACAGGTGATGTACTGACCCTGGACACAGGGAGTCACCAGGAGCCCTTACCAGCACAAAAGTCCCACATCAAGAGGAGTTGCAGGCCAGGAGCTGATCTTCGGTCTGCAGAGTGCTGGGTACAGGGGCTTCTTGGAGTCTGAAGATCTCCCAAAGGAAAAGTCAACAAGCCTTGGCAAGTGCAACAGTCGTGGTGCACAAGGGTGCCAGTCCAGTGGCTGGAGCAAGGGCCTCTCCCAACTTGGATAGAGGAAAAGGTCCCAGAGGAGGCCACAGACTCACCACGAGTGAAGCAGAATCATCGGACGTCCAGGGACAGCAAACCCCACCAATCGACGTTGCCTTGAAGTGCCTGCAGTTGCATTTGAGTGACTTCTTCACTGCAAGGGAAATTCCTTCATGCTTTCTAGTGCAAACAGAGTCCTTGTGACCCTGGAGGATGCACAGCCTTGGATGCTGCAGAATTCTTGCAGGATCCGCAGAAACAATGTTGCAATGAGAGTCTTCCCACCAGAAGCAGATTTGTTTGATTCCAGACGAAGACCAGCAGCGTTTCCAGAGGGGGAGGGGCGGAAGATGTCTTGCAGAGTGTTCTTTGTAGAGTCTTGCTTGACATATCTCAGGACCCACCCGTAAAGGTGCCCTAAAATAACTCTAAAAGGGGATTGGTCACTCTCCACCGTGACCCACCTATCAGAGGGGGTCAGAGACGTCACCTACCTGACCTAACCACTCAGATGATCCTTGAACATCTTATTTTCAAGATGGCAGAATCAAGTGGCCTCCTAGCAGAGCTCTGTGCACCTCCCTAGGGGAGGAGCTGGACAGCAGGGTGGTCACTCCCCTGTCTTTTGTGTAGTTTTGTGCCAGAGCGGGAACCAGAAGGTTCCTGAACTGGTGCAAATCAGATTATGCAAAGAGGGCACCAAATGTGCCCTTCAAAGCAGCCTGGTGGTGCTCAGCAGCTACCCCACCTCTTAGACACCTAGTACACAGGGAGAGGTGGCCACACCTTTCCCTGGCATGAAATCCTTTGTTCTGCTCCTCCGGCCTGAGCCTGGCTCATCAGCAGGATGGCAGAAACAGTGTCTGGGATCAGCAGTGGCAAGAGCACAGGCAGGACTGGGGGATCCCCTAGGGTACCCCTAGAGTATATGGTATCATGCAACTATCACTGAAATCGGTGTAGTTGCATGATTCCAACATGTTTGATACCAAACATGCCTAGGTTCGGAGTAGCCATAATGTAGATGGATCACTCCTGTCCGCAACATACCTTAAGATGGCTTTTCTGCATTTCCAGAATCCAGGAATTGGCATGGGGCATGTAGGGGTACCCTGCTCATGCAGGGGTACCCTCACATTTAGAGACATACACCCTGCCCGTGGGCTGCTGGGCCTACCAGAGGGGTCAATTATAATATCTAAGTGCAGTGGTTAGGGTTGGTAGTGAAACAGTGCATGCACCCTTTCACACAGGCTGCAATGGCAAGCCTGCATTCACAGTTTGCATGGGCTCCTATGGGTGGCATAATACATGCTGCAGCCCACAGGGGACCCCTGGTGCACCAATGCCTGGGTGCGTAGGTACCATATACTAGGGACTTAAAGGGGTGCACCAGTATGCCAATTGTGCATGTGAGATGTAACAAACAACTAAATTTAGGGGAGAGAGCACTGTCACTGGGGTCCTGGTTAGCAGGGTCCCAATGACTACAGTCCACACGCACTGACATCAGGCAAAAAGTGGGGGTAACTATGCCAGAGAGATGGCAAATTCCTACAGAACTGTTAAGTTGTTGACAAATGTTACAGCTGAGTAAATATTGTTTTGTCTGCTTATACAGACTCTACTACCAATAGGGCTTCTGTAGTATAGAAACTGTAGCCGCCACACCTGCATGAGCAGATGCTACATCCTCATGTGCATCTAATAATTCTAGCATGCAGTCCTGGATTCCTGGCTGGGTATCACTTGATCACCCACCTCAGGGATGCTAGCAAAAAGAATGTTTCTGGCACTCAACTAACAGGAATATTTTGCTGGATATTTTTTAGGTAAGCGGTGCCACTGCACGAAACAGTGACGGCAGCCATAATATCCTCATCCACCCTCATATGTGAATGAGTAAATGCAGATACAGTTGCAATCTAAGTGCAGATTTGGCTGCTTCATTAACCAATGAATTCCCTATAATGTTTATTCCAATACGCTGATGACTCAATGTGTCTGTCACATGAGCCCGAAGGCAAACTGTCTTTAAGTTGTGCCACCTTTCCCCAAAGCAACTTATACTTGCTAGTATTCCCTTTTGAGTCTCTGAATCCATTCAGGCGCCAATAATATCAGTTTTCATTAAAAGACTGGACACAATAATACAAATCACACACTGTGAGTGTGGTAAATTCTGGATCCCTATTTTCTGGTGCCAGAATTAAGGCTTTCAATTCAGCTAGTTGTGTAGCACAATCCCGAAGGATTGTGTAAATGTTTTTTAGAGATGGAATTGTCCATCCTCCATGACCCAATGTACTGCAGCGCAGGTCACCGAGTATAGATGTTTGGTGTCTAATTCAGGCTGGGCAGAACCATCAGTATATATAAAATGTACGTTTACTGTTTAAGAGGCAACATAACACTGGGCATGGGGTAATCTTGTTCGACTGGAGAAATTCTTGAGTTTGTAAAGTAGGGTCAAAGACAGGCAATACCAGTTGCTGTCAGGGAAGTGGCCCATGGTATCCATCTAGGATGTAAGGCTTTTGCTTCTAGGAACACTGGCCTTTGTGACAGCCTCTAAGGCTGGGATGAGAGTAACCACAGTTATGCTTTTCCCCTGAGCAAAAGGTCTTTCCTTTAAGACAGCCATCTGAACTGCAGTCAGTACTTTTTCAGTGGATGCAAAACACATTTCAGCATTAGAATATAAACATGTATGTTCAAGTGTTTAGATGCAAGCATGTCATTCTGTAGTGACCTAAGAATCTGTGTATGTTCTGATGTCCAATGTGTAATGGAGAAATCCAGGTGAATTAAATCATGTAATGGCTTTATGCATTGTGCATAATCTTCTATGTATGTTCTACTAACGTTCAGAAAACCAAACAAGGATTGAATTTTTTCATGGTGTTTGTCGGTTGTAAGAAAGCACATTTCTCCAAGAAATGTGGCTCAGCACTTTTGTCTTAATTTGATAATTTGTATTCTAAAAACAGGACAGTGAGAAAATACATTTTTGTTTTTGTGAAGTTAAATTTAAAGCCATGCTCAGCAAATCCCAATACAATGAAATCTACATTTAGTAAGTGTCTGTGTGAGTTATCATCCATGGTATATTTATCTCAACATAGGACAATGCTTCTGGGACAATATCATGTAGAGCGGACGTTACTCAGGCAGCAAACAATCCAGGACTGTTCTTATACCCTTGAGGAAGTTGGAAAAATCACCATGTTGAGCTTAGCAAAGAGAATGCTGTGAGATCTCTGCTTTCAGGCACTGAATTTTGACAAAAAAAATGAAAATATTCAATATCCAATGTTTTATATTTTTTAGGGACACTATTGTTCATTAAAGCTGTACTGTGTGAGTTTTGAATTGCAAATGTGTATGTATAACTGTTTAAATGTCTGTAATCTAAGACTATGTGGTAGGAATGATCTGGTTTAACTACCAGGAATAAAGTGTTATTTATAGGAGGCACACAGGCTTCAATCACTCCCTGGTACTCTAGTTGTGAGAGAATTTCCCTCACAGGAGCTTTCACTTCATATTTAATTGGATATTTTGGTTGCACTTGCAGGTTGGACCTTATGGGTATAATGTGATAATGCGAACCCTTATCCCAGCTGACATAATTGCAGTACAATGCCGGGGCTTATGCAAGAGCCCATTTTGCAGCGTACGCTTGTTTAACCTCTTCAGGGACAAGAACGGAGAAAGACGGTAGTATTAACTCTTTTATTTGTGTGACTGTTCTAACAAACTACAGCAGCAAATCGACCTCAGCCAAGAGAATGTCATATCTAAGTGCAAAACGTTCCCAGAATATTACTATGTAATAGAGTTATGTCAACTTCAATTTGTATATGCAATCTGAACAGTCTTTCAGGAGGGCTGACTTGCTGGTCTGGGTTTACTTCAATAAAGTCATTAATTGCTTTCACATCCAGAAACTCTTAAGAATCTGGCGAAGAATTGTGACCTCTGCCGGACTGTCTAGCAGTGTCATTAATCAAGTCTTGTTCTGAAGGAGCATTCTTAATATGTGTGGCATATTTTGCTGAAAACCCGCCAACTTCTTTTTGAATTGGGGATTTTGCTGTGAAAGTTTCTTTTCCTTTTCATAATGATGTAAGCTGAGCATTTAAAGTCCTCTTTCGGTTTCCTATCCTTTTCTTGTCTACACTCTGATCCACTCCATGATTTTACTTTTTCTTTATTTTAACGTTTGACCCAACGTCTTTTTTTCAGAAAACTCAGGTGCTTGTTTGGTATTGTCCTTTTCAGAACTACCTTTAAGCTGTGGCCTATTTGACCTAGCTCCTAAATTATCTCCATGTATAGGTGTCATCAATAATTTTCTGTAACTCACGGTCCTGTCATGCAACCGCAACCTATGCAAAGCGTTGGCATTTTGCCAGCGCTGCATCTTTCCCTTTAATATTACTTAATATGATTGAGGAGACGGTTGCAAAATGGCCAATTGATTTCACCCCCAGATCCAGGGTGGGGCTCTGTTGTATTTATTTTGAATCTGCTTTTACACTTCAGGCCAAACAGCAAGACATGATATACTATATGTTACGATATATGTTGCAGCAAAGTCTGTACCCCAAGTGGTACAGTCGTCAATAGGAGGAACCATTCCAAGTGGTAACCACATGGTGAGAATTCTATGTTTGTCCTGGGGTCCTGTGTGGGGAAACACTGCTTCAAGCTGGTTTCTTTTTTGTGCAATCCTGAACTGAACCTTCTCCCATCTGGTCAGTATCTTATCCATAACTGCATTAAAAGTTACCGGACTAATTGTAGGTACAGCTAATTGTGTTTGGGCAGTTTGCACCTTGTTGGAGCAGCTGTTATAGTACAAATAAAAAATGGTGTTAAATGCCTAGTCTAACTAGACCTGTGCATAGAGCACATAAATCTCCCGCAGTGCTAAGTTTGGATATGGTGTACAGCCGGCTAAGACTGGCCATGTTGCCCTATCATTACTGAGCCGACCCAGTCCAATATTTTGTAATACATGTGGAGGGGCACCCTGGAACTAATTTTGTTGTTCCCGATATATTAATGTTAGTTCTAAATCATTAAAGCTCTGATTTGGCCAGGAATATCCGCTGCAGTGTATGCATGAAATGTCTGCATGTTAGCATCGACTGCAGGAAAAGTGACCCATAAGTAAAATACTTCAGTCTTATAAGCTTTTATGAGCCACAACTACGCAGGTAACATCGCCACCCCCAACAGGTAGCCCATGTAATGTTAAATGTGCTGTAACAGAAAGTCGGCAATTAGCAGGAATATTAATAACTTGCACCATTTTAATGAATGGATTTCAGAGAGGTAAATACTATAGTGGGGTATCCTTTTAAATCTTCAAGCTTGAATAACCTACAGGCAAAATAAGTGTTTCCCATAATGCTGATGAAGATTAATCCCTAACACCACAGACGTTTCTGTTTCAAAGGTGAATAGGGGGCCTTGGGCACATACAAGAACTACTCAGGAGACCTGTTAAATAGGTATCTGTCTAAGAACGTTGGTGGCGCCATGTTATGTGGTTCCCACAAAAGTAGGACTATGTATTAGGACAATATAATTTCAAGATGTAGGGAATGAGTCTATCTACACCATAACAAAATGTCGGCCCAATTCCTAGCTTGAACACAGTGCCTCATCTGAACCCCTAACCTTCCCAGGGTAGCAGATGATTTTGTCAACCTCAAACATGACCACTCTGCTTCCCAAGGAAATTCTGGAAACAGATCTGACTCTTTCATTGTTTACTTATGCATGCTCAGGGTAAACACAAGAATGACATGAATGCAGGTTTTCAAACAATTATTAAAATAATCATATTCTTGCATACGGAAAATAAAATTTGATTATAAGGCAGATGAAAAAAAGCATAGTAACCAGTGTTACCAACATAGTATAACGAATGAATAATCCAACCATGGCAATCTTATTTTCATATATTCACACCTATCACTCACTACTTTCCGAGAGTATAGTGGATGTACCATCTGCCAGATCTTGAAGGTCAGCCTGATCCCCCTCCATACCCAGGTAGCTGAGTCAGGGAGCGCATCTACGGTAGAGTTGGCAATCCTCCTCTGCAAGATGAAAGATCAGCGGAGCAGCTTATTTAACACGATCCGTCCCTAAAGGAAAATGGGTTGCATTTCAAAAATACAAAATGAAAAGTTTTCTTTTTCATTTTCTAAGAGTAGGCAGTGGTCCGTGGGGCCATTGCCTGCTCTTAAAAAATGTCGGCACCCACATTTACAAAGGGGTTGGGGTCTCTTGGGGACACCTTCCCCTTTGAAAATGGGTTACCAAACTGCAAATGTTTTGTGACCACATTCCGATTGCATAACATTCATACATCCCACTGCAACTCGCTATGAGGATGGGACACTCCCCATCCTAATACTGTCTCGCAAACCTATTTTGTGCTTACCGAATCGCAAAATAGGGGTAGTACATGTCAAAAGGCTATTTAGCAGTTGCAAACGTCCTGATTCTTGGTTTGCGACTGCTACAACCTTTTGTACATGTGGCCCTTAGTTCTATGTTTCTAGCCTTGAACAGGGTGTACAGATAACGTGGCGAGAAAGGCTTACTTAAAACAAGCAGCATGTACAGCATATTTTTAAGTGTACGCTTGTTTTCAGAGGAGGAGCTAAGGGTCATGGTGGAGGAAATCATCCGGCTAGAGCCACAGCTATTCAGATCACAGCTGCAGTAGATGTCCGTTGCAAGGACGATGGAGCTATGGCGGAGGATCGTGGACAGGGTCAATGCCGTGGGACAGCACCCAAGAACAGAGGATGGCATCAGGAAGAGGTGGAACGACCTTCGGGGAAAGGTGCGTTCTGTGGTTGCAAGACACCAGGTAGCCGTACAGAGGACTGGCGGTGGACCTCCACCTCCTCCCCCACAACTAACAACATGGGAGGAGCAAGTCTTGGCGATCATGCATCCTGAGGGCCTTGCAGGAGTAGCAGGAGGACTGGACTCTGGTAAGTCAAATCTTTACTACTATATCCCCCACCCTACCTGCATGCCATCACAAACTCCTACCCCTACCCTCACCCCATCACTCCACCACCTCACACATACCCCACTATTACAACCCACCCATCCCAATACCAAGCCCTGCATGTAACACCAATGCATGGACCCCCATCACAGACCTGCATGGACACCCATCACTACAGCGTGCACACTAGGGAGACTCACCCAGCCAGCCCACAAAATCACCACCAACACAAGGCAAAGCTGACAGGGAAATCACAACCATACAGGGAAACGCACCCATGCACAAGATGGCACACGCAGATACAATAACACTACATTTACATCCCCACAGGACCCCTACTCAACGTCACTGGAGAGGAGGTGCCAGCTACATCCAGTCCCCCCCCAGAAGAGGCCCACAGTAACGCCTCAGCTCTGCACACGTGGATCAGGATGACCAACCTGGTCCATCAGGGACCTCTGGACAGTCGGTTCCCCTGCCACAGTCCCAACCCACCACAGAGCCTCCCCCCTCAGGAAAAACCAGCACAGCACCCACCCAGCGGGCCCATGCCACTGTCCCCAGGACACGTCAATCAGCAGTGTGTCCACCACTACAGGGACCCCAGGCAAGCCCACAAACCCAGGACAATCAGGGATCTGGGGTGAGTGGCAGTGGGACCACGGTTCAGGGGACAGAGGCACAGGACAACAGGGAAGCTGGGAGGACTGATGAGCGACAGGGGGAGGACAGGCCCAGGGAACCCACTCTCCAGGAGGCACTCACCAACATCCTGGGAGCATACTACCATTCCCTGGAGACGATGGGTCAGATACTGGCCAAGTTGCAGGAGACCCAGCGGCTGCAGGAGGGACAGTACCTGGGGATCAGGGAGGACCTCAAACTCATCTACACCATCCTGGTCACCATTGCAGGGGTGCTGGGTGACATGGCCAACACCAGGAGGGAGACAGTGGGACACCAACGGGCCCCTGACACTAGCCACACCGATGAACAGCATTCCACCTCTGCCGGCGGTAGTGGACAGGAGGCCCAGCCACAGGAACAACAGACCACCAGCACCCCACCCCATGTAGAAGTAGAACCACCCCACAAACGGTCCCTGTGATCCAGGCAGAAGCCAGAGAAAATTGCCAAGACCCCCACCAGGAAATAAGACTCTCCTGATTGTTACCCTTCTGTCCCACTCTGTCACCCTGTCCACCTTGAACTGCCATTGCTCCCCTTCCTATGCCCCATTGGACAATGCACCTGTGATACCAAGAGACTGGACTCTATCCTGGACTTTCCTCCACCATCAGCCCAGCCCACTGCACATCCCCCTCTACTTATGAGCACGTAAATAAACTCACTTGGAACGAATAAAAATCTGGAGTCTGTCAAATGATTCAAATATGTATGAGTTCAACATAATCAAAGCATTGCAAGTCAAATGTACAGTCAAAATTACTTTGAAATTACCTTTGGTGGGCAGCAGTACATATAGCAGGAGCCAGAGTCGGCCACAGAGATCTAAAAATAGAGATGTCAAAGGGTACAGTAAGTGGCCATAGACATAGGGAAATCAGGCTGCCATGTACAATGTCCAACAGATAGCTGAGAAGTTAAGTTAAGTTACTGTGTCTTACCTGTGTGTCACTGGAAGTACTGCTGTATTATGTTGCTTCTGTTGTCAACATCTTCTTCCTCTGCCTCCTCTTCCTCACTGTCCACAGGCTCCACCACTACCACACGCCCATCTCCAGGCTCCTCCTCCTGCAGAAAAGGCCCCAGGCGTCTCAAGGCCAGGCTGTGCAACATGCAACGATGATCTGGCACACCTTCTTGGGTGAGTAGTACAGGGATCCACCAGTCAGATGGAGGCACCGGGACCTGGCCTTCAGGAGGCTGAAGGTCCTTTCTATCCTTGCACGCCAATGTGCCTCATTGTAACGTTCCTCTGCCCTTGTCCTGGCATTTCTCCCTGGGGTCAGTAGCCATGAGAGGTTGGGGTAACCAGAGTCACCTGCAGATTTTGAGGGACAACTGTTAGACACACACTAACCCTTAGGGGCAATCCCATACCCAGACATCAACATATACTCGGAAGGGGACCTTTGGCTGACCTATTAGCCACACCAGGTGCCTCTGGTGTTGGCCCATCACATATGGGAGGCTGCTATTCCTCAATATGTAGGCGTCATGCACAGAGCCAGGATATTTGGCATTCACATGGGAGATGTACTGGTCCGCCAAACACACGATCTGCACATTCATCGAGTGATAGCTTTTTCTATTCCTGTAAACCTGTTCATTTCTCTGGGGGGGGGGGGGAGACAAATGCTACATGTGTACCATCAATGGCACCAATGATGTTGGGGATATGTCGCAAGGCATAAAAGTCAGCTTTCACTGTGGTCAGATCGTCTACATGGGGGAATACGATGTAGCTGCGCATGTGTTTCAGCTGGTCAACACGTTGGAGAACATTGGCTGAGACATCCCTGATGCCATAGCCACTGTCGCTTGGAAGGAACCACTTGCCAGGAAATGGAGCACTGTTAGGAGCTGCACTAGAGGAGGGATTCCTGTGGGCTGGCAGATAGCTGACATCAGGTCTGGCTCCAATTGGGCACACAGTTCTAGGATTGTGGCAAGATCAAGTCAGCATGTGATGATAATGTGTCTGTCCTCCATTGTCGCAATGTCCACCAGGGGTCTGTACACCGGAGGATGCCGCCATCTCATATGCTGCCTCAGCGGTTGAAGCCTATGGAAGAGAACGGTGAGCAGAGGGTCATAATTCCACATCTTTTGCACTAATGTTGATTTTTTCACTTTACAGAAGCAGTATGTGAACTCTCGAGTCAGTTGATGTGCCAATGTCTGCTGTGACGCAGTTAGGTGCAATGCCCTGTGCCCCCCTCAAATGGCGGCTGCCTGACCTTTGAGGAGGGACAGGTGGAAATTAGGTAATTGCGCTGGCATTGTGCGCCGTTGCGGCAGGCGGTCGATGACCACTGCACAACTTCGCATTGGTTATCATTGAGCCAATGGCAATGTACGCCGGCGGTGACTGTACGCACCGCCGCAGACGTCACCACCATTTTCTAACTATTCACTCACTTGCTACCTGACCTTCAACAGGAGAGGACTTACACTGCAAGTGCTGTTGTGACATGTGTCTAGAAGGGACAATGGCTCAGGTGTCTGGTGAAAGGGCCCATGCCTTCTCTGCGGAGGAATTGGAGAAACTGGTGGATGGAGTCCTACCCCAGTACACATTACTCTATGGTCCTCCAGACAAACAGGTGAATACACTGTGAGCATGATGCGTGGGGCCATGAATGTAGGGAGTGATGTGGATGTAAGCCAAATCTGAGGGGTGCTGAGGCGTCCTGGCCAGAGTGCAGCATGTAAGGTGCTCGGTGTATGTGCATCAGTACATGGGTGGGAACTGGTGGGCAATGAGTATGACGGTCCGGACGGGTGAGTGATTTCCATTTCTGCTGTCTTTTCCCTCCAGGTCAGTGTCCACCAGAAAAAGGGTATTTGGCGTGCCATCGCCAAGGAGGTGCGGACCCTGGGGGTCTTTCACAGGCAGAGCACCCACTGCCCAAGAGATGGGAGGACCGGCGCCGCTGGTGCAAGAAGACAGCGGAGGCCCAGCTGGGGCTGGCCTCCCAACGTGGAAGGGGTGCCCGTCGCACCATGACCCCCCTAATGTTCCACAACCTGGCGGTAACCTATCCGGAGTTGGATGGGCGCTTGAGGGCATCACAGCAGCAACAAGGGGGTGAGTACAGATTCAGAGTCATGGCTTTGCGTGCGTTAAGGTGTTACCTTGGTGGGGGATGTGGGCTGTGGGTGCCCCTAGGCCAGGGTGAACATGGCAGTGTAGGTCCCTTGTTGGGCAGGCTCTGGAGCACTACTACCCAAATAGTGTAAGTGGCCATCTACTACTGGGCAGGGTCCTGTGGGTTTCTGTTGTGCAGATGCTGGCATTAGGCATTGTACTCCATGGGCTGGTGACTAGCTGTGTAACTGGTAGTGCATGGCCTAGTGCATAGGGCTGATCCCTGCGTGTAGTGTATGCCAACGGTGGTTTTGTTGCTGCCATTGACCAAGTGTATCCTCTGTCTCTTCCCTCCCCTTTTTTTTTGTCACCCTGTCCTTGTGTGCATTAGCATCATGTGGCAGAAGAGCAGAGGCACCGGCGACGGAGGGAGCTGCATCCCACATGGGCCTGGAGGCCGAATCCACTGAGGGTGAAGGCACCAGTGGGACGAAGGGTGAGGGGAGCACCACGATGGGGATAAGAGGGGAGACCACAGACAGCGAATCCTCCTCCGATGGAAGCTCCCCGGCGGTGGCAGACACCTCTGTGCCCACCCTAACAACAGGTACAACCGCCACCCCCCCTACCAGCACTGCCCTCCCAGCAGCGTGTTTCCCGTGCCTGCTCACCCAGGAGGGTGGGCATCTCCTTCGCCCCAGGCACCACAGGCCCTACCCCAGTCAGTCCTGCTTCCTTCAGTGCGGAGGCTATTGACAACCTGAGATCCCTCTCTGTTGGGCAGTTAACCATTCTGAATACCATCCAGGGTGTTGAGAGGCACTTGCAACCAACAAATGCATACCTGGAGGACATTCACTCTGGCGTGGCAGCCCAACAGAGAGCATTTCAGGCTCTGGCCCAGTATCGTCTCCACTCACACCTGCATGCACTACATCCTCATCCACTACCTCCATCACCAGCACGCCCATCACAACATACCCCTCACTCGCAGTCACCACCCCCTCAACCATGCACACATCCCCTGTGTCCTCTCCCAGTGTCTGTGACCCCTCCTCCCAAAATACACAAATGCAAGCACCCACCCACCCAAGAGCCATCCACCTCACAAAAGCATCCAGTCCATGCACCTTCACCCAAACTCAGCAGACAGACACCTCCTACAACCACTTCCTCTTCATCCACTCCCAAACCTTCACCCTCTTCCCGCCCCAATGTCCCTAAGAAGCTTTTCCTCTCCACCGTTGACCTCTTCCCTACCACTAAACCCCACCCACCGTCCTTCATGTCGGGCAGGGTGGTCAGAACGCAGGCAAGCACCTCAGCCACAGCCACACAGTCCATGGCCACAGTAGTGTCGACAGCTATTGCAGGAGGGAGAGGATCCCGGTCACCAGGCAGCAACACCTCTTCCTCCAAAACCTCTCCATATTTCCGTCCCAGTGTGTCTAAAAAACTTTTCCTGGCTAACATTGACCTCTTCCCTACCCCTCCCCCCGTCCTTCCCCTTGGGCTAGGATATCCAGATCCCAGGCCAGCACCTCAGCACCCAAGTCGGGGTCTGCTGTGGTCACTGCAACTCCCAGAGGATCAAAGGGGGTACCCGCCAGGCCAGACAGTGTGCCACTGACCCTTGCAAAGGAGCAACCCATTCCGCCACCTGCCAAGGTAAAGAAGGGGCCAGCATGCAGCACAGGCAAGGAGCACCACTCACCCAGCAAGGCCTTCTCCAAAACTCAAGCTGCCAGTGCCAAGGTCCCAGCAGCATCTGCCAAGGTCAGGAAGGGGCAGACAAGCCAAGGCAAGGCACTTCAGGCCTCAGCGGCACCAGATGAGGGCCTGGTGTCCACCATCAGAACCAACAGCCCCACCGCCTGTACTGCAGCAAGCACCGCCACAAGCACCATCGCAAGCACCGCCACCTACCCCGCCGCTGCCACAACAACTGTCAGCAGCAGCATCTCCAGTGGGAAGCCGTCCGAGGCTGCAGGAGACAGGCTGGTGCCTCCCTCCACCACTACGGTATCTGCACGACGGACAGCACCACCAGCATCCATACTGCAGGCACCGCCATCTGCCCCGCCACCTGCTCTGCCACAACAAATGTCAGCAGCAGCATCCCCAATGGGCAGCCGTCCGAGGCTGCAGGAGACGGCCTGGAGCCTCCCACCACCACTGGAAGCATCCTCATCAGCACCGGTACTACCACAAGTATGCAGCCTTAGTCTCCACAGGATGGAGTTGGGCCCTGCCTCCATGGAGTATCATGCTACCTGTTCCCTGCAAATCTCGTGCCTCGGACACCCAGGTGAGGGAATGTGAACTGCCACACCCGAAGTGCAGCATCACTGGGCACAAAGCCCCCTCCAGAACCAGTGGAGAAATGCATCCACTCCCCCTATCCTTGGCAGGATGAAGCAGACTGGGCACAAAGCCCCCTCCAGAACCAGTGGAGATGCCACCCCCTTGAGAGACTGTGGCCTTGCACTCCCCAGGACCAAGCAGTAGGCAACCCACCCACTGGAGAGACTTGAGAGACTGTGGCTTTGCACTCCCCAGGACCAAGAAGTGGGCAACCCACACACTTGAGAGACTTGAGAGGCTGTGGTTTTGCACCCCCTAGACCAAGCAGTGGGCAACCCACCCACTTGAGAGACTGTGGCTTGTGCACTCCCCAGGACATCGCTGTGGGCATGGAGCCCCCTCGAGGATCAGTGGCGTAGTACCATCTTCCGGCTGAGGTGTCCTCCCCTTCCCCGTCCTCCTGAGGTGCCTGTGTGTTTTCTACCTGATGCCCCTGCAGTGTTCTCTCCGTATTGAGGCAGGAGTCAAGTGTGGGCTTTGTCCATGATTTTTGGCCCAGTGGACCACGGACATTTACAAAGGACAGTGTATGGCCTTCTGTACATATTGTAAATAATTGTATATACTGTTTTTCGAATTGTTAAGCATATCTGCCTATTTCCAATATATCACAGATTTGACTCCATTCCTTTTCTCCTTGCGTTCTTCCAAAGGGGTTACGGGGTGTAAATGTAATGTTGATGCATGTTTTTGTGTGTATGGTGTTGTGGGTGAGGGTGGGATTGTTGCGTTTTGCATGTGTGTGTCACTCTCTTTTTCCTCCCCCCTCACCTGTGTGCTAGGTGCAGTACTCACCATGGTCGTCGCCGCCGCCTCCTGTGATATTCCTCGTGTATAAGGAGGTACACCAGCATGGGTAGGACCTGCAGCTCGGGCTCCATGGCCTCCTGGTTCTTTGTTGATTGTCGGAAGGTGATTGGTTTCCCTTCCAAGTCCTGTTTCCACTGTGCTTTTGATGGCATTGGTACCGCCCCGGAAAATCTGGCGGATTGGCGGGTTGTGATGGGGTGGACGGAACATTGTCTTCCGCCTGTCTGTTGGCGGTGACAGCCGCGGTGTTTGCTGCTACTGCCGTGGCGGTCAATGTGTTAAAGTGGCTGTTGGTGTTGACGGTTTCCACCGTGGTCATGATTCAATTTTTTTTTTTTTACCACCAGCCTGTTGGCAGTATTACCGCCGCTTTAACACCAACCGCCAGGGTTGTAATGAGGGCCTTAGTGATTAAGTATTTCTGTGATGGCTCTGAAGGTACTTTGTTTCTGCAATGCGACCACAGAAACATTTTGAAAGAAATGTATCCAGTGGCTGTTACAAATTCTCTCATCAGACTTTGGGCTGTTGGATTCTGTCACATTGGATCTGGTGCTCCTTCCTTCTCCAGCAGTGTCTGGACTGGGCCCTGAACATAGGCTTGCACATCCTCTCCTTCTGCACTCTTTGGTGCACTTCTGCTGTTCTGGTTTAGAAGTGGTCCATCTGGAATGATGTTTGTGATCCTCCTCTTTCCTTGTAAAGTCGTATTTTGCTCCTCGAGTTTCATTATCTACTGACTTATCGGTTCTCGTTTTGTGGACCTGTTGTACACCTTTCTGTGTCCATGTATATTCGTAATCTGCCACTACCTTATCTCCCTTTTCCTGTACAGCTTCCTTCTCTCCTCACCATTTTATTTTAGTCTGCCTATGTTCAGGAAACAAATAAGAGAGGAAGACGTAGGACACTTAAGTTACCATCTTGGTGTGGAACCTCAGGTTGGGTTTTTTGTGTCATGAGTGTCTGGGATGCCCTGTTCCCATGAGGAGCAGAGTCAAGACTGATTTGCATATAACTGGGTCCATATTGAGGTGGCATGGCAGGAAATAAACAATGGGATTGATATGTGGTGTTAAGCGATTGCAGAGGCTGAGTTTATTCAAGCATTCCAACAATCACCTTGTTCTTTTTGCACCAATCAACCCAGTCTGCTGACAAGATAGAGAAACCAGGTGCAAACCATCCAAGAACTCTGATACATCCTGTGCAGAGGAACTGGTCTCAGCTATACAGAGCCTTATAATAAATGTACAGTTCTTTGTTAGTCTGTGTCTGGGTATTAACAACTGTTCAAGATGAGATGTGAGCCACCAGGATTGAGTGATGGTGGTATTCAACTCTCAGTAAATGTGCCAACAATCAGCCCACTTTATTAGATTTGGAGCATTGTAGAGTTAGGTTTTGCCAATCATCATGGAGGGACAGGCGCCAGATAGTGTCCATTTGTGTTCTCCTGGTTTTCACCAGTATTAGTCTGATACGGCCCGAATGGGAATCTGTTATTTCAAGGCAAATGAGCGCTATCTCAAGTCTTTGAACATCTTCAGCCAGTGTCTTATGGACCCCATAAAAAGTATCAATACACACCCCTCCCGAAAGCAGACCTTAAAAGATTCCCATTCAACCCCCAAAAATGCAGACATCCAAGTGTTCTCATTGAAATATTGCGAGGTCTGTGTCCTGATTTCATCTCTAAATGCGATGTCTTGGAGTGATCATGGTAGGAAGCGCCATGTAGGTATACAGGAAAGTGGGTTACCGCACTTTATGTGCAGAACTGGTGTGTGGTCTGAAGGAGTGTGGCATAAGAACCTAGGAACATTGTGAGGGTACGTTGTGAATGGAGACATAAGTGTGAACTTCCAGTCCCAACAGGTGATGTTCCTGACAGATATCACTGAGGCCACACTGATGAATCCATAAACCAACCCCTCTGCTACTCAAATTACTAGTGCGCCAGGCACTGGAGGCCTGGATCTCTCCAGTTCTAAAGAATACACAGAGTTTAAATATTCTGTCCAAAGGGAAGAATATCTATTGGCGCAGTGATAAAATATGATAATGTGCCCACAAAGTCAAGCTGCACAAAGGTGAGAGCTTAAATGAATGTCAATGTAAACTGCTGACCATCCAGAGCCCTGTGATGATTAGGTATCTGCCCCCTTTATTTATTACAGTGTAGTGAAAATCAAAGGGGAGGTCTGATCAGATCCACACTAGAATGCCCCATGCATAAGAACAGTAGGAATTTGTTATGTATATGTATGCAGCAAAGTGCGAAGTTCTAGACTGTAGAATGTTTGTTTTAGCAGCGCTGGTGACTCGCAGCGTTCAGGGCTGAAGGTTGTGGCTTCGGACCATTGTGAGGACACCGGTGCTGACATTACCGAGAGAATAAAGCTTCCTGAATGTATTCCCCCTACGGTGTCGTATTTATGTTACTGCACAACACTACATATTTTGGCCACAAGTTTATCAGCAACGCCTACCAAACCTATGTGCCAAATTTATTGTTCCGGCAGATCTGGAGTCCTCACCCAATGGCTCCTGTATCTTCTTGTTTGCTGGTGTGATAAGACGATACGCACTTTCAAAATTCTTTGTTTAGAAACGTATAAGTCTTGTTTTCAACACAGGACTTTCGTGCAGTTGCTGGCGCAAGTCCTTGCTATTCATAACGCGTCCCTTTATGATATTTTATTACACATCAGGACTCGTTTTAGGCCAATGAATCTTTTGACCCAGTTGAGAGACACCTTAGGACGAGATAGCTAATCAATATATCAATCAATACATCAATACATCAATAATGTCATCAATATTTATCACGACAATGCATTTCACTTTAGTCAGAGTCATTAATCAATTCAAAGACATTACCATGACCTTTCAGCCATGAATAACCACACCTTGTTTAGTAGAATTTTATGAATTTTATTCCCTATTAATTACAATCTAACAGCAAATGCGTTAATCTCAACACCAAGAAACATAATAGCATAGTCACAATATGCAACTTTGATATGCTTTCATGTAGGCGAGAATCACAAACATCAGAAAATAACACAGTGTGTACATAGATCAATTTTAGCAGAGTGTCAATAACACGTCAGTTTCAACAAAGCATAGTTTTGGTCGTTTGTCTATTTGCGTCAGTTTGATGAACACCTGTCCTGACCACTGATTAGCATTCGCATGTTGGGCTTCATGCAAAACAATTTAGAACACTAATTTGGAAAACATCTAGCTAAGGTCTCTGTCAAAAGCAAGCAGTTGGTACCTAGAAAGGAAAAGCAAACAGACAAATTAGAAATGCATTGTCATAATTACCCTCCAAGGATTAGGTCAGTACACAGCTTCAGTCTTCGGCTTCAGGACATCAGTCAAATCGCCATCAGTCAGAACTCAGCTCTGGGGCAAAAAGGCACTTCCTCATAAGGAGGTAAAGTGTAAATGGGCAATCTAAGGGCGAGGATGGGTTTTAATTAAACCAAAAAGTCACCAAACAAGTCTGGATAAAATCAATAGCATTCCCTACCTAATTCTAAATGCCTTCCAGTGACATGGGTTTTTATCCCTTTTTTCAATGTACATTCCCCCAAAATTCTATTGGTCGTTTGTTATACCCCACTATCTTTAACCTATCAAATTAAGCATTAGGTAATCCTAATCTTCACCCCATATTGTTTTACACGTTTTTGATTGGTCCTTATAATTGACGTCTTCAGAAATGGCACGTCCGGTGTGATTTCATCCTCCTGTAATTCTTTGCACATCTTTTGGTCAGCAGTTCCATTGTCTTCACCGGTTTGAATGACCTTGTACATTACATTAATCTACACTGTTTCAATTCACTTTTACCATTTAGGGGGTCATTCCAACCTCGGCGGTAAAAGGCGCTTACCGCCAGACAGAAGACCGCCATAACACCGCCGCGGTCGCGGTAAACCGCCACGGTCATTCTGACCCACAACAGGCAAACCGCCAAAATCCCGACATCCACAGAAGTCCGCCACACCAAAGGGCAGCGAGAAACTGGCGATGACCAAACCTCCACCGTCACGCCAACAGAAATACGCCCACACTATCACGACACACAAATCCACGCGGCGGTCTTTCAACCGCGGTATTTCATTGGCGGTACACACCGCCGCGCTCGAAATACACATACTTGTACAAAACACAGCCACATTGGACAATTCAAAATACACACTCCTGATACACATACACACACCACTCCCACACACCCAACACAATATAAAACACACACCCACATCACCCACAAACCTCCACTCCTACAGATTTTGTGATCTCGCATCCGAGAAAAGACATCCGAGCACCCAGACGCCCAATTCACTGTCTCCCAGCAATAGTAGCACGCACTTCACACAACACAACAATACACATCACCACACTTAGCACCACACAATCCACCCCACACATCACCCACACCACCCCATGGCACCGCGAAGACACCCCAGGTTCTCAGATGATGAACTCAGGGTCATGGTGGAGGAAATTGTACGAGTAGCGCCACAGCTGTTCGGGACACAGGTGCAGCACACCACCATTGCCAGGAAGATGGAGCTATGGAGCAGAATAGTCTACAGGGTCAACGCTGTGGGACAGCACCCAAGAAATAGGGACGACATCAGAAACAGACCTACGGGGGAAGGTGCGTTCCATGGTATCCAGGCACAACATCGCTGTGCAGTGGACTGGCGCGGGCCCCCACCTACTCCCCCAGAATTTACAGCATGGGAGGAGCAGGTCTTGAACATCCTGCATCCTGAGGGGCCTCGCAGGAGTAGCTGGAGGAATGGACTCTGGTAAGTGAAATCTTCACTACTTCATCCCCCCCACCCCACCAGCATGCCAATTCATACCCCCACCCCCATCACACCTACTCCTTGCAAATGTCTCACCAACACAACCCACCCATCCCAAAACCTAGCCCTGCATGCGACCACACAGCATGGACACCCATCACCAAAGCATGCCCACTGCACATACCCATCCCCCCCCCACCACCATCACAACATCCCCCACAAAGGAATGCCAGCACTGGGGTACACGGGCACCCACCCATTGCACGCTATTGGCACACACAGAAGCAATAACCATACTTTTATAACCCTGCAGGACCCGAATGCCACGTCACCGCGCAGGAGGGTCCACAAATGTCCACTCCACCCCCAGAAGAGGCTCACAGTGAGGACAGCAGCTCTGTCTCCCTGGATTTAGATGACCAGCCCGGTCCATCGGGGACCTCGGGACAGTCGATTCCCCTCAGACAGCCACAGGCCACAGCAGACCTTCCCCCCTCTGGGAATATTAGCACAGCACCCACCCAGCGGGCCCATACCTCTGTCCCCAGGACACGTCAATCAGCGGTGTGTCGACCACTACAGGGAACCCAGGCTAACCCACCACCCCAACAACAACAGGGACCTGGGGGCAGTGGTAGTGGGCACACGGTCCAGGGGACAGAGGCCCAGGGAAACAGGGGAACTGGGAGGGCTGCTGTGCGACAGGTGGGGGGACCGGCCAAGGGAACCCACTCTCCACGAGGCCCTCTCCTCCATCATGGGAGCATACCACCACTCCCAGGAGACGATGGCGACGGTCCTGGCCAGGTTTCAGGAGATCCAGCTTCTGGAGGAGGAACAGTATATGGGGTTCAGGGAGGAACTCAGAAACATCAGTTCCGCCATGGGTACCATCGTAGTGGCCCTCAATCAGGTAGTCACCACATTGAGGGACACTGTGGCACCTCAAAGGGCCCCTGTCACTAGCATGGACCAAGAACTGCCTACCACCTCCGCCGGCGCTAGTGGACAGGAGGCCCCGACACAAGACCAACAGGCCACCAGAACCCCACCCCCTGCAGAAGGAGAACCACCCTGCAAGCGGGCCCTGAGATCCAGGAAGAAGACAGAGTGAGATGTCAAGACCCCCACCAGCAAAGGATACCGCCCTGATTGTCATCCCACTGTCCCACATTGACACCCTGTCCAACTTTAAACTGCACCTGCTCCACCTTCCACAGGCATTTGGACAATGCACCTGTTATTCTGATAGTCTGGACTCTGCCATGGACAATCCTCCACCATCACCCCTCACCGATTTGCAAGCACCCATCCAATTTAGAGCACTTGAATAAACACACTTATTGCACAGAAACAATCTGGAGTCTGCCTGTGATTTTAACAAATGTATTATACATGACAGTGCCAAAATGTTCATTCACATTGTGATGCCAACAAACCGCTGTCACACAGCTGTAGTCCATGGTGAAACAAATC
This sequence comes from Pleurodeles waltl, assembly GCF_031143425.1. Classification (NCBI taxonomy): domain Eukaryota; kingdom Metazoa; phylum Chordata; class Amphibia; order Caudata; family Salamandridae; genus Pleurodeles; species Pleurodeles waltl. Next base: position 325,041,482 of record NC_090445.1, on the reverse strand, counting down.
AGATGTCACGCAGTCGGGCCCACATCTCTGAAAACGGAAGGGAAAGTCACAACTCAGTTACCATAAACTGGGGGAATAAGTCAGACAGTAGAGAGGTAGAACTCTTTAAGTAAATGTAATATACCGGTGTGTACTCTTACCTGTGTGTCATTGAAAATACTGCTGTATTACTGTGTTCCTGTTCTCCATATCGTCCTCTTCGCCTTCCTCCTCTTCACTCTCCACAGGCTCCACAGCTGCTACAACACCACCATCTGGACCATCCTCCTGCAGAAAAGGCACCTGGCGTCGCAAAGCCAGGTTGTGAAGCATACAGCAGGCCACGATGATCTGGCACACCTTCTTTGGTGAGTACATCAGGGATCCACCTGTCATATGGAGGCACCTGAACCTGGCCTTCAGGAGGCCAAAGGTTCGCTCAATCACCCTCCTAGTACGCCCATGGGCCTCATTGTACCGTTCCTCTGCCCTGGTCCTGGGATTCCTCACTGGGGTCAATAGCCAGGAAAGGTTGGGGTAACCAGAGTCCCCTAATAGCCACACCCGGTGCCTCTGGAGTTCACCCATCACATACGGGATGCTGCTATTCCGCAGGATGTAGGCGTCATGCACTGACCCAGGGAACTTGGCATTAACATGGGAGATGTACTGGTCTGCCAAACACACCATCTGCACATTCATGGAATGATAACTCTTCCTGTTCCTGTACACCTGTTCACTCCTGCTGGGGGGGACCAAAGCAACATATGTCCCATCAATGGCACCAATGATGTTGGGAATATGTCCAAGGGCATAGAAATCAGCCTTCACTGTAAGCAAATCCCCCACCTCAGGGAAAATGATGTAGCTCTGCATGTGTTTCAGCAGGGCAGACAACACTATGGACAACACCTTTGAAAACATGGGCTGGGACATCCCTGATGATATGGCCACTGTTGTTTGAAATGACCCACTTGCAAAGAAATGGAGTACTGACAGCACCTGCACTAGAGGGGGGATCCCTGTGGGTTGGCGGATTGGTGACATCAGGTCTGGCTCCAGCTGGGCACACAGTTCCTGTATAGTGGCTCGGTCAAGCCTGTATGTCAGTATGACATGTCGTTCCTCCATTGTCGACAGGTCCACCAGCGGTCTGTACACAGGAAGATTCCTCCATCTCCTCGCATGTCCCAGCGGACGGTGCCTATGAAGGACAAAAGCGAGCACAGAGTCAATCAACCCACAGGTACGTTCCCACAGCTTTCACACTACACGATTCACAATGCATTGAATGGTTTGTATGAGTGTTGATGCAAGGCCTAGGTATGTGTGACGCAGTAGTAATTAAGCCATGTGGGCCCTTGAAATGGCGGCTGCCTGACCTGTGAAGTGCGACAGTGGGATGTGAGGTCAATGCGCTGGCGTGGCACACCGTGGCGGTAGGCGGTCGAAGACCGCGACGCAAAGCAGCATTGGTTAACATTGAACCCTATGGGTCTCAGGAGCCAATGACGATGTGCGCCGGCGGTCGCGGGACGCACCGCCGCGGGACGCACCGCCGCGGGCGTGACCGCCATTTTCTATCTGCTTAATCACTCGATACCTGATCTTCCACAGGAGAGGACCTACACTGCAAGTGCTGCTGTGACCTCGGTCTGGAAGAGAAAATGGCTGTTGCGACTGGGGAAAGGGACCCTGCCTTCACTTCTGAAGAATTGGAGAAACTCGTGGATGGGGTCCTCCCCCAGTATGCGCAACTCTACGGTCCTCCAGACCAACAGGTAAGTACACTGGGACCATGCTTTGTGGCCAATGCCTGTGTTGAGTCGGGTGGATGAAAGATGGTGGGGAGGGGAGCGATTGAGGCATGCATCAGATGAGAGATGAGAGCATGTGCCACATGGCAAGGGTGGGGATGGGGGGCCATTCACATCGAGCATGCAGAAGGTGATGATTTTATTTCTCCCCCTGTACATGTCACATAGGTCAGCGCCCACCAGAAAGTCGCTATTTGGCGTGCCATCGCCAAGGACGTCCGGACCCTGGGGGTCCACAACAGACGGGGCACCCACTGCCAGAAGAGGTGGGAGGACATCCGACGCTGGAGCAGGAAGACGGCGGAAGCTCAGCTGGGGATGGACTCCCAATGTAGGAGGGGTGCCAGTCGTACTTTGACCCCCCTGATGTCCCGGATCCTGGCGGTGGCCTACCCCGATTTGGATGGGCGCGTGAGGACAACACAGCAGACACAAGGGGGTGAGTACAAACACATTCTGGTAACTTTGCGCGCAGTGGAGGTGTCTGGGTGGGGGAGGAGGGCTGTGGGTATCCCTAGGCCAGGGCGATTTCTGTAGGCTAGGCCCCTCCGTAAGGTATGGCCCTGTGCCCCCGCCCCCCACCTCTGTAGGGTGCCAGGTACAGCTATTCATGGCCCTGTGTCATCTATGTGTGCAGTTGTTGTCCATAGGCTTGTAGGCCACGTCCCACTGATTGAGTAGTCGACCCCAAGTGCGCGGCGTAGTGCAGGGGGCTTCTGTGTCTGTCCTCTCCGCCAACGGTGTCACCTATGCATGTACTCAACATGTCTTTATTTCTCCCCCCCCCCTTTTTTGTGGTCTTCCTGTTCATGTGTGCATTAGCATCATCAGGCGGAGGAGAAGTGGCATCGGAGCACGAGGGAGCTGCATCCCACATGGCCCTGGAGGGCCATGCAACTGACTCTGAGTACACCAGTGGGACGGAGGGCGAGGGGAGCTCCACAGCGGGGACACGTGCTGATGTCAGTGACAGCGACTCGTCCTCTGAAGGGAGCTCCCTTGTGGTGGCGGCAACATCCGTGCCCCCTGCAACAACAGATACAGCCGCCACCCAGCGCACCAGCACCGCCCTACCAGCAGCCCCTCAGCGTTCGCCCCGTGCCGGCTCACCCAGGAAGGTGGGCATCACCTTCACCCCAGGCACCTCAGGCCCTGCCCCAGTCACCCCTGCTGCCCTCAGTGAGGAGGTCATTGACCTCCTGAGGACCATCATTGTTGGGCAGTCTACCCTTTTGAATGCCATCCAGGGTGTAGAGAGGGAGGTGCACCGGAGTAATGCATACCTGGAGGGCATTCATTCTGTTCAGGCTGCCCATCAGCGATCGTTCAACGCTCTGGCCTCAGCACTGACGGCAGCAATTGTCCCTGTCTCTAGCCTCCCCCCTCCAACTACCTCCACCCAGACCCAATCCCCTGTACCTCTGCCTATCCCAGATACACCATCAGACCAGCCTGCACACACCTCAACACCCAAGGGAAGCTCATCCAGACATAAGCACCACACATCACACAAGCATTCACACAAGCAACATCCACATGCAGACATACCAACAGCCACTGCCTCCTCTGTGTCCCCCTCCTCCTCATCTCCCTCCTCCCTCCCTGTGACATCTCCACTCACACTTGCATGCACAACATCTTCAGCCACTACGTCCATCACCAGCACACCCACCAGAACACTCCGCACACGTGCAGCACCACCCCACTACCATTTACACGTCCCCTGTGTCCTCTCCCAGTGTGTCTGTCACCCCCTCTTCCAAACCACACAAACGCAGGCAGCCACCCACCCAACAGCCATCCACCTCACGAAAGCCTCCAGCCCAAGCACCTGCACCCAAAGACACCAGACTTCACTCTCCTACAACCACATCCTCTTCCTCCACTCCCATACCCACTACACCTACCCGTCCCTCTCTTTCTAAATTGCTTTTCTTTTCCAAACTTGACCTCTTTCCAACAACTCCCCCATCCCGTCCTTCTCATAAGACTCCAATCAGCACCTCAGCCACCACAAAACCAGGACCTATCAAGACTGTTGTCCAAGGACTGTGGAGTCCCCCACCCTCAAGGGCAGCTAGTTCTGCTAGGAGCCGGGGCACGGCCAGCCCACCCCCGGAAAAGCAGCAAAAAATTGCCAGTGCCCGGCGCGGGAGGCCAACGACACCAGGGAGCAAAATCCCTACCCTGGCTCCGTCAGGAAGTGGGGTGCCACCTGGCACACCGCCAAAGATTGGAAAGGGCCACAGACGAGCAGGGAAGGAGGGCAAGGGCAGCACGCCCGACAAGTCCGGCAGCAGGCCAGCTGGCCAGGAGGGCCCCACCAGCCCCATACCAGGTGTGCAGGAGGACACCCAGAGGCCCGGTACTGCAGCCCAGGAGGGCCCCGCAAGCCAACAGACATATGGGCAGGAAGGCCCCACCAGCCACATGTCAGGTGGCGAGTGACATCCATGCCATGGCCGGATCTGCTGACCTGGACACTCATCTCAAGCACCGCTGCATTGGGCCCTTTCTCTCAAGCACCGCTGCATTGGGCCCTTTCTCTCAAGCACCGCTGAACTGGGCCCTTCAAGTCAAGCACCGCTGAACAGGGCACCGCTGTCTCAAGCACCGCTGAACAGGGCACCGCCGTCTCAAGCACCGCTGAACAGGGCACCGCCGTCTCAAGCACCGCTGAACTGGGCCCTTCAAGTCAAGCACCGCTGAACAGGGCACCGCCGTCTCAAGCACCACTGAACAGGGCACCGCCGTCTTAAGCACTGCTGCGCTGGGCCCTTCATCTCAAGCACCGCTGCGCTGGGCCCTTCATCTCAAGCACCGCTGCGCTGGGCCCTTCATCTCAAGCACCGCTGCGCTGGGCCCTTCATCTCAAGCACCGCTGCGCTGGGCCCTTCATCTCAAGCACCGCTCCGCTGGGCACCGCTGTCTCAAGCACCGCTGAACTGGGCCCTTCATCTCAAGCACCGCTCCGCTGGGCCCTTCATCTCAAGCACCGCTGCGCTGGGCCCTTCATCTCAAGCACCGCTCCGCTGGGCACCGCTGTCTCAAGCACTGCTGAACTGGACCCTTCATCTCAAGCACCGCTGCGCTGGGCCCTTCATCTCAAGCACCGCTCCGCTGGGCACCGCTGTCTTAAGCACCGCTGAACTGGGCCCTTCATCTCAAGCACCGCTGCGCTGGGCCCTTCATCTCAAGCACCGCTCCGCTGGGCACCGCTGTCTCAAGCACCGCTGAACTTGGCCCTTCATCTCAAGCACCGCTGCGCAGGGCCCTTCATCTCAAGCACCGCTGCGCTGGGCCCTTCATCTCAAGCTCCGCTCCGCTGGGCACCGCCGTCTCAAGCACCGCTGCGCTGGGCCCTTCATCTCAAGCACCGCTGCGCTGGGCCCTTCATCTCAAGCACCGCTCCGCTGGGCACCGCTGTCTCAAGCCCCGCTGAACTGGGCCCTTCATCTCAAGCACCGCTGCTCTGGGCTCTTCATCTCAAGCACCGCTGCGCTGGGCCCTTCATCTCAAGCACCGCTGGCCCATTGGCGGAAGGGGCAGGCCCGCATTTATGTCGGGCAGGGCTGCACGAAGCACTCTGGGCACTAGTCCCCCTCCAGTACCAGTGGAGACTGTCATCCACTTGTGAGACTGTGGCTTTGCACTCCCCAGGATGGTACAGTGGGCAACCCACCCACTGTAGAGACTTGTGAGACTGTGGCTTTGCACTCCCCAGGATGTAACAGTGGGCAACCCATCAACTGTAGAGACTTGTGAGACTGTGGCTTTGCACTCCCCAGGATGGTACAGTGGGCAACCCACCCACTGTAGAGACTTGTGAGACTGTGGCTTTGCACTCCCCAGGATGTAACAGTGGGCAACCCACCCACTGTAGAGACTTGTGAGACTGTGGCTTTGCACTCCCCAGGATGGCACAGTGGGCAACCCACCCACTGTAGAGACTTGAGAGACTGTGGCTTTGCACTCCCCAGGATGGAACAGTGGGCAACCCACCCACTGTAGAGACTTGAGAGACTGTGGCTTTGCACTCCCCAGGATTGAACAGTGGCCATGGAGGCCCCTCGTGGATCTGGCGTCGTGGACTCATCTGGCTGAGGTGCCCCCCTTCCATTCCCCCTGAGGTGCCTGTAGTTTTGCTATCTGATGCCCCTGCAGTGTTCTCTCCGATGGAGTCAGGTATCCTGTGTGGGCTTTGCCCATGTGTTTTGGCCCAGTGGCCCACGAACAATGGCTGATACACATATCGGACAGGAGAATTTATGTATATATAGTTATAGATGTTTGATATATTTTATACTCAGCCTTACAATATAATTCAAATTTTATGATCATTTCCTTTTGTCTTTGCATTCTTGCGGGGGGGTTTGGGGTGGGGGTAACTGTGATGTATTGCTATGCATTGATGTGTGTGTTGTAGGGGGTGAGGGTGGGGGTGGGTGTGTCGCGTATGTGTGTGCCCGTAATGTTTTCTCCTCCCCCCTCCCCTGTGTCGTAGGTGCAGTACTCATCGTTGTCTTCTGCGCCGGCGTTCGTGCTCCTGGTAGAGGAGCAGGAATACAATAGCTGGGAGGATGTGGAGTTCGGGTTCCATGCTGTCCTGATTCCTCGTGGGGTGTATGGAGGTGAGCGTTTTCCATTCGAAATGTCTGTTTCTGGCGTGTTTTTATCGGCGGGGCTACCGCCCCGGAAAAGGTGGCGGATTGGTGGGTTGTGATAGGGTGGGCGGTACATTGACTCCCGCCTGTCTGTTGCCGGTGACCGCTGCGCTGTTTGTTTGTCCCGCCGTGGCGGTCGGAGTGTTAAAGTGGCGGTCTCTGTTGGCGGTTTCCGCCAGGGTCAGAATTCCATTTTTTTAACCACCAGCCTGTTGGCGGGTTAGCCGCCACTTTAACACCGACCGCCAGGGTTGGAATGACCTCCTTAGTCTGTGGACGAGGGGAGATGGTGAGAACGGATCTTAACATGGTTACATTCATCTTCCAAGTCGAAGGGAAAAGAATAAACAGGGTCATGGCCCTTTGTGAGTCAGCACAATGAAAAATAGAAAAATGCATTTAATATGAGAGCCAAGCAGCCAAGCTTTGGCTTATGCTAACTTAAGGCCTATGAGGTTTTCAATACAGATTTAATAACGCAAATGTTAGTATAAACTTATTTGAACGTAACAAACATTTGGTCATCATTATTAGTTTGCGTATACATTGGTGGCCACTCTTCGTGGTCACAATTCAAGCGCACGTCTAAGCAAAAGTGCTATTATTATAGTTTCTATGCGGCACCATCACACCTTAATTCATAAACAGTTCATGTTAATATAGATTATATATGCTACGCTCTCCCACTATCGTGTTGCCGTAGACTGCGCATGCCTACAAATTACAAGCCCTAGCTTTAGAAATCACTTCATACAACATTTTCGGCCATTTTGGAAATAGAGAGTCTAATTTTAAAGAATTACAGCAAAAGGCACGCTTTTTGCCTGCGCCGCGACCATTGAATTACATTCTCAGCGATAGGCATGCTTTCTCTGCCTATTACATACGGTTGACAACATCTACTTGTGGTCAACTTTTACAGCGATAGGTACGCTATTATGTGCTTATTGCACTAAATTTGACAATTTAAACATTTTACTGTTGTGCAAAATGTATCTTTATTATGTTTGGAGGGAAAGGAGAATTAAAAAAAAAAATGTACTTTATTATATTTATCCATGATTTTGCTGTTACCATTTAGTTTTGTACGAGCATGCAAACTGCTAATCTTCCATCACCTTTTCTTGCAGAGCCAGGTGTGCCTAGGTTAAAGTGGCTTCACTGGGTTAAAATGTTTGAAACTTATTTGGTGGCTATTGATGGGTTGAATTTCTCAGCTGTAAGGAAAAAAGCTATTTTGTATAACTGTCTTGGGCCGGAGGGTCAAAGGATTTTTCATTATCACCCACAGTTATTTCCTCCTTCTTCCATACAATGGGATGTATTTACAGAGGCAATAAAAACGCTTGAAAGTCATTTTTAAGATGATCTTAGTGTCATTGTAGAGAGGCCTAAGTTTTTCACAAGGAAACAGTTTCAACATGAAACTATTGATAATTACCTAGCAGCGTTAATAATTGTGACTTTTGAAGGTCCTTTAGATCAATATTTAAGAGATCAGTTAGCTGTTAATGGTTTTGATAGCAGGATTCAAGAGAAAAGTTTGTGTTGCAGAAATCCCATGTTATGTGAATTGTGGAGACTGCAAGAGGGATTGAACGTTCTGTTACGGCCTCAAGAGAGTTAAGTAAAACTAAAATGGCTCAGACAGAAAATGTAGCTATACTTGCGCTTAAAAACTAGCTTTCAAAGAATGATTTAGGTGAACTGAAGAGAGGCAATGGGGTTACATCTTGTTTTAGGTGTGGCTCTAAACCACACTTGGCGAATGCTAAAAACTGTCCTGCATTAGGCAAAGTATGTGTGAGATTTAAATAAATAGAACATTTTGCACGTGTTTGTAAGAACACTCCAACAGTCATGTTAGTTGATTCACAATTGTTGACAGATGTGAATCATTTTGATTTGACAAATGAGGTTGGTGATTTGAATTTTGAGAAGAAACGTGTACTATCAATTAACATGTTATCACTATCTTAGGAGGTGAAATATAGTAAATCACATAGCAACAAAGGTCCTATATGTGAAGTGACAATTGGAGCCAATGACATGCGAGTCACTGTTGATTAAGGTTCGATAATTTTGATAATTTCTGAGAATGATTTTTATTCTAGGTGGAAGGACATCACATTGTATCTACTACACATTGAGAAAGTTGCATTTTGGGGAAATAAATATGATCGGTTACTTTGAAGAAAAGATTCAGTATCAGCACAAATACATTCATACAAAAGTATATGTGGCCAAGAAAGGGTACAATATTTAAGGGTGGAGAGACCAGGGTCAGTTAGGACTGCTTCTCAAACCTGGTACTGATGAACCAATTACCTTGTGTTAGACCTGACAGCCTTAGGGTGGTTACCCCCAACTTTTTGCCTGCCTCCCTCCACTTTGTGACACTGTTTTTGCTGGTTTTAGGACCCTGTGCACTTTACCACTCCTAACCAGTGCTAAAGTGCATATGCTCTCTCCCTTGAAACATGGTGACATTGGCCCATACCCAATTGGCATATTTAATTTATTTGTAAGTCCCTAGTAAAGTGCACTGCATGTGCCCAGGGCCTGTAAATTAAATGCTACTAGTGGGCCTGCAGCACTGATTGTGCCACCCACATACGTAGCCGCTTAACCATGTCTCAGCCTGCCATTACAAGGCCTGTATGGGCAGTTTCACTGCCACTTTGACTTGGCATTTAAAAGTACTTGCCAAGCCTTAAACTCCCCCTTTTCTACTCATAAGTCACCCCTAAGGTAGGCCCTAGGTAATCCAGAGTGCAGGGTGCTGTGTAGGTAAAAAGCAGGACATATATCTGTGTGTTTTATATGTCCTGGTAGTGGAAAACTCCTAGATTTGGTTTCCACTGATGTGAGGCCTGCTCCTATCATAGGCTAACATTAAGGCTACCCTCATAAATTGTTTGAGTGGTAGATTCTGATAAGAAAGGGGTAAACAGGTCATATTTAGTATGGCCAGAATGGTAATACAAAATCCTGCTGACTGGTGAAGTTGGATTTTAGATTACTATTTTAGAAATGCTACTTTTAGAAAGTGAGCTTTTCTCTGCATTTACATCCTTCTGTGCCTTACACCCTGTACACCTTAATAGAAAAAATTGAAGTAAAAGTGAACTTATTACAAGAGGTTCTTAAGAAGCATGATTCAATTTTTCAAGACAAATTGGGAATGGTGAAAGGTTTCAAACATAAAATTATACTGAAACCAGATACTGTTCCTATTGTTCACAAAGTTCGAAGTGTCCTGTTAAGTATTAGAGTGGAGTTGAAGGAGCGCCTTAAAGGTCTTTGTGATGATGGTGTCATCAAACTATTGATTCTTCCCAATGGATTTCACCTCTCATGGTGGCTCTTAAAAAAATTGGTGACCTTAGACTTTGCATTGACTTGAGGTCACTAAAAAAAAAACATACAAGTTGATTGTTTCCCATTACCCAGAATCCAAGATACGTTAGCACAGTTGGGAGGTATGAATGTTTTCACTACCATTGGCTTGAAAGCAGCCTATCATCATGTGAACTCAGCAAGGAGTCTCGTCCTCTCACGGCATTCGTTACACACTATGGAGTGTTTTTTTTCTTACGCATGCCATTTGGTTTAGCTTCGGCGGTAGCAATATTTCAGAAACTCATGTATCATCTGTTTGGGGATGTGGAAAGGGGTGTTGGTTTATCAAGTTGACATCCTAATTGGTTCTGATTCTGAGGATGAACATTTGCTGGAGTTAGACAAAGTTTTAGGCATTTTAAGAGATCATGGTATCACGGTAAACAAAAGATAAGTGTAAGCTCATGGTAAATAAAGTGGAATATATGGGTCACAGAATTTCGGCTTCAGGTATGTCAACCAAAAAGGATCTCATTTTGGGGACTAAGAAATGTGCATCTCCTACTAACAAAGATGACAAGATCATTTCTTAGTCTTTGTGAATATTATTCACATTTTGTCCAAAATTTTGAACTACAAACTAAGCCACTGCATAAACTGTTGAGGATAGGGGAAACATTTGTATGGGAAAGTGAGCAAGAAGAGGCTTTTGACACACTTAAGGCGCTCATAGTTGGTGCGCCAGCTCTACAACCTTATCGAGACAACATTACATCTATTGTAACGGTTGATGCGAGTGGTATAGGTTTAGGTGCTGTTTTGAGCCAAATAGTTGACGGTAAGGAGAACACTATACCATTCGCGTTTAGGCGATCGTCATTGGTGGAGGCAAATTACAGCACACTCAAAAGAGAGGCTTTGGCTTGCGTGTGGGATGCCCAGCATTTTTCTACATATTTATGGGGCAGGAGATTCATTTTGGTTATGGATCAGAAACAGATGGTTTATCTGTGGAATTTTAAAACATTTGGTAAGTCCAGCCCAAGATTAACAAGATTGTTATATAAATTATATGATTTCAACATTGAAATGAAACATGTAACAGAAAAGGAAAATTGCAGAGCAGATTTCTTATCCAGAAGTCCAGTGGTTCAGTGTGTGTGTGATTGACGGTGTGAGTGTGTTGGAAGGTGTTATTTCGCAACATTGGTGGATAGAAATGTGCAACCAAGGACAAGGGTCAGATAACTCTCGAGTGGACGTCCTACGGAGGGGTTACTGTCTATGATCTTACAACCTTATTCTAAACTTAAGGAAAACTTGAGTGCTGAGGGTGGTATAATAATGAGGGGAGAGTGTCTAAATCCAACCTGTGCGTTTAAGAGGAATATTGATAAAGTTGGCTCACAGTGGTCATGTGGGCATCACAGGTACTAGAAAACATGTCAGATTGTACTATTGGTGGCCAGGAATTGGCACGGAAATTGAGGTGACAGTAAACAGTTGTAGGGAATGTGGTCAAGCTGACAAGAGAATGCACACCCACAATGTACCTTTGTGCCCAGTGCAGTTTCTGGACAGACCTTGGGAGAAAATAGGAATAGACTTCAAAGGACCCATTGGTGGTCTCTGTGAGGGCAAACGATTTGTGTTGGTGGCGGTAGACTATCATTCTAAATGGATCCATTATAAGTTCTTGAGAGAACCAAATGCTGAAGGTGTAGTGGCGTTTTTAAAAGAATTGTTTCGTAACAAAGGGATACCAGCGTTTTTGGTTATGGATAATGGTGTACAATATGTCTCACGCTTGGTGGAAGAATTTTTGGAAGGGATGAGTGTTAAACATCTCACCACTGCTTTGTATAGTCCTCAAGGAAATGGTTTGGTTGAAAGAGACAATAGAATACTTAAGGAGACTAGCTAACACTTTAGGTAGATTTGTGCAGGACACAGTAGCTGAAAGAGTTTGGTGTTATCACAACACACCACATGCTACCACAGGTGTTTCACCATTTGTGTTGTCAAGAGGGAGACATTCAAGTAATGAGCTGTCTCTGACATGGGTAGTTCATGAAACTAATGTGAGTGACGGAATACTTGATATTATGCAAATTAAGGCAAGAGTTGATGGTTCCCAATTTGCCAGTAAAAGGTGGTATGATTTACTCAAGAATGTGAGTGATGTGCATTTCAATATAGGTGACAGAATTAAGGTACAGAAGCCTAGAAGGGAGGGGTGTGAGGGTTCTAGATTTTTTCCTGAAACCAAGGTTGCATGTGTTTCCAGAAAATGCGGTTAAGGCGGAGAGTGGGAAATGGTGTAACAAAAGAGACATTGTTAAAATCCCAAATTGCAGTACATCTTCCTGGATGCATGAATACAGAACTAGTGGGAAAGGAGAGGTTGGTGAGTGTGGTGGATACATGAATGGAATGAATTCATTTAGCGAGAGTTCTAATCTCGACCTGAATGAGAGGCAGGAATGGAGAACAAGTGATGTGGGTAGAGGAGTTGGTGATGCACCTCTATTTGTTGAGAGGAACACAGTAACAGTTGAAGATGCATCCATTGAGGTTAGAGACATCACACAGAATGTACAAGACGATCTCACATTTGATCCTGTAGATTTTGCTAATGGGGTGACTAATGCGGGTCCCAGGGAGTTAAAAGGGAGACTTAGAAAGTACATCAATAAACTTCAACATTTGAATGATTATGAAACGTTTTAAAAGAAAAGGAAAAGTAATACATTATAATGATGTTTACTGTTTTTGAATTGGTTTTAATGTTATGTGTTTTTGTGATGGTTGTAAAAGGGGAAGGTGTGTTATGTGTATGTATGCAGCAAAGTGCAAAGTGCGAAGTTCCAGATTGTAGGATGTTTGTTTCAGCAGCGTGGTGACTCACAGTGTTCGAGGTAACAACAGTTGGCTGACGGGTGTGGCTTCAGACGGCTGTGAGGACACCGGTGCTGACATTACCGAGAGAATAAAGCTTCCTGGATTTATTCACCCTACAGTGTCATGTTTATGTTACTGCACGACACGACAGGATTCTTAAAGTCCTGGCTTTTCCAGCTCCTCTGCAGGTGCATTCCACCACCACCTGAAAGAGGGGTCTTTTGCAGGCAGGCAATATCAATGTTGCATCCGGGAAGGTATGAGTAAATGCTGTGTCTTGGTCATGTGCCCCATTCCCCCGATACACCAGGACAATATTCTATATGTGTCACCTGCCATGTTTGGAGGTGTTGTCATGGACTTAAGTCTTTTCTGCTCATGAACAGCATTAGGATTGTTTAGAGAGCAGCAGAGCAATCGGCCCACTCCTTTATAATAATAAAATGCACCTTTGCCTGTGCCCCGAGAGTTGGTTCTTAAAGACTTGCCAAAGCTCTTACTTTCTCTAGTCCCTGGAGGCATCTCACCAGTTAGTGAACCTGAGTGCTGCTCTTTTTCCTTTTTCCCTATCAGTCCGAGGTCTGGCCTGTGGAAATTCCAGATCTAGACCCTTAGAATAATAGAAACAAAAAAATACATAAATTGTGCATTCTGCTTGGGTGAGTGGCAGCCTTTCCTCTTACAAAGCTATCCACCGCAATAGAAAACAATAAGAAACAAGCACTGGCAAGCCAATAGGTCTGGCATCACCACCTGTCTTTTGGCAATTTTTGTTTTGTTTTCTTGTGGTTTTGGCTAAATGTATTGTTCGGGAAGAGGCCAGGCCCTCATAAATCTAAACAAAAACCTTTGCTGAAGGCAAAACTTCTGTTTTAGTCTAAAACAAACACACACATTGACATAGTACTCTCTGGCACGGCACTGAAGGGAAGTACTTTGTGTGTTGGTGTGCTCCTTATGAAAGGGGAGCAAGCCATAAAAATTCAGTCAATGGCTGAAGTGGGCTGACACATTACCCCTTGATGCATGCTGGAGTGGGTGCAAAAATGTGAATGACATAACCACAGACTAGTGGATGAAATCTGGTTGAAACCACTTTAGGGGACTATATTATACACATAATAATAGTAAATTCAATTCTTGCCTAGCACAGACTTAAAACAAGCCAGTCTTTCTTACATTAGCTGCCAGCCTCTAGACTTTGGGAAAGAAATGCAAGAAAAAAAGGCGAAGGCAAGAAACAAAGAGGAAGGCTACAAATAAAGATAGAAAGAGGAAGGTAACAAAGAAAGAAAGAGGAAAGAAAGAATGAGGAAGGCAAGAAAGAAAAAGGAGAGGAAAGAAAAGGGAAAGAAGGCAGGAAAGAAACAGAAAAGAAGGAAAGGTAGAAAGAAGGAAAGAAAGCAGAAAGACAAAAGGAAAGGAATGAAGAGGAAAGATGTAAAAAGAGCAAAGAAGGATAGAAAGTAGGGCGTGGCTAACCACGAAGCATGATGGCCACACCGTAGCAGAGCTCCTGCGACCTTTTGGATTAATCCCCAAAAAACCACCACATACATCTGGCCCAGGAGCGGGCATAGAGGCATCCAGTGTTTGCCTCTACTGAGGGAGTTGAGACATCGTATCCGCGACCCGATGATGTTCCGGTGCTGAGTTGGACAGTGGGGCCTGCGTGTGGAGTTGCAGACTCGAGTGGCCAGCACCGCCTCAGGCGCCGCTAACGGGCGAGGCGGGCCACAGCAACCCACCGCTCCAGAGTTTTCCTCTGCAGCAGCAGGCGACCTGACAAGCGGCTGTGGAGTCCCCGATTTGGGGGGGGGAACACAAAAGGAATACTGGCAAGGTAGGGCCCTGGAAGAACCCTGGCCGGTCTGGATGGGACAACCGGTCAGCTGCAGACGCTAAAGTGAGACCTGGGGATGGCACTTCCCTTACAGTAGGCTCCCCTCCACATCTGGATACCCCAGCCAGGGGCTGCCTGAGATCTGCCGCTGTTGTGAGTGGCGTGTGATTCTGGTGTGATTCTGGGTCCTGGGCCCGAGGTAGGAGGGCACAATGCTATCGCAGAGACCCAGAGGGGCAGCCACATGGACTAGGACTCTGGGGCACAATGCTTGCTCTGACACCCTGTGGGCGGTACACATGGACACCCGGGGCCCACACAACACTGATGCTGCCAGGGGACCCCTCCTGGGGGCTGAAATTGTGGACTTATGTGCCAAGGAATGGAGCAGGCAGACATTAATCCTTCCTTTGCATTTTGCGCAGCTGGGGCTGGTGACTGAGACTGAGAGGAAGTGAGGGGGGCAGAGAAACATCGGCCCCTCTACAATCAACTGGACTACAAGTGGAGTGTCTCCCCCAAGGTCCACCCTTTCTGCAAGACAGTAGACCCTATGGTGCTGCCCGTAAGATCCACTGCAGGCAGGTGGCATGGTTGCGGTGAGTCCGGAGCATCTGGACTAACATCACAAGCCTTGGATGGAGTGAGATGCTCCATCCCTCCTGAAAGTTTGCTAGCTGGACGCGGCAACCAACCCTACTGGCCTTCCACACCCTCCCCTACTCTTGCCTGCTGAATGTCCACAGACCCACAGCAAACATGACAGGTGGCAAAAGCACTAGAGATGGGCACCAAACAAAAATGGACATATTCACTCAGCCTAAAGACTCTACAGGGGCTTACGGGATGGATGAACCGTGTCCTGTGACTGAACCTGCACACTTTGAGGAAGAGAGCTTCCCCCAAAAAGACATAATGGCACTATACAGAGCAACCGTGGTGCTCTTGAAACAATGATTGACACGGTCTTGACAGAAGTCACACTCATGAGGGCAGATTTCCACAACTTGACTCCTTGAATACCCTTAAAGATGATTCTGCAACCCTCAAGGAACAAGTCAGGGAACTTAAGGCCACCACTGAGGTACTTCAGACAAAAATATAGGACTTTCAGGGGCGCTCCCACAGGAACAATGGCTGAATAAATGGCGTGCCTGAAAAATCAAAAGGGCAACTGCAGACCTCTTTGCAGAAGAGCTTATCCGGAAGCAGCTACAGCCGCGCTATCTCTCTAAATATTTCTCTGTGGAAAAAGCACACCATGTACCAAGTACACTGCCCAGGCCCAGCACACTCCCGCCCCAATATAATATGAATGTTTAACTATCGGGACTGGGAAGTAAAACTTCAAACTACACGCAGCGCTCCACCTCTCCAGATTGGCAATTAAAACATTACCTTTTTCCCCGACTTCACATTAAGCGTGCAGAAACTACGCCGCAGATTTCTCGACATCAAGAGAGCTCTCTGGGATCGAGAGCTCAAATACTCAATGTTATTCCCAGCACACCTCTGTTTGATATCCAACGGTGCTTCACCAGAGGCAAAATGGGACTAGCTCTAGGGCTTGCAAAGAGTTGGAGAAATGGGAAGACAGGACCACTCCAGGAAGCACTGTGGGGAGCAGCACCGCCTCAGTACACCCACGACTTCCAGAAGAGAGGCCATGCAGAAGCCCCACACCACCAAACGTGGAACACCACCCATCCCAGCAGGAGCAGCCCAACAAAAATCAAAAAGATTGGTTTGAACCTGCAGACTGAGACTGTCGAAGCGGGGACACTCCCTGCTGCATAAACTTGTGGTTCCACTATGCTTTCTCAACTGCATTGAACTGGACATGGCAGAGCTGTTTGACACTGGCTATAAAAGCACTCCTGTTTACTAGTTTCATGTTTAGTTGGGGTAATAGGCACTCTGCACAGTTGATGTGGTGGGTAGTTCGGTTCCCGCATTGCAGGGAGGCAGGTAGGGGGGATGTGGTTAATAGGGGCTGTTGTTTGTTTGTGATTGTTGTTAATGCTAATGTAAGATACTCCTACCACCAGAGAGAGACACCATTACCCACTATAGACAAGCAGGTGCAGTCCATCGGTGGCCTCACCACCAGACAGATTTACCCACAACAGGCCATAAACTCTTAAGCATGCAAACCTGAGTGAAGACAGTGACACTGAGACCCTCATTATGACATTGGCGATAAATCCCACTTACTGCCACGCTGACTGCTGCCAACATACCGCCGCCGCAGCGGGTATACGTTCCCCATATTATGACACACATCCGTCACTATTCAGCCACACATACAACTCCGCCACACAAAAGGTCAGTGATAAACTGGCAGTATCCAAACCCACACCGTTAAGCCAACAGAACAACGCCCATCACATTATGACCCACGAATCACGACGGCGTACAATGGCGGTAAACCATTGGCAGTACATACCGCCGTGCTCAAAATACACACACTCAAACAAGACAGCACCACATTGGACAAATTACATAATACACACCTGACACCCATGCACACACCACACCCACACACACCCACACCACTATAAAACATACACCCACAGTATGCACAAACATTTACGACTAGAAACCATTGCCACAGGACAGACACCATGACCACAGACAAGACCAGAGCCACACACCACCATCACCTATTTCACCACGCACGCACTCCACATCACACACCCAAACAATCACCCTACACACCCTCACTCACGCTACTCACACAACACCCATGGCACCACAAAGAAACCCCCGATTCTCAGAGAAGGAGCTAAGGGTCATGGTGGAGGAAATCATCAGGGTAGAGCCACAGCTATTTGGAGCACAGGTGCAGCAGATATCCATTGCAAGGAAGATGGAGCTATGGTGGAGAATCGTGGACAGGGTCAACGATGTGGGACAGCACCCCAGAACAAGGGATGATATCAGGAAGAGGTGGAACTACCTACGGGGGAAGATATGTTCCATAGCAGCAAGACACCAGCTCGCTGTACAGCAGACTGGCAGTGGACCCCCCCCCCACAACTAACAGCATGAGAGGAGCAAGTCTTGGCAATCATGCATCCTAAGGGCCTGGCCGGAGTAGCTGGAGGACTCGACTCTGGTAAGTCAACTCCATACTACTACTACCCACCTACCTGCATGTCATCACATACCCCCACCCCACCCTCATTCCCATCACTCCGCCACCTCCCACACACCCCACCATCACATATCACCCAATCCAATGCCAAGCCCTGCATGCACCACCAATTCATGGACATCACTGACAGCCCTGCATGGACACCTATCACTAAAGCATGCACACTAGAGAGAATCAGCTAGCCCACCACATACCAACTCACACAATTTAAAGCTGCCAGGGCAAATACAACCATAGAGGGCAACCCACTGATGCACAATATGTCACACAAAGAAACAATAACACTGCATTTACATCCCCACAGGTATCCCAGCCAATGTCAGTGCAGAAGAGGAGCCAGCAATTTCCAGTCCCCCCACAGAAGAGGCCCACAGTGATGACAGCGACTCTGGTCGCCTCGGTCTGGATGACCAACCTGGCCCATCAGGGACCTCCGGACAGCTGGTTACCCAGGCACAGCCACACACCACCACACAGCCTCCCCCCTCAGGAAACACCACCACAGCACCCACCCAGCGTACCCATACCTCTGTCACCAGGCTACATTAATCAGCAGTGTGTCCACCACTACAGGGACCCCAGGGCACACCTAGCCCCCAAGACAATCAGGGACCTGGGGTCAATGCAGTGGGCACACAGTTCAGGGGACGGAGGCACAGGACAACAGGGAGACTGAGAGGACTGCTGTGCGCCAGGGGGAGGACAGGCCCAGGGAACCAACTCTCCAGGAGGCACTCACCAAGATCATGGGAGCATACCAACATTTCCAGGATACGCTGGGCCAAATCCTGGCCAACGTGCAGGAGAACAGGCAGCTGCAGGAGGGACAGTAACAGAGGATCAGGGAGGACTTGCAGGCCATTAACACCACCCTGGTCTCCATTGCAGGGGTACTGGCAGACATGGCCAACATAATGAGGGAGGCAGTCTCACAACAGCGGGCCCCTTCCACCAGCCAGACATCTGAACTGCCTTCCACCTCTGCTGACGCTACTGGACAGGAGGCCCCGCCACAGGACCAATAGGCCACCAGCACCTGCAGAAGGAGAACCACCCTGCAAACGTTCCCTGTGATCCAGGCAGAAGCCAGAGACTATTGCCTAGTTCCCCGCCAGGAAATGAGACTCTCCTGATTGTCACCTGAGTGTCCCACTATGTCACCCTGTCCACCCTGAACTGCCATTGCTCCGCTTCCTATGTTTCCATGGACAATGCATATGTGATACAAATAGACTGGAACTCTACCCTGGACTTTCCTCCATCATCACCCCATCCCAATGCACTTACCCCACTCCTCCGTATCACTTCAATAAATATCCTTTTAACAAATACAAGTATGGAGTATGTCAAATGATTTAAGTATGTATCCGTCTAACCAGGTTCAAACATTGCAATGCAACTGTACAGTAATGTACACATAGGATAGACCTGTAGTTGGCTGCAGTGATCACACCAGGAGAGATAGTGGGGCACCAACATCTGCAAAAAGAGTTGCCAAACGGTCCAGTGAGTGGGCATAGAAGTGGGAAATTACAGCCTGCTAGTGGCAATGTTAAACAAATAAAATATCAATTAAATGTGAAGTAACACTGTTTTACCTGTGTGTCATTGGAAGTATTGTCGAATCACTGCAGTTCTGTTGTCCTCATCCTCATCCTCTGCCTCCTCATCTTCACTGTCCACAGGGTCCACTGCTGCCACACGGGCATCTCCAGCCTCCTCCTCCTGCAGAAAAGATATATGGCGTCTCAAGGCAAGGTTATGCAACAAGCAGCTTGCCACGATTATCAAGCAGACCTTCTTGAGTAAGTAGCACAGGGATCCACCTGTTAGATGGAGGCACCGAAACCTGGCCTTCAGGAGGCCAAAGGTACGTTCAATTATCCTTCTTGTTCGCCCATGTGCCTCATTGTAACATTCCTCTGTCCTTGTCCTGGGATTCCTCACAGGGGTCAGTAGCCATGATAGGTTAGGGTAACCAGAGTCACCTGCAAATATCGAGGGACAACATTTAGCCACACACTATCCCATATGGCCCACACCATACCCATACACCAACATGCACTGGGTGGGAACCAGGGCTCACATATTAGCCACACCCGTGCCTCTGTAGTTGGGCCATCACATTTGGGATGCTGCTATTCCTCAGGATAAAGGCATCATGCACCAACCCAGGATACTTAGCACTGACGTGGGTGATGTACTGGTCCGCCAGGTACACCATCTTCACATTCGTGGATAGAAAACTCTTTCGATTTAAGTCAGCCTTCACTGTGGCCAAATCCTCCACCTGGGGGAAAACAATGTAGCTGCACATGTGTTTAATCAGGGCAGCCAACACTCTGGTCAGCAGTATTGAGAACATTGGCTGTGACATTCCTGCTGCCTAGCCCACTGTCACTTGGAAAGAACCATTTGCCAAGAAATGGAGCACAGATAGTACTTGCACAAGAGGGGGGATCCCAGTGGGGTGATGGATAGCAGATATTAGGTCAGGCTCCAATTGGGCACACAGCTCCGTGATTGTGGCCCTGTCAAGTTTATAGTTGAGTACGATGTGCCGTCCTCCAGTGTTGCCAAGTCCACCAGGGGTGTGTACACTGGGGTATGTCTCCATCTCCTATTCATCCGCAGATGTAGCAATCTATGGGGCAAAAGAGTAAGAAGACAGTCACAAACTGTACATCGTAGCCACAACAGTACATTGCATGATGCCAGTTTTGTATGTATATATGGCATATGTCCTGTATGTCCAATTGTGTACTGTGACACAGTTATAATCAAGGGCCTGCCGCCCCCCCCCCGAAATGGCATCTGCCTGTCCTGTGTGGTGGGACAGGTGGAAGTGAGGTAATTCTGCTGACGTTGTACGCCATTGCGGGAGGCGGTCAGGGAACCACTGTGCAACTCCTCATTGGATAATATTGGCCCCTATGGGTTACAGTGGCCAATGGTGATGTATGCCGGTGGTGACGGTATGCACCACCATGGACGTGACTGCCATTTTCTATCTTATCATTCACTTGCTACCTGACCTCCAACAGGAGAGTACCTACACTGCATGTGCTACTGTGACCTGTGTCTGGAACCTACCATGGCTCGTATGACTGGGGAAAGGGCCCCTGCCTTCACCTCGGCGGAGTTGGAGCGACTGGTGGATGGGGTCCTACCCCAGTACCGACTGCTGTATGGCCTCCAGACCAATAGGTGAGTACACTGTGAGCACGATGCATGGAGCATGAATGCATGGAGTGGTGTGTGTGAAGGCCTTGTGTAGAGGGGGAGGGGGTGGATGGCCTCTGGGCGGCAAACAACTTGTGTGCTGGGCTCTGTGTGTGCAAATGGCAATGTGAAGGGGCTTGGTGGGTCATGAGTGTAACAGGCAGGACGGTCTGACTAATACCTTTACCTGTGTGTATTTTTCTGCAGGTCAGCGCCCATTAAAAAGAGTCTATGGCGTGCCATCACTAAGGAGGTGCGGACCCCCAGGGTCTACGGCAGGCGGAGCACCCACTGTTGGAAACGGTGGGAGGACCTGAGACACTGGGCACGGAAGACGGTGGAGGTCCAGCTGGGGCTGGCCTCCCAACAAGTAAGGGGTGCCTGTCAAACCCTGACCCCCCTGATGGCCCTCATACTGACGGTGGCCTATCCGGAGCTGGATGGGCGCTTGAGGGCATCACAGCAGCCACAAGGGGGTGAGTACAGTTCCCATCATTACAACT
The DNA here is from genome assembly GCF_031143425.1 of Pleurodeles waltl. Classification (NCBI taxonomy): domain Eukaryota; kingdom Metazoa; phylum Chordata; class Amphibia; order Caudata; family Salamandridae; genus Pleurodeles; species Pleurodeles waltl. The sequence continues at coordinate 325,020,054 of NC_090445.1, read as the reverse complement.
TATGCATGGTAGGGGGGTACCCGGATGGGGGATGTGTGTCAGTGGGTGCCCTTAGGCCAGGCCTGACATTGGAGAGTAGGTCCTATGTTGGCCCCGGGTTCTGTACTGATATTCCTGCTACCTAGCTTGTAGTCATCCACTACTGGGCGGGGTTGTGTAGGTCCCAGGTGTGCTTCAGTTGGCGGTATGTGTCCCTGCCCATGCCCTGGTGGCTAGCATTATTACTGGTAGTGCATTGCATAGTACGTAGGCCTATACCCTGTGTGTTGGTGTGCTATGTACACCAACAGTGGTGTTGGTGTAGCCATTGACCAAGCGTATCCTTTGTCTCTCTTTGAGACTGTGGCCTATCACTCACCAGGACCAAGCACAGGGCATGTTGCCCCCTCCAGAACCAGTGGTGCTTTTCCATCTGCTGGCTGAGGTGCCCCCTGTTCCCCATCCCCCTGAGGTGCATGGCTATTTTCCAGTGGATGCTCCTGCAATGTTCTCTTGGTGTTGCTGCAGGAGACAAGTGGGGCCTTGGACTTTGTCATGTGGCCCTGTGGCCCACGCGCATTGAGGACTGGGCAGTTTCCCTTGAACTGTACATATGTATATAGCATTAGTTGTATTTTGGTATTTCTACTGTATTTATATTATTACACTCACTTTCATCTATTCCTGTAGTTCTTGCATTATTCCTGACGGGTACGGGTACAGGGTAAATATGTTTTATTCCTGCATCTGATTGTGTGTATGCTGTTGGGGGTGTGGGTGGGGTTGTGTGTTGTGCGTGTGTCTCACTTTCTTTTTCCTCCCCTCTCCCCTGTGTGCTAGGCTGCTGCACTCACCATGGTCTTCTTTACCGTCATTGGTGTTCTTGGTGGCGCAAGCCCTAGAAGATCATTGGAAAAATCTGCAGCTCGGGCTCCATGGCGGCGTGGTTCTTCCCTGTGTCTCCAATGGGGAGTCCTTTCCCTTCTGTGCAGTGTTTCTGCCAGGCTTTTGATGTTGTTGGTACCGCCTTGGAAAAGGTGGCAGATTGGGTTGTCTTAATATGGCTGTAGACAGCTACCGCCGTGGTGGCTGTTTCCGCCCTGGAGGTCAGTGTGGTAAAGTGGCTGTCTATCTGAGTGCTCACCATCATGGTCATAATTTGGCGTTAATTACTGCTAGCCTGTTGGCCATATTACCGCCACTTTATCACCTACCGCCAGGGTTGTAATGAGGGCCTGAGTCTCCTATCCTGTAATGTTAATGGGCTTGGGGCCAAGGTCAAAGGAGGAATGGTCTTGCAGTACCTTAAGAGACACTCCCCAGGCTTGGTCATCCTGCAGAGCCCCACCTACTGGGAAATAAATGCCATGGATTAGACAGGTGTAGATACAAGATGATCGTCCACAGCCGATACACTGCCAATGGGGTGGGCAACCTGGTGAAAAAATCACTCACCCTCTCCATCCAACGGATTTGGCCCAATGAGCAGGGACGACATGTGGCCCTTGCAGGGAGCTGGGAAGAGTCTCCATTAACATACTCTCAGTGTACACCCCCCAACACTCCACGATGCCACACTATCAACACTGAACACTTTCTTACTAGATCTCCCAGAAGGGGAATAATGAAAGGGGATTTTAATGCAACACTATGTGAAGCTATGGACTATCAACCCCTCAGACAAACAAGTCCAGCTTATCGACCCTTAGCGGACTTCCTCGCAGCCCAGGGGCTAATGGACATGTGGCACACATTTAACCCCACTGACAAACACTTTACATTTCATTCTGGGGCACACAACACTCTCTCCTGCATTAACTACTTCATCGCATCGGCCCACCACCTGACACAAGTACAGGAGGTCTACCACCTGGCATGGGGAATTTCAGATCATTTCCCTTTGTGAATGGTCTTTGCTTGGGTGAGGGACACAATCACAGACGTATTGTGATGAACCCCTGGTACCTCAAGAAGCCGAAAGTCAGGGCAGCACTGACAGAAGAGACGGAGCACTACTTTGAGGAGAATGCCTCCTCATGGACTCTGCACAAACGTTATGGGAGGCCTATAAGGTGATAATCAAAGGAGTTGGTCTATCCGCAATAGTGGGGCAGAAGAAGGAAAAATGGGCTAAGATGGAGACTCTTGCGCAGGAGATTTTGGCTCTTGAGGTGGGCCCTCCAGAGGGGACAGTCGCTGCCCAAATACTGACCCTCACAAATCCACCAAGACAAACCACGAGGTGGTACAAGCCCACCTTTACAAAGCCGGTGACAAAGCAGGGAAACTCTTAGCCTGGCTAGATAGGAGGGAAGCAGCAAACAGGTGGGTAGGGGGAGTACGGTCCACAACTGGAAAATTGGTCGTGACGGGGAGGGCATAGCGGAGACCTTCCCAACCTATTATACCGGACTCTACTCTCCAGGGGTTACAACCACGAGAGTAGACTCCTGTCAACTTCTGGCAGACACCTACCTCCCAATGTTACTCACAGAAGAAAGAGAAACCCTGGAGAAGGAGCTCTCAACATAGGAAATAGTAGTGGTCATCATAGGTCATCATGGGTTTTGAAGCCTGGCAAAGTGACAGGCCCCAATGGAGTCCCAATTGAACTGTATAAACTATAAGCCACTAAACTTGCCCCCCACTTTAAAAAGATGTATGAAGATAGCCAGATACAGGGAATGCTCCCTATGGACTAAGGCCTGGCCTCCACAGTAGTTATACACAAGGACTGGAATCCGGAAGAGGAATGCAGCTCCTACCGGCCGATTTCTCTTCTCTATGCGTGAGTGAAAATACTAGCTAAAGTGCTGGCCTCCTGACTTATCACAATTATTCATATGTTGGTTCACCCCAACCTATCTGGCTTCATGCCGAGCTGAAGTACAGCACTGAACTTTCGCAGATTGCACAGGGTACTTGGCCAGGCTGGGGCAATGCGAGAGAAAGCCCTTATGTCCTTCAACACAGTGGAATAGCCATAACTGTTTGCAGTGTTGGAGAGGCTGGGATTTGGCCCCCGATTTATCACCTGGGTGAGGCTCTTTTACTCTTCTCCTCTAGCATAGGTGGTGGTGAATGGGGCAATATCAAGGTCATTTGCGCTTTGGCATGGCAGTAGACAGGTGTAGGAGGCTGGTCTGGCTTATACTGGGTACCTGATGGTACTTACACCTTGTACCAGGTCCAGTTATCCCTTATTAGTAGATTAATAGTGTTCTAGCAGCTTAGGCTGATAGAGATAGCTATAGCAGAGCAGCTTAGGCTGAACTAGGAGACATGCAAAGCTCCTACAATACCACTTATATCATATAGCACTATATCATAAGAAACACAATACTCAGAGTTACCAAAAATAAAGGTACTTTATTTTAGTGACAATGTGCCAAAAATATCTCAGAGCATATACTCCCTTAGGAGGTAAGTTAAATACACAAAATATACACACAAACCCAAATCAGGTAAGTAAACAGTTAGAAAAGTAGTGCAAACACTGTAGAATACAATAGGGTGCATTAGGAGACAATAGGCCTAGGGGCAGCACAAACCGTATACTCAAAAAGTGGAATGCGAACCACAAATGGACCCCAGGCCTAGTGTAGTGTGTAGAGGGTCGCTGGGAGTGTAAGAAAACACTAAGGGTGTCCAAGATACCCCACCTTAAGACCCTGAAAAGTAGTAGTAAAGTTACCCTACTGCCCCAGAAACACAGTAAAGTTGTGATAGGGGATTCTGCAAGAACAACAACTGACTGCAAAGCACTGAAGGCATATTCCTGGACCTGAGGACCTGCAGAGGAAGGGGACCAAGTCCAAGAGTCACGCAAGTGTCCAGGGGGGATAGGAGCCCACTAGACCCCGGATGAAGGAGCAAAAGGGCTGCCTCCGGGTAGAAGAAGCTGAAAATTCTGCAACAACGGAAGAAGCCAGGAACTTCTCCTTTGCCCAAAAGATGTCCCACGGCGTGCTGGAGGATGCAGAGTTGTTTCCACGTATATAAAACAACACACAAGCCTTGCTAGCTGCAAGAGTCGCAGTTAAAGAAAATGGGTGCTGCCCGGGCCCAGGAAGGACCAGGAGGTCGACTCTTGGAGTAGGAGACAGAGGGGGCGCTCAGCCCGCAGAAGCACTTGAACATGCGTTCAAGAAATCTGAGCACGGCGGTCATCTCAACACTACAAAGGAGGGTCCCACGAATTCAGTGGTCAACTCAGTGAGTTCAGCAATGCAGTTCGTAGTGCTGGGGACCTGGGCTATGCTGTGAACGAAGGATTCCTTGCAAAAGTGCCCTGAAGCCCTAGCAGCTGCAGTTCACGCAGTACACAGGATTACTGTCTGGCGTGGGAAGGCAAGGACTTACCTCCACCAAATTGGGACAGAAGGACCTCTGGACTGTTGGAGTCATTTGGATCCAGCTCCTGTGTTCCAGAGACCACACTCGTCAATATGAGAGGGGACCCAGAGGACCAGTGATGCAGAAGTTTGGTGCGTGCATTAGCAGAGGGAAGATTCCGTCCACCCACAGGAGATTTCTTCTTGGCTTCCAGTGCAGGGTGAAGGCAGACTGCCCTCAGAGCATGCACCACCAGGAAACAGTAGAGAAAGGCGCCAGGATTAGGCGCTACAATGTTGCTGGTGGTCGTCTTGCCACTTTGTTGCGGTTTTGCAGGTGTCCTGGTGCGGTCAGTGGTTGATGCTTGGCAGAAGTCAAAGAGGGAGATGCAGAGGAACTCTGGTGAGCTCTTGCATTTGTTATCTGAAGAGAAACCCACAGGAGAGACCCTAAATAGCCCTCAGAGGAGGATTGGCTCCCTAACCAGGTAAGAACCTATCAGGAGGGGTCTCTGACGTCACCTGCGGGCACTGGCCACTCCGAGGCCTCCATTGTGCCCTCACACCTCTGCATTCAAGATGGCAGAGGTCTGGGACACACTGGAGGAGCTCTGGGCACCACCCCTGGGGTGGTGATGGACAGGGGAATGGTCACTCCCCTTTCCTTTGTCCAGTTTCACGCCAGAGCAGAGGCTGGGAGATCCCCGAACCGGTGTAGACTGGTTTATGCAAGGAGGGCACCATCTGTGCCCTTCAAAGCATTCCCAGAGGCCAGGAGAGGCTACTACTCTCAGGCCCTTAACACCTATTTCCAAAGGGAGAGAGTGTAACACCCTCTCTCAGAGGAAATCCTTTGTTCTGCCTTCCTGGGACTGGGCTACCTAGACCCCAGGAGGGCAGAAACCTGTCTGAGGGTTGGCAGCAGCGGTAGCTGCAGTGAAAACCACAGAGAGCTAGTTTGGCAGTACCCGGGGTCCATGCTGGAGCCCCGGGGATGCATTGAACTGGCACCCCAATACCAGACTTGGCATGGGGGGACAATTCCATGATCTTAGACATGTTACATGGCTATATTCGGAGTTACCATTGTGAAGCTACATATTGGTGTTGACCGATATGTGGTGCACCCGTGTAATGGTGTCACCGCACTCACAAAGTCCAGGGAAATTGCCCTGAACAATGTGGGGGCACCTTGGCTAGTGCCAGGTTGCCCTCACACTTAGTACCTTCGCACCTAACCGTCACTAAGTGAGGGTTAGACATATAGGTGACTTATAAGTTACTTACGTGCAGTGTAAAATGGCTGTGAAATAACGTGGACGTTATTTCACTCAGGCTGCACTGGCAGTCCTGTGTAAGAATTGTCTGTGCTCCCTATGGGTGGCAAAAGAAATGCTGCAGCCCATAGGGATCTCCTGGAACCCCAATACCCTGGGTACCTAGGTACCATATGCTAGGGAATTACAAGGTTGTTCCAGTGTGCCAAATTAGAATTGGTGAAAATGGTCACTAGCCTGCAGTGACAATTTTAAAAGCAGAGAGAGCATAAGCACTGAGTTTCTGGTTAGCAAAGCCTCAGTGACACAGTTAGGCACCACAAAGGGAACACATATAGGCCACAAACTATGAGCACTGGAGTCCTGGCTAGCAGGATCCCAGTGACACAGGCAAAAACAAACTGACACACAAGTAAAAATGGGGGTAACATGCCAGGCAAGATGGTACTTTCCTACAACAGAGGTGCCCGCTTCCCCCCCACTCCTGTTTGCCATGGATCTTGAACCACTGGCAGCATTGGTGAGAATGGTCCCACTGATTAAGGGACTATGTTGGACTGAACAGTGGGAGGACAGAATATCACTTTATGCAGATGATATTCTGCTCTATGTTACAGAATCCCCTACTTCTCTTATCTGGATAATGCATATAATGACCCAGTTTGGGCAATACTCCAGATACACAATAAACTGGGCAAAGTCAAGCATTTACATCCTTAAAGGTGAGGTGCCTCGACTGCCTCAGGGCTGTGCCGCAGAAATAGTGACCAATGGATTTAAGTATCTGGCAACCTATGTAACTGCTGACCCTGCTCGATAATACGCCCGTAACCTGCTTCCTCTCCTGACTCAACTCAAACTGGACAGCCAACACTGGAGATCTCACCCGCTGTTGCTGTTAGGAAGAGCAGCCTATGTTAAAATTATAGCCCTACCTTGCTTCCTGTATATTCTGCACAACACACCCTACCCTGTCCCTCAAATCTACTACAGAGAAATAGATAGTGAACTTAGGACTCTCTTATGGAATGGGGGCCAGGCAAGAATAGCGTTAACCAAACTGACCAGGGGGTGGTACGACGGAGGAATCACCCTTCTCAACATTGAGAAATACCCACTGGGCAGCGCAAATGACAACCATTAATTACTGGGTACACACACTCCGAAGATGACCCAGTGTATGAAATGGACAGACAACTGATGCAACAAGGAGGGTACTTAAGGGCCTTTTACGCATCCCCCAAGCTGACGCACAACCAAGGACCAACATTGGTGACAGCCGGTTACTGGCACATCGCACTCAACACTTTGGGGAGGGAGGGGAATATAACACAGACCACCCCCCTCTGGGACTTAAAGGCACTGGGCACACTGGGGAATTTACCAGGCTTTGATAAATGCGGTCTGTGCTCCCCAGAGGGATGGAACTGCCTGCATCCTCCCCTCTGGAGAGTAGGTTGCTGGAGGACCATTTACCTAAAAAGGCCATCTCCCTCACTTACTAGGCATTGATTAACAACTCTCCAGACCCGCTAAAGCACTTAAGAACAAAATGATGTGGGGTATCTGGAAGAAGAAGAATGGTGCAAAGCATGGCCACCCTGCGGGAGGTGGGGATTCAATTCAGGTTTCGCTTGGTGTAGTTGAAAATCCTCCACAGAGTATATCTGTCATGCTCGGTCAGAATTAAGATGGGCAGGGCACCTGCAATCTTTGTCTCAGGTGGTGTGAACTAGAGGGGGTCCTTCCTACACATTATTTGGAAATGCCTTGAGGTACAAAACTATTGGTCTTCAGTGATGGCATGCCTGAATGAGATCTGTGAGAGTATGATGGCAGTCTCGATAAAATGGTGTCTGTTAAATATATGAGACACATCGGATCTCTTTTGTTGATGACTCTCGGCATGTTGATCGCTAAAAGGATTATGGGGGTTGCCCCAGGTATCATCGCTGAGAGACTGGAAGCCAGATATGGACTGGTGTATGATGGCAGACAGGGTGACATATGAGAGTTGGGGTGCCCATAGAAGAGGGGGATAATTCGGGGGAAATGTAAAAAATACAGGGGAGGACTGTGCAGCGCCCTTCCTCACAGCTCACAGACCACCCCTTCTCCACTGACTGGATCCCATTACAAGGAGAGCACTGGTTGCCACTCTGGGGTGGGGGATGAGAGTGAAATGCCAAACGGGCCATTTAACACTATGATTATTGATTGTCTCTATTGTGTTATTCTATTCCAGTCATGAGTTAGCATGTATTTTGTATTCTTGCCATGTTACTAATAAAAGGTTGTTTTTTTTAAAAAGAAGGAAAGAAAGTCAGAAAAAAGAAAGAAGGAAGGAAGGAAAAAAGCAACAAAAGCAAGAGGAATGAAGGATGAAAGGAATGAAGAAGAATAGAAAGATGGAATGACAGACAATGAGCTCATATTCAAAGTTCATGCGAGCTGCTGGTATTGTGTAAAAAATCAGCAGTCAGATAAACACAAGCCAATTCAAGAGGCAGTCACCACTATAAGTGAAGTTAGCCAGTAGCTAAAGTAGGCAAACCCAATCCCCCATGCTGCATGCTGTAGCGGGCGAATGCAAAATGTGAATGACAAAAGAACAGGTGAATAGATGAAGAGAGCTGGCTAAAAGCCCCTTTATGTAAATATATTACACATATAATTTTAATAAAATCAAAAGAAAGGTCTTGGCTACTACCATACCTAAAAAGGGGGAACTCACAACGAGTGATTTCATCTGCCCACTGCCCAAAAATGGTGTAACATGGCGACAAAGAGGGAGACATCCTTTGAAAGGAGGTATCCAATGCTAGAAAGTACAATTACAGTACCTACCCGATAATTGATGGGGCACTGAATGGGGAGGAAATAAGGAGGGTGGGAAGGGGCTCTGCAGAGCGGCACGTCTGGAGGCGGGTAACAGAGTTCAGTTTCATGTCAGTTTATTCCATTGGACTGACCGCACCACTCCAACACTATTACATTTAACATACAAGTAATGTCAACAGGGCATTTAAATCCTCTAACCTGGAGATCTAGGGAGTCTGTTGACTGGAGACAGCCTGGGCATGAGGGCATGGCAGAAGAGTGACACTGTGGGAGGCATAGCCGCAACGGCTATGGTGGTGGACATGTGGCGCTGAGTTCCGCAGCCAGGACTCCCGTAGACCCATTAATCCTGTATCCCACGGGGTCCACAGCAATGCGCTTGACCGCAGACGGTCAGCTGATGATGAGGGATAAGCTCTGGGGACCACAATCCCCCTACAAAAATTGGCTAGGAAAGTGTTGGAAATGGTGCTGGCTCAGATTGCCCTAGTGGTCAAGGACGATGCTGCCAAGCTACATAAGCTTCAGGCAGAGGTCAAGGACCTCTATACACACCTGGAAAATGCAGAAGAGTGGTCAAGATGTAACAATGTGTGTATAATTGGGGTCTGTGAAAAGACTGAGTGCCCGAGTGATAACCTATTTGTTAATAAATGGCTCCTGGATACCGTGCTTGTGGCCAGGTTTTGACGTTAAAAACGGTATAGTAGAGTGCACTCAAAGTCCTGGGGCGCCCCCTTGGCTCTGTGGTTCCCCTCATGTTTGATCATAGCCAGACTGCTGAATTTCAGGGACTATGACTTCATCCTGCAGGTGGTGCGCATACATGGCCAGGGGGCGATGGACGATCTTTCAGTGAATACTTACCCAGACAATAGCAATACAGTACCTCCGCACTCAGTTTTTAAATATGTGCTGCTCTTCCCAGCAAAGCTCCAGATTTCCATGGCAGAGAAATCCTGTTTTTCATGACACTGGGCAAAGTTTGGGATTTGTTGGAAACACAAGGTCATCCATGACCCACATCCGAGGAAGTAGTACCCCAGACCGAGAGGCGTCCCTAGAAATCACCCCACATGGGGTGTTGGGGGAGGAAGATGACACCAACCAAGCATCAGGCCTGTGAGGCGAGAGCCCAGTTGGTACGAGAAGTTCAAAAAGTACATCCCAGGGCAGCGGACAACAAATGGGCAGCACTCTGATGAGGATCTTCTGAATCCAGCAACAGCAATTTGGCCTCTAGGGTGGAGCTGGACGAGGCAGGTCTGACGGCGGTCACCCCGATGACTGCAGAAAAATTGCTCTAGCCCATGAGGACAAAGGCCAAGGACTAAGATGTACAGCAGTGGGCACACAACACAAGGATGGCTAGGGTTCCACCGCCTTCAGGCAATGGCAACACTGGCTGCGGGAGGGTAGCCACTCCCATATCTAACAAGAACTTTCTGACAATGGTGAAGGATTGTATATAATGGTTTAGGATGCCACATGCATCTCAAGCATTGGGGAGGCGGTCAGATGGATGGTGTGATGCTGTACAAGGTGACAGGGAGGGTGCAGAAGATTGTTGTGGGGGAGTTGTGATAGGCAGAGACTCGACTCTTATGCTAAGGGGAGACCTAGGTAGGGTGGTCAGAGGAGGGGGACACACGCAAGACAGACACAAGACTGGGGGCATTTCTGGCAGCTTTGGGATAGGCTGACCCATGGCAGCACACAAACGCAAATGAACGACAGTACTCATACTCATCAAATAAGATGACAACTTTCTCAAAGACTATTTTCTGAAGCCAGTAGGCTATCTGGGATGATGTTGCAACATAAGATACTTACTGAGAGCAATCTCAGACCATTCTCTGCTCTCAATGCAAACAACACGACAACATCCCAGAATTGAGAAGGGCTGGTCTTTTGATCCCAGTGTCTTGACTGACTAGCGGACTAAAAACTTTACACAATACGTGCTCTGTATAATTGGACATCACTATCTGGGAAGCATTTAAGGCATGTGGAGGGCAATGGAAGGAACATGAGAGAGAGGAACATGAAATAGAGGAACAATTGGTAGAGCGAGAAGCACAATATGTGGCTCAACCAAGTCAGTGGTTGGCAACCTCAATAGAGACTAAGGCCCTCATTAGGACCCTGGCGGATGGTGGTATTTTGGAGAAAACTAATGCCAATAGGCTGGCGGTACCTTTCCCCAAAATATGACATTGGCGGTTTGGCTCAAGCCAAACCGCCAATGTACCACTCCGTCCGTCAGGGCGATAACAACCGCTGGGCTGGAGACTTCAGTTTCCAGCCAGGCGGCCGTCACTGTCCCACCCGCGGGGTTATGACCCTGCCTACCACCATGGTTTTCGTGGCTTTCTCACCGCCACGAAAACCATGGTGGTAGGCACTATCAGTGACAGGGAAACCCTTCCCTTTCACTTATAGGGGTCTTCCCTGCCCCACTCCCCAGGTTTCCCCCCAACCCCACTCCCATTCCACACCCTCCCCCACGACATACACACACATCCACGCACCATCGAACACACGCATTCACACACATACCCATTCAACCACGTATGAATACCCCGATTCACACGACACAACATACATGCGCACTCACAATCATACATGCACACACGCATTCCACATGCCACACACCTGCATACACGCACGCACCAACATACATACACACAACACCCCCTGCCCCCTCCCCTGTCGGAGCACCCAACTTACCTGATGTCAGGGGGTCCTCCAGCAGAAGACGGGACAGGGCGCTGCATCCGCTAACAGAACACCACCAGGCCGTATCATATGTCAAGATACGGTCTGTGGTGATCTACGGGCGTGGTGCTGCTGCTGGCACCAGCACCACCTTACTATCATGGCCGCAGCCGGCATTCCGCTATCCTTCTGGTAGCCGCAGCAATGGTATTTTGGCAGCTGTTGCCGTGGCGGTAGGCGGTCTATACTGCCATTGTTATAATGAGTTCCCAAGTGAGAGGAATATCGATGCCTTATGCATCAATAGGCCAGGGCAATTTTTGGATCCAACGAATATAAATTGTACAAGGTGGTAAATAAGGCAGGGAAATGACTTGCATTGCTCGCGAGACATGAGGAGGGACAGACGTGGATGCAGAAGATCACCCTGGCTGCCGGGCAAGAGGTCGAATCAGCAGCAGAAATAGCAGAGGCATTTGTAGACTTCTTGTGGAGTCTCTCAGCAGCATAACAAAGGCCACACAGCCCCCATGGAGCAGAGGGGCCCCGAGCTCAAGTGGGCCCCCTCAACACAATATCCTGGCCTGACAGCTCCCGGGTGAGTTTGGGGGAGGCCCTCCATGTACTTTGCAGGGAAACCCCCTCAAATATCATTACACCACTGAAGCCTCTATGCCCCATGTATAGAAACCACCACTATATGCGAACTGAAGGGTTTTCTGGCAGATATCCCAATGCCTACTCTAGGAGTGGGGTGAGGCAGTGAAGCTCCTGGAGGAGGAAATCCTGGAAGAAGAAATAGAGGAGGCACTGTCTCAGATGAACAGCTGAAAAGCTACTGGACCCAATGGCCTTCCCCAAGAACTCTTTAAATGTATCAAGAGCCAAGTATTAAAGCCAATACAGGCCACGCTTTGCAAGTCCAAATGGAAAGGGGAACTGCCACGAGATCTGCAACAAGCAATGATAATCTTTATCTATAAAAAGGGGTGTCACCCTGCTCAGTGTCCTCTTACAGCCCTATCTCACTCCTGAATGTGGAAGTGAAACTGTTGGCACAGGTGTTGGCGAACCGCCTAATGCGGATTATACATCAGGTGGTGGCACAAGACCGATCAGGCTTTATGCCCCACAGGTGCACTTTCACAATCTCCGGCAGCTCTTCAGATTTCTGGCAAGATGGGGAGACTGGCGAGCCAGCAGTATTCATGGCCTTGGATTGGCCATACGTACAGGCTGCATTTGAACAGATGATGATTCAGCTCATCATTCTGTGCGTGGGTCAAACTGCTCTATTCCAATCCTATAGCCAGTGTGTGCATCAACGGGGCACTTTCAGTAGAAATCCCCCAGGAAGAAAAACTAGACAAGGACGTTCTTCTCTGTTCCCTCTCCTTTTTGCACTTGTGATTAAATCAATGGCCAACTGGATTAGAAAAGATGCTTTAACCCAGGGACTGTGATGGGATCACATTGACAGGATACTGGAGATCTTTGGGGTGTTCGGACACTATTCAGGCCTCCGGCCTCAATCCTGTCAGTTCTGTGTGTGGTAAATGCTACACTCTCTTTTAACAAACATGTGCTGACAGCCCAAAGGTCTGCATTTTATTGGCTGGAGTGAAACATTCCTTCGAATTAGAACAACCAGTGGCGGCTGACACAAATTAAAAGGGGCGGGCAGGTGGAGGGGGCACAGGAGGGAGTGCGGAGGGAGAGGATATAATTCCGAAGGAAACATCGGAGTGGTAATTACAGAGTGAACACAAAGCATGATCTAAAATGATGTGCAGGGACACCTTTCTCTTGTATATGTAAGTCTAATGATCATATTGTCTACTTGTTGCATGTAAAAACTTGCACGACGTCCTAAGATATTTTGACTTTGCATATAGATGCCTCGCTGAATTCAGACACCCATGCACAATTTTTATACATTCCAGAATGTTTTTAATATATTGTGGTTGGATTTCAGCACTGGCTGAAATTTGCAGGGCGAAAAAAGGCTGGCAATTACTAGGAGATTTAAATTTGTTGCACAATGCATCAAAGTCAGCCTGCTATTCCACATTTTTAGGGATAAACTTGAAAGTGGCTATATTTAGTGCATTGATAATCCAGTATTGACGAGACATTCATAATTGGAGGCCTTTAAAGCAAATGATGCGTCTGTTGTCTTTTGTACTTTTCTAAGTTTTTTATTAAACAAATATAACAGAGGTAAAATACAGTACTTTCCTGCCATAGTGTGTGACAAACCATGTCAACCTGAAACAGAAGAACAAACCTCCAACTTTCCGATCCTTAAAATGTTTGAACATAGACAGCCTAATGACTGAACTCATCTCAACTCCAAGTCTGAAGATGATACCTCTCTAAACAACTTCAACGCTTTTTGGAAAAGTATGTGAAAATCCACGTCCTAATTGAAACATGCAAGTGCAAGCTAAAGCCTTCAGCCTTGTACACTAAAGACCATGCTGACAATAAATGATCCACCTGCAGGCAAGAAACAAATAGAAGAAAAACAGAGCTCCTGATGATGTCATGACACTTAAGTCCTGCCACGTATAATGCAGACAGCTCATCATATCAGCCTAAGAAAAGTACTTAACCAACAGCATAAATTAAGTCATCAACACAAGCAGATCACTCTTCGAGATAACCAAGCACTACATCCATCTCCTGCCGGACCCATCAATCCCTCACTCCACAGAAAAGTGCAATGCCACCAACCTCTATAGTGCAAAAATTACAGAAGATCCGAAGGCATAGTGACAATACCAAACATGCTTTAATGCGCAACCCGCCCCATGGAATCATGTAGTGGTTATCCCTCAAAGCCATGTGCTTTTGCACATCTAGCCAATACACTCAACTCCCTCACAAACATTTCTTATGCAGATGAGCTCTTATCCTTGTCCTTCATCAAAGTTCCCTCTGGGCACACTCTCTCATTCCTACTCACCACTGTCAATGTCTCCCTCATTCAAGGCATCCTTCCAGAAGCACGTAAGACATGCTACAAACCTAGACTCTAATGATCTCACCAACTACAGGTCGTCACTCACCTACCATTCATCAGCAAGAACATTGAAAAAATCAGTCTATGCTCAACTCCAAGATCACTTTAGTGCTAACCATCTCCTGTACGACCTCCAGCCTGGACTCGGATCACACTAAAGCATGGCGTCAACTACCTTACACACTGCAAACAATGCCATCCTGATCACAGATGAAGATGACCCCTGCATCCTGATACTGGCAGACCTCACAATTGCATTCAACACAGTCAACCATACCCCATCCTTATTTTCACCCTGGAGTTCTAAATGAGATTTTCCAGCAATGTCTTTCACTAGTTCTCATCCTACATGTCCAACTAACAACAGTTTCTTTACGTGGGCCCCTGCAGATCCCAAAAGATCCATGTTACCTGCAGAGTCCCTGTCATCTTCAACCTCTGCATGGAGCCCTGTAATGCTCTACTCACAGATAACAGTACAAGGATGAACAAACATGTAGATAACACACAAGTCTACTTGAAAGTCTGTGTTTTAGACATCCAATGCCTTTAATACTACCTGCATATAAATCAGAACTGAATGTCAGGCGCAACCCAAACAAGACAGAAGACATATTTGCCAAGAATAACAAACAGAAACAGTACAAACCTGGCTCAATAACATCACTCTTGATGGCGTTGAACCCCAACTTTCACTGGGTGCCAAGTCACCTGGATTCACCTTGGACCCCAGCTTCAACCTCAAGGGACACCTTGCCAAAAAACAAAGACAGCCCCTTCAGATCTCTCTTCTAAAGAAAGTGAAACTGTTACGTCCAGAAAGTGACTTCAGAATGCTGTTCAATCTCTTGTATTCTTGCACATGGATGGTGGTAAGCCCTGTTCCATGGACTTCCAGACCGAACATTGCACCCTTTACGGACATCCATGCCGCAACACGTCTCATCAAGGGCATGATGAATTATGACCACATGATCCCCATCCTGATGGACCACTGATTCTTCTTGCCAGCCTACAAACCAAGTGCAATATGTACAATACTGTCACCAAATGTATCATCCAGACAAGCTCACCATCTCGGGTGGTTCTCTGCACATTTGTAACCAAGGCACCATCAGACTGCAGACTAAGAAGTGTAGAAAAGGAAAAACAAGACAGGAGACCTTCTCCATGTATGCACGTAGGATTGGGAACAACATTCCCGTACCTGTTGGGACGGTTCTGAAGCTGCTCCAATTTAGGAAAAGTTTAAAAAATATATCCTCATAGAACACTACATCACAGTGCATTAAGGGTCCCCAAAGCACCTTCCACTTCTATCACTTTTTTACTTTATGCTCGTCTTTGATCATGTACAGTACTTTGTTGTCTTTTTAGCTCAATTCACAGAGTAGACATAAAATTATAGTAGTATATTGCTAATTATTATAATCAATTTGTATACTTAAAGTGGTATATTGCACATTATTATAATTAATGTTTATACATATACTTATCATACAACTCTGAACATTGCTGCCGAATGAGGTCTTTACCCTTTGTCCGATGCCTTACACCAAATACTACAGATAGAAAAATATCATAAAATGAAATCTTCCTATAATAGTACCCTGAATTATATGGGATGACTCAGATCACACCCCAGTTAGATATTGATCTATACCTAGGTTCAATCATTCTCAACAGAGTTTCCCTGACCAATATGAAACACTAAACCACTCTTTTACAGAGACAGAGATAAAGGTGACCATATGCGGCACAGCTCACAAAGACACTGGGTTCTGATGGACTGTCTGTAGAATTCGACCATACATATTCAAACTTGTTCCCCCACATTTTATTCAAATGTATAAAACTGCTATACTAATAGTAACTCTTTCCAAATCTAATCAGGGCCCCCCATGAATAGACTGCCCTACAGGACCTTTTCAATGAAGAACACAGACTAGAAGATCCTCTGCTAAATACCAGTCGGAAAACTATACTATTACTACAGACAGTATATCCCGATCAAAACAGGTTGACCTCGTAAAGCATTCAATTTGCTTAATTGGAGTACTTATTGACAGGGCTGTGGGGCTGGAACATCAAGTGATTTTTTTTAATTAGTCTTTTATTACTCACATCTCTCTGGTAGAATTAGAATTAAAACATAACAGAACACTCTTATTTGCACTGCAAACGGCACACCTAATGCCCTAATTGTCCCCAATGCTATTAGCGTTAGCCATGGAACCACTGGCTGGAAAAATAAGATCAAAGGATGAAGGGTTGAATATTCCACAAAGAGATGGTATGGATACAATATCCTAGTTTGTGGATGACCTGTTGCTATACTTCCATAATGGCAATGCGGGTCTGGGCATGATTGTTTGGTTTGTGTGAAACTTTAGGCAACCTTGGTCCTAGATCAAACAATGCTGACCAAAATGGTCATGCTCCCTCATGTACTGTACCATTCTAGTGTGTTACTGGTTTGGGCGTCCACGAGATACTTTAAAGAACTGGATAACCAGCTGACTGATGTAATCCAGAGCCTCGACTGACAACGGGCTGCGCTATACACAAATCAAGAAATGTTAAACAGAAGGGAGGCCTGAGAGAACCTGATTCTGAATTACACTATCTGATGGAGCAATTAAAGTGGATTGCCAGGTGGATAGAGGGTCAGCAGGTAGCAGGAACAGAGTTCACAGATACACAAATCTTGAAAAGGAAGCTAATCTTCTTGCTCATGGGCAAGCAAACACCTCACAACAAACGTTGCAGACTACTAGGTGCTGCCCTGAGAAGTTGGAGAAAACCTCTCACAAAGACACGAATGACCCAGATGTATAACCCCACTTTGCCACTGATCGGATTTCACATATGCAGGGGATTTTACACAGGTGTAGAAAACATTCCCTGGACAGATAGTGGAATACAGACGGCAGACACTTCTATGACTCAGACACCTTCAGATCACTATAAGAGTGTATTGATAACAGCAGACATCGGAGTCCCGGGAGGTAAATTCCTGCAATATGATATGCTAAAAACATATTCAGTGGTGCGTATGGAATAAAAGAGTAGCAGCCTGAAATATATTAAGTACTAAGTTATTATATACAATGGGCTGAGAGGAAAAACAAATGAATCACTTGGTTCTATAAAGCACTAATACGACAACACTTATATATGAGGGGGAGACAGTATTAAATGGGAGGCGGGCTTAAGTAGGGGACTGGAAGCTGCAGAATGGCATTGCATTCTAACATACACATACAAGGTGTCAAGAAATACCCGCTTCATATACACAGAATTTAATTTCTTGCACAAAACTTATCTCACTCCCAAGAGGGCTCATCGAATATATCATATGACTCCCTCGGAATACCCCAGATGCATACAAACTGATGCTGGCTTTTTCCATCTGGAGATTCCCGTAGGTAGGTCAGTATTGAGGAAAGACTGGAGGGCACCAGGAGTCCAAAAAGGGAGGGGCAAAACGATGCATAACGAAAGGGTGTTTATTAGGCCAATTCCAGCACACTAAAAACAGAAAGCAGGCTCCAGAGAATGTCTCTCCTACGGGCAAAGAGAGTAGTAGCATATTCCAGATAAAACAGAGTCACAGTAATTTAACAATAGGTGCGGTGGGTACAAAAAAATAGGTTGAGGCCCAAAGTATAACTGCACAGAGAAGAAACCATTGTGCTGAGGAGAAAACCGATAGCCTAACAATGAGATGAAGTATTATTGTCCATCCTGATGGAGCAAGATGTTATAACACCACAAAGTGACCAAAACTAATGCATAGACCAGCTTATCACCACATTAATTAGAAAAGACTTAATTGATTTATTAAGCCTCCTAATACCAACAAAGTTCACTCCACAGCATTGAAAAAAGTCGGAATAGCATCCCTTGTCACTGCTCAGCAAGCTTCACTCTTAAACCCCTCGACCACCTGTGTAAAATGTATCCCTGTTGTCCAGACCACAGGAGAGAAGAAAGTTGAGAGCCTTTCACTCACACTAATTAAAGTACGGATATAACTGCTAAACAACCAGGCCCTAAAATTGGTTGTTTAATTTTTAGACTAAGTTTAGGAATGGTTGGGAAAGGTTACAGTTTAATTAATGCTCTAAAGGCATAAATCTGAGACTTACGACGAAATCATAAAGAAAAGGATGCGTTTCAAATGGTAATATGGGACACCTTACAGTAAGGTATAGTACAACGGCAAGTGTAATAACTATTGTTATTATACTTTGTAAATCACACTTGACAATGCAAGTATTGAATCACTACTTGAAATGTTTTAATACAGTCATATTGTGAATGTAACTTAATATATCCCAAATGCTAATAAAGTGTATTTAAAAAACAGATTTATTCCAAAGCAGAACCATACAATTGTACACTGAGTGAATCCTTAGTCATATTTTCCAAGGAGATTCGAACTCCAAAACTCCTGAGAGTATAACTTCTACATGTTATAATGAATAGGCTCAGATCACAAAAGATGTACAAGTCCACTTAGTGAAGACATCTAAGCTCTACAGCTTCCACTGCATAGTTCTCTGTGGCCTATACAAAGGCCTTGTTGGCCCCCACCAGAATGACTGGGTGTCTAGGAGATATTTTGGATTACAACTGGTAAAGACCTTTACTCCTCCAAAGACGGTTATGATCATCAATCAAGCAGTGGGATATTTGTTGACTACTGAGGTGTGGTTCCAGAGACTTATGACTGCAAGTATTCTGCATATTCCCCATTAGTGTACCCTGAAATTAAATGTGGAGGAGGACTGAGAATAGCTATGAGAAAACTACCTGAGGTCCATCCGAGTCCAGTGAGCCATGGTTCAAAATTTTGAATACTGGGCTGATTTTCCTAACAATGGGATGGTACACTTCTATCACCTACCTGTCTGCAGCTCACAGTCACCACTGACTCCACAGAATACAAACTGAAAACAAACTGTGAGGAAATCTCCACCAGTGTCCTGACAGTGGCAGAGAGTTTCCCACAGTGCACTTTCAATTTGCACAAACCGGATATATTCCGATGCATATATATGTTTGAGCTGAAGACAACCTAAATGGTGTTTACGGCTGTCCTGTCAGTGACTAAATACAGGGTGTTAGTGGTCAACACAATCAATCAATAAATCAATTTATTAATGCCTGCTTATCACCCAAGAAGTTATGCAGGAATCTGCCCACGGGACTTGTCGAACAGCCTGTTCTTGTGCGCCTTGCGAAACTCCGGTAGAGAGGGGAGGTCGGGCACTGTAGAGGGAGGTTATTCCATGTTTTCATTATGAGGTAGGAGAAAAGCATCCTCTGCTTCTTCTTCGGTAGATGCGGGGAGTGAGGGGGAGCAAAGGGTAGATATCTGGCTGGTTGGTGGAAGTCCAGGTAGTGGTTGATGTAGGCGGGTCCTTGGTTGTGTAGAGCCTTGTATGCTTGGGTTAGCAGCTAGAATTGGCATCTCTTCTGTATTGAGAGCCAGTGGAGTTCTCTGAGGTGAGGGGTGATGTTGATTAATTGAGGAATTAAAGACAAGTCTGGTTGCGGAGTTCTGTATGGTCTTAAGTCTCTGTAGAAGACGTGCAGCGATCTCTGACTACAGAGTGTTGCCACAGTTCAGTCGGCTGGTAATGAGGGCCCTGTGTGACTTTGTGTCTTGTGTTCTGTGGAAGCCACTTAAAGATTTTTTGTAGCATGCATATAGTAAAGAAGCCGGCGGAGGCGACCGATTTGATCTGGGACTTCATGATCAGCTTGCTGTCCAGGATGATACCAAGGTTTCTAGTGTGGTAGGCTGGGGTGGGTGAAGATCCTAGCTCCGAAGGCCACCAGTAAGTGTTCCAGGGAGTGGTGTTGTTGCCAAAAATCAGTACTTCTGTTTTATCCATGTTGAGCTTCAGGCAGATGTCCCTTATCCAGTAGGCGGCGCTCGTCATTGTCACTGTTTCAGGCGGGTCTGATCAGGACTCTGATTGGGACACCCCTTGAGGTCACCGAATATCCTAAAGAGGATGGGGAAGAAGAGCAGCTAAAGGCATACACGGAAAGGACAGCTATGAACAGGCACAGGAAAGTAAAAGCAGAGCAACCCTTGTGTAAACAAACAGGAAACAGATTACTAATGGACAAACACGCTGGGGTTGTACACAGAGTAAGGCGCAGAACGTCCCACAGCGACAGGGAATGTCAATGCCTCTGTGCAGTTTGCTCTTACAGATAGTCACCCTGCCAGCCCCATGGAAAGGAGGCAGCAGAAGTGATTCTGTCTCTGGACCCTAGAGCACAGACAAGGAAAGTACTTACATACACAAGACACTCTCTTGTGGGTCCAGCTGGAAACACAGTGGCGATTCCTGAGAAAACAGCAATAGCACACTGTCACTGTTAGGGACGAAAGACAACGTATAACACTGGACAAGGATGGGGGCTGGAATTGCCTCCTGGAAACCAGGAGCCAACCCCAGAACAAAGGAGCACACTTATACACTGGTGAAGACTGATAGAACATTTACCAAACACAAATAACCAAGAAGAAACAGAAACAGAAGGGAACAAACTAAGAGGCAGAGGCAAGAACTAGGAACAGGCTCAGGCTGAAGCAAAGGCGGGACTAGGACTTGAAAACAGGGCGCAAACTTCTGGCTGGAACAAACAGAGACAGGACTGGGAAACTGAGAGCAGGCTCTGGCTGGAACAGGCAAGGACAGGCTGGAATACAGGGAGTAGGAAATGAGCAGTAAACAGGACTGAGAAACAGAGAGAAGGTTCAGGCTGAAACAAGGCAGGAGCAGGCCAGAGAAACAGGGAGCAGGCTCTGGAAGAAACAAACAGGTACAAGGCTAAGAGATAGGGAGCAGACTCTTGCTGGAACAATCAGGAGCAGGGCAGAGAAACAGGAAACAGGATCAAGCTGGGACAGAACAAGAACAAAACTGGAACACCATCCGACAAAGGGTCTGTAACACAAAGGAATCAAACTCCAATGCACAACGGGGATCTTGAGGAAATGGTTGCTTATAAACAGTTCCAAGCTGGGCTGCACAGGAGAGGTCTCAGGTGTGTATAGTTTCAGACACTTGCAAGTCCTGGAGGAGAGGATCCAGTGAAAAGGAGCAACTGGACTTCTCCCATAGAAAACAATGGGAAACAGAATCCAGGCTTTCCTGACTACCAGGCTGTGCATTATGGGATTTGCAATCCCAGGAAGCAAATGTAGTACTACACACGTGTACGATGGAGAAAAGAGAAACAAACAGGAGTCAGCAAGGGACTCTAGATAAGTGTTTAAGGTGATTCCCAGGCTTCCGACAGTCCCCTTACAGCGCCCCCTAGAAATGGGACGACAGAGTCGTAACAGTATACCCCCTCCCACCAGTCTGCTCAAGAAGAGAAGGCGATCCTTTGGCTGAAAAAAGTTGAAGAGGAAAAGCCACAGCAAGAAAATCCAACACCAACCTTGGTTGATAAGTTTACAGTCCTGCCACAGATGAATCATCCAATGAGCAAAGCATGTACTAATACCCATATGAGCTCCGATGTCTTTCCTCTTTATTGTTCGATTGATATGGGAGGAGTGCATTGAGTTGGTTTCTGGTAAAGTGGATTCAGGAGCAAGGAGATCTGGAATGGCATTATGGGCGGTATTCTTCAGGACATTAGTTTCCTGTTCAATACTTTCTTCTTTGGAAGAGATAATTGGCATATTAGTAACTGTCAGGTCTATAACACCTTCCTACAAGCATGATATGTCTGTTTCTGCAGCAGTATTTGCATTGGTTGTGGTCTGAGGCTTGCAAAGCATAGAGACTTGGGAGACATGGGGAACTGGTGTTCTCAAGGTAAACATGAAAAAGTCAGAATTTTCTTTCGTCTTAGATGACTT
Source organism: Pleurodeles waltl (assembly GCF_031143425.1). Taxonomy (NCBI): domain Eukaryota; kingdom Metazoa; phylum Chordata; class Amphibia; order Caudata; family Salamandridae; genus Pleurodeles; species Pleurodeles waltl. Next base: position 324,997,980 of record NC_090445.1, on the reverse strand, counting down.
TGGAGTATCAAATTCAGGAGCAACAAGAGTTTTCAAGTCTTTAGAAACTGGATTAACATCTGAAAATGTAGAAGTTCCACAAGCTAATTCTTTAGGGTGATCTTCAGACAAGACTGAGATTTCTTCATTGCAACTGCTCTGTGGTGAATTTGTGATATCAGAAATGGTTTCTTTGCAAAGCGTTTCTACTACAGGTAGTTGATCTTCAACTCTGTTAACACTGAAAAGTTGTTCTTTGGAAAGAAATAGAAATGGAGTCTCTTCAGAAATCGCCTTTACACTTTTACCTAAATTTTCAGTTCTAGCCTTTGAATTGATGATGGTTTCTTGCAATAAAACACTAAGAACAGTACTTATCATCAGATCTTCGAATACAAGATTCAAATTCAAGTCTTTAGTTTTAGTGGGAAATATTACATCTTTCAGTACTTGAGCTTCGGTTTCAGATTGCTGGTTTTCAGGAGTCTTTAATGTCAGAGACACAGTAGGTGGCATTGGTGTGGCTGGTCTTACATCAAGATCAGATACCGGTAGATCAGACATTGTTCTTCGCTAACCATTGAGCTGGAAACAGGATACACACTGGCAGGGATCAGCAGGTCAGGATCAGTGGTTGAGGCTGCAACTGTGTCCTGTTCTAGGAGATGGCTATCATTTCTTATGACATGCTGTTCAGTTTCTGATTGCTGGCTTTCTTTCTTGTCTGAAATTTCCACGGTTTGCTTTGACACAGAAGAGATTTTTAGACTTTCTGAGAAGTCCATTACATTCTTAATAACTGCATGTATTTCTTCACAGTCAGAAAAATCCATTAATTCACTTGAAACAGGAACTGTCTCTTCATTATCTGCAAATTCTATGATAGCATTTGAAAGGGCAGGAGTATCCCCACAATCTAAAAATTCCGGTGTGTGTGTCATTTGAACAGCACTATCTGCAGGTTTGTTCACCGCAGGGCAGGAACCACTGTCATCACTAGATTCAGATTCTTCAACACTGTTGCACGCCTTACTCTTACTCTCCAGTAAAGTCATATCTTGGTTTCTTATGGTGCAGCTATTGGAGTCTGCAACATTGTCTTCTTCCTTTGACTTTATTTGTTCTGATAGAGTGGCTGAGACACTTCCTTCGGAAGACTCTGATTCATCCTTTGAACCAAGAGGTGTCAAATCTCCTCGAGATGTCAGAGATTCAGTCAACTGCACAGGGATATTCTCTGGAAAACTACAAGCTGAGAGAGAGTCTGAAGAAGAGACTGATATATTTATAACTGGAGCAGTCTTTTGACATTCATTCATAGCAGGGAAAATCTGCTCTATAGTAGTCTTTGGAGAGGCACATGAGGTAGCATACTGTTCTTTAAGCCAAAGCTGGTGATCATTTTCTTTTTTCAGGTTTTCAAATTGCCTTGCAGTAGTTTCCATCAGCTGCTCTGTTACTTCTTCTACCTTGCAGATAAACAGTATGTCTAGTTCTGGCAACAGTGAAATATGCATTGATGAAAAGAGCCCACGGGCAAGATTTCTAGTGTATGTTATAACATATTCATTATAGAAGTCCAATATCTGCCTTTTAATCTGCCAAAACTGCTCTTTTAGTGTGTGTATGTCCATATTGTTATCAAACCCACTCAGAATAGAAAAGGGTTTAGCAGAGCTTTTAGGGATTGAGACTGGTGTATTATCATCAAGTTTGGGAAGAGCACAAGCCTTTTGAGTGGAACTAAGGAATCCCACAGTCTTTACTGATTTCCTTAGATAGAGGGTCTAGCCTGCTGACTTGAAAGCTCTGAGGGACTGATAGGTCTTTATAAGAGTCAGCACTGCACTTTGAATTCTGAGAAACTGGCCTAGATGGGCTGAAGCACTCAACAGAAAACAAGGGAATCCCTCGTGTGGTTTCTTGAACAGTGTCAGGGTTCTTTGTTTTGACAGAGTCCTGGAAGTGAATGTGGGATGCACTAGCATGAGGCAAGGAATAAACCAGGTTTTCTTGAGAGTAAATGTCTTGTGCAGAAGTAGAAAAAGCACTTTCACTGTTAGCAACATTCTCCCCTGTTTGAGGTAATAGAACCTCCAAAAACTCATTATTACTTTGTAATTCTTCTACAGACAGGGATTGGGGGTCATAATCACAGATATTATAATAGTTGAACATTGATGGATCAGCAAGCCACGCAATGTAGTACTAAATTTGCAATCTTTGATTTTCTTTAACAAGTCTATCCTTTAAACTAAGGCCTTTTTTAGAGGTCTTCAGAGAATGTGTAGGTTTAGAAAGGGGTGTCTTAACATGATAGGAAAGCATCTTAGGTCTGTGTGTGCCTTTACTGCCAGGGGAGCATGACATTTTTGGGTCGTGCATTCTGTCACGGTTTCGGGCGGGTCTGATCAGGACTCTGGTTGGGACACCCCTTGAGGTCACCGAATATCCTAAAGGGAAGAAGAGCAGCTAAAGGCATACACGGAAAGGACAGCTATGAACAGGCACAGGAAAGTAAAAGCAGAGCAACCTTTGTGTGAACAAACAGGAAACAGATTAATAATGGACAAACACGCTGGGGTTGTACACAGAGTAAGGCGCAGAACCTCCCAGCGACAGGGAATGTCAATGTCTCTGTGCAGTTTGCTCTTACAGATAGTCACCCTGTCAGCCCCATGGAAAGGAGGCAGCAGAAGTGATTCTGTCTCTGGACCCTAGAGCACAGACAAGGAAAGTACTTACAAGACAAGGAGCGGGGGACATGGCGGGTTGCGTAACGGTCGCAACTCGCTAGACGCACTTCGTGCTGTGCCTGGGGGCGTGGCATGCGTAAGCAGTGATCAGCTGAATGTGCCGCTCGACTGCACGCTCGGCTTCTCGAACCCCTCGAAACTCGGAAACCCGGCAAATCCAGGCTCCGGGTGAGGTACTCGGCGGGAGGCTCCGGTACTGGGGCCGAGCAGCGCTGGAGCTCCGCCGGGTAAGAAAAGGCTCAGCGAGGATTCCCCTTCGGGGGAATCCGGACAGAGTCAGCATCGGCAAGGCCCCCGGGAAGGAGTCCCGGGACCCTGATAGTGCAACTACGCGCTTTTCTTCGCCCTCATCGACTAAAGGAGGAAAGACAAGTAAGGTGGTGGGGGCTGGGGGGGCCAGGGGCACTGCCAAACTCAGTATTAGTAAAGCTCCTGGGAAAGTGTCCCGGGAGTTTGACAGCGTGGTAACACGCCCTTTTTTATCTCTGAATACAGGAAGAATAAGTAAGGCGGTGGGTGTTGTGGGGGTCAGAGATAGTGTAGATAAAAGCCCGTCCCCACCCTTGCCTTCCTTTAATACCTTGCGGGGGGGCTGAGTTTGGAAGAGGAAAAAAGAGATAAGGAGGTTACCAACAGACAGGATAAGATCAAAGGCAAAACTTCCGACCTATCGAATTGTTTATTCACAATTAAGAAAAAAGGAAGTGAGGGAAGACCAGGGAAAAAAAACAATAATAATAAACTTGCGCCCTCATTAAGAGCTTATTTTAAGACTAGGCCAGGAGACATTGTGTTGGTACCCGGAAAAGGAAAAATGGATACTTATATGACTAAGTATACCAGAAATAATGCAGACTCCGGTGAGGGGGGTATGAATGATCCTCCCCCTTTGACTAACAATTCGGCTCACCAGGTGGATAAACAAGCCGGTCTTGAGGTTTTATTGAGGCAAGATGGTAATTTACAGGAGGTAGGAGTTGTGGTAGAAACACCCACCAGCCCCCCCCTTTCTCAAAACCTGGCCCCCGACCCAAGACATAGCCAGTCCATGGAGGAGATGATTCTCGCCATTTCGGAGGACATAAAAAAAGGCTTTCTAGCTCGGAGAGCAATCAAGGAGAGATCAGAGAGGCCTGTGAGGTACTGGAAAGAAAATTTGATAACTTAATGGAGAGGATTCAGTCATTGGAAGAGACGGTAGGAGGGATGAAGGAAGAGTTAAACAACCAGAAGGAGGAGATTCGAGACTTAAGTGAAAAAGAACAAGGATTACAAGTAAAAATGGAACAGTTGGAGCACTATTCGCGTAGAAACAACATAAAGCTGTTAAAAGTCCCGGAAGGAGCAGAGGGAGCAAATCTGAAATCATATGTGGTTTCTCTTATTAAATCTGCGTGTGAATTGGAAGAGAGTCGAGAAGAGATTGAAAAAGATATTCAGAGAGTCCATCGTGACCCTTTTACTAGGCGGCCAAACAGCACTAAACCGAGGAAAATCTTGGTTAATTTTCTGACTTATCATTTAAAGGGAAAAAAATTGAGTAGTGCATTGAAACAGAAATCATTAAAAGTTGAAAACGTGACATTCGAGATTAGATCCAATTTATCTAAGATTACAATGGACAGGCAGTGGGAATTGGGGAAAAGGTTGGATGAATTTAAAAAGTTAGGAATTACGGCACAGTTGAAGTGCCCAGCATTCATGCGAGTAATGTATAATAATAAAATGTATAATATAAGGTAACAGTCAGGGCGGATGAGCTGTTAGAACTTATAAAAAAGGAACAGACCGATCATGTAAAATAGGTTTTTTTGAAAAAATTTTTTTTAAAAAAAAGCTCCCGGGTAGGCGGGGTGCTCTAAAACAAGGCCCAAGTTGGCTGATATATGGGAGGGTGTTGGGAGGGGGGGTTATTAATTAGGGGGGTTTCTTTTTTCCCTTTTGGGTTTTTTGATCTTGAGTTTTGTGTAGAAATAGTTCCTAATTCACCGAGGCAGAGGGAAGGCGGGTCACTTTGGAATGGCTAGATTAAATAAAGGTCAGGGGTTGGAGGAATCTACGATCAAATTACTCTCCTGGAATATTAATGGTCTAAGGACGCAAGCAAGACGGAATAAAATCTTACAATACTTCAAAGATTCTTCGGCACAGATTTTTATCTTACAGGAAACTCATTTGGCTGCAGAAGAGTGTAAGGAGTTATTTAAGGCTCAAAAGTAGGTACAAATGAGTTTCTGCACCACCAACAATTTTCACACAAGGGGAGTAGTTATTTTGGTTAAACAGGGATTACAAGCTAGATTGGAGATTTTAGAAACAAGGGCAGATCATGCTGGTCGTTGGGTCATAGTAAGAATTCACATTGGTGAGGTAAGGTTGGTATTGGTTGGATTCTATGGCCCGAATTGCGATGATATTGAACCTCTTAAAAGGGTTTTTTCTCAGCTAATCGATTTTTTAGATGCAGTTATCATGACGGGGGATTTTAATGTGGTGCTCAATAATGGATTAGATAAAACAGATACTTGTCGATCTTTAGGCACGCCAAAATCGCAACATTATTTAAGGAGAATGATGAAGGACTATGGCCTGTGCGATATTTGGCGGAAGAGGGAAGGGGGGGCTAGAGTTTTTTCATTCTTTAACAAGAAATATAGTCATGCTTCACGTATTGAAATATTTTTTAGTGGATGTTAGGTTGTTGGAAAATGTTGGCAGGATTGAATATTTACCCCCGCATTCATCAGACCATGCAGCGGTAATGCTGCATTTGACGCTCCCACAGAGAAGAGGTTTTAAGAGGTGGATACTGGGGCGCGCATTATTGTTGGAAGAGGATGTTTTGGTGCAACTACGTAGAGAGACTGAAATTTTTTTTTTTCAAGGTCAACATAGGTTCAGCATCGTTATCAACGGTTTGGGACTCCTTTAAGGCTGTAATACGAGGGGAAATTAGGAGTATCGCATGTTATAAACACAAAATAGTCAGAGATTAAATAAATATGTTAGAGCAAGAAATGTTAGTAAAATGCGAGAAATTGGTTGGTAAAGGAGAAGGGGCCCAGGAGGAAGCAGGAAGAACAGAAATGGCTGAGTTAAGAACACGAATAGCAAACATTTTACAGGCACGTATGGTCAGGAAATGGGAGGCTGGTAAATTAAAACATTTTGAATATGGGGAAAGCTCAGGGAAATTACTTGCCTGGAAAGCTAAAACAGTTCAAGTTACGGGTCATATTAAGGAAATAGTGGTTGAAGATGCAGGTGTTAAATTATTTAGTACGGAAGACATTGAACGAAGGTTTCAAGATTTTTTCACATTCTTGTACACAGAGCAGGCAGAGGTGCGAGAAGAAATGGTGGAGAATTTGTTAGCTCAGGATGTATTACCAGAAATTTCGCAGCAGAATCAGGAATTTCTTAATGGCCCTATTACGGTGGAGGAAGTGCGAGCAGCCTTAGCTAAGGGTACGGAAGGGAAAGCCCCGGGTCCGGATGGCATCTCGGTGGAGTTGTATAAAGCACTAGGTGAGGTAATTGTCCCTTTCTTGGCTGAGTTATTTGGTAGGGTCTTTTTTGATGAGATAAGTATGCCAGCTTCGTGGAATGAAGCAGTCATTACATTGATACCGAAACCCGGGAAAAACCCAGCTTACTGCTCTTCTTATAGACCTATTTCATTATTGAATAGTGACTATAAGCTGTTTACTAAAATAGTGGCGGACAGGTTAAATAAGGTAGTAGACAGCTTAATCCACCCCGACCAGAAGGGCTTCTCGAAGGGGAGGTATTTGCATGAGTTGACATATGAATTAATAGGAGCCATAGATATGGTAGTAACATTGGAATCCCCTTTGGGGATTATTACGGTTGATGCTGCAAAAGCTTTTGACCAGGTAAACTGGGTATACTTGAAACTTCTGCTAAAAAAAGCTAAACTGGGAAATAACCTCTGTGAGGTAGTGAATCAGATATATAGGGCTCCTATAGCCAGAATATTAGTGAATGGGAATCTTACAGGGCCGATAGCTATAGCCAGGGGCACTAGACAGGGATGTCCGCTATCCCCTGCACTATTCAACTTATACATGGAACCATTTGTGAGGAAAATTCAGCGGAATACGATGATCACTCCTTTTAGCTGTCAGGGCTGGGAAAGAAAGCTCGCTTTGTATGCTGACGACCTTTTGTTATATACAGATAATTTAGACACTGCATTTCCCGAGATCCTTAAACTGACCGAGGAGTTCGGGAGGGTGTCTGGTTATCAAGTGAATGTAGAAAAAACAGAGATCATGGCTTGGAATTTGGAATATAAATCTGCTTATCGTAAAAAAGAAATTAGATATTTGGGATTTTTTATCCCTCAAGATATTAATCAGTTAGCGGAGAGGAACCAGGAAAAACTGTTGGCAGAATGTAAGAGTTTATTACAAGGTTGGATGCATCTTCCCTTGACGATAATAGGTCGAGTAAATCTGGTAAAAATGGCTATTCTTCCGAAATGGAACTTTTTGTTTTCTACCTCCCCACTTCCAATGCAGAAAATATATATAGAAAAAAATGCAGCGCCTCATAAGCAATTTTATTTGGCGATCTAAGGGTGTTAGAATCTCTCAGAAGAAGTTACGTCGGCGTAAGGTTCAGGGCGGTTTGGCACTGCCTGAGTTGCAATATTATGCATGGGCCTTTCTTTTGAAAAATTTTAGACTCTTGTCTCTTGCATCAGACTCCACGACAACAGGTTTAATGTTTAAGATAATGGCCTCTAGAATCAACGGTGCTTCAACCAATTTTATGATGAAATTTGGGGACCCTAAATTTTTCAAAAAGATAAGGTTAAAAATTATGCGAGGGCTGGCAGAAAGTTGGTATTATATCAGGCAATCTGCGAAACTTACTTATTATAACATTGACGCACCTATCTGGGACTCCCCGGGAACCCCGGAATGTTTTTGAGATGTTCTGGCATTACCGATATGACAAGCGGGATTAGAATATTGGGGAGATTTGTTTTCGGAAGGGATTCTTCTCTCTTGGGAGGAATTGCAGTTAAAGACGGGTGGTTCTTTGTCCAGATGGAAATTTTTACAAATAAGAAAATGGGCTCAGGGGATTAAGGAAGGTGTTGGTATGTTTAATCCATTGAGTGAGATCACCCCGAGCCCACTAGGAAGTCCTCACGGAGTGTCAACTTGGTATTGGGGGATCCTGGAAGGGGTGGATGGCGAGTTCGTATTACCTAGCGATTTGTGGAGGACATTTTTTCCAGAAGAGGCAGTTAAAAGGTGGTGGGAAGAGTCATTAAAAATGCTTTTTGGTATTGTGAAACCAGCCACTCTTAGGAAAAATCATTATTTTACAATACATAGAGTGTATATTTCCCCTGAGAAACTATCTAAAATGAAAGGAGGGCAGGAGGTGGGATGTCCAAAATGTGGTTTAATGCAAGCAACTGATATTCACATGTTTTGGGAATGTCCTGATATTCGACTCTTTTGGGAAGGGGTATGCAAAACAATCTCAGGCATATTGAATCGGGGAATTGAACCGTCTCTCCAGTTAATAATTTTTGGGCAAGTTCAAGATCAGCAGGGGTGGTCAGGTCGGGACATTATTGCAGATAAAAAGTTTGTATTCTATGCAATACTGTTGGGGAGGCGAGAAATTTGCAGAAAATGGACTTTAAAGACCCCCCCAAACTACTCAGAATGGCTCAGGGATGTTTTTTGTACAGCAGAGTTGGATCAAAAGATGGGGGGAAAGGAAAGGATGCGGGGGAATTTTTGGGTATCATTAATGAACTGGAAATCAGGAGATTGATGTATAGATGTTTGTGTAATTAATGTTGGAATGGAATTGCATTTGTGACATCTGTCCAATGATTTTACACCCTGCTCTGAAATCCTCATAGAATTGGGACAGTCTGAGGATTGTTTGAGAGTAATAAGCAACCCCTGGCCGAGAAAAACTTCCTGCGTTCCGGTTGAAAAGAAAAGGAGGTTTGCATATGGCCTAGGGTGAATGAGGAAAAAATAATAATAATAGTAATAAAAAAAAAAAACGTATAACACTGGACAAGGATGGGGGCTGGAATTGCCTCCTGGAAACCAGGAGCCAACCCCAGAACAAAGGAGCACACTTATACACTGGTGAAGACTGATATAACACTTACCAGACACAAATAACCAAGAAGAAACAGAAACAGAAGGGAACAAACTAAGAGGCAGAGGCAAGAACTAGGAACAGGCTCAGGCTGAAGCAAAGGCGGGACTAGGACTTGAAAGCAGGGCGCAAACTTCTGGCTGGAACAAACAGAGACAGGACTGGGAAACTGAGAGCAGGCTCTAGCTGGAACAGGCAAGGACAGGGCTGGAATGCAGGGGGTAGGAAATGAGCAGTCAACAAGACTGGGAAACAGAGAGAAGGTTCAGGCTGAAACAAGGCAGGAGCAGGGCAGAGAAACAGGGAGCGGGCTCTGGAAGAAACAAACAGGTACAAGGCTCAGAGATAGGGCGCAGACACTGGCTGGAACAATCAGGAGCAGGGCAGAGAAACAGGAAACAGGATCAAGCTGGAACAGAACAGGAACAAAACTGGAACACCATCCGACAAAGGGTCTGTAACACAAAGGAATCGAACTCCAATGCACGACGGGGATCTTGAGGAAATGGCTGCTTATAAACAGTTCCAAGCTGGGCTGCACAGGAGAGGTCTCAGGTGTGTGTAGTTTCAGACACTTGCAAGTCCTGGAGGAGAGGATCCAGTGAAAAGGAGCAACTGGACTTCTCCCATAGAAAACAATGGGAAACAGAATCCAGGCTTTCCTGACTACCAGGCTGTGCATTATGGGATTTGCAGTCCCAAGTGTACCATGGAGAAAAGAGAAACAAACAGGAGTCAGCAAGGGACTCTAGATAAGTGTTTAAGGTGATTCCCAGGCTTCCGACAGTCCCCTTACAGTGCCCCCTAGAAATGGGACGACAGAGTTGTAACAGTCATGCACCAATCAAAGTTGGTTCTGATTGTGGTAGGTTATTTGGCGAGAAAGAGGTTAAGTTGAGAGTATTCTGCGTAGGATATGATGATGAGTCGGTGGGATCTGACAATGTTGGCCAAGGGTGTCATGCAGGTGTTGAAGAGTGTGGAGCTGAGGGAACACACTTGGAGAACCCCATAGATGATGTCCTTGCCCTCGGAGGTGAATGGTGGTAGGCAGACCTTCTTTGTTCTTCTGGTGAAGAAGGAGCGCATTCCTTTGGATGCCAATGTTGTGCAGCCTTGCAAGCAGCGTGTGGTGGGATACGGTGTCAAATGCTGCCGAAAGGTCGAGGAGGGTCAGTGCTGCTGTCTCTTCCCGGTCGAGGAGGGCTCCGATGTCATCAGTGGCTATGATTAGGGTGGTCTCAGTGCTGTGAGTGCTACGGAATCCGGACTGGGAGGTGTCAAGAAGAAGGTTTTGCGCCAGATGTTTACACAGACCATACCACTGCCATCTTGTTCAAGCAGGAACTATTGCTAGAGCTCTGCAAGTAGCTCTGTGGGTGGTAGCAGTGACACAAGGCATGTCTCCAAGTCTCAAACTTCCTTCATCCCAATAGTTCAGTCAGCCACTTGAATGAGGAAAACATTTTTATATGCCTCCTCAGCTGAAACTATGCATAACCTGGATGTGAAGCATTTTTTCTTTCTCACACGTAAGAATAGGATAAAGTTACCTACAAGGTGACTCTGTCACTCTAAGCCTCACATACTATTAATGGGTATGAGCCTGCGCACATAAGAGTAATAGAGTCAACATAAAGGTACTTTTATTTTTCACATCTGGTGGTATTTTACAATCATTTTTAGGTCACAGCTAGACAGTGCTTGCACTGTCTCTTTGAGATATGTTGTATATACTTTGTGGGCTTACAACATGCCCACTGACATTTTATTCATTCCTTCCATTATCCTTTAAAAATGCTTACTTCTTACTTGCTAGTGGTGAATCCATCTTCTTTGTCCCTCCTTTTAATGTTTTGCTTCGTCCCACGGAACACCACCCAAGTAGTGTATCTTTACGCTTTGGTTGTTTATGTGTTTGTTTTGTGGGACTACTTATCTTTTCCTGCTCGTGCTACTGTTTGCCTGTTTTCGGTGGGTGCGTGCAATGAAGTAACAGTTTTCTTCTTCACGCATGTTGTTGCAAAGTGTCCCCGGAGGCATGGGAATGCTCTCTCTTCAGATAGCTGCTACTCTTGCCTTTTGATTTCTAGAGCACAAACAATTGAGAACAGGCCAGTAAATCCTGTTCTTAACTAGTTTTTTATGTATTTTTATTAGCTAGTTAGCACTCCATCTGCAGATTGTCCTAGTTTTTCTCCCGGTGAGCGCCGACTTTGCGTAATTACTGTTGTAGCAGCTGCTTGTTCAGGAGAAAATCCTCACACAAAACATAAAGCAGTTTTTTGTTTCTGTAAAGAAATATTTTTTTTATGTATTTACGTTGGAAAGGGAGCTCCTTTCTCTAAGCAGGCCTGTAAATCGTGTTCTGATCTCATCACATTTGCTGAGCACTCAAAGATCGAGATCAAATGTCAGGCAGTGTTTTCACATGGTGCCTGTTCCATGCCCCAACCAACTCCCGCTTTGCAGCTTAACCCACCACCCCACCCCTACCATCTCTTGAAATGAACTTGGTGTCTGCATTTCTTAGATCCTACATTCTTACAACATGGAAAGGATGTTTTCTGCTCTGGAAGAGGCATTTTTCCTTGCATATTGAGTTGCACTGAAATTCCTGGAAAGCAGCAGATAGCTGTGCGGAGGACATTTTGCTCACACCAGCTATGAGGGAATGTGGGAGATTTCTCAGTGGCCCGCAGAGTCTAACAGGGCTGGAGTGGAATTAGACTCCATCTTCCTCAGTCCCCAGATGTCTCCATTAGTTAATGTGGCTATGCCTATTCTCCCCAGTTAGAGAAACCCCACTTCAAACACGTTGTACAAATAACAAATTCCTCAAGGCTTTTACCCCAAGCAGAAAATATTGGTTGAAATTGTTTATCGTTTACTTTTAGTTCAAAATATCCTAAATGATAAAAGCAACACATTACTTGCCACTGCATACCAGGTTAAATTAATAAAAATATTAATGATCAGTGTGTGGAATAGCGATACAGGGTAAGATTATGTATTTTTCATCAAATACCATTTCAGAATATTTGTTTTCTAGCTGACGACACACTGTGCAAGTACCAGATTGATTTGTTTCTGGTTCACAACTGTGTTTGTTTGACCCTTATGGGCTGACCATGCTGCTCTATTTTTAATGCACTGCACAGAGTGGCTTTGCTTCTTCCACTTCCTCTGTGCATGGTTTCTTGCGAAGAGCAGGAAACCTGGGTTTAAAAGATCATAAACCAGCCCTATAGTACAAGCCTTTTTTAACCGTGCATCTGTAGCTGAAAAGTGTACATTAGGGTCTGGAGTTTATGTGGATCCTTCTGTCCCTTCAACATGGACCAGCATCCTACTCCACTCCTGAGAAGTATATCAGGGTGACTATTGCACAGAGTCTGATGCCAGTTATTGGTTCCATTTTACCTGATCTGAGAGACCGAAATGCTGGGTATTGCTGCAGGACCGTTTTCTACCCCCATTGTTACGTAGTGTGTAGCGTGAACATAGATACAGTCCAACTTAACACAGTTGAGTGGCTACGATATTAGGTGACTCTTTACTAGCTGTCCTAGTGGTTAGCTGTGACTCTTTCTGTACCCTCTCACTGGCTCCACTCTGGGCTCATCTGTGCTTCCAGGACCTCTTTCTGCACTGCCTGTAAATCGTGTTCTTTTCTTGTCGCATTTGCTGAGCATTTTCAGACCAAGATCAAATGTCTGACGTTGCTTTCAGATGGCGCTTGTTCTGTTCCCCCACCTCATCATTGCTGCTTGTTTAGTTTTCTTTAATGCTAATCAGCTTCGTTGAGTAAAAGCAATGTCAAAATAATGTAACAATAACCAAAATATGTATAGAGAATACATTAAACTTCCAAAACTGCCAGTAAGAAGATATCCTGCTTAACATTTTTATTTTTTTGGGGGTATAAAGTATAGAGAGAGAGGGGAAAGGGAACAGGCTTGTTTAGCTTTAACGTGTTATTTTTGCTTGGGAGCATGGGGGTTGCGGTCTATCTATCTATAAACTATCTATATATACTTTATCTTTTATTAATCTATCTGTCGATGTATCTACCTTTTATCTATCTTTTTATCAATCTATTTATCTTTTATTTATATTTTATCTATCTATCTTTCATCTGTCTCTATATCTATCTTTTATCTATCTGCCTGCCTTTCTTTTATCTATCTGTATAGCTATTTGTCATTTATCTATCTATATATCTACCATCTATCTTTGATCTATCGATATATCTTTTACCTATCTTACTTTCATCCATCTACCTTTTATCTATCCATCTATATTTTATCTAGCTTTTAACTATCTATTTATTATCTATCTATCTTTCACCTGCCTTTTATCAATCTATCTATCTTGTATCAATCTTTTATTCATATCTTATCTATCTATCGATCTATCTGTCTTTTTCATCTATCTTTTCCCTATCTATATTCTGTCTTTCTATCCTTTTGGTATCTGTCTTTTATCTAGCTATCCATCTATCTACCTATCTTTCATGTATTTATCTATCTTTTATATATTTACCCGTGTCTTCTATCTATCTATCTTTTTATCTATCTAGCTACATATACAATTAGCAGATAAACAGAGCCAAAGCATTTGTGCACTTGCTTGATTGTTTCCTGTTTGTCTGTAGCTGTCCTTGATATGGGACAGCTTTTACGCCAGCCATAAGGCACACTTGTGCATTACACTATTCCTTAATGGGTCCTTAATGGGGCATTGTGATTACGTCGGAAAGCTTTTAGTAAATTTCTCATATAAGACAAGAACAGCTGTCAGATATGTTGTCAAGCAAAATTACTTTTATACAATCCTGGCTGGCCGAACATTAATAGCCATTTCTCAACATGGGAAAAAATAACAGACCCAACTAATTTCCTTGACAGCGAAGAGTTACATGTGTTTTCCACTGTACACCTTATGACAAGTTTACAGTTCTGGAAAGCTGGAACTATCTGAGCCCTGCTGTGGAGCTGCTTCAATAAACCTCAGATGTGTTTAGCTACTCCAAGTGATTGTTTGCTTTTGCATTTACCCATTTCCTGTCAAAACAAGGGAGCATTACATTAGTTAATTAAGCACTTACTGTTTCATATCCTCCCACTTTTTGGGCAACTTGAAACACAGTCCAAAGTTGAACTGTTAGAGGGACTATGGCTAAACATGGCTAAAAGGCATTGATACCTCCAATGCCAATACCTCTGGCATTACCAATGTTTGTTAAAGCTTGAATCCACTTTTGAGAAAATAATTTATATATATGTGGGTGTCTGTGTGTGTATATACATAAATATATATATATATGTGTATATATATATATACACACATACGCACACATATATATATATATACATATATATATATATATATATATATATATATATATATATATATAACATAGTAATAAACAAAACAACAGAATGCTTGGTTCAGTGTAGGCAATATATGTCAGCAGATTGTGCAGAAGGTTTTCTGCAAAACCTCCTTTTCCCCCCCAGAGTCTCTGGGGCGGGCACTTGGACTCACAAGAAGAAAACATATAGAATCGATGGATGCATATGTATGTCCCATTTGAGTTGCTTTGCCTCTGCATTTACATACTCAGTATATAAGCACAATTGTTCTTAATTTTTATGCAGCCAGCTCTTTATTCCCTGATCTTTGAATCTTTGGCCTATTCTTTGAATCGGCCTGATTGCAACTGCGAAAAAGTTTTGTACATATGCCCCAAATTATTTTCAATTAAATGAAATAACGTACTGTTAACCTGATGCTATTGCTAATTCAATCTATGGGCTGTGATAAAGATCTATTTATATTCACTTATTCATGGTTTCTAAATCTAACCCTCATACTTTCGTTACTAATCTTCATATATGAATTTCATTTGCTCTAAATTAATCAAGGCGCATTCATCCTAATGCTATCATCTTTAACCCCTTCGCTGCCAGGCCTTTTCACCCTCCTGTGCCAGACCTTTTTTTGGCTATTTGGGGCAGTTCGCACTTAGGCCCTCATAACTTTTTGTCATCATAAGCTAGCCAAGCCAAATTTGAGTCCTTTTTTTCCAACATCCTAGGGATTCTAGAGGTACCCAGACTTTGTGGGTTCCCCTGAAGGAGGCCAAGAAATTAGCAAAAAAACAGTGAAATTGTTTTTCAAAAAAATGGGAAAAAGTGGCTGCAGAAGAAGGCTTGTGGTTTTTTCCCTGAAAATGGCATCAACAAAGGGTTTGCGGTGCTAAAAATCACCAGCTTCCCAGCTTTCAGGAACAGGCAGGCTCGAATCAGAAAACCCAATTTCTCAACACAAATTTGTCATTTCACTGGGACATACCCCATTTTTACGATTTTTTGTACTTTCAGCCTCCTTCCAGTCAGTGACAGAAATGGGCGTGAAACCAATGCTGGATCCCAGAAACCTAAACATTTCTGAAAAGTAGGCAAAATTCTGAATTCAGCAAGGGGTCATTTGCATAGATCCTACAAAGGTTTCCTACAGAAAATAACAACTGAAAAACAAAAATATTGAAATTGAGGTGAAAAAAACAGCAAATTATTTCTACGTTTTACTCTGTAACTTTTTCCTGCAATGTCAGATTTTCGAAAGCAATATACAGTTACGTCTGCTGGACTCCTCTGGTTGCGGGGATATATAGGGCTTGTAGGTTCATCAAGAACCCGAGGAACCCAGAGCCAATAAATGAGCCGCACCCTGCAGTGCGTTTTCATTCTATAATGGGTATACAGCAATTCATTTGCTGAAATATAAAGAGTGAAAAGTAGCTATCAAGAAAACCTTTATATTTCCAAAATGGGCACAAGATAAGGTGTTGAGGAGCAGTGGTTATTTGCACATCTCTGAATTCCGGGGTGA
Organism: Pleurodeles waltl; assembly: GCF_031143425.1. NCBI lineage: Eukaryota > Metazoa > Chordata > Amphibia > Caudata > Salamandridae > Pleurodeles > Pleurodeles waltl. The sequence goes on along the minus strand of NC_090445.1, from coordinate 324,982,180 downwards.
CCATACTAGCATGTGAATTACAGGGCATTTCTCAAATAGATGTATTTTTTGCACACTCTCTTAACTTTGGAAGGAAAAAATGTAGAGAAAGACAAGGGGCAATAACACTTGTTTTGCTTTTCTATGTTCCCCCAAGTCTCCCGATAAAAATGATACCTCACTTGTGTGGGTAGGCCTAGTGCCCGCGACAGGAAACGCCCCAAAACGCAACGTGGACACATCACATTTTTTGAAAGAAAACAGAGGTGTTTTTTGCAAAGTGCCTACCTGTAGATTTTGGCCTCTAGCTCAGCCGGCACCTAGGGAAACCTACCAAACCTGTGCATTTTTGAAAACTAGAGACCTAGGGGAATCCAAAATGGGGTGACTTGTGGGGCTCTGACCAGGTTCTGTTACCCAGAATCCTTTGCAAACCTCAAAATTTGGCTAATAAAACACATTTTCCTCACATTTTGGTGACTGAAAGTTCTGGAATCAGAGAGGAGCCACAAATTTCCTTCCACCAGCGTTCCCCCAAGTCTCCCGATAAAAATTATACCTCACTTGTGTGGGTAGGCCTAGCGCCCGCAACAGGAAACGCCCCAAAACGCAACGTGGACACATCACATTTTTTTTAAGAAAACAGAGGTGTTTTTTGCAAAGTGCCTACCTGTAGATTTTGGCCTCTAGCTCAGCCGGCACCTAGGGAAACCTACCAAACCTGTGCATTTTTGAAAACTAGAGACCTAGGGAAATCCAAGATGGGGTGACTTGTGGGGCTCAGACCAGGTTCTGTTACGCAGAATCCTTTGCAAACCTCAAAATTTGGCTAAAAAAACACATTTTCCTCACATTTTGGTGACTGAAAGTTCTGGAATCAGAGAGGAGCCACAAATTTCCTTCCACCCAGCGTTCCCCCAAGTCTTCCGATAAAAATGATACCTCACTAGTGTGGGTAGGCCTAGCGCCTGCGACAGGAAACGCCCCAAAACGCAACGTGGACACATCACATTTTTTTAAAGAAAACAGAGGTGTTTTTTGCAAAGTGCCTACCTGTAGATCTTGGCCTCTAGCTCAGCCGGCATCTGAGGAAAACTAGCAAACCAGCGCATTTTTGAAAACTAGAAATCCAGGGGAATCCAAGATGGGGTGACTTGTGGGGCTTTGACCAGGTTCTGTTACCCAGAATCCTTTGCAAACATCAAAATTTGCCCTGGCGCCTAGAGGTTTCTGCCCCCCCTGGGGGCAGATCGGCCTAAGAACAATAGGCCGATCTGCCTCCAGGGGGGGCAGAAATGGCCTAAAATAAATTTGCCCCCCCAACCTCCTGCCCCCCTGGGAGTGACCCTTGCCTATGGGGTCGCTCCCCCTGCGTGACATTGGCGCCAAAAAAAAAATCCCCGGTGCCTAGTGGTTTCTGCCCCCTTGGGGGCAGATTGACTTAAAATCTGTAAAAAAAAAAAAAAAAAAATCCCCGGTGCCAGATCGGCCTAATCAAAATAGGCTGATCTACCCCCCCCCCAGGGGGGCAGAAATGGCCTAAAATACTTCCCCCCCTAGGGGAGCGACCCTTGCCTAAGGGATCGCTCCCCTTGCGTGAAATTCACGAAAACAAAAAAAAACTCCCTGGTGTCTAGTGGTTTCTGCCCCCCTTGGGGGCAGATTGGCCTCATCAAAATAGGCCAATCTGCCCCCAAGGGGGGCAGAAATGGCCTAAATATAATTTGCCCCCTAGGGGAGCGACCCTTGCCTAAGGGGTCGCTCCCCACCTAAAAAAAAAAAAGAAAAAAGATCCCTGGTGCCTAGAGGTTTCTGCCCCCCCTGGGGGCAGATCGGCCTAATAATAGGCCAATCTGCCCCCAGGAGGGGCAGAAAAGGCCTTCCTAAAAAATGCCCCCCATTGGGAGCGACCCTTGCCCAAGGGGTCGCTCCCTTATGCCAGTTTCAAACAAAAAAAAATAAATCCCTGGTGTCTAGTGGGCGTTTCAAGAGCCGGATTGCAAGCAATCCGGCTTTTGAAACACTGGGAGAGACTTCAAAGGGAAGGAAATACATTTCCTTCCCTTTGAAGCCTCTCTGGGCCTCCCCCACATGATCGAAAGAGAAATGCTGAGCATTTCTCTTTCGATCGCGCTGGAAGCTCAGCTTCCAGCGCGATGGGGAAGCCCTGTGACAAATCAGCGCGCACTCTCGCGCTGATGTCACAGAGGGGGTGGGGGGGTCAGGGGTGGAAGGGGAAGGCCTTCCCCTTCCATCCCTGCCTTGGGTGGGTGGGTGGGGAGCACAGGGGGGGAGCGCTAGCGCTCCCCCCAGTTCCTGTGCCTTGGACGAGGTGACCTCGTCCAAGGCACCCAACTGGTTAAATCATTTTAAATGTTAGCCTAAATCTAATACTAACCCTAATACAAATCCTGTCCTTAATACTAAGCAAAGTTTATTGTTTATTTTGACTATCTGTGTTAAATAAAATTATACTAATTTTTCGAGTTCTAAAAACAAGGAAAATTATGCAAATGAATTGAGTTTATATTAAATTATTTATAACAATGATTCACCTACCCTGACACTATAGCAACCCTAACCTTGGTCTATCGAATGGTAATCACTTTATTGTATAAATTGTAATGATATTTTACTATCATTTCTAATCATGATAGCATTTAATCAAATTAAAATAGATACAGATATGAATATGTAACCTTATACCCTTTTAACAAGGTAATGGTGCACAATGTAGGAGCAAATAGGTTAATAATGCTTTAAAGTGTAGTAATCACTTCAGTCTTATTTTGATGTAGGTTCTTTATTTAGCAACCCCAGACAACATTGTACAGGCAGAGGATCCTTCACCACCAGCTTCCTCCACTCCAACCGCCACCCATAGAATTCCCCACACCACAGGTTCTAATGTTACATCATAGCACAAGACTGTGCTAATCTATCAATATACATAAGTGTAAAGAATTACATACATTACCTACGTTACAACATAAAGGTTTTTTTAATGACAAATGATCAGTATGAGGTAATGGTCAATAAAGGTAATATTGGAGAGGTAATCATATACACTCGGTTGCATTGCTAATACCCTGTCAACCCCAGATTGTGGCATTACATCAGCTTGATATTACCACATCTGGTTGAATGACCACAGGTCCCAGGCAGGATGGAAATAGGTTCTATTGCACAGCCAAGCAAGAAAGAGAAAATAGTACAAAATAATTCTTTTTTTTGTGTGAATTATATCTAGGCTCAGCCTTGGACCACCATGAACTATTGTGTTGCCATGTTTACTAAGCTATAGCCAATCAGAGATGCCTAAACCCTCACTGAAGCATGTGAACTATGATGCTGCAGTGATGTCATAACTGGAACTTGGGAACAGCTCAGATCCTATGGCAACCAACCCTAGGAGACAGAGAGGCAAAGTTGGCAGTACATAAATAAATTTATAAATATATATATAAAAATAAGTAGATCTACGTAGGTCTATCTAGAGATGCAAAGGTACACGGATTAGTTGAGGACGACAAGTGGAGCAGAGGCAGTTGACAAGAGAGCTTGGAAGATCAGGCAACAGAGGCGTGTCAGGAAAGAGGAGGCCACAGTCTACTGCTGTTGCCGTGGACACTATTGTTGAGCTATCCAGCCCAGAATCCTTGGCTGGCATTCCAAGCAGACACTAGTGTTGGGGCCTATGACCAGTTGAAGGCATCTTGGACTGCGATGAGGGAGGGGGGTAAGATGCTTCGCCCCCTTGGCCTTCTCACAGACTGACTAAGCCCCTTCCCCCCAACACAATCTTGCTCAGTTGGCTGGTAGTCTGCACCAGCCGGGGGAGAGGGGGGGAAGGGGCATCAGAGGGCTCTATCCCCCCCCACCAACACACGTACGCTATTAGACAATGGCGACTGCAGGGGTTGGGAGCGAGCAGGATGTGTCCTGCCCGGAGCAGGCGGCTGCCCCTCAGCCACACACTATCATGGAAGAGTATGGTTATAAACTAGGCAAGACCATTGGAACTGGCTCGTATGGTATCGTCTATGAAGCCCTGCTAGAGAAACAGAAGATACCAGTGGCTGTGAAGATCATTTCTAAAAGGAAAGCAGTTGGTGAATACCTCAGCAGGTTTCTCCCACGAGAAGTCCAGGTAATGTGCCACAATTTATTATTATAAATGCAGTCCAAAAGGTCAGAGTGATACAAGAATGCTTTCAATGCTGCCTATTAAACTATGGGTAGTAGAGTTCCATTTCTAATTCTTATTGGCACTCTGTGTGTGCATAAGTATGGTTAATGGTAAATGTGTGAAATGCAGAGCCATTCCAAGTCTGTGCTTGTGCCACTGCCAGTTCTTACTAGAAGTCTCTCCCTCACAACAGTTCTTTTTACATTGCACAATGTAAAATTGTAAGTGGAAAATTTGCAGACGTGTTTGAATGATAATTGAGCGATTCCATTCTTATACCTGGAAAACACATATGTTATATCTGCAGTATTTCTACTTGTAATACTTATTGACACACTTTGGGATTGCCATGGCCAGCAAAGGTTCTTCATTTATCCATTTATTTTCTGGAAATGGTGAAGAGTGTGAACCTTATAAAAAAAAATGTCAGACAACCTTGCAAAGAATGCACTGGTTATAAAACCTAAACATATATATAATAATTACTACAATTTTGTAGGTACAATTACATTTATCTCACAATTGATATATTACAGTGTTTAGAAGCTAACTGAGAATCACAAAAACAGCTTACTAGATAATTTCTGGAAAGTGACGCAAGAATAGGAGGTATTTTTCAGCTCTTTTTTAATTAAACTTATGAGGGGTTAGATCTGGATCCCAGGAGGAATGGATTTTAAATCTTGGATGCACTCCCTGTGTCACCTCATGAAATATTTATATATTTTTTATTTTTTGAAGATCAATATTCTGAGAAAGGGTACATACCTCAGAAAGTGAAACACCTTCCATAGACTGTCAATGTTTGTATTTGGTAGTTTTGAGTTCCAGAGTGAAGAGCTTTGTGAAAGATAGGGTTCAGATGGAAAATATGCTTTAACTTGATAGGCAGCCACTAAAGGTTGGTAAGAATAGGTATGAGATGTTTTGAGCATTTTGTCTCTGATGCCAGCTTGGCTGCAATGCGTAAGGCCACTTTTAGAGGTGCAATCTTTGGAATTCCGAAGAAGAGGTTCCTGCAGTTAAGCCTAGAGAGGACTAAGGACTGACCTACCATTTTAAGTGTGTTCTTGGGTGTGAGATGTAATCCTACATAAAAATCTGAACTAGTGTGGAGTGCTTTTCGCTTGGGAGTTGAAAAGTGCTGCCAAATTAAGATTTGTTTGTCAAGAATGAAGCAAAGATATTTAATGTAGTCAATAAATGACAGCTCGCAAACTAGATCCCTCTGGCACAAATGGTTTCATAGACAATAGCTTAGATAGGATGCCGCTTACTTGTGTTTGTGAATTATGTTCCTCCAAATAGAAGGAGAACCACCTGAGGAATGCTCCTTCCATGTCCATGTTTTCTTTGGGGACGTTTAGTTGTGTGGTGATGAACTGTATCAAAGACAGGTGTGATAGGTGCAAGAGGATGAGGAAGCAAGAGTCACTATTAACTAGTATCCATATTCCCAGAATGGAGTTCTGTGTACTGTGCCCAGGTCTAAATCCTGATTATAAATGAAGGCAACTTCTAAAGCACAAACAGTTGCTCCAGTAGGAGCATCCTAGGGCTATGCTAAGACAGAGAAGCAGTGCCTGATTATATTAGAAAAGTCTTCAGGTAGGCCTTAACAGCTGGTTCCGAAGATGTTTCCCGAAGATGCTCTGGAAGGAAATTCCACAGGCTGGGGGGCAAGAATGAGAAAGATCTTCCCCCTGCTCTTGCTTCATGCACTCTATGGATGCATGAAAGATTTTGACTAGCAGAGTGGAGGGCCCTAGGAGGTTTATATTTTTTGATTTTGTCCTGGCATTAAGACTGGCCCATTTTATGTACAGTCCTATGGGTGATCATGAAAGCGTTAAAAGTTTTTTCTCTGCTTGATCTGCAGCCAATGTAACAATTTCAGACCTTGCCAAATAGATTGACGTTTAGAAATGTTCAGAACATGTCAAGCTGCAGCATTCTCCACACACTGCAACCTATTAGTTCACTCCAGACATGCTTCAAGAAAGAGGACATTAGCATAGTCCAATCTTGAACTAATCAGTTCATGAACAATGTCTTTCCGAGTGACCTCTGGGAGATATTTTAAGGTCTTTCTCAATGATTTAAGAAGAGAAAAAACAAATCCTGCAATGTAATGTATAATAAGTAAGAAAATCACTCATGTGTACCAGAGTATGAATTATACTTAACTGAACTTGTGTTACATTGGCCAAATATAGATGCAACGCCTTCTTAAACATTGCTGAACATGAGGTTTAAATTATAATAAGGCTGTATCTATTTTCACCCCTAGACTTTTGGCAACTGATGTGGGAAGGTGGGGTCGCCCAATACTGTAGGCCATAATCTCTTCATATTCAAAGGAGAGGAAGTCCCAAAGACTAATAGTTCATATTTAATAGACAACCTCTGTTCATTTGATATTGACCACCAAAAGGCAGCCCTAATATTTACCCATCAGTAAGTCTTCCAGTTGGTGAAACGTAAACATCAGCTGTGTGTCATCCACATATGACACAAAGTTGAAGCACCAGGACTGAACAATAGGTGCCAGTCGAGCCATTTAAATATTAAACAATATGGGGCTAAGCGCTGACCCCTGCAGAATGCCACAACTCAACTCTCTGTAGAAAGACATATAGGGATGTAGATAGACAGCTTGTTTTCTGTTGGAAAGATAAGATCTTAGCCAATTCCATGCTTTAGATATACCTGCCTTTTCCAATCATTGCAGTAGGATGTCATGGGATACCATGTCAAAGGCAGAAGACAAATCAAGGAGGATAACTAAAGACTTTTTTCCAAGATCAGGGTTAGCAAGTGCTGATAAAATTGGTTACCTCTAAAAGGGCAGAATCTGCACTAAAACCCACATGTTGGTGGGTGAAGACAATTGGTGTTTTCAATATGTACGGTAATCTGGAGATTGACTGATGTCTCTGACATTTTCTTTAATGGAGGGAGTAGAGAAATAGAATTTGTAGTTGCCCATGTAAATGCTTTATTTTCAACCTGCATCTGTGATTGTCACTTTGCCATTTCTATTTTTTCACTAAAAAAGCCTTTATTTTCTGGATTGTTTTCTGCTGCTCACAGACAGTCACATTTCAAGTTGTGAAGTGCTGTCTGGTGGCTGAAGAATTTGACTATGCACCCTCACACACTTGTGTGGTGGGTATAATGGACACTCATGTTTTTAAGAAGTTTCTTAATATCTTAGCTTCTTAATTTCTGTCATGAAAAAAGTTCCCACACAACCCTTAAGGGTTGCTAGGGAATCGGGCGGTGGAGTTCAAGTTCAGAGTTCAACAGTGATAGGATGATTGCCAGCATGTTCTCAATTGTAACCATTCGATGATGATGATGACTACCAACATCTAGACCTTTCTTGCCATTTACAGTCCTAAATGCGAAAGTCGACATCAATATATTTATTACTATCTTCAAAGCCCACTGGATATCATTACTCAAGAAAACATTAGTGGAAACACCCTCACTTCACTGGCACTCAAACCAAAAACTTTAGGGGACAGAGATTCTCCACCAAAGCAAGGGCCAGATGTAGCAACCCGTTTGCGAGTCGCAAACGGCGAAATCCGCCGTTTGCGAGTCGCAAACGTGGGTTTGGCATGCAGAAATGCATATTGCGAGTCGTTACCGACTCGCAATATGCATTTCCGACTCGCAAATAGGAAGAGGTGTTCCCTTCCTATTTGCGAGTCGCTGTGGGATGCAATACCATTTGCGACCGCGTACGCGGTCGCAAATGGCATCGCAGTTACCATCCACTTCAAGTGGATGGTAACCCACTCGCAAATTGGAAGGGGTCCCCATGGGACCCCTTCTAGTTTGTGACTGGACCCCAAAATATTTTTTCAGGGCAGGGAGTGGTCCAAGGGACCACTCCCTGCCCTGAAAAAATACCGAAACAAAAGGTTTCGTTTTTTTTTGCAGTGCAGCTCGTTTTCCTGTCAGGAAAACAGGCTACACTTAAAAAAAAAAAAAACCTGCTTTATTTAAAAGCAGGTCGCGAACATGGAGGTCTGCTGACGTCAGCAGGCCTCCATGTTAGCGAGTGCCTATACTCTCAATGGGGCCGCAATTTGCGACCCACCTCATGAATATTCATGAGGTGGGTCATTGCGACCCCATTGCGAGTCGCAGTCGGTGTCTGAGACACCGTACTGCATAGCAAATTGCGACTTGCAATTTGCGAGTCGGATGGACTCGCAAATTGCAAGTCGCAATTTTGCTTTTTGCTACATCTGGCCCGAAATGTCTTATTTTTTAATCAAGGGAACACTTCCACATATGAGAAATATAGAATGTCTACATCTACAAATACACATGTTATCAAAATATGATGGCCAGTGGTTGAGGTGGAGAAAAGGGAATGAGAATAGACAGAAAGAGACTGTCTCAACTGTTCGCTGGTCAGTGAGAGGTAATTTCTTAAAGCCCTACAAAGCAAGAACAAGTAAGCATAACTGTGGATATAACTGGATATTCCTTAGCAATATCTCTTTGTAACCAACTCTCTCATGTATTATAATTGCAATGGATAATTCCTGAAAACTAAACCTCACCAAGAAGGTATCTCAAGGATAATTGTGCATCAGTACTTCTCATAGAATTTAAGATAACTATCTCAAGCTCCATCACCACACATTCTTTGGTAAAGGATAACTTGTATAAAACTGCAGAATTGCCAATACCGTTAATAACTTGTTGTTGTCTAATCTTGGCAAATAAATAAACTTACGGGAATTCAAATACTTACGCATTATTATTCATAAATACATGGGAGATATTCCACCGCAAGAGTCCTCCCTGTTACTTCTAAGGGTAAACTAGTGTATAAACCTTGTCTAAATAGTTCAACAAATGTTCAGGAGAAAAGTAGAAAAGTTTAAGTTACTTTTCATTTTCAATGTGACTTCAGGATACTTCTATGTACAATGTAATCTAACTGTCCATTCAAAACAATTCTTCAAAGAGCAGCAAACTCTTGCAAGGAAAATCAGAATCCATGTAGCCAGGTCCTGGCTGCAAAAACAGTGTAGCATGATCACCTAGCAAAGGACACTGAACCATGAGAAACGTTTTACCCAATAATCTTATATGGCCACCATCTATCTAGGACACACAAGAGTTTGTGGTCTTCTGTAAATCATAATTCATTGCTAGCATCTATCTGCGCAGTGTATGCACACCGAACCAGCACTCTGTGATAGCCACCAGCCTTTTCTATTATGAAATGTTTCCATTGTAAAAAGATTTGGAGTACGCCCCACGAGCATGGGCCCCACAAAGTAGTAACTAGAACCTTTAGCCTTGTTCCTCACAATTGCATATTCCTAGGTAGGGCAGGTGTTTCTGTTTGAATGTGTGTTAAGGTAGGTGCAAATCCAGGGGAAAGTTTGCATTTGCCGTAGGTTTGCTTCTGCCTCCTACCACTGAAAAAAGAGATAAAGAGAAATGCAGACGAAATCCATCTATATTTCTTGTTCCTAAGGGTTGGTGGTCCTCTGTCTGTGGTACTATTGCCTGACCCCAATGCCCCTGATAAATAGTAATTATAGACTGAGTCCCCTTCTGTGTCCCCAGTGACTACTAATGAAGACTACTCCAGTCTTTTCAAATGCAGTCATAGAGGCCTATATGCTATAGTCTTCAGCACTAAACTGAATAACTACTAATTAAAATGCTGCTTGGGGAGTTGGAGATAGAGACAACTCTGCTGCCTCCCCCATTCCTACAGCATCTTAATTACCATTTGAGCCTTACTTAGTAGCTGCGTTTAAAGGCTGTACCATATCTCTATCTATTGTTATTTCCTCTGCATATGAAAAAAAGGCAGAAAAGGTGTGAAATGTTATTTGGCATTATGTTTCTATTGTCACTAGTTAATAGTGCCCAACCCGTCCTTTTCTTAAATCTGCTGTCAGAGCGGTCTTAACCCCATGGCCAAAGTTCTAAAAAGAGCGTTTTTTTTGTTTTTTTTCACCCAAACCTTTGACCTACCTCTATTCCCAGAAAACTGTGCATCCAGAACCAATGTCATTCTCCAAGGAGAAAAGATACTTCAAGGAAATCTTGCACCCCAATAACAGACACAGCCCAGACAAAGATTAATCTCCAATGGAAGGTATATGTTTACACAATGTACAGCAACATCTCTTTCTTGAGTTTCACTTACCAATTATATTAAAATATTCCACACAATTTCCACCAGAAGGGTAGTTACTGATATGTGTTTGCTATAAAATTTGCTAGGATCCCAGTAACTTTGAAAACTTTGCAGTATTGTACACCACCTAAGCCTCTTCTGCTTGTCACATGTCTTGTCGAGCCAGCAAAGAACTCCAACACTCAACAAAATATTTGATATTTCATTTCTGATATCCAATCCAGAAATAAACTTGTTGATCATCTCAGCAGTATTTAAAAGGTTATCTTCTCTGCCACAGTCAGCCTAAAAATTTGCCATAGACTCTGCAAACGGGAAAAAGCAGGCATTTGAAGTTTTGAACGAGGACTTGTTTTTCAATTTCATTATGTGGCAGCTCGCACACATTATCCTCCTTGAGATGATCTTAGTGTTTGAGATTGAAAAGGCTTCAAACCCTACCGTTGGCAGAAGGTATTGAATCATCTTAGTCTGTTGTAGGTTAGTTAGATTTCGAAAGCAGAAATATAAACTCTGGAGGAAAAGAGAGTATTTACAGGGTCCATGACAAATATAAAGCTAAACATTACAACACAAGAGTTCAACCCTGTATTTGTCAACAACACCTTCTTTAACAGTCCAACCTTGAAGGTACCCAAAAAGAAGAGGAAGTCATTAACCTTCTATAATGGCTGAAAGCCCACTGCAAACACCATACAAGGACACCAATATTCCCCTCCTCTGAGAGTAAAAGGGTAGATCTTAAATAATTCCCAAAAGTGGCTGGTAAAAACCTACTTGTCACATCTCTTTGATTTAGTTGTGCCAATCTGATAGCAATCCGTGGTGGAGCCTTCTCAGTAATCACCTCCAAGGGCTGAGACTCTCTACCTCCTCACATCTATTCGTCCCCATCTCTCCTGTGGATTAGGAAGCAGTTAAAAACGTATCACTTCTCTGCATACAGGCTATGTTTCTAGCTCCATGGCACAAGGACTCCCATATTCCTGGATATGTTGCACCCTGTAAAACAAGGAAGTAGCCAGAAAAGTAAAATACCTCCCACATGAACTACAGGGCTACCATAGAGTGGGTGAAGTGTGTGAACGTGATTGTTTCAAGAAAGTTCCTCAGGAATTGTTCCTCTATGGCAAGCTTCCTTTCTTTCCTTCTTCCTTTCACTATTCTCCTTTCCACTCATCTTTCCCATCTTCCATTTCTTTCATTCCTTACAACCTACTGTTCTGCTTTCCTGCTCTTATCTCATAAACGAGATTACAGAACCTCTCTGGAATGCACTTCTGAGTTTAAAGAAGACATTTATTGTTATTATTTCTTCACCACGAGGTTCTTGAGAGACGAAATTAGTAGATTGGAAGCACACGTTCAAAAGTAGTCGCAGCAATGAAAACACAATATATTAAAGTACTTCTCAGTTGCAATGTACACAGCAAATACATGTGATGATATTATAGCATAACTTCGAAGCAAAGCATAAAAGTCAAAATTCATCACCGTAGGGGCAAGGCTGTAGGGCCTATATTCAGCTTCATCTTTCTGGGGTCTGCAATTTGATGACTCCGGTCAACTGCGAGAAAGAGATTTTCTACCCAAACGGGAGACAGGCAACTGGTGTCTCCGTTCCTGTCTGAAGTCAAGCAGATTCAGTCTACCCCTGCTGTAGTCCAGAGTCATCCTTAAAAGCAAACTCAGTGTGAGAACCGAAGAAACTTGGAGAGTGGCCAATTCTCCCGAGCTCACTCGTTCTCAGACTGGATTGCGAGGTAAACACAAAATCTACGTGCTCTTATCAGCTAAGGTCTGGTGTGAAAAACACTGCTTGGTCTACCATGTGGAAAAACACAGCTTGGAAAAAACACAGCTCATCTGCAATGTCTCAACTGCAATGTCTAACCCCACGTTAAAGCCATTAGGCAGCTAACCTAAATTTCAAATGAAATGTCTAATGTCATGTCAAAGCAAATAGGCAGCTAAACTGAATACAGAATGTAATGGCTAATGCCATGTCAAAGCCAATAGGTAGCTAAACAGAATACAGAATGTAATGTCTAATGCCATGTTAAAGCCAATAGGCAGCTAAACAGAATACAGAATGTAATGTCTAATGCCATGTCAAAGCCAATAGGCAGCTAAACTGAATGTCTAATGCCATGTCAAAGCCAATAGGTAACTGACCTGAATACAGAATGTAATGGCTAACTCCATGTTAAAGCCAATAGGCAGCTAAACTGAATACAGAATGTAATGGCTAACTCCATGTTAAAGCCAATAGGCAGCTAAACTGAACACAACATGTAATGTGCTACTGGTGAACATTGAGCAACTAATATGCGCAATGGTGAAACACAAAGTCATTGGTCAAACACGATTAATAGCATCACACCTATATAACCTCCTTTCTTTTTTCTTTCCCAATTGGCATTCTTTTTCATTCTTTCTTTCACACTCTCACTCCATTTGCCCATCACTTACATTTTCTTAGCACTTTTCATCATTTTACTTTTAAATCTGTCCATTGGATGCCCTTGCTGTAAAACTCATTCAGTCTGGGGAGGGCTGGGCAAGGGAGGGAAAAAGGAAAGGAGGGAGAACAAGTTAACAAACATGCCTGTCAGATTTTGGGTGCATGTAGTCACCACTTTCTCAAGACTTCTTGTGAACTTTATGTCGATAAGCTAATAATTTGGACCATTCTTGTAAGCTTTTTGACTCCTCAAAGTTATCATAGTTTGCCTCAATTAATGTGTTGTAAATTGTTTGTAAGGGTATATTTGTTTACACTTACCCAGTGACTTGATATATCACACTAGTTGAGCTTACATGCTGATAGTTTAATCTTCTCTTTCACTGCAGATAATACTGTCTCGCTCCAGACCACATAATTGTTTCAGAGTACATCACTGTCTACGTCTTTCTTTTGTAAACCTTTCCCCGGTGTACTGCCATTATGTGTTTTTTCCAATACTGCCTGTACCTTTGTGCAAATACATCCAGGAATAATTAGGGCCATCCTGCAAAGGGCTCTCTGGTGCACTCAATCTGACAGTTTCCTTCACCCTTTCCCTGTCCGTATGTATAGGGGACTCACCATTAGTTCGGGAAATGTGCACTCACCCTCCTAGTACTACACAATATGGCCACCGGTCTTTTCCACAGTTAACAGTTTGACTGTTGCAGTTTTCCTTAGCAGTGAGAGGATTAGGGAATTCTCCAAAGACTCAGTTGTTACTGCAGGTGGTCAGTCAGTTCTACCCCCTCACTCCTGCCACCCTTTACGATGCAGCCTCAGATTAAAATGGTGTCTGTGAATCTGATGCAGAGTGTTACCTCACCCTGTTTGGACATTTTCTTTTGGAATACATCCCTCATACCACAAGAACAGGAGGCAAAAATACCTATCTGTCTTCTCCAGGCTGCTCTGAGTGGTAACTTGAAAATCCCACCTGATTATTACGCAAGCACTCTGAAGTTCTCAAAGGTTGGAAAAGTTACATTGATGGACAACAGCTTCCTGAAAAAATTGATTTTGAGTTGCATCTGCCATGGTTGACACAGGGTACTTTCCCATCAGCTAAATGTTCATTTCTGAATGCAGGTTACTCCTGTAGGTAAACTCTAAAATCGGCCAGGATTGCTATATAACAGGATTTGTTGTTTTCGGCCACTCCCCTGTTAGCGGCCAAGTCTCTGTCACTGAAAGAATATTTACCAGAACAATTTAGAACACAGGATTTAAGATGTTTCTATGCTCTGTGCCTTTCTGTCATTTAATCAATCAAGGGCCACTTACGCTAATATCAAAGTTTTCAAGTGCCTGAATCCTTTGTATTCTGCTGAGCCCTGAATGATGTGCTTTGCCAGTATCCTCTAGCAGAACTCGAACCAGCAAGTCTTTAATCAGGGCAGCGACATTCTGATCTCCACACCAGAAGAAAAGCATATGCCCCATCAGCAGCCACATCAACACTGTAAGCAATACCTGTGCACATACAGAAATCAATTTAATGGAGCACAATTACAAGACTCATTTAGATGAAGTTGTGGATCACAAACTACAACTAGAAGGTACATGTAAACCGCATCAGCAATAAGACACATACAGAACAGTCAATCAGACAGGTATCACAAACGTGTGGAGTGACTAAGCTGAAGAAGGTGAGAAAACCTGTTGTGGGAAGAACTCTCCTGTGGCTTTATAAAAAATAACAGTTTGATTCACAGAAAAAAAAACTCATTATAAAAAGCTCCTATAATCGGAATAAAGACTGGTAGTGTGCCACTAACAATCACGGTATGGTTTACTCCTAAGCAAGTCGTTCGAGTCCTAGAATGCAGGAAAAGTACACATAAACATACTTACCAGGAGGCACCAGAGACCAGCAGGCAAAATCATGTGGTGTGGAATTGTGTCACTTGGCATGCATGACAGAGTTTGTGATCAAGGACAACAGATTTTCAGATTTATTTTGTCCACAGGACAAGCATAGCCAACCTCCAGTAGGACAAGCCAATTGGCTGCCAGTTTATACCTCCGCAGTACGGTAGAGAGAAACTGAATGGTCTGCTGTGAAGGCAAGATACGCATTTGTATGTAATGGATGTTGAAAAAATATATATATGATGTTTACTAGTGCAAAGTCTTTACTACTAGAGTGACCACTCTCAGAAATTACACTCAACTTACATTACTAACAGTGGCTCCAATATAACAGTACATACACGTGTTTGTAAAATGTATCAATTTATAGCTATTAATAATGTCCCCAAGATGCTAAGCAAATGTAATCAGAACAATGGAAACAGGAATGGTGATTGTCTGCTTCCAAAATAAAAAGTACCCAAAAACATATTTGCAATGTGAAAAAGAATGGAGGTTGCAGACAATTTTGTAAAACTACTACACAACTTGTTTTCAAAATGCAATGGACTCAAAACTTGAAAAAAATACATTATGTTTACAGAGAGTTGTTAGGGTTTAAGGACAATACAATTCTCAAAGGCAACATGTAATTAAATGTGTTTGATGCATGCCACTACTCAAAATAAAATATAAATGGAGAAGCAATGTAAAGCCACTACAGCAATATGTAAAAAAACTATTTCTGGGCCTCACACTAAAAGTCACAAAAGTGATTCTGTGTGCCTATGCAGATTTTCTTCTGGGATTCACAAAGCTTTACAGAAGTATAACTGGAAACCAACCACAGTAGCAGGTTTTCATGAGTACTCCTAGCATACGTTAGTGAATTCCATTTTTGTATGGTATGATTGAGTATAATGTGCCAATCCGTTGAGCAAATGCAAATTTGGTTGTTAAAACTGTATTTCTTCTTAGTCCACTGGGGAAAATATTTCCCAACAGAGAAACACCTTTACCTACAAACGTTTTACGTCTCCCTTTGTCAGGTCTAACCTTTTTCCAGTGTGCAAAGAGGTTGGAGAGGAGTAGGTGTATAGCCTTAAACATTTCACTTTGTTGGTGTGCACAAACTTACTGTGCATTCCAGCGTATACAATGCCACTTCCCATCTGCCTTGAGCCCATCAGTGTTTTGGTTTACAAAAATCTTCATGTGAATAAATACATTTATGAGTGAAAAACTACTTTTGAGCCTGTAAACCATATATATACATGTGCAACTAGCTTCATGAACTGGGCCCATAACATAACATTGTCTCTGTGATGAAAGACTTGCAGAGTTTTCCTAATTGTAAAATGTAAATGCCCAGTGATTAATAAAGGTCTTCGCAAACAAGGGAACTGAGCCATAGAGTGATGAAGTGGATTGCCCAAGGATTATTAAATGTGGTCAACTGGAGAAGGATAGACTGTGGGTGGTCTCTGGTGACACATGCACTAGACTTCAAATATAATCAGCAAGGCGGCATAATAAAAACCCTTTTAGAATCCAAACCCTGATCTAGCATAAGCTCTCATAATAAGAGAAACGTTTCAAATCTTTGATATAATGGAAATGCTGCCATAATTTGTCACCGCACTTTAGGGCACCAAATGGGACAAGTGGGTTTCTCTACAAGGCAAGTAGATTTCTGAAGTATCTCTTACCTTGGACAAGTATAAATGTTATACAATTTGTCACCCCAGCCTTTATAAAACAGATCTTGAGTTTCCTAAATCAGTGAGCTCAACGGGGTGGTGAAGATTCCGCATTTCAGTTCATCACTGTTGAAAGCACATGGCAATATTCACCATTCTAGACAATTGTGGCTATGAAAGTGGCACCCTTGTGGGGTGGCATGGTTAGAACAAGAAAGAAAGACTTAACCCAGATCTGTGACTGGGGGTGAGTGTTTGAAAGGTTTAAGCACTCCGTGCATCATCTCTTTGTGTGTTGATATGTTCGCCCATTACTTCAAGGAGTTCTAGGCCCGTAAACAACACCCCAACGTCGCCACGGTGCCCCCTTTGGTGGAGTAACTCCTACCACAGATGAGAATGGGGATGCGCTGGCAGACCTCAATTCAGGGAAAAACACTGTGACCGGACGGGCTCCCCAGGGAGCTCTAGCGCAGGCTCCGCCCAGACACAATTCCGCCCCACTTCAAGTGATATACTGAGGCAGTAGCCCACAGCCACTTCTCCCAAGAGAATGAACAAGCTACTGTTGTTGTCCTCCCTTAACTGGGCCACACTCCAACAACTTAAGCTTCTTTTTGTTCTATATCCCTCATGAACAGCGAGGTTCAAATATATTCGAAGATTCTGGCTAATCGGACGTTAACAGTCCTCCATGCCTTGTTCTGCGTGGACCAATGCATGTTTATCCCCCCCGTGGTACCAGACACTGTATCCGTCTAGTTCATAAAGCACTTTCCCATATCAGAACTCTAGGAGGCCCCGCGGCTCTCCTCTTATTAGATCTTGAAAAGGCCTTCGATACAGTGAATTGGACTTATCTTGAAGAGGTGCTCTGTGGCATGGACGTGGGCCTCGATTCTAGGGTCCTCTACGCAGGTAACCGAGCCCAAGTGTGAGTTATTGGTGTCTTATCAGACCTCTTTCCAGTGAGGATGACCACCAGGTAGGGGTGCCTATTGTCTCCGCTTTTGTTCATGCTCACTATTGAGCCATTGGCAGTGTGGATTCGATGTGATGCCCAGGTGTGGGAATTTGATTCGGGGCTGGCGATGGAAGACTGCTTAGCCCTGTATGCGGATGATGTCCTTTTATTCATGTCCAAAACGGCTGACACGGGCCTAGATTTCTTCAAATCCTTAACATTTTTGGGGATGCTTCAGGACTTCCAGTGAACTGTGGCATATTCTTGCTGGTTCTGCTAAAAGGGGACCACCAAGACGAGGCCTGGCGAACAACAATCCTTGTGTGTCGGGTTAGCTTCCACTACCTTGTGGTGCATATATCCTGGAAGCTGGACTTGATGTGGAGCATGAATCTCACCCCAGTGGTGCTCAGGGCTAAGGAGGACCTCTCGTGCTGGCTTAACTTCCCTCTTATTATCATGGGCAGGATCACCTTTAACAAAATGATGGTCTTGCCCAGACTCCTCTACAGTTTACAAAATTATCCTTATCACATTCCACATACATGGTTTGACTCAGTCCGGGCTTTGGAAGGCAGATTTATTTGGGCTGGAGGCGCTCCTAAGGTGGCCTGTGGCAAGTGCACTCAGGCAATGTATGACAGGGGCTTGGCCATTGGGGATATACAACTATTACTGGGCGACTCAGTTAATCCCCATTAATGGCTGTCTACACAGAGGATGGGATGACCCAGCCTTCAGGGGCGAGTTGGCCTTCCAGGACTAGATGCTGTGTTCCATGTCTTATATGGAGCCCCTATTCCTTCTGATGTCCCGGAGATAACCTAAGTGGCATTTAAAGTGTGGAGAGCAGCCCTCTGATGGCTGGGAGGGGATCACAAACTTACTAGGGAGACTCAACTCTGGGTAGATAGATGGCTGGCTTGGGTGACCTCCCTGGAGGGATTTAAAGGGTGGGATTCCTTGGGATAGCACGCCTCGAAGATGTATGGGACAGCCACTACATGAAATCTTTCCATAAGCTCCAAACAGAATTCCAAATGCCAACCTCCCAATTCTAACATTATCTACAACTCCAACATGCCCTACATACCTATACTGATGAACTTTCTGGTCTCCCGAGTACAGTCCCCTGGAGAACAAATTCCTCATGGGCCACTTCGATAACGACGGGGTATCCCAGAATTACACATACCTGGTAACACATTCACCAACCTCACTGATTCCCTTGAAAGAAAGATGGGAGGACTGGGTGGAGACATTGGATGAAGCGGATTGGTGAAATGTGTGTATGGCTCATCGCACTTTAACTATTTTGGCCAGACTCCGCTTTATCCAATTCAAGTACTTCCATCACATTCACATGATCTCTCTCTGTTTGTGGAAAGCAGGACTGATAGACTCTCTGGAGTGCCGTAGGAGTAAGAACCCCACAGTGGACTTTTTCCATGTTGTGTGGCAGTGCCCTGGGGGACAGAGGTACTGGGCAGCTGTTTTGGCTGTGTTATCTGATGTGGTATGTAAGACTATTGCAGCAGACCCAAAAATTGCTCTGCTTGACAGCCTGGATGAACTGAGCAGGCGTGGAGAGGTCAGGACTTTGGCAGGCCTGAGTACCCTACTGGCTACAACAAGATATAACTCGCAATTGGGCCTCTTTTGTGGCCGCTTCGATTGAGGTGTGGACAGGGGGAATAGATTGGTGCGACAAAATGGAAGGAACAATTTATGAGGCTGTGAGGTGTCCACGTAAATATGATAAAATCAGAAGAAATGGTGGGAAACGGTTTGGCAACTTAGATGCCAGCCCCTGAACTTTTTACTGCGTGTGTAGGGGGGGGTAACTTGTGGGACTCGCACTGTTTACACGTGATACTGATGATGCCATGTATATTATTATTCTTACTGTGCAAGGCAAATGGTTTGATGTGAACCTGTAAAATGTCATTAAAATGTTTCTATAAAAAAATAGTGGCACCCCCAGAGCATTCCATTGCTCATTGGTTGTGTGTAGATGCTTGGCATTATGACTCATGACCACACTACATAACAGTAAAAAAATAATATGTTTAAGCCACCCTTTCTCAAGATGATCATAACAAGACTGAACCAGGGTCTCCAAAAACAAAAAATACTCATATAACTCCTTATTACAATTTAGGTTAGTCCCCATAAATGCGAAAAGGGTTAAGAATCAAGACATAGTTAACTATTCTCTACATGTAAACCTAGAGCTGGTGCTGTAGGAAGCTGGCCCAATGTGTGGTGAACACCTATTGTGTTACACCTTATAGTAGGTCCAGGCAAACCCCAATTAGTTAGTGTTAGTGTCTATATAGTCAGGGCCCTCCAGGCTAGCTGTGGTGAGCAGCCAAGACTTATCTAGAAAGAAGGTATGTGAAGCAATTGCAAACCCATAGTAAGCACACAGCAACTTATCACACCTGAAAGGACCCACTCAGTGTTGCAAAAATAAAGGTACTTTATTATAGGCACACCAAACTAGACTAGCCCTTGGTATACATCCCTCTTGAGGTACAAACACACAAAATAGACACAGGTAAGTACTCAGGGAAAGCATAAATTAGCAAGGGTCCTATTGGGGGGGCAAATCATATACTAAAAAAATGGAATGTGACTGGGTGTCCCCCACCAGAGTGTAGGGAGCATTTAGACAAGGGCTGGGGGAGAGTGGAACCCCAAAAGGTAAGTGCATAGAAGATCCCCAGTGGCCGGGTGCAGAGAGGTAAGTTACTAGGCTAACATGGGGACGTGGCAGTTGGAGAATGCAGAAGCAGGACCGGACCAGTGGAACCCAAGGGCAGATTCCGGGTGAGGAGGACCTGTAAAAGAAGGGGACAATGTCCAGTCCACGCAGGAGTGTCCAGGTGGGGTAGGAGCCAATGCCCACCCTTCTGTAGCGGAGGATCTGGATCAACAGTTTGTGGATGAAGTCTGGCTGCGGAATCCAAGAGCTGCAGAGGAGTCTCAGAAGAAGCCTACAAGCTGTCCCTCGATGGTTGCCTGATTGCAGACGAGTCAGTGGTCAGGAGGCCCACAAATAAGCACAGGCAAATGCAAAATAAATTGTTGGAGGTTTTGCAGAGCTGTGGAGGACTAGCAAGGTGCTGGGGACTCCACCCTTGGAGGGGAGTCCAGGCTGCCCCTCGGCATGCAGGAGAGCCAGCAGAAGCAGTCAGAGCCCCACAAGAAACCTACTGGCAGCAGGCACAGTAAGTCGCAGTGAGGCCCAGTCAGCACACCTGAAGACGAGTCCCACGTCTCTGGAGCAGCAGAGAGGAGACTGTCCTTGCAGAAGTAGAGTGCTGGCGGCCAGGACTACTTGGATCCTGAAGATCCTTTGGAGCAGGAGTCAACAAGCCTTGGTTTGTGTAATAGTCGCGGTGCACAGAGATCCTGTCCCCATGGAAGGGGCAAGGGCTCAACGTCTCCCACGTTAGATAGAAAACCAGAGAGGACACAGGGGATCCCTCAGCACCACCACGTGTGTTGGAGAATCTTCGCAGATCCGGAGGACAGAAGATCCCACAAGCCGGACGGCGTTGCCGTAGGTTCCTACGGATGCAGGGGAGTGACTCGCCAAGGGAGATTCCTTCTTGCTTCTTGTTGAGACTGAAGTCTTGCTGACCCCAGAGGATGCACAGCTGTGGAGATGTTGCAGAATGCTGACAGGAGCCGTGGAAACAAAGTTGCAAGGAGAGGTCATCTCAGGCGGTGCAGTCTTGTTCAGTTTCTGTGCAGCCCAGCAGCGGTTCCAGAGGCCAGGTGCAGAAGATGTCTTTGTAGAGAGGTCCTGGTGGAGTCTTGCACGACAAATCTGGGGAGTCCCTAAATAGCCCAAAAAGGGGGTTTGGTCACTCTCTGGGGTGACCACTTATCAGGAGGGGTCACTGACATTAGCTACCTGGCATACCCAGTCAGATGCTCCCAGAGGCCTCTGCCCATATTGGTTCCAAGATCGCAGAACCAAGTGGCCACCTGGAGGAGCTCTGGCCGCCACCTTAGGGGGGGAGCTGGATAGGGGAGTGGACACTCCCCTTTCCTATGTGTATTTTGTGCAAGAGCAGGAACAGTGGTCCCTGGACTGGTGCAAACCGGATTATGCAAGGAGGGCACCAAATGAGCCCTTCAAAGCAGGCCAGTGGTGCGGGGAGGCTATCCCTCCCCAGCCCAGTAACACCTATTTCCAAAGGAGAGGAGGTTGCACCCCTCTCCTACAGGAAAATTCTTTGTTTTGCTGTCCCCTGCTCGAGCTGGTCAAGCAGCAGAAGGGCAGAATCGTGTCTGCGGGGTGCAGCAGCGTGGGCTTCCTGCAGACCCTAGAAGGCAGGTAGGAGCAGAACTAGGTGATCATCCAAGGAACCCCCAGAGTGCCTGAAATCGTGCAACCAATACGGGAATCAGTATTGGGGTCTGATTCCGACATGTTTGATACCAAATATGCCCAGGTTCGGAGTTACCATTATGTAGCTGGACCACACGTAGTTGGTGACCAGTGCTTGGCTAAAATGGCTTCCCCGCACTTAAGAAGTCCAGGGAAGTGGACCTGGAGTTTATAGGGGCAACTCTGCTCATGCAGGGGTACACACACAGAGACCTGCACCCTGCCCTTTTGGGCTGAAAGGGCCTACCATAGGGGTGGCTTAAAGTGACCTGGTGTATTGACCAGCAGTGAAAGGGTGCATGGACCTTTTCACACAGGCTGCAAATGGCAGGCCCACAGACACAGTTTGCATGGACTCCCAGGGTTGGCATAATACATGCTATAGCCCATGGGGGACCCCCAGAGTACCAATGCCCTGGGTACCTAAGTACAATCAACCAGGGACTTACAGGGGTACACCCGTATGCTAATTGTGGGGTGTATGAAGTACCAAAACAACAAAATTTGGAGGAGATAGCACAATCACTGGGGTCCATATTCGGAGGATCCCAGTGAAAACAGTCTAAGCACACTGACATCAGGCAAAAAGTGGGGGAACCATGCCAGAAAGACGGCACTTTCCAACAGGTGCAAACTGAATTGTGAATTTCTGACCCCTATATATCAGTCCTCTTCCAAACCCTACACACCATTTTAAAAACATGGTGATCATTAGTACCTCAAATTACTATGTCTCTGGAAAATCTGTGTACCTCTCCAAACTCATCATCAACTAGAGCTACACAAGGCCTCGAAATTCACACATCTTGACTAATGAAATATTATTTATCTTGGAATCACCCAAGTATGCATAATCTAGCAGACAGAAGATGTCCACGCTTACACAGATGTGAATTTATTAAGTTGGCCCTGACAGCACTCAAATGGCTCCCAGTGTAGTACAGGGTTAAATTTAAATGTTGCTGCATTATATACAAAGCCTGGAGGGGAAAAGGTTCTACCTACTTCCAGATCTGGCATCTCACTAAATACCAAAACATGAAGTCAACTACTTCTCACCCGATTCAACAAGGCTTCTTTAAGAGAATAAAGCATGGTGGAAGATCTTTCAGGGTTCGGGTTTGTGAGACTTTGGCACACTCTTAGCCCTCAGTCCTAGTCTGGACTTAGCTATCTCCATTTTTCGAAATACCTTGCAAATAAAGACTTTGAGATTTGTGTTCAATTAGACACTTGTTGCATCTAGTTGTGTAACTCAAGAATGCCAGATCCGGGACCAGTCCTGCCACTGCACTACATTCTTTCCCCTTTATCCCATTTCTACTGGTTGCATAGTTCTACAACTAGTACTTTGAAATGGCTAGGAAGGCATTAGGTGGTGTACAAAACATCTAACAGATAAAAAAACGAGAAGTTCCAGGAGTGGGCTTCCCAAGCCTGTCTTAGTGGAGTGAACAACCATTTCTTGCATCTTGTTTCATATTGTCAGTAATAACTATACTTTGTGCCTGAACCATGAACCATAAATTGAATCATCATTCCTCAAATATTCAAAGACCAGAATTAATTCTGGGCCATATATTATATTCATTTATATTGCACACTGACGTCTCTCTCTCTTTCTTTCTTTCTCCCTCTCTCTCTTCTTGATGATGTCAGGGCCCTCACACACCCAATGGAAGTCATGCTTCATCATAGGGCCGGCTCCTCATCGGGCTGGCGCTGCAATGTCCGACACGGCCCTAGAGGGGGCTCTTTGCCAGAGATCTTTTTAAATGAGTACTGTGGTTGAGAGTAGAGGTAGATTCAGACCTATGAGGAGAAGTGAAAACCTGGAGAGGGTGAATTAAAATTTTCTCTAGACCCTACCATCAGTATGTTCTATGCGAGGAGTCTAGGTCATGGTTAAAAACAAGGGGAGTGATAAAGGAAATAATGTTCCTCCACTCTACCAAAAAAGAAGTGGGGAAAAAGAAAAATTAATCCTGCAACCCTAAATGATGGTCGACATGTTTCACACCTATATTGTCCGAGAGGATCAGTTGGTGTTTCTTCAGGACCTAAAGACAAAACAACTCCTAAGCTTCACTAAAGAACTCAAGTGAGTGTAAAGTATGTGAAAGGAATACAACTTACATAAAGAGCTATCCAAAAACCTAAATAGGTGTGGACCTGCAGAAACAAGAGAGTTACTTGTGTCACACAATTAACATACAAATAGTGCAATGACACTCAGTTGATACATGCAGACATGTTATGAGTCAAAAGGTGATCCTGACTCGTCATAAACCCGCCAACTCCATGGGTAAATCACCATGAAAAGCTGAAGAGAATGAGCTTGGTATCTTACCCTTCTATATTAGGGAATGGGCCCCTTTGGGAAAATGCGAGTCGAGGGACTACTGTGGCCCTGAAATAAACAAAACTAAAACATGAAAGAATGTATGTTATGTAGCAGAATTGCTATAAATGACAAGGCACATGGGAGATGTAAAAGAGCCTCCCTATATACAAGATATATAAAAATAAAAAGCATAAACCGCCGTACTAAAGAGGGAACCACACTGGATACATATAGAAGATAAATAATCTCTTATACCGAAATGCAGTGTGTAAAAAGATCACAGCCGCCATTCTGAAATGAAGACCCCACTCGGTGGGAGGGTCAGGCATAAGGATGCATGGTAAATACTATAACATATGTGGCGTGTCATAATAATATTAGTTGTCATCCACAATACAGACCCCGTAAGGTAAACCAATGGTAGAAGTGACCCACCGTTAATCAGAGGGATGCGGATAGGGAACTCAATAGACGACACATAGGCCTAAGAGAGCAAGTTCCAAAGAGTAAAAAACATGTTTTAAAAAACGGGTGGTACTGTAGAAATGGACCACCATGAGTACAAGCAGATCATAAGCGGTTTCCCATGAGCAACAAATCAGACATAGAATAGATGAGCAACCGAAAGATAACCAAGGTTGGTTATCTATTTAACACACTCAAGACATATCCGGCAGCCGCAAACCTAAAAATAAAGAGGTTTCAGGAATTGCCGAGTATGTATATTTGGCACGGACGGGGTATCAAAATGGGGAAATATCTGGTTAACTGGCCTAAGAGTGCAGTGCATAAAAGAGACTCAAAAAAGTCAATCACGCTCATTAGCCGAAATCGAGAGTAAAGGGGACGAGACTTACAATCGGGGGCATAGGCCGGTAGAGCAGGTCACGCTAAAAGGGAAAACGCGATTTATGAGAGAAATCAGTATACTTACTGTTGCCTGACGTAGCCCCTGCACAGAGACTTACCTGACAGCAGCAAACCCGGAAGTAAAGGGGCCGGGTATAAGTGTGAGTCGTGGGCAGGGCAGCCAATCGGAAGGCAACATCTGAACCGGGAAACTGCAAGTGGGAGGAGTGGAGCCGCCCAGTTTTAGAAACAGAAGGGTGACTTGTAAAAATATCCCAACAGAGCGTTTGCTCGTCAATGACTCACCAGAGCCTTTGCTCATGGACAGAGGATGATGTAATATCGGGCGGGGGAGGCCAAGGAGTGAACGGGGCAGCTTGAAGATGCTGATAAGTGTCTGCAAAGCAGGATTAAAATGGTCACAAGAGCAGACTGAGAAGCATGATTCTAGTCGCTCAATGCCAATAAGTAGAGGGTCATATATGAATTAAACAATCATGTCAAAGGGGACGTACATGTCTAGTTAAGGTGGGTCACTAAGTGAGGTAATGAAACTCCCACAAGTCTATATGTGCTTTAAGACTGAAAGTCCATCCATTGTATATCATCATTTAGTCCAGTAATGTGAGTCTTAAGCTTAAACACCCAACGTTGTTCCCTCCCTAGTAGGCTTTTTGAGCTTATCATCAGGTGATTGGATGCCTCAAGGATTACCCAACACAGATTGGCTGGAGTGTGTCTTTTTTCAATAAAATGCACACTCAGTTTGGTTGTGGATCGTGCACACCTGCTATTGCTATGGTGTTCATTAATCCTAGTTTTTACTGGTCTTGTTGGCATCCCTATGTAGCGTAAGTTACACGGTCATATAATCATATAGATACAGTTGCGAGTGTTACAGTTGGTAGGTTTTTAAAGTAGCCACCTCCTTATTGGTTCTAGATCTAGGGAATCGACTCGTCTAGTCAGTGGACAAACACTGCAGTTACCACAGGGATGGTGACCTTGTACCGGTGGGAGTTGCCATAGTGTGGCATTTCTAGGTTCAGAATAGATAGTTTTTCGAGCGGGTATGAAGCACCAGAAGCTTGATATTCTTGGTACGCTTGAAGGAAAACAACAGTTTGGATAGTTCTTCACAACCAGACGACCAGACCATCGTTTGTTGACAATCTTTTTGATGGTATTAGAAAGAAGGTGACAAGGTTACTGCAGATGCCCTGGGGAGGTGGGGGGGGGGGAGGATGTTGATGGAGTCCATGATAAGTTTTGTGCATTTCTTGACAATGGTGAAGAATTCCTTGCTGCTGTGTGCATTGATTCTCTCCTGAATGGCCGATTTTCTAGCTGCCCTGAGTCGGTGGTGTTGTGACAGCGTCCTTGAAGGCGTTTACTGCTTCTGCACTTTTTCTCGAGTTGTCTGCATGCGCTCTTGGATTCTTGGAGGTCGGGGAAGAACCAGTTGGGTCTCTTGTGGTGTTGACACTATGCAACACTCTGCAATGGGTATGTCCAGGCATGGGTTACATGCTCACTTTGTCATTGGAACCAAGCTGCACCCAATTGAACAGGCTCAAATAGGCCGACACCAATCCTGAGTTGCTTGTGTTCTGGTTGAGAGTGGACCTGACTTGACAGCTCAGGCTGGACTGGTTCTACAGGAGCAGGAACAAGTCTGATTTGCATATGGCTGGGCATAATCTGAGGTGTCATAATGGGTAGGAAAAATATATTAAAATCGATATATTGGGAGGCAGCCTGAATAAGTATGAGTAGCTGAGATGAATTCAAGCATGTCATCAATCACTTCTATGTATTCATCAGTTCTCTGTCTTAGCCATTCCTATCAAGGATGGCCACTATGTTCTGTATCTAAAAAACAAGTGGAGGAAGGGGCTGAATCTTTAAGGCCGGTCCATTGGACAGAAAAGTCAGATCCAAACAAATCCCTTACAGGGCTGTATGTGTACCACTACAGCATAATTGTATGAAAATTCATACAATACCTGTTTGTATGTACCACTTCTATGACTCCTGAGGGATGGTCTGTCTCTCTTTAGAAAGTCCAGGTTCTCTCTGGAAGATCCGAAATCAGAATAATTCACTCAGGAAGACGGAGCCTAAAAAGTATTGGCAGATAATACTACATCTTCTACAACAAACACCTCTTGGTACACAACGCTTTTATTTGTTAAGTCCCCGGGTAAAGATGTAGACTGGTTAAGGTTTGAGGGTGTGTTGGGGTGAGGGGAACAGGCACACTACATCATCCTCTGGTCACTTAGGTACATTAGTAATACAAATGTGAGTTCTGACCCAAGAACATATTTACATTCTATTTGTTTGCCTCTCATCAGGGCAAGGAACTTTGCCCAGTCCTAGGTCAGGATAACTAATGGGAACTTTGAGCAACAAAGGATATGCTTGCTTGATAAGTCATGTTAGTATCTAATATAGGGCATGTACCTGTGGGATAGCATGCTGTTGGACAGATAATCTTCCCTGTCATTTGTTAAGCTTAAAAGCTAATATGAGACTGTCAAGAGTTTTCTTAACCACTTCAGGAGCAGATGTGTCTTTGAAGAAAGTGAAAAGCAAGGTATCTTTAGCTATTTTTGATTTTAGAAATCCCTATGATTTCGCCTTTGTTAATATTCCATTTTGCATCTGTTTTTTTGTTTTAAAAAAAAGGGGGACCCTATTACACTTGAGTTTATGACCTCTAAGCATTTTTCTGGCCATTAAGACTCAAACATCACCAATGGCTTATGTGCCACTCCTATAAATAAAAGCTGACTGGTCATCCTAAACACAACAGTGCTCTACGACAGATAAATATGCTTAATGAATAATCATTGCCCTAGTGTGTTGTGGCCCAGATCCCATCAATGCTGTTTCTACAAAATTCAACACACTGTATTACTTCATTATATTAAAGCAATACTAAAATAAAAGAAAAACACAAGGACACATATACTGACAGACTCTATAATTAGGGCCACTTGAATTATGTGACACAGGAGTACAAAATTATGTGGAAGAAGTAACGGATGTGTCAATAAGACGCTCATGAGCTATTGGTAGCTCTCCAGCAGGGAGTGCAGAATTATTAGGCAAATGAGTATTTTGACCACATCATCCTCTTTATGCATGTTGTCTTACTCCAAGCTGTATAGGCTCGAAAGCCTACTACCAATTAAGCATTTAAGGTGATGTGCATCTCTGTAATGAGAAGGGGTGTGGTCTAATGACATCAACACCCTATATCAGGTGTGCATAATTATTAGGCAACTTCCTTTCCTTTGGCAAAATGGGTCAAAAGAAGGATTTGACAGGCTCAGAAAAGTCAAAAATAGTGAGATATCTTGCAGAGGGATGCAGCACTCTTAAAATTGCAAAGCTTCTGAAGCGTGATCATCGAACAATCAAGCGTTTCATTCAAAATAGTCAACAGGGTCGCAAGAAGCGTGTGGAAAAACCAAGGCGCAAAATAACTGCCCATGAACTGAGAAAAGTCAAGCGTGCAGCTGCCACGATGCCACTTGCCACCAGTTTGGCCATATTTCAGAGCTGCAACATCACTGGAGTGCCCAAAAGCACAAGGTGTGCAATACTCAGAGACATGGCCAAGGTAAGAAAGGCTGAAAGACGACCACCACTGAACAACACACACAAGCTGAAACGTCAAGACTGGGCCAATAAATATCTCAAGACTGATTTTTCTAAGGTTTTATGGACTGATGAAATGAGAGTGAGTCTTGATGGGCCAGATGGATGGGCCCGTGGCTGGATTGGTAAAGGGCAGAGAGCTCCAGTCCGACTCAGACGCCAGCAAGGTGGAGGTGGAGTACTGGTTTGGGCTGGTATCATCAAAGATGAGCTTGTGGGGCCTTTTCGGGTTGAGGATGGAGTCAAGCTCAACTCCCAGTCCTACTGCCAGTTCCTGGAAGACACCTTCTTCAAGCAGTGGTACAGGAAGAAGTCTGCATCCTTCAAGAAAAACATGATTTTCATGCAGGACAATGCTCCATCACACGCGTCCAAGTACTCCACAGCGTGGCTGGCAAGAATGGGTATAAAAGAAGGAAATATAATGACATGGCCTCCTTGTTCACCTGATCTGAACCCCATTGAGAACCTGTGGTCCATCATCAAATGTGAGATTTACAAGGAGGGAAAACAGTACACCTCTCTGAACAGTGTCTGGGAGGGTGTGGTTGCTGCTGCACGCAATGTTGATGGTGAACAGATCAAAACACTGACATAATCCATGGATGGCAGGCTTTTGAGTGTCCTTGCAAAGAAAGGTGGCTATATTGGTCACTGATTTGTTTTTGTTTTGTTTTTGAATGTCAGAAATGTATATTTGTGAATGTTGAGATGTTATATTGGTTTCACTGGTAATGAAAAATAATTGAAATGGGTATATATTTTTTTTTGTTAAGTTGCCTAATAATTATGCACAGTGATAGTCACCTGCACACACAGATATCCCCCTAACATAGCTAAAACTAAAAACAAACTAAAAACTACTTCCAAAAATATTCAGTTTTGATATTAATGAGTTTTTTGGGTTCATTGAGAACATGGTTGTTGTTCAATAATAAAATTAATCCTCAAAAATACAACTTGCCTAATAATTCTGCACTCCCTGTATGTCTAAGTAGCTCTCCTGTGTGTGCAGCCCATTGTACTAAATTAGAAGCTCCTGCTTGGTTGATTTAACATATTTATAATAAACTTTACAAATGTGTTTTTGCAGAATTCAGAAACTGATGTCTGGGTAAATATAATATAATTGTACTTTCAAAATAATTTTGAAGCTGATATTTGAGTGATAAATCATGAGACATTGAGGAGCCTTATTAGTAATATTATTATCTAGGTGCCAGAGGAATTTCAGCTATGGTTGTTAAGTATTACTCGCATAGATACAATTCACATTAACAAAGCCTTTTTTACATTACTGCTGGCAACTGTGCTTGATGAATGAGATGATCGCTCGTAATCTTTAATATGGGGGCCACTAAAGTAGTCTTTGTCTGCTGTGGTCCTTATTTTAACAGTAATAATATTATTAGGCCAGGAAGGTTTTTATTTACACATAAGTACCTCTTTATGCAGAAATGGTTGGAGACGCCTGACCTAGATACAACAAACACCAACTGAAAAGTGGCAAACTGTGTGAGGTCAAATTCTTTTGGGTTAAAATGTACAAATTATGCAGGAGATGGCGGGTTATTAGCTAACTGAGGCAAATCCAAAATTATGTGGAAAATGCTGTATTTGCAAAATCAGATAATTTCAGTTGTCTCTAAATTATAGATAACATGAATAGATAGCAACACCACAAAATAAAATGATGGACAAAACCCCCAGTCACAGATCTGGTTTGATCCATTGTTACTTTGCTCGCCACCTCACACCAGTTTGGACCCAGCCATATGCAAATCAGTCTTGACCATGCTCCCCATTGGAACAGTCCAGCCCCAACTGCCAAGGCAGGTCCTCCCTGGACTGGAAACAAGCATCCTGGGACCGGTTTCACGGTATCACCTCTCATCAGTCAGGTTAGCTTGAATCCAATGGAGCAGCGAACAAGGGACCCACGTCTGGGCATATCTTTGCCATTTAGGACGCACATAGCTACACCACAAAATAAAATGATGGACGGAGTGTTGAAAATGTTTTCAAATACTCACTCCCAGTCACAGATCTGGGTTTAATCCATCGTTATTTTGCTTACACATCACGTCAGTTTAGACCCAGCCAAATGCAAACCAGTATTTACCCTGCTCCCATTGGGAACCCGGTCCAACTGCCAAGCCATGTCCTCCCTGGACCGGAAACAAGCATACTGAACCTGTTTCAGGATCTCATCCCTCATCAGCACGGCTAGTTAAATCAAGTGGTGAAGGGAGCAAGGGACCCACGTCTGGGCATACCTTTGCCAGTCAGGGCGCATATAGCAACTCCACAAAATAAGACTGATTTGATAATGTCTGGGTCCAAACTGGGGTGACCTGGCAAGCAACATAACTTTTTTGTGGTGTTGTAAAGTGAATAGATAGACATCATCAGATCCTCCCTATGATAGGAGATAGGTTATTTCAGTGCTTGAGAGGTCACAAATTAGAACCCCAGCAAAGCGCATTTCGGCCTTTTTCCTTCTAAGGTGTGTAAATCAGTGGCGGCCAGCAGCTTAAGGAGGGAGGGGTGCGGGTGGGAAGCACACACACACACACACACACACACACTCTCTCATTCTTTCACATACAGACATGCATGCATGCACATTCATTAACAACACTCATAACATTCAAACTTGCACGCACGCACCAAACATTCATTTTAAAAGTTCACACACACTCATTCTTTCAGACACACACGCACGCACATCCATTAACAACAATCATACCATTCAAACAAGCATGCACGCACCAAACATTCATTTTAAAATATCACACACTCATTCTTTCGCACACGCACGCACATCCATTAACACTCATAGCATTCAAACATACATGCACGCACCAAACATTAATTTGGAAAGATCACACACACTCATTCTTTCACACACACACGTGCACATCCATTAACAACACTCATAACATTCAAACATGCACCCACGCACCAAACATTAATTTTAAAACATCACACACACACACACACACTCTTACCTTCAGCCTCGAGGCCCCAGGAGGCAGCAGTCCCAGCCTCGTCACTGAGTAGGATGGGGTCAGTGAGACTGCTGACCCCACCCCACTCTGTGATGAATTGTCACTGATTGACTCTCGCCCTGGGCGCTTCAAGGCTTAAACCTGAAGCGCCCAGGTCGAAGTCAATGGTTGATGCTTTCCTCGTCATCCAGGGGATGGCCTCGAGGCACCTTTGCTGAGCCGAGGAGGTCACGCCCATAGGAGCTGTGACCTCCTCAGCCCAGCAAAGTTCAGCTCAGGCATCCAGGAGTCTGCGCAAATCGTGCATGTCTCACCCCTGGCTGTCTGAGCTGAAAATGAAGAGTGTCTGTCAGGCTGACCTTTGCTCAGCCTGACAGACACTCTTCATGAGGGGCAAAAGGTGGGGGGCGTGGCCCCTCTGCCCTAAAGGACCTGGTGTAAATTAGGTTCCATAAATCGGGTAATGGTAGCATTTGCTTTTAGAACGCTTAGAATCAGTAGAAATGCCATTAAACAAGTTATTATTTGTATTGTTACATTGGTTAGATTATAATCAGCCGAGAGTCTGCACACAGCCAAGAAGCACCAAGAACAGCATAAAACAGTTCGGAACAACAAATAAACCCGTGTTAAAAAGAAACAGCACCTTATTTTACTATGTCTCCAAGTTTTATCCTGGCCCTTTCCATCAGGCATAAACTGTATGCGCCATGTCCAGGCATCGTACAGGAACCATAGACCATTTAGCCTCTAATTAGGGACTCAATACGGAGCAAGTTCTTCCTAACACTAATGCCTTCAGTGACGCCTCTTCTAACATCCTAACTCCATTATAGCATTTCCTGGGAAACGAGCGCGCGCCAGCCACCATATAAACAGCTGACAGACGTTGTATCGTTCTTCCGCTAGCAGTAGTCTTTCTCCCCCCTTTAACCTAGAATGCGTGCATATCGTACTCGCATTAACAGTAACAAATGCCCAACTCGTTAAACATGACTGACCTTTTGCGCTGGCTTCCCCTATTTCGGCTGTCTGTTGTCTTCTCTGCCCAGCCGAATGTCTCCTGTTTTCCAAAGTTTCACACATCCGTGCCGGCTCCTGTGTGACACCAGGTAAGCTGTTTCATCAACGTATAGTCTGGTTTCACGATGCAGGTTTCGTACTCAGCCTTTTATTGTCTTGGAATGTATTGTTTTTTAGGTGTAGATTGGCCTTATGCGGTCAACGAATAAAAAACAGCTTTCATATTACTACTTGGAGAGGGGCTTAGGCTCCACCCACATGTTTGGTCCTGAGTACAGGATTTGATTGGGCCGAAGTTGTGTACTTTTACTGAAAATAGAGTTTGTATCAGACATGCCAGCAGGCCTGATTCAAGTGGGAGACTCCCAATTATGTGAACATATTCCCCTGATTATTTTTGGTACATTTCCCGCTTTCATTTGTGCAAATGTCATGTATGGTTGTACTGTACATTTTGGTGTGCGGCAACTTTTATGCTCCATACAGAGGAATAAAGTGGTCATAGTGGCAAGCCAATGATATGTTTTTTGTATCTGTAAAGACCACTGTTGCTGAGGAGGTGTGTGTACCTAGCCCTACTTTTGTCAGTTTGGTCAATTGAAAAGCCAGATCTTCAGCTTCTTGTTGAACTAAAGAAGAAAGGAGGAGGCTCTGTTGTGGAGTGGGAGGTCATTCCACGATTTAGAAACAATGGAAGAGAACCACAGTCTTCCTGATTTGTTTTTGTATATGTGTGGAAGTAGAAATCCTGCAGAGCCAAGGGGTCTGGGTGGTTAGTGGAAAGAGATGCAGCTGTTCAGACAGATGGGGGTCTGAGTTGTGTAGTGCCTTGAATGTGTGTTTTTTTAATTGAGCATGTTTGTCTATAGGAAGTCAGTATAATTATCTAAGGTGTTGTGTGGTGTGATGTGAGTTCTGCATGGGACATTGGGGATGATTCTGGCCGCCGAGTTCTGTATGGTTTGTAGTTCCCAAAGTCCAATTTGGTGGTTTCTTAGGCTGTGAGTGACAATTGTTCTAGTGTTGTTTGAGAGCCATTTGAAGATCTTCACCAGCATCTTCAGTGTGTGAAAGCGGGATGCAGTCATAGCTATAGGCCTCATCTTTTTATCATCAAATGTTAAGATGAAGGCAGTAGGACCGACATAGCTATTGTGAAAAGCATATGTTGACCCTTCGCTGCCAGGTCTTTTCCCCCTCAGGTGCCAGACATTTTTTGGGCTATTTGGAGCAGTTCACGCTTAGGCCCTCATAAGTTTTTGTCCACGTAAGCTCCCCACACCAAATTTGCGTCCTTTTTTTTCCAAATTCCTAGGGATTCTAGAGGTACCCAGAGTTTGTGGGTTCCCCTGAAGAAGACCAAGAAATTAGCCAAAATAGAGCAAAAATGGGAAAA
Source organism: Pleurodeles waltl (assembly GCF_031143425.1). NCBI lineage: Eukaryota > Metazoa > Chordata > Amphibia > Caudata > Salamandridae > Pleurodeles > Pleurodeles waltl. The sequence continues at coordinate 324,948,107 of NC_090445.1, read as the reverse complement.
AAGGGCTGCAGAAGAAGGCTTGTGTTTTTTTCCCTGAAAAGGGTTTGTAGTGCTAAAATCACCAGCTTCCCAGCTTTCAGGAACAGGCAGACTTGAATCAGAAAACCCAATTTTTCAACACAATTTTGGCATTTTACTGGGACATACCCCATTTTACTATGTTTTCAGTTTTCAGCCTCCTTCCACTTAGTGTCACAGTGTCCTTTCCTCGGGATCTGCACGTCGCTGAACAAAAAGGTCCACCTTCCGGCGTCACCAACTCAGAAAGCTATTATTGCACAGAGTTATGATGAAGCCAGTCGGGGGGAAGGGAATTAGGGTAGGGAACAGCAGGGAGAGAGATCTGAAAAGTAAAGGTTAGAACAAATATGCATTTACTCATTCACAGAACTGTAACTCATCAAAGCCTCTTGACTAAATGCATCTCCGAGATATCAGATGGAGACCCCTTTTGGAACAAGGGCAAAGCCCCATCTTTGAAACATGGAACAAGGGTAAAACACGACCTTAGAATCAAGAGATGGCAAGAAATTTGGACTAAGATTACACTTAGAATATCAATCCTGTAACATCTATGCCTTCACAACACAAACCTTTGATCATGACTTAGAAAATCTCAAAGAATTAAATATGCTTTTCACATCTTAAGCTTTTCAAAGAACCATGAAAACTATGATTTGCTTATCTCCAGAAATACTTTCACATTCACAACAATAAATGCCAAAAAGTTTTACTCATTGAACTTGAAGCGCTTTATTTAATAATATCAGGAAGCGCTTTTACTCAAGTAGCCTGAATCACTTAAATTGTGGCAAGAACCTTTTACTCCTGTGAATTGAAGCGCTTTGATTGTCGTGCCAAGACCGCTTTAAACCTGAGGACTGAAGCGCTTGAATTGCTGTGCCAAGAGCGCTTTACATCTGTGAACTGAAGCGCCTGAATTGTCGTGCCAAGAGCGCTTTACATCTGTGAACTGAAGCGCCTGAATTGTCGTGCCAAGAGCGCTTTACAACTGTGAACTGAAGCGCCTGAATTGTCGTGCCAAGAGCGCTTTACCTCTGTGAGCTGAAGCGCTTTAATTGCTGTGCCAAGAGCGCTTTGCATCTGTGAACTGAAGTACTTGAATTGCCGTGCCAGGAGCGCTTTACATCTATGAACTGAAGCGCCTGAATTGTCGTGCCAAGAGCGCTTTACATCTGTGAACGAAACGCTTTGAATTGTTGTGCAAAAGAGCGCTTTACATCTGTGAACGGAAACGCTTTGAATTGCTGTGCACAAAAGTGCTTTACATCTGTGAACTGAAACACTCTGAATTGCTGTGCAAAAAAGCGCTTTAAATCTGTGAACTGAAACGCTTTGAATTGCTGTGCAAAAGAGCGCTTTATATCTGTGCTCTGAAATGCCTTTGGTCGTTGCGCCAAGGTCTAGAAACTGAAAACGCTTTGCTCGTTATGCTAAGGGGTGCTTTACCTTTTGGAAGTAATGACTTCAAACTTGGATTCAGCAAGGCCTTACCGCTACAAGTACAACCTACTCGTTGTTTAATGCACCATGGAAACAAGGATACTTTGGTTGGATGACACTCTGCCATTCAGGAACTCTGCTCTTCTCCAGAGAAACCCCAACGAGGTCTGGCTGCATCGAAGTCTTCAAAATAGTGAGCAACGTGCTTGGGTGTGGCTGGGCTTTATAGGCCTGCCACACCCCAAGAAGGCTGCTGCCTCCAAAAACATGGGAATTTTAGTCCATTCATAGAATAGCTTTGATAAGTGCATCTTGTCCACCAATGTCCTGAACCTGCAGCTCTATGAGCTTTGCCACAGGGCAGACGACGCTGATGGTCACCTTTGGAACAAGAGGGGATGACAAGTGGTGCACATAAAGCGCAGCAGAATCGCGCAGCGGAGTATCGGGTGAGACCTGGACCGCACCTGGCCTTATTCCTGACACTTAGTGACAGAAATGGGCGGAAAACCAATGCTGGATCCCAGAAAGCTAAACATTTCTAAACAGTAGACAAAATTCTGAATTCAGCAAGGGGTCATTTGTGTAGATCCTACAAGGTGTTCCTACAGAAAATAACAGCTGAAATAAAAAAATATTGAAATTGAGGTGAAAAAAACAGCCATTTTTCTCAATGTTTTACTCTGTAACTTTTTCCTGTGATGTTCGATTTTTTAAAGCAATATACCGTTACGTCTGCTGGACTCTTATGGTTGCAAGGGTATATAGAGCTTGTAGGTTCATCAAGAACCCTAGGTACCCAGAGCCAATAAATGAGCTGCACCTTGCAATAGGTTTTCATTCTATACCGGGTATGTAGCAATTAATTTGGTGAAATATAAAGAGTGAAAAATAGGTATCAAGAAAACCTTTTGCATTTCCAAAATAGGCACAAGATAAGGTGTTGAGAAGCAGTGGTTATTTGCACATCTCTGAATTCCGAGGTGCCCATACTAGCATGTGAATTACATGGCATTTCCCAAATAGACGTCTTTTTTACACACTGTCTTACATTTGGAAGGAAAAAATGTATAGAAAGACGAGGGACAATAACACTTGTTCTGCTATTCTGTGCCCCCCCCCCACGTCTCCAGATAACAGTGGCACCTCACTTGGGTGGGTAGGCCTAATGCCTGCAACAGGAAACGCAACATGGACACATTACATTTTTATACTGAAATCTGACGTGTTTTTGGAAAGTGCCTAGCTGTGGATTTTGGCCTCTAGCTCAGCTGGCACCTAGGGAAACGTACCAAACCTGTGCATTTTTTTAAAGTAGACGCCTAGGGGAATCCAAGATGGGGTGACTTGTGTGGCTCTCACTAGGTTCTATTACCCAGAATCCTTTGCAAACCTCACAATTTGGCTAAAAAAATACTTTTTCCTTACATTTCGCTGATAGAAAGTTCTGGAATCTTGAGAGGAGCCACAAATGTCCTTCCACCCAGCATTCCCCTAAGTCTCCCGATACAAATGGTACCTCACTTGTGTGGGTAGGCATAGTGCCAGCGACAGGAAACGCCCCAAAACACAATGTGGACACATCGCATTTTCCCAAAGAAAACAGAGCTGTTTTTTGCAAAGTGCCTAGCTGTGGATTTTGGCCTCTAGCTCAGCCGGCACCTAGGGAAACCTACCAAACCTGTGCATTTTTTAAAACTAGACACCTAGGAAAATTCAAGATGGTGTGACTTGTGGGGCTGTCACCAGGTTCTGTTACCCAGAATCCTTTACAAACATCAAAATTTGGCAAAAAAAACCACTTTTCCCCACATTTCAGTGACAGAAAGTTCTGGAATCTGAGAGGAGCCACAAATTTCCTTCCACCCAGCGTTTCCCCAAGTCTCCCGATTAAAAATTGTACCTCACTTGTGTGGGTAGCCCTAGCGCCCGTGACAGGAAATGCCCCAAAACACAACATGGACACATCACATTTTCCCAAAGAAAACACAGCTTTTTTTTTTGCAAAGTGCCAAGATGTATGGCCTCTAGCTCAGCCAGCACCTAGGGAAACCTACCAAACCTGTGCATGTTTGAAAACTAGACACCTAGGGAAATCCTGGATGGGGTGACTTGTGGGGCTCTCACCAGGTCCTGTTACCCAGAATCGTTTGCAAGCCTCAGAATTTGGCCAAAAAACTCAATTTTTCCTCCCATTTCGGTGACAGAAAGTTCTGGAATCTGAAAGGAGCCACAAATTTCCTTCCATCCAGCGTTCCCCCCAAGTCTCCTGATAAAACTGGTACCTCACTTGTGTGGGTAGGCCTGTGCCCACGAAAGGAAATGGCCCAAAACACTATGTGGACACATCAAAATTATCAAATACTAAACTACCTGTTTTTGTGGGGCGGGGGTCCTTCGTTTTTAGTCCTGGGGTCAGCAGCCATATAGAGAAACTTGCCAAACCCAAACATTTCTGAAAACTAGACACCTGGGAAAATCCAGGGAGGTGTGACTTGCGTGGATCCCCCAATGTTTTCTTACCCAGAATCCTCAGCAAACCTCAAATTTAGCTAAAAAAATCAAATTTTTCCCACATTTCTGTGTGGGATCACCGCACTGGGACAAATTTCCTACCACCCAACGTTCCCCTCAGTCGCCAGGTACAAATGATACCTCACTTGTGTAGGTGGGCCAATTGCCTGTGACAGGGAAGAGCCAAAAACATGTCAAAATTGAGGGGGAACCAAAGCAAGTCCAAAAGGGCAGTTTGAAAAAAAAAAAAAAACATTTTTAGGCTGACAAGTGGGGCAGAATTTTTATCGGTATAAATGAGACAATGCTGGGTGTCAGGAATTTTGTAGATTCCGGAAGGTTCCATCACAAAAATGTAGGAAAAATACGTGATTTACAGAAAAGTTGGCGGTTTACAGGGCATTGTGGGTAAGAAAATGATGCAGGTGCATGTGAAGCACACCACCCTGGAATCACCCAGATGTTTGGTTTTCAGATGTGTCTAGGTCTTATGGATTTTTCTACATGGCAATGTCCCAAAGTCCAAGCAGCCCTCACCATTCCACGTGGGACGATTTTGAGAGTTAGCCAAGCTCTCATGGCCCAGATGTAAGACCAGAACCCAAAATAATCAAATGTCCTTTTGCGTGCCGTGTTATAAGATGTTTTAGTGTGCGGGGGAGAGCTGAAAGACTGTTACCCCCTTCAGTTAGGGTAGGACATAACCAGGCCCATACTGGTTGGTAGCCACCACCCCACTATTTATTTTATTTGTTTTATTCCCTGGCATCTAGTAGAATTTCTGCCCCCGGGGTGTGGATCAGGAGTAATTGCCCCATCTGCCCACTGGTGGGCAAAGCAACTTTGGCCCCATCTATTTGGGGTGGGGGTATGGCCATACCCCCACCCTCTTATATGAACAAATAAAAATCTTCCCTGGTCTCTGGGTCTCTGGTGGACTTTCCCCCCTTGGGGGCAGATGGGCCTTCCAAAAATAAACACACACATACACACACCAATCCCTGGTTCCTAAGTGGTTTCTGCCCCCCCTCCCCACCCCCTCGGGGCAGATTGGCCCAATAAAAATAGGCCGATCTGCGACCCTTGCCTAAGGGGTTGCTCCCCTACTGCAAAAAAAAAAAAAAATACATAATCCCTGGCATCTAGAGGTTTCTGCCATCGACCTAATAACAATAGGCTGATCTGCCCCCGGGGGGGACAGAAAAGGCCTTAAAAATAATTGCCCCCCCCCAGGGAGCGACCCTTGCCCAAGGGGCCGCTCCCCTTATTGAAATATGTATAAAAAAATCCCTGATGTCTAGTGGGTATTTCTGCTGCCCGATAGCATTGCAATCGGACAGCAGATATGCTGAGAGAGACATGAAAGGATAGGAAAGGTCTTTCCTTTCCTTTCATGCCTCTCCCGCCCCACATCGGAGGTGACCTCTGATTTCTTTGTGGGAAATTCCTGATGATTGCTTTGTGGGAAAGGTTCCACCGAAAACAGGAGGCCTCTATTATGCTGGCAAGCTAAGGGCCTGCTTGGTGGACTAGGAAATGTATATACGATGCCATAAGTCAGATTTGCTTATTATGAGAAGTAATGACAAAGGCAGTAGGCCTACCTTATTTATGATGAAACGCATTTTTCAAATTTTGCACCGTTGTAAAGTATTTATGCAGACGCAAAGCAGTAATAAAGTCAGAACACCAAACAATAATAATCCCAAAACAAATTAGAACATTTTTTATAAAAACAAATACAACAAAATGACAAAAATCCTATAAGTAAACCAGAGATTTGAATATTTCAAGTTTTAAATAAAAAATAGCCCCAAAAAATCACTAAACGCCTGGAGATCGTAGAGCAGGGACTAGGTCTGATTTCATACAGACAGCAACGGTGTGTGGGTCAGATGTATAACAAGTGGATTAGTCATGACTAAGTCTGGAAGTCAAAAAGTTCAGAAAAGTTTCTAAGTCCCATTTCTCAAAGGGTCACGTTTTTGAAGAAAAGTGTTGAAATTTCTTCAGAGTCCTAATGCAGAAAATAACTTTGTCACTTTTTGAAGGGAAAAGAGAGGGCCAAAGCTGAAATTGTAGCCGCCACCATGGAACCGAAGGAGAGATACCTGAAGCAGGCTGGTCCTGCTGAAACTTCAGAGATTTCTGTCTAGAAGCCTTGAGCTGGACGAATCTGAAATTCATTTTGATGCCATGGAAATTCTAGTCGGGTACTTTTGCAGCAGGACCCCCCCTGAAGATCTGGGTCTTCAAACTTTGTGAAGGTGCCCCGCAACCACAGACATACACTTCTAAGGCTCTCAGGACCTCCGGGAAAGGCACCATGAGACTTTTAGTGTCTCAGGCAGAGGACAATATCAAAGTCCAGTTGCCACTGGTAAGCTGGGAACCTTTACGAAAAAGGCCTCTTGCAGCTTGTTTTATCCCTGTAGCCACACAGGAGGTCAGCCAGTTGACCCTTGGAATCCACTTCTTTGGAGGGACATCTTAAGGATTTTGGAGGCCGTGGGCCAAACCTTTTTTGGGGGCCCCTTTTCCCAATAAAAAGAAGACGATCTCTCCTTTATCTCTTGTTCCAAGTTTTATTCTCAGTAGAAGATAAAGTCATCCAACCCTGGCAGATCACAGCAGCAACTGGCTTCTGCCTTACAAACTATAACTATTCTACATTCCACTTGCTGTTCCTAAGCAGCTTCCCAACATTCTTCATCATACCATCTAAATACAACACATCTTCTCTCTAATAATTTGACAGAATAAAAAAAAAACAAATATACATCGTCCTAAAAAAAAAATGACACAATAGAATAACGAAATACAATGTAGAAGCATAAAAGACACTACATAGAGAACTATATACATAAATATTTGTTTAGTAATCTGAATAGCACATTACTTTGTGTAGTAATCCTTCAAATATTCTGGACTTTTAACAGTCCTCTTCTCCAGACACCACCTTCTCGGCAATGTCTTACTTACTTCTCCCGACCATACTTGATGCACACTCAACCACACCCTTATCTCTTGATCACTACACCTTACCACATCACCCATGTTCCATCTCTTACCATCTTCAACAACCACAACCACACTACACCTTTTCACTCCCACAATGTGTTTAGGATCTGACCATCTGGACAAACCTTTCTTCACATCATGCTCCAATCTGGTACGTACCCAATCAACAACCTTTATCTTGTACATCCTTACCCTACTCTTCAACCTTCCATCATACCTTCCTTGCATTTCTTCCACACGACGAAGCAACTTCTCACTATTTACGTATTTTCTACCTGCTCTTCTCATACATCCTGGAACAATTTTTGTGCACGGTTTTCTGCCGTTCAATAACATAAACGGTGTTTCCAACGTTACAGAATGAGGAATTGTACGATAACTCCATAATAAATTCTTTAACTCTGTCTTCCAATCCAGATTGTTCTGAAGAGACAACTGGATATTATCCCCCAACACTCTATTAAAGCTTTCCACCAATCCATTCTCACTGGTATGTGCTACCGCTGTCCTTACCTGTTTAACTCCACAACCATTTAAATACACCTCAAACTCATTAGACGTGAACTGTGGTCCATTATCCGTCACTAATTCTGTGGGATAACCTTCTCTTCTCCAAACCTCCTCACAAAATTCTATAATCATGGACGATCTAATGTCCTTCACTACACTGACCTCTGGCCACTTGGAATGGTATTCAACCATAACAATTACAAAATCTCCTCCACTACCCACCAAATCAAATGGTCCGCAAATATCCATTCCCACTCTCTGCCAAGGATTCAGTGGAAAAGGAACAGGAATAACTGGTGCTTTTACACTTACATGAGTCTTGTCACTCCGTGCACAACTCACACAATCCCTTACAAACCTCTCCACATCCTTATCTATGCCTGGCCACCAGAAATCCTCCCTTGCTTTCCTTTTCATGCCAGACATTCCACCATGCCCATAATGCAACATTTTCAACATGTCTTGTCTTGAATGGTACAACCAGTTTGCCCCCTCTCCACAACATATCATTTTGTACTGACAACTCTGACCATACATTTTTGAAATTCATTAACAAACCAGAATCCTACTTCCGACCACCTTTTACACACATTATTCATTACGGTTTGCAACTCTTTATCTTCCTGTAAAGCCAATTTCCACATACTTTCACTTATGGCCATACCATCTTTGTCCTCCAAACTTGCTACCAACCATTCTTCATCTTCTTCCTCAGATTTCATTTCAATCAGCAACCTTGATAAACAATCAGCATTCACATTTGCAATGCCCGGCACATACTTCACATTAAATGTGTATTCTTGTAATTTGTACAACCATCTTGCAATTCTTGAAGATGCACGACCCACACCTCTTGTAGTGAATAAATCCACTAACGGTTTATGATCCGTACGCAGCTCAAATCATAATTTCTAAAATATTGTATTCCCCACCAACAAGCTAAGGCTTCCTTTTCAATCACTGAATACGATGTTTCTGCTCCCTTCAGCGTCCGATATGCAAATGCAATTACGTGTTCTCTTCCCTTGTGAATCTGCATTAGTACTGCATCTAATCCATACATGCTAGCATCTGTTGAAACAATAGTATGATCTTGTACCACAAATGGTTTCAATTCAACGGCATCAACTATAAAAAAATTTAATTTAAGAAATGTTTGCTGACATTCATCTGACCATACATACTGTTGATTTCTCTTCAATAATCCACGCAACGGTTGTGCCAACATCGCAAACTTTTTTACAAATTTGGCATAGTATTCCGCTAATCCCAGAAATGACCTTAACTGATCTTTGTTCTCCGGTCTGGGTGCCTGTTCAATGGCATCCATTAAATTCCGCTTGGGCTTTATTCCTTCCCATGTGATTGTGTGACCTAAATACAATTGCGTGCAAACTTACATTTATTCACTTCAACTGTTAAACCCGCATTTTCTAATATCTGACACACCTTCCTCAACAAACTATCATGTTCCATCACATTTTTACCCCACACCAGTACATCATCTTGGAAACATCTTACATGCTCCAATTGACCCAATAGGCTCCGCATAACTCTCTGAAATACAGCAGATGCAGATGCAAGACCAAACGGCACGCAAACAAATCTAAACGCTCCCTCTGGTGTAATGAAAGAAGTTAAATGCCTAGATTCCGGATGCAGCATGATCTGATGATATGCGCTTGAGAAATCTAAGGTCGAAAAGATCCTACCACCCTTGACTCCGGCTAATAACTCATTTATATTGGGGATAGGATGCCTATCCACCCATATGTTGTCATTCACAACTCTCAAGTCCACACACATTTGGATCCTACCATTTGGTTTACGAGCTAAAACCACTGGACTTAACCACTCTGATGCCTCTATTCTTTCAATCACGCCCAACTCCAACAATCTTGTAAGTTCTTCTTTCAAAGCATCCTTAAAAATTATCGGTACACTTCTGACTTTATGTACAATTGGCAATGCTCCTTCCTTCAACACTATCCTATGTTGAAATTTTTTCAAACAACCTAGTTTACTATTAAACAAATTTGGAAATTTACTTTTCCACTTTTCCGCTTCATCTTGTTCAACAGCTAACACTTGTTCCTCCTTGTTGGGATCCAATATTATTTTTAATGCTCTTTGTTATCTCCAACCTAACAAACAACGACCCTTCTCCACAACATACACCCAACACTCAGTTTCCCTTTGTTTAAAAACTACTTTTCCCAAAAAACAACCCATAACGGGAATTCTATTTCCACCATATCCCACCAACTCAACATCGGAATTGGATAAATCACATTGCTCCATCTTCTTCCACGTCGTTTTGTCAATCAATGTGTAAGGAGAACATGAATCTGCCCACATACCAACTACAAGGCCATTCACAAAATTTCACACTCAGGTGGAGTATACTGATTTTTCTCGAGTTTACAAACTTCACCCCCTTGTTCTTGTACCTGCACTGGACTGCCATTTATCATGAGTACATATATATAATTCTCAAAATTTCCATTGTTTTCTGACATATTTTGTTCCTGCACATCATCACAAAGGGGGGGACAGGCACTTTACTTGTGTTTAGCAGCGGTAAACTGCACACAGTTCTATGTCCAGCAAAAATAGAGTCCAGGGTGAAAGAACTGGAGTGACCATGCAGAAAAGGCAGTTATCCTAAAAACAGTGTAGGTTGTGGATGTATAACATGCTGTCACATAACTTAAATTGCTCTAAATCAAAATTGAATGCCCTTAACCTTAGTTTTACATTTAATGACCTCTTTCTTTTGATAATAGGGGAAAAGTGAAATCTTATTTAGGGTACGCTATTTATACTTTGAAAATATTTTAGAAATCTTTTCTAGAGGTAGAAGCTTTAATCATTTTATTCCATATTAAAAGGATATCTTTTAGAGAAAACTAGTTTACCCTTGAAGGTCCTCTTGATCGCTAAATGAAGCAGGGAGAGAATATCTGGGTACATTAGTTACAGGAGAACCACTATGGCTGTACCAGCTACGGTAAGTGACAGTTTACCCCTGTGAAGGTATCAGTATTAGGAAAGATCAGAATTTGTTTCTTACGTCTAAGAACTCTTTTAGAACGGGATGGTGCCTTATATTAACATTTTTTTTTTTAATCACCCCCACCCCACATCTAGACAATTGTTTTTGATCTTTTGATCTGTCTGTGAATGCCTCTCATGCCTCCTTTGTGTTCCTTTCACTTCAGGTCATGAAGGCTCTACGTCACAGGAACATCATTAACTTCTACCAAGCCATTGAGACAACGAGCCGAGTGTACCTGGTGTTGGAGCTGGCCCCACAGGGTGACATTATTAGACGCTTGAAGAAGCTAGGGCCCTTACAGGAGTGCCAAGCCGGAAAGTGGTTCAGCCAGCTGTCCAGGGGCATGGCGTACATCCACAGCAAGGGCATTGTGCACAGGTGGGAGTAAGATTAGAGCACAGTAAGATATCAAACACAAGTGAGACACATCAAGAGCATCATGGACAGGTATAATATAGAATGGGTGTAGTATAAAGCAAGAACATTATGCACAGTTGTAAAATCCAGCATATCAAGCACAGGTGAGGCAGGGCAATAACAGTGAGTAAAGTTAAGACACAGCAGAGGATTAAGTGCAGGTGATATAGTGCATCGCTAACATGTGAAACACTCACTGCAAGAGTATAATGCACAGGTAGACAAGACAATGTCCTAAGACCATGTAAGACACAACCCATCATCAAGCACACAAAACAGGAAAAGTGTTAAACACATGTGGAACCCATCAAAGGGGTAGTATACAAATAAGACACATCAAGAACATTGACCATAGTGAGATACAGGGCAGAGGAGTCAACCACAGGTGAGACACAGCATAAACATCAAGTCCAAGTAAGGCACAGCAGAGGAGCGCCATGCTCTTGTGCAACCCAACAACACTTAACACAGGTGAGGCACAGCAAGAACATCAAGTGCAGCAAAGGTACAGGAAGAGCATCATGCACAGGTGAGGCCTAGCAAGTCAGCATTGAGTTATCTGTCCTTTCCAGCTAACACCCTCACATATTTTTCCGTATTTTTAAACATCCCTTAAAAGTGGCTTTTGTGTGCTATGGGGAACCTACTTATGCCTCCGATCTTTCCCCAAACTTTCTCCTAATTGAATACATTGTTATTTTCTCACATTTACAGTAATATTATTTCTAATCACCATTCTTGTTAAGAAAATCTGCTACATCTTTTCATTCATTACAGTCAGATATAGCTGGTGGTGATATTATTCACTGCTTCAAACAAATTGCTGAAAACCAATTAATAAAGGACAGAACTGAGGTAGCTTATATGAGTACACACAGGGATAGATGTCAGTCTTCTGAAAATAGCTTGATTTATTTTTATTGGAAAGATGTTAGTCCTTACTTAGTGTCACTGTTTATTGCCTGCCAAATTGCCTGTTACAATGACTTTACACAAGTAAACAATTCTTCTAATATTGACAAGGCTCCTTTAATGTAACCTTACCATTTAACTCCACTCTTTGCATTCTGGTTTTGGGAAAAAAAAAAACATATACATATATATATATATATATATATATATATATATCAGATCTCAACATGAGATCGCAGAGGTCGCAAATCCTTTGCGTCCATATATATATATATATACAAATTAGGATTATCTTTAATTTCTCGAAAACTATTCAATAGATTTACATCAAATAACAAAAAGGTCTCTTTCTGGACAGAGAGCTACCTCTAAGTAGGCCCTAACTATAACATTTGGATTATCTTTAATTTCTCGAAAACTACTCAATAGATTTACATCAAATAACAAAAAGGTCTCTTTCTGGACAGAGAGCTACCTCTAAGTATGCCCTAACTATAAGATATATATATAACTCTCTGTCCAGAAAGAGACCTTTTTGTTATTTGATGTAAATCTATTGAGTAGTTTTCGAGAAATTAAAGATAATCCTAATTTGTATATATATATATATATGGACGCAAAGGATTTGCGACCTCTGCGATCTCATGCTGAGGTCTGATTGGCTCCCAACACTTCAACAGGGTAGTGTTGGCAGCTATCTTGGGACTCGGCTACAGCTGAGTCCCCAAAAAAGATGTAAAAAAAAAAAAGCAGCCAGGGTAGAGTCACCCTGACCCCTTAGCTCTGATGCGGGTTCCCAGAGGACCCCTCCAGAGATAAAAAAGCATTTTTTTTTATTTGCACCGCAATTCGTGGCGGATCCACAGATCTGGTGAAAATATTTAAAAAAAGAAAAACCAAGTGCAGGCTCCTGTGCTTGTTTTATAAACAGCCCCCAGGTGGGCCAGGTCCCAGTGGCAATGCCATTTTAATGCCTGGCCCCCCACTGCCCATGGGGACACCACCTCTCTCGGCCTACAAAAATTATGTGTGCAAGGGGCCACCCGGCCCCCCAGGGACCAGCACCTCCCTGGGTCTTTCAGCAATCAAATACAGGGAGGTGCCGAGCCACCCTCGCAGCCCCAGGGAACGGCCACTTCCCCAAGACTTTCATCACATTCAATGCAGGGGACCACGTGGCACCCCCCACAGTCCAAGGGACCACCACCCCCCCGGGGCTGCTATAAAAAAAAGTGAAGGGGGTCTGTTTTGGACCCCCAAACCCCAGGGACCACCACCTCCTCAGGGAAAAGGTTGTTAGAGGGGGGGCCCTCCTTTGAGGACCCACATATAGCCATGGGGACCGCCAATCCCCAGGGGCATCTCCTGCTATGTCCTGGGGTGCCCAACCCCAGGACATAGTTGTTTGCTTTTGCTCCCAAGCAAAAACAAACAAACTTCGCTTCCTGCAAGAAAGATCTGTCAAACAGCTCTCCCTTGCAGAAAGTGAAGTTTTCATTTGTCTTCCCCGCACACAAATACGTGTGCGGGGAAGACAGAGGAAAACAATGCTCCGCAAGCTTTTTAAAAGCAGGTCCCTGCTTGTGGGAGCAATGCCGGCTCCTACAGGATATGGAGAGTTGGCAAGGACTGCGATTCATCCCATAATGGGATGGAAGCGAGAGAGTCATTGCAATGGTCTCTCCATGAAATGACTTCTAAAACAAAGTCACAGTAAGGAGTCACCTGCGGTATAATGGTAAAGGTCACAGCCCCTCTCATTGTCAGTTTAGAGTTCTAGTCCAGGTGTGTCTGTGGTCATTTTCCTCACTTTAATTAATGTTTTACTTCAAAAGTTTAAGGTTCATAATAAAAGTTGTCCTCACTCTTTTTAATAGACAAATACATTTTTCTTTTCAATTTGTCCAGAAACATCTCATTCTAAGTATTTCATCCATCAAAGCCTAAAAAGATATTTCTCTCCCTCTCTCTCTCTTTCTTTTTCTTTCAATCTCTTTCTCCCTCTCACACATCAAAAGGGCCGTGCACAGCATGGAGTTGAGTAGTCAGGCGGTTGGCCTGATGGTTTGGCAGCACGCCAGGCTCTGCAGCCAACCACCGCCTCACACGGCCGAAGACTTTACATTTAAAAAACATAGAAATTCACTTTTAAAAAAACCAAAGCTTACAGGGACGTTATAGTTAGGCTCTCATTTAAAATGTACCAAACCATAGAAATTCACCAGGTTACAGTTAGCTCAAGTATCTATAACTCGTGTCATAAGGTAACTATGACTGATCCAGAGTCTGTTATGCTACTTATTACCATTTTGAGATATGAGAGGGGCTTTATGACCGCTAGAGGTTTTGTGTCTTGTGTTATTGCCTGTTCCCACACCTAACAATGCTAATATGTCTGCACATCTGTATCTATACTATGTATGTTTGAGTGTGTGCACTGTAGTTATGATTCAGCCACACTTTAAAGAGGCATTTATTTATTAGTCTATACCTTTGGACTCCATGGACTGATCTGCACAAAATTTGGCACTTGCTTAGAATAGGCAGTAGGATTCCTACCAGATGCCATCAACTCTGTCTATGCTACACGTCGTCTTGATGCAGACCCAGCCTTTGTGTCTCTACGGAATCTGATCTGTAGACCTGATTCCAGGGTAACGAGGGTTGGAAACCTCTTCTCATGGACATGGTACTGGCAGATTAGGTTTAACACACCTGGCTATCTTGAGGTTAGAGATTAGGTTCATCATGCTAGGGTATTAAGGCCTATTTCACATCTTATGTTATTGCAAAATGGTGGGGGTCTTTATATTCACGATTCTTGTATTTACAATTCTTGCATTGTTCATTATCCTAATCATTGCAGCCCATACATTTTACAGTAGATTGCAGTCTTGTTAATAAGAGTGAGGTCTCTAGGACAGACTCTGTGGGAACACGAATGTTGGGTCTGCATCAAGGTGACGTGTAGCATAGATAGCGTTGATGGAATCTAGGAGGAATCCCTCTGATAACCTTGTCTGCGTCAGATGTATTTATACAGATCTTGTAGGACCCCTGACGCATGTATGTTCCCAAACAGAAGATAAGAAGGCATGCTTGGGTTGGCAATTATATAAACTATTCATTATATAAACTATTCCCTCCCAAGTACATTATGTTCATGTCACACGTAAGTGGGAAAGGGACATGATGTGAATACTTGCGTATATAACTTGTCTTTGACGCTGATAGTGGCACCTTCTCAGAGTGCACTGATAACGTAAAATAAAAACATCTTCCTAACTATAAACATAGCAGCCATCTTGGAAGAAATAATTCTATAAATACACTAAAACAGAGCAGGCTAAATAGGTTAAAAGTCACTCAGTGATGGGAATACATGCCTGCAAGCCAGAAGGCTAAGCAAACTCCTGATACCCAATAAAGCTGAATAGGATCCACTACATCCTCCCCATTGCTGGAACAAGTCTGATGCCACAGTGATGATGCCTGAGAAGGTGCGTGAGCCCAAACTAAAATGCTCTGAACTAAAAACAAACTAAAATACTATTAAAATCTAATTAAAAACTAGTTAAAAATAGCTAAAACATACAAAGAGATAAAATGTCAACCATGACAAGCACAGCAGGCCTTAGCTAATTTGATCAAAAGGCAATTTCTTGTATGACTTTGAAAGCCAATGGTCAAATTCATCTAAAAATAGTCACGATCTTGAAGAATGTCTCCGAAGTCATCAAAAGGAAGGGCATCCAGAAATGATTCCACATCTTCAGGATTGGCCGATGGATCCACGGAGCAGTGGTGCGCAGCAGCCTCAAGTGCAGGAGCCCCCGCGAGGGCAGCACCATCCAAAATGCCTGTAGGAGCCAGGTTGTCCACCAAGGGCGGCTCGTAAGTGGCCTCGCGAATCAGCCACAGTCTCATGGGGCATGTCTATGAATGAACTCTCATCAGGAACATTAGCAGTTCTTGATCCACAGGAGGCACTGGCGGAACAGAAAGGCACACAAAAGGTAGATGTTTGAAGAGGAACCAGGTGCAATGAAAGACTGGTCGCACACACCATAAGACTGGTCAGAATTACAGTGTCCAATCATGCTCCAATTCTTCCAGCAACGGAGCACCAAAGAACTGCACCATGCAGTAACGGCACAGCTGGGCTGGTGGTAGTAACTCCATCACTCCGCTTAGCTGAGAAGGCACAACCAGTGCCTATCAGGAACAGCAACAGCAGTAGCCTGCCAATCAATGCCAAAGTCACAGGAAAGCCACCAAACACACTTGAAAAGGCTGAAGGAATGACTCCGAAGACAGTCTGGAAGATGGACACGTATCTAGACCCAACAGCCTTAAAGAAGTGAACAATCCCTGTAGTGCTTGAAGCGTTGAATATTCTGGAGACCAGCTCTCCAAAGTGCTTGGGGAAGTTGATATTTAATAGGGATTGTATCTCGGCTGATGATCTTGCTATCTGGAGAGCATACGTCTCTCTAACCAATGTCAACGCATCTTGTTTCTGGAATAGTAGCGCCTTTAGTCTGCTCAGATTGTCATAATTTACGTTAGTAGAATCAATGAGAGGCCACATTTCTGCTACTCTTATATCTTGTGTGGGGGGGGATAAAACATGTCTACAACAAACAAGTTACAATCTTGGAGACTGAAATTATGTAGGCAGTTCCTGGTCTAACTGCCACTCCCACTCTTCTTTAATATAGCTATCACCTAGCCGCTTGTATTTGCCAACGGCAAGATGTTCCAACCATTTTGAAAAAGAAAAGGTGGAAATGGGCAGATTTATAATGCCATTTACGAGCCATACTGTTAATGGACTTTCTGCAACCGTGAAAGAAAACTTTTCTATATGAAGCATGATGAAACTCGCTTCCTTTTTAGCCATTGACTGTTGTTCCCTGGATAAATGAAAAGCAGCAAACAGGTCACTACTGTTTATGTATTTCATGGAACGTGGTCATTTTTCAGAATCTGTAGTGTCCAACCTACCTGCATGATGGAACGCAGTTGACTTTGTCCATGGTGTAAAAAGGACATGTCATTATGAATGATGTTTATCACAGATGACACTATGTTATTAAAGGAGTATATTCTGTTGGACAGAGTACTCATGCCATTATCGACAACAGCTAAAGACTTTTCCAAATTTTACTTATCTATCTGCTTTAAACGCGCAGCTGCTTTGAGAAAGCTTCCAGATCTCATTATATATGGCATTCAGGAATCTCTTAGAGTGTGGCTTTCTGGGACCTAACAAGAAATCTTGTAAATCTTCAGATAGCGTATTAAGTTGCAGGTATTCCTCATAGGCAACAGTTCTGTATCCAGTAGTATGTCCGCAGTGTAGGAAAACAATAATTGAAGGTCTATGTAGACCCTACCTGTGCCGCCCCGTAACTCCGGGAAAAACAAAGGCAGACGGTGTGAGTAATGCCCCGCAGCACCTGATAACGCTGCCGTGTTCTAGGAACTGTTGCATATGAGGAATACCTGTCCCTATCATAGATGGGACGCACATATACCTTTTTGGACTTTTTAATTTTTTTGACAAAATCTCACCATTTGGATTTCCTACAGAAGCACATTAGTTACTCTATTTTCAGTTTTTTTGAGCCTTGAAAAAGTCCGTGAGGACGAAACACGTGTTGGCTGTTTCTGTAACTCGTATATACCTGTTCATTTTTGAGGACTCTGACTGTTTTTGTAACTCGTATATACCTGTTCATATGTGGACTTGAATATCTTTGAACTGCCATTCAACTACCGATCACAAAGGATTAAAGTGTCTCATACAAATCCATCCATTTTGGACTTATTTGTTTGGAGTGCCCTGGTTGCTCCTTTCCTACATTTTGTATTCTACAGCACATGACATAGGTGTTTTGGTCTATCCACCTCTGTTTGTGTGCATCTCGAAACCCTTGGTGGTTGGGTTTCTTGCACCAGGCTGGCACCCGCCACAGGACTCATTGATGATATGCTACCTTGCTGTTATTTGTTTCAGATGTGCGTCGCTTAGCATCAACCACCTTTTTCTAATACAAGTGTTTTATAACAGTTTGAGCGTCAGCTGACTGCTGTGGCCACACCCACAGGAATCTAGAACAAGAATCCACAGCGACTATGATGTATTTGTATGCACCATCAGGTTGAAGGGGACCACAATGGTCCAGATACATGCATTGTAGTGGCCTGTTGGACACTAAGAGGTCTGCGGTGGGCGTTTGATATTTGAACCCTTTATCTGCTGGCAAATGTTGCAGCAACAAACATATTGCTTGGTCTGTTTGTATAGACCAGGCCACCAGAAGCGTTTCTATAAGAGTGTTATTGTGGCCGCAACACCAGCATGTGTAGAGGTGACACCCTCAAGCTCTGCTTTGATTAGATCTAATCTCTGGTCTTTGTTGGGGATCACTCGATCTCCAACCCCAGGAATTGTTGCACAGGCAACATTCGGTGCACTGATGTGGTATGAATATTTTGTAGAGTATGCTTTTGGGAGAGGCTTGCCTTCAGGTGAAGCTTTCACCGCAACCAGTATTTCATTATAAAATCTCGTCTGGGAATGAGTCACTGCAGCAACAGAAGCCATAGCTACTGCTGATTTGGCAGCTTCATCAGCCAAAGAGTTGCCAATAACGTGTCCTCCTACTTGTTGGTGGCCCAATGTATGGACTACATGAGCATTAGGTAGCTTATCCCTAAGATCTGCCACCCTCCCCCACAGAGTTCTGTATTTTATGGTGTTCCATCTGAGTCTCTGAACCCGTTCAATCACCAGTGAATAAGATAATCATTATAGGACTGGACACAGTAGTACGAATCACAGGCAACCAATGTGAATTGTCCTGGATCCGTATGTTCCAGCGCTAGGATAAGGGCTTTAAGTTCAGCCAGCTGAGCTGTGCAGTCTCCCAGGGTCTACATGTGGGAATTGTGAGGGTGGACTATACCATCCTTCATCATTCTGCTCACGGCTGCGCAAGCAGCTGAGTACTGATGTTTAGTACCTACAGCTGGTTGTGCTGAACCTTCATTGTAAATGACATTATGATATCTGTCAAGCAACAAGATGTCAAGAAGTGTGGGGTACTCTTGTTCATATTGGAGAAATTCTTGTGTTTGAAGTTTTGGATCAAAGATGTAATCAACATCAGTGGCAGTCAGGGAGGTTGCCCATTGAATCAAAAGTGGATGTAATGCTTCATTGTTAGGAACGCTTGCTTTGGTGACTACCCGTAAGGCTGGCACTGGGATAATGACAATAATGCTTTTCCCTTGGGCAAGTGACCTCTCTTTGATGACAGCCATTTGTATTGCAGTTAGAATTTTTTCTGTGGGTGCAAAGCATTGTTCTGCATTAGAATATAAATGTGATTTATATGCTATGGGCACTGTGTCGCCTTCATTAAAGGTGACATAAGTGAACCCAATGGCACCAGCAATTATTCTGATGAGCAAATTTGTTTTGTTGTCATGAGTGTGTAAGTGTTTTGCTTCTAGCATGGTGTGTTCAACTGTCCAGTGTCTACTGTCAAAATCTGGGCGTATTAAATCATATAATAGCTTGATGTGTTGTGCATAGTCAGAAACGTAAGTTCTGCCAAAGGTAAAGAAACCAAGTAAAGACTGTAGTTTCTTAATAGTGTTTGGTGGCTGGAGTTGAGTAAATATTTCTAAAAAGTGCGGGGCCAGACTCTTGCCCTCGTTTGATAGCTCATATCCCAGGAAAAATACACTGAGAAAGGCTATTTTAGTTTTCTTAAAATTAAATTTGGAACCAAGGGTTGCAAATCACAGAACGATCTGATCGACCCTAGCAAAATTAATGTTTAGGTTGTTAGCTGTGAGATAGATGTCAACCACATAGGACAACGCCTCCAGATAAATATCATGCTAATTTGATGATACACGGGCTGAGAACAGCCCTGGGGCAACTGACAGAAGCGTTTTTGTGAGCCAAATGAGAATGCACTCAGGTCCCGACTTTCGTGTGCTACTTTTTGGCAGAAAAATGTTCGAGATATCCAAGGTTGTTTTTTTTTTTTTACGCACTATGTTGTTAATTAGTGCTGTGCTGTGTGAATTTTGTATTGCATGTGTCCGCGTGTGACTGTTTAAGTGTCTTTAATCTAAGACTATATGAATGGTCTGGTTTTGCAACAGGGAATAACGGGTTATTCATTGCAGAAACACAGGGCTCAGTTACACTCTGGTACTCAAGCTGAGTGAGGCTCTCCCTCATCGGAGCTTTGACTTTGTGTTTAACAGGATATTGGGGGCTGAGGCTGATAGACCTAATCGGTATTACGTGGTAAGGAGAATCCTTATCCCAACCTACATGGTTGCGGTGTAGCATAGGTGCCTGCGCTAAAGCCCAGATGACAGCGTAGGCTTGTTTTACCGCTTCAGGAACAAGATCAGAGAAAGAAGGCAAGATGACATCTTCCCCATGTGGGAGCTTACGGAGGTGTTCAGGTGGCCAGTCTTTTTCGTCCAAT
The DNA here is from genome assembly GCF_031143425.1 of Pleurodeles waltl. Classification (NCBI taxonomy): domain Eukaryota; kingdom Metazoa; phylum Chordata; class Amphibia; order Caudata; family Salamandridae; genus Pleurodeles; species Pleurodeles waltl. The sequence continues at coordinate 324,927,689 of NC_090445.1, read as the reverse complement.
AGGATATTTCAACTAAGTTCATCCCAGAATATTACACTAATGGTGTGCTCTATGTCTCCTTCAATTTGGATTTTTTTTTTTTTTTAAATAAAATGGCTTTATTGTTTTTTGCACAACAGAAAGACAACATAACGTGGTAACAGCATTGTATAGGTATATCATGTACATGTGGTTAAACCTTATTAAAGTCTCGGACAAGCCTCTCTTTACCCCACCAGGGAGCTCTGTCCATCATTCACTCCCCAGGTATCTCCCTCACACCCTTTCGTACTTGGTGCGGCAGCCCCTTGCTTCATAAACAAGTTTTTCTTGAGAGGCGCACCACTCTACTCCTCTGCGCCATTTCGTCAGCGTGGGGGTTGATTCTGCCAGCCACCCTGAGGCTATATCCCTTTTAGCCACTAAACAGGTTATTCCAATAAAGGCTTGGTCTGCCCTACTGGAGCCCACACCCTCGAGAACTCCTAGTAGGATTGGCAAGGGGGCTGGTGCTACTTCCACCTGCAGGACTCGGGACGTCTCCGCCAACACTACACGCCAGTAAGTGGCAATGTCGGGACATGCCCATACCATATGAAAAAAGTCAGCTGTTGGGGTGGTGCATCTGGGGCATCCTGCTTGTTGTCTGAGGCCGGCCATGTATAATCTTTTGGGGGAGAGATATGCTGCATGAAGAAAATAGGCCTGCACCAGTCTTAGACGGGAGGATATAGCCCACTGTCTTGGGGCCATCAAAGCGTCCCTCCAGTCCTCGTCCTCCATAGGGCCCACCCATTGCTCCCACCGTGTACGGAGTGCATCTAGGGACCGTGATGTGTTTGTGATCAATGTGCGGTATATACGTGACACTACCCCCTAGCCCAAGTGTCCCAAGCCTCTACGGGGCTGAACTCTGGGAGAACCGTTCCCGCCCGGAGGTGTACTTGCAGGGCGTGACGGAGCTGTAAGTACTTATGGAACTGGGTCTGGTTAAGTGAAAAATGCTGCTGCAGCTCTTGAAAGGACCGCATGTGTGTTCCCGCCCAGATGTCTCCGAGTGATGATGTTCCCACCAGATCCCATTTGTGGAACCCCTGGAGTGCAGAGACCTCTTTCAACCATGAACCCTGCCACAAGGGGGTCTGTTGGGTCAGTCGGCGTCCCCATCCCGTCGTTCGCAATGCCGCCCTCCATCCCATTAGCACCACCCTCGTCACTTCAGGGATCTCACGTGATGTGGGGTCGCCATACAGCAATCCAAACAAATCGGTGAAGCCCATAATCTCAATTTGGATTTTTAAATCATAAGCCCTGTCGGGTGGTAGAACGCGCCTGTCCGTAGTCTCGACTGCAACAAAGTTGCTAGTTGCTGTTGTATCCAGATCATCTTTTAGACTCTGGCGACACATTGTGACTTCTGCTGCACTGTCCAGTAGTGTCATAGCCCACGTCTTGTTCTTCAGCATTGTTCTCAGGTTTACTGGCACTTTAATTGAAAGTGCTGCCACCTTTTTCTTTTTAAACAGTGGCTTTTGTTGTGGGGATCTGTCTTATTTTTTTTTTTTGTCTGAAGACCACAGTGAGTCTTTCTTCTGTTTCATGTAGTCAGGACGTTGCTCTGACTGGTCTATTCTCTCTCTACATCTATCTGGTGCGTCCTGAAAGGAATGGGAGGGACGTGAATCAGTATATCTGTCAGGAACTTTTATATTCTCTCTATTTCTGAGATTATATATCCTTTTGGAGTTCTCCGGGTGTGGAGAGTCTGCTCTCTGACTTTGTCTGCTTTTGTTTACCCCAATGCCGTTTAGAACCCTCCTGTGCTTGTTTGGTACCTTCCTTAGGGTTGGTACTCTGTATTACAGGCTTTTTCAGCTTGGCTCCCAACTTATTCCATCCTATAGTAGTATAGGTATCGGAAATTATTTTTGGTAGCTGTTTCTCCTGTTCCAAGTGTGGAATCTCTTGGAGACTCTAGGGTATAGTCAATGCTACTGCTTCTCCTTTATTGTTACTGAGTATTATTGAGTAGTCTGTGTCAAAGTTACGCATCAATTTCATCCCCAAATCTAGGGCTGGAGCAGCCCCGTGTTCATTCTGAATTTGTTTTAACACTTCTGGTAAATTGGAAGTGTTGGGGTACCATGCGTGATAGTATATATTGCAGCAAAGACCATACCCCAAGTGGTGCAATCGTCCATGGAGGGAACCATTCTGAACGGCAAGCACATTGTGAGAATTATGGGGGTCATTACAACATTGGCGGCAAAAGCCACTTACCGCCGTGCAGAAGACCGCCAACACACCACCGCGGCCGCGGAATTCCGCCACAGCTATTACGACCCACATCTCGAAATCCGACAACATTCAGACACCCACACAAGTCCGCAACACCAAAGGTCAGTGATAAACTGGCGAAAACAAAACCGCCACGCCAACAGAAATACGCCCATGCTATCACGACCCAGAATCCACGCGGCGGTCTTTCAACCACGGTATTCCATTGGCGGTACACACCGCCGTGCTCAAAATACACACACTTTTACAAAACACAGCCACATTGGACAATTCGAAATACACACACCTGATACACATACACACACCACTTCCACACACCCAATACAATATAAAACAGACACCCATATCACCCACAAACCCCTACGACCAAAAATTCTGAAAGAAGGCCAGAGAGAGACACCACCATCCACAAACTAGCAGCCACAGGCACTCAACACCATCACCCACACTACTTCCACGCACAAAACACCACACACCACTACATATCACCACACTTATCACCACATACACCACCCCACACATCACCTACACCACCCCATGGCACGGCAAAGACACCCCAGGTTCTCAGAGGAGGAGCTCAGGGTCATGGTGGAGGAAATCGTCCGGGTAGAGCCACAGCTATTTGGATCACAGGTGCAGCACACCTCCATAGCTAGGAAGATGGAGCTATGGCGAAGAATAGTCGACAGGGTCAACGCAGTGGGACAACACCCAAGAAATCGGGACGACATCAGGAAGAGGTGGAACGATCTACAGGGAAGGTGCGTTCCGTGGTCTCAAGACACCACATCGCGGTACAGCGGACTGGCGGCGGACCCCCACCTCCTCCCCCACAACTAACAACATGGGAGGAGCAGGTCTTGACTATTCTGCATCCTGAGGGCCTCGCAGGAGTCGGTGGAGCAATGGACTCTGGTAAGTCAAATTTTAACTATCATATCCCCCACCCTACATGCATGCTATCACAGATCCCCACCCTCGCCCCCTCCCCTATCACTCCAACTCCTCACAAATGTACTAATAACACAAACCACCCATCCCAACACCAAGCCCTGCATGACACAACAAAGCATGGACACCCATCACTAAAGCATGCCCACTGCACATACCCATAACACCCCCCCTCAGACATCATCACACAAGCCCCCACACAGGAATGCTAGCACTGGGGTACACGGTCACCCACCCATTGCACACCATGACACACACAGATGCAGTAATCATGTTTTTACACCCCTGCAGGACCACTACCCAACGTCACCAGACAGGAGGGTCCAGACATCTCCACCCCACCCACAGAAGAGGCCCACAGTGATGACAGCAGCTCTGTCCAACTGGATCCAGATGACCAGCCCTGACCATTGTGGGCCTCAGGACAGTCGGTTCCCCACACCCAGTCACAGGCCACCACAGAGCTTCCACCCTCTGGTAACACCAGCACAGCACCCACCCAGCGGGCCCATACCTCCGTCCCCAGGACACGTCAATCAGCTGTGTGTCCACCACTACAGGGAACCCAGGATAACCCACCACCCCAACAACAACAGGGACCTGGGGGCAGTGGTAGTGGGCACACGGTCCAGGGGACGGAGGCCCAGGAACACAGGGGAACTGGGAGGGCTGCTGTGCGACAGGGGGCGGACAGGCCTAGGAAAACCACTCTCCACGAGGCCCTCTCCTCCATCATGGGAGCATACCACCACTCCCAGGAGACGATGGCAATGGTCCTGGCCAAGTTTCAGGAGACCCAGCGGCTGCAGGAGGAACAGTATTTGGGGTTCAGGGAGGAACTCAGAACCATCATCTCCGCCCTGGGCACCATTGTAGGGGTGCTGAAGGAAATACTTAACACCAGGAGGGACACTGTGGCACTACAAGGGGCCCCTGACACTAGCATGGACGATGAACTGCCCACCACCTCTGCCGGCGCTAGTGGACAGGACGCCCCGCCACAGGACCACCACACCAGCACCCCACCCCCTGCAGACAGAGAACCACCCCGCAAACAGTCCTTGAGATCCAGGAACAAGAAAGAGCACGATGCCAAGACCCCCGCCAAGAAATGAGACCACCCTGATTGTCATCCTACTGTCCCACTTTGTAACCCTGTCCATATTGGAACTGCCCCAGCTCCACTTCCTTTGCCCATATGGGCAATGCACCTGTGAGACTAATAGACTGGACTCCACCATCACCCCTCACCATTTTACAATCCCCCTCCAATATTTCACACTTCAATAAACACCCTTGAAGCACAAAACAATCTGGAGTCAGTCTGTGATTTCGAAAATGTTTATTAGCAATGACAGTGACAAAATGCGTTTTCAAACGTAATGTCAACATACCTATGTCACACATCTCAAGTCCATGAGGAATCTAAGCAGATGACACACGTTGGAAACCACACCTGTGAAACCGTAAGGGAAATGTACAACTCAGTTACCATATACTGGTTGAAATCGACAGACAGGATAGAGGTAGGAGTGTGAAAGTACTAGTAGGCAAGAATGTGTTCTCACCTGTGTGTCACTGGAAATATTGCTGGATAACTGATTCCCTGTTGTCAATGTCTTCTTCCTCTGCTTCCTCCTCATCACTGTCCACAGGCTCCACAGCTGCCACAACACCGTCATCTGGACCATCCTCCTGCAGAAAAGGCACCTGTCGTCGCAAAGCCAAGTTGTGAAGCATACAGCAGGCTTCGATGATCTGGCACACCTTCTTTGGTGAGTAGAGTAGGGATCCACCTGTCATATGCAGGCACCTGAACCTGGCCTTCAGGAGGCCGAAGGTGCGTTCGATCACCCTCCTAGTCCGCCCTTGGGCCTCATTGTAGCGTTCCTCTGCCCTGGTCCTGGGATTCCTCACTGGGGTCAGTAGCCATGACAGGTTGGGGTAACCAGAGTCCCCTAATAGCCACACCCGGTGCCTCTGGAGTTGACCCATCACATAAGGGATGCTGCTATTCCGCAGGATGTAGGCGTCATGCACAGAGCCAGGGAACATAGCATTTACCTGGGAGATGTACTGGTCTGCCAAACATACCATCTGTACATTCATGGAATGATAACTCTTCCGGTTCCTGTACACCTGTTCACTCCTGTGGGGGGGGGGGAACCAGAGCTACATGGGTCCCATCAATGGCACCTATGATGTTGGGGATATGTCCAAGGGCATAGAAGTCACCTTTAACTGTAGGCAAATCCTCCATCTGAGGGAAAACGATGTAGCTCCGCATGTGTTTCAGCAGGGCAGACAACACTCTGGACAATACGTTGGAAAACATAGGCTGGGACATCCCTGATGCCATGGCCACTGTTGTTTGAAATGACCCACTTGCAAGGAAATGGAGCACTGATAGCACCTGCACTTGAGGGGGGATCCCTGTGGGATGGCGGATTGCTGACATCAGGTCTGGCTCCAACTGGGCACACAGTTCCTGGATTGTGGCACGGTCAAACCTGTAGGTGATGATCAAATGTCTTTCCTCCATTGTCGACAGGTCCACCAGCGGTCGGTACACCAGAGGATTCCGCCATCTCCTCACATGTCCCAGCGGACGGTGCCTAGGAATGACAACAGCGACCACAGAGTCAAACAACTCAGAGGTATGTACCCACAGTCTACACAGAACACCATTCATACACAAAATCTGGCCTGTATTTGTGTTGTGCGACAAGGCCTAGGTCTGTGTGATGCAGTTGGTAATTAGGCCATGTGGGCCCCTGAAATGGCGGCTGCCTGACCTCTAAAGTGGGACAATGGGATGTGAGGTAACTACGCTGGCGTTGGACACCGTCGCGGTAGGCGGTCGAAGACCACGGCGCAATGCTGCATTGGTTAACATTGGACCCTATGGGTCCCAGGAGCAAATGACGATGTACGCCGGCGGTGATGGTACGCACCGCCGCGGACGTGACCGCCATTTTCTATCTGTTCAATCACTCGACAGGAGAGGACCTACACTGCAAGTGCTGCTGTGACCTCGGTCTGGAAGAGACAATGGCTCCAGCGTCTGGGGAAAGGGCCCCTGCCTTCACTGCAGAGAAGTTGGAGAAGCTCGTGGACGGAGTCCTCCCCCAGTACACGCTACTCTACGGTCCTCCAGACCAACAGTTAAGTACACAGGGAGCACGTTGTATGGGCTATGCCTGTGTGGAGAGGGCTGGTTGTAAGAAAGAAGGGGGCACAGTTCTGCGTGCATGAAGGACTGTGAATGCATGTGCCACATGGCAAGGGTAGGGACGTGGGCCACTCACTTCAACGGTGCAGTTGGTAATGACTTCTCTTCTTCCCCTGTACATGTCATGTAGGTCAGCGCCCGCCAGAAGAAGGATATTTGGTGTGCCATCGCCAAGGACGTCCGGAAGGAAACATCCTTTTTTATGACTTTTTTATTACGAAAGTCGTGGTTAACGAATGTTCTGAACAACGAACATGCGTGGTTAAGGTACAAAGAAGGGAGTTGGCGAAGGTAAGTGGTGGGTTTAGGTTTTGGGGTGGGGTTGGGGGGGTGGGGCGTTTTTGGTTTTGGGGAGTGGGTGGGGGGTCAGGGGGTTTTAGGTTTTGGGGTGGGGTTGGGGGGGTGGGGCGTTTTTGGTTTTGGGGAGTGGGTGGGGGGTCAGGGGGTTTTAGGTTTTGGGGTGGGGTTGGGGGGGTGGGGCGTTTTTGGTTTTGGGGAGTGGGTGGGGGGTCAGGGGGTTTTAGGTTTTGGGGTGGGGTTGGTGGGGTGGGGTGTTTTTGGTTTTGGGGAGTGGGTGGGGGTCAGGGGGTTTTAGGGTGGGGTTGGGGGGGTGGGGCGTTTTTGGTTTTGGGGAGTGGGTGGGGGGTCAGGGGGTTTTAGGTTTTGGGGTGGGGTTGGGGGGGTGGGGCGTTTTTGGTTTTGGGGAGTGGGTGGGGGGTCAGGGGGTTTTAGGTTTCGGGGTGGGGTTGGGGGGGTGGGGTGAGGGATGTAGGGTGAATGGTGCCTATTGCTAATGATTTTATCAGGAATGCCTTTACAACGAAATATCGTTGTTAAGGCATTCATGGTAAAATCATTAGTAGTAAGGCCGACCTCGTTGTTAAGGTTAGTAGTTGTTTTTAATTCGGTGTTCCGTCATATAATCACGTCCGGACCCTGAGGGGCCACCACAGACGGAGCACCCACTGCCGGAAAAGATGGGAGGACATTCGCTGCTGGAGCAAGAAGACGGCGGAGGCTCAGCTGGGGATGGCCTCCCAACGTGGGAGGGGTGCCCGTCGAACCATGACCCCCCTGATGTTCGGGATCCTAGCGGTGGCCTACCCTGAGTTGGATGGGCGCTTCAGGGCATCACAGCAGACACAAGTGGGTGAGTACAACATCCTTCAGCTGACTTTGCGCGCAGTGAAGGTGTCTGGGTGGGGGAGGAGGGCTGTGGGTTTCCCTAGGCCAGGGCCAGGGCGAGTTCCGTAGGCTAGGCCCCTCCGTAATGCAGGCCATGTGGCACCCCACCCCACCTCTGTAGAGTGCCAAGTACAGGTATACATGCCCCTGTGTCATCTATGTGTGCAGATGTCGACCATAGCCATGTAGGACATATCCCAGGAATTGCATCTGTAGAGCCCAACAGCGCGACGTAGTGCAGGGGGCTGCTGTGTCTGTATTGTCCGCCAACGTTAGCGGTAAGCCATGCACTCAACCTGTCTTTCTTCTGTTGTCCCCCCCCCTTTTTGTGGTCTCCCTGTTCTTGTGTGCATCAGCATCATCAGGCGGAGGTACAGTGGCACCGGAGCACGAGGGAGCTGCATCCCACATGGCCATGGAGGGCCACACCACGGACTCAGAATACACCAGTGGGACGGAGGGCGAGGGAAGCACCAACGCGGTCACAGGATCTGCAACCAGCGACACGGACTCGTCCTCCGATGGGAGCTCCCTTGTGGTGGCGGCAAAATCTTCGCCCCGTGCCTGCTCACCGAGGAGGGTGGGCATCACCTTCGCCCCAGGCACCTCAGCCCCTGCCCTTGTCACCTCTGCTGCCCTCAGTGACCTCCTCAGGTCCCTCACTGTTGGGCAGTCTACCATTTTGAATGCCATCCAGGGTGCAACACACAAATGCATTCCTGGAGGGCATTCATTCTGGTCAGGCTGCCCTTCATCGAACCCTGCAAACTCTGGCCTCAGCACTGATGGCAGCCATTGTCCCTGTCTCTAGCCTCCCCCTCCAACTTCCTCCACCCAGACCCAATCCTCTGTACCCCAGCCTATCCCAAGCACACCATCAGACCAGCCTGCACACACCTCACCACACAAGGGAAGCTCAGGCAAACATAAGCACCACACATCCCACAGGCACTCACGCAAGCATCACACACATACAGACACACCAACATCCACTGCCTCCACTGTGTCCCCCTCCTCGTCGTCTCCCTCCTCCCTCCCAGTCTCGTCTACACTCACACCTGCATGCACTACCACTACAGCCAGCACCGTCCCGCACCAGCACACCCACCACCACACCCTGCTCACGTGTACTCACCACCCCCACTCCCATATACACGTCCCCTGTGTCCTCTCCCAGTGTGTCTGTGACGCCCCCTCCGAAGATACACAAACGCAGGCACACACCCACCCAACAGCCATCCACCTCACGACAGCCTCCAGCCTCTGCACCTTCACCCAAAGGCACCAAACGTACACCTCTTACAACCACTACTTCTTCCTCCACTCCCAAACGCCCTCCAGCTACCCGTCCCAGTGTTCCTAAGAAACTTTTCCTGGCCAACCTTGACCTCTTTCCCACCACGCCCCCCCTCCAACTCATAGGTCCCGTACTAGCACCTCAGCCAAAAAATCTCCGGGACCAGTGGTGCCTGTTACAGGTATGTGGAGTGCACCGGCCACCAGGACAGCCAGTGTGGCACGGAGCCACAGCACAGCCAGTCCCCCCCCTGTGAAACACCAGAAGTTGGACAGTGCCCGGCAGGAGAGGGGGAAGACTCCAGCCAGAAAAGCCGCTCACAAGGGTCCTGGGGAAGTGTCAACTCAGCGGTGACTCCTCCCAAAGTGGGGAAGGGGCAGAAGAAATCTCCAAGGTCTGGGAGGAGCAGCACGGCGGAGAAGACCGCCATCATCCCCGCTGCCCAGGAGGCCACTGCCAGCCCCATCGTCACTGGCCAGGAGGCCACTGCCAGAGTCACTGCCCAGGAGGCCAGCCCCATCGTCACTGGCCAGGAGGCCACCGCCAGAGTCACTGCCCAGGAGGCCAGCCCCATCGTCACTGCCCAGGATGCCACCGCCAGCCCCAGAGTCACTGGCCAGGAGGGCCCCGCAAGCCCCAGCCCAGCTGACCCATGAAGGACCGCCAGCCACAGGCCTGCTGGGCAATGAAGGACCGCCTTGGCAAGCACCGCTGAACAGGCCAGGGACCGCTGAACAAGGCAAAGACCGCCATGGAATGCACTGCTGAACAGGGCAAGCACCGCTGAACAGGTCAGAAACTGCCAACTCAAGCGCCGCTGTACAGGGCAAAGACCGCCATGGCAAGCACTGCTGAACAGGCCAGGGACCGCTGAACAAGGCAAAGACCGCCATGGAATGCACCGCTGAACAGGGCAAGCACCGCTGAACAGGTCAGAAACTGCCAACTCAAGCACTGCTGAACAGGGCAAAGACCGCCATGGCAAGCACCGCTGAACAGGGCAAGCACCGCTGAACAGGTCAGAAACTGCCAACTCAAGCATCGCTGAACAGGGCAAAGACCGCCATGGCAAGCACCGCTGAACAGGGCAAGCACCGCTGAACAGGGCAAAGACCGCCATGGCAAACACCGCTGTACAGGGCAAGGACCGCCGAACAGGGCAAAGACCGCCAAGGCGAGCACCGCTAGCCCATTAGCGGCAGGTGCAGTGACGCAACTGGGACCGTCACGGGGTGAGTGCTGCACTCTGGGCACCAGTCCCCCTCCAGAACCAGTGGAGAACAGAATCCACTCTGTCTGTCCTGCACAGGATGAAGCACTCTGGGCACCAGTCCCCCTCCAGAACCAGTGGAGACATGCATCCACTCCGTCTGTCCTTGGCAGGATGAAGCACTCTGGGCACCAGTCCCGCTCCAGAACCAGTGAAGAACAGCATCCACTCCGTCTGTCCTGCACAGGATGAAGCACTCTGGGCACCATGCCCCCTCCAGAACCAGTGGAGACTGTTATCCACTTGAGAGACTGTGGCTTTGCACTCCCCAGGATTGATCAGTGGGCAACCCACCCACTGTAGAGACTTGAGAGACTGTGGCTTTGCACTCCCCAGGATTGAACAGTGGGCAACCCACCCACTGTAGCGACTTGAGAGACTGTGGCTTTGCACTCCCCAGGATGGTACAGTGGGCAACCCACCCACTGTAGAGACTTGAGAGACTGTGGCTTTGCACACCCCAGGATTGAACAGTGGGCAACCCACCCACTGTAGAGACTTGAGAGACTGTGGCTTTGCACTCCCCAGGATTGAACAGTGGGCAACCCACCCACTTTAGAGACTTGAGAGACTGTGGCTTTGCACTCCCCAGGATGGTACAGTGGGCAACCCACCCACTGTAGAGACTTGAGAGACGGTGGCTTTGACCTCCCCAGGATTGAACAGTGGGCAACCCACCCACTGTAGAGACTTGAGAGACTGTGGCTTTGCACTCCCCAGGATACATCAATTGGCCTGGAGCCCCCTCGTGGATCTGGCGTGGGGCACTGAGGTGCCCCCCTTCCCTTCCCCCTGAGGTGCCTGTTGTATTTCTATCTGATGCCCCTGCAGTGTTCTCTCCGTTTTGATCAGGTATCTAGTGTGGGCCTCGCCCATGCATTTTGGGCCCAGTGGTCCAAGGACAATGAATGGTGCATTACCTGCGTGGTGTATATTTTGTTTAATGTGTGTATATATATATATATGTATATATTTGGTTACTGTATTTTGATATATTACAATGGTTACACTCATTTCCTTTTGTCTTTGCATTCTTCCGGGGGGGTTGGGGGTTGTTACTGTAATGTTTGGATATGCATTGGTGTATGTGTTGTAGTGGGTGAGGGTCGGTGAGGGTTGGGATGTTGGTTGTGTGTGTCCCTGTGTTTTTGCCTCCTCCCTCCCCTATGTCGTAGGTGCAGTACTCACCGTGGTCTTTGCCGCCGGCGTTGATGATCCTCGTATAGGAGCAGGAAGACTATCGCTGGCAGAATATGGAGTTCCGGCTCCATGGTGTTGTCGTTCCTCGTGGAGTGTGTAGAGGTGAGCGTTTTCCCTTTGAAATGGCTGTTTCCGCCGTGTTTTTATCCACGGTGAATCCACCCCGGAAAAGGTGGCGGATTGGTAGGTTGTGATACTGTGGGTGGTACTTTGTCCTCCGCCTGTCTGTTGGTGGTGTACGCCGCGCTGTTTGTTTGTACCGCCGTAGCGGTCGGAGTGTTAAAGTGGCTGTCTTTGTTGGCGGTTTCCGCCACAGTCATAATTCCAATTTCTTTACCACCGGCCTGTTGGCGGTTTTACCGCCGCTTTAACACCGACCGCCAGGGTTGTAATGACCCCCTATTTGTTTTTCCTGGGGAAACACAGATTCCAGCTGATGAGTTTTCTGAGCTATCCAGAACGGGATTTTCTCTCGTTCCGTGGGCACTTTGCCCATGATAGAATGCACTGTTTGTGGATGAATCCTCGGCCAATTGTTATCCAGCAGGTGCTGGTGGTTCTGGACGCACTGGTGTTATGTTCAAAGTTTGCATTACGAACTGAAAGAGTCATCTATATAGTGTTACTAGCTCATTGTATAGATTACACAGATAAGCTGCCTGCATGTTTGTACATCGGGGTGAGGTGTATATGTGGCAAAGGGTTGTATTACGTGTGGTAGGGCGCCATTAAACCAGTTCTGATGTTTTTGATAATTAATCGGTATTTCAAGATACTGGTATGCTTGCTACCGTTCTGGTGCGTTTGCAACTCTGTATGTGTGGAATGTGTATGTTGTAGAGTCTTCCTCAGGAAAGGTGACCCAGGAATAGAATGTTCCTGTTTGGTAAGCTTCTACAATGAATGTGACATTTCCAGTCTCATCTGTTAAGCCATGCGTTATTAGATGAAGTGTTAATGCATGTCTGACATTCTTGGGAATGTCTATGGCGTTAGCCATATTATGAAATGGGTAAAGAGATGGAATACCAAATGGGGAGAAAGTCCTTTTAAGAGTTCGAGCTCGAACAACCTACAGCCTAGTTAGGTGCTTCCTGTTCAGCTGAGGAGAAGTATCCCAAAGACCACAGACGTCTCCGTATAATGGTACTTAGGGTATCTGTTGTTTGTGAGACAGAGATTCTCAGGGCATCCGTAAATCAGTGCCAAAACACCAACGTTGGTAGCGCCATGTCATAGTTGGACTCTTGCTCTAGGCAAAACTGCTGGTTTAGGGGTGACAGCACTTTTGTTTGTAGGTGCCTAGGTGTAGGAAAGTCCTCCTTTTTGCCCTGGTCACCCCCACACTTTTTGGACAGGTACTGGTGGTTACTGACTCTTGGCTGTGCCCTGGGTACTGCTTACCAGTCCCAGGGCCAGTGCTCTGTGTAAAATGGATATGCAAATTAGGCTAATTATAATTGGCTAAGTTAACCTACCTATAAGTCCCTAGTATATGGTAGGGCATGTAGGTTTAGGGACCACAGCATAGGTAGTGCACCCATAGGTGCACTGCTGAGGTGCCCAGTGTCATTTTAAAGGCAGGCCTGCCTTGCTGGCTGCTTTTAAATTAAAGTTATATGCAAATTCGACTTTGGAATTAAAAGTAGTTCCAAAGTCTCAAACTGCCTTATTTTTACATATAAGTCATCCCTAAGATGTGCTCTATGTGCCCCTAGGGCTGGGTGCCATGTAACTATAAGCAGGGACTTTATAAAAATAGTTTTATAAGCCCTGGTGAGGTAAAAACAGCCAAATTCGTTTTTCCCTCACTGTAGTAAATGGCCTTCATAGGCTAGAATGGGGAGACTTTATTTTAATTGTTAAAGTCTCCTTAAATGATGCATACCAAGAATTTGGTATCAAATTAATTGTTGTAATAAATCCCACAACTTCCAGTTGTGGGATTTGATATATAACTTGTTCAGGTAAAGAGTTTTAAACTTTACCTGAAAAGTTGCCCATTTCAGCCCTGCATTGTTTTTGCTGCTGTGCTCTGATTGGCCAGCTCTAGTAGATTGGCCAAGCTGCCTTGATGAGGTGTGAAGTGGCCTGGCTTCACACAAAGGAATGTGCCTGTGGGAGGGAATCTCCCCTCAGCAGATGGTGAGGCAGGAAGGGGGAGGGCTGCCAAACTGGTCTTCAAAGGCAGAGAAGGACATTTGGAGCAACCAGCAACACCCCCACATCCTGCAACCCCAGACAACTAAGTGCCCCCTTGATTAGATTAGGAGAGGGCAGGAGAGGGGTGTGTTTATGATTTTTAGCCACACCAGTGGGTGGGCTCAGCCAGATGTAACCTCCAAAAATCAGATTCAGCCATGATGGATTTTTAGAGAATGTTGCCTCCTGGGATTGATTTTTGCCACACTTCCCAGGAAGTGGTCATCACAGGGGGAAGGACCCTGCACCTGATTGGAGAACCAGGACCCCCCTGCTTTTCACCCAGGAGCAAGGATAAAACTGGCAGACCTGCACTCACACCTCAGATCCCCATCAGATTCCAACAAGGAAGAACCAAAGGAGAAGAAGGACTGCCCTGCTGGACCCCTGGCCTGCACCTGGAACCTGCACTCAGAAGGAATGCACCAGCTGCACACTTGGGCTTCACCACAAGAAGGACTTTGCCTGGCTTCAACTGGTTCAAGGAGGGACTCCCTGTTTGCCGCAGGTGAAAAATTGCTATCCAGAGTCCCCTGCACCAACTCCTGAAGAAAGCAACCAGCTGACCACTGTCCAGTGGCCAAAAAGGAGTCTGTGCCAGGTGCATTCTGGGAGTTGTAGTCCGCACCCCCCCAAGGACCATCTCAGAACTTCTGGACCCTTGGGGTGAGCTGTGGACCCCAAAAGAACCTTAAAAGGACATCTGGGAGAAGCCCCAGAAGTTTGGAGAAGTTTGGACAACTTTTGTAAAAAAGCTCCATAGAGGGACTGATCCGCCGCGGAAACTCTAGCCGGCTTGCCTCAACCGCAACCCGGCCTGATTTGCTGGTTCGTCCCGGTAAAGAAAATCTCAGAAAAAGAGACTAAGGGGGTCATTCTGACCCCGGCGACCGCCGGGGCCGGGGTCGGCGGTACCACCGCCAACAGGCTGGCGGTGCTCCGCCGGGCATTCTGACCGCTGCGGTACAGCCGCGGCCAGAAACGGAAAGTCGGTGGTGTCCCGCCGACTTTCCGCTGCCCATGGGAATCCGCCATGGCGGCGCAGCTTGCTGCGCCGCCATGGGGATTCCGACCCCCTCACCGCCATCCTGTTCCTGGCGGTTCCGCCCGCCAGGAACAGGATGGCAGTGAGGGGTGTCGTGGGGCCCCCGTAAGAGGGCCCCACTTTGAATTTCAGTGTCTGCTCAGCAGACACTGAAATTCGCAACGGGTGCTACTGCACCCGTCGCACATCCTCCACTCCGCCGGCTCCATTCGGAGCCGGCATCCTCATGGAGGGGTGTTTCCCACTGGGCTGGCGGGCGGCCTTTTGGCGGTCGCCCGCCAGCCCAGTGGGAAACCCAGAATACCCGCGGCGGTCTTTTGACCGCGCAGCGGTATTCTGGCGGTTCCCTCCAGGCGGGCGGCTGCCGCCACCCGCCGGGGTCAGAATGACCCCCTAAGTCCGAAGGTAAAAAGTTGACCGGGACCTCCCAGCCAGCGTATCCGAGAAGGGCTCCATGGACGTCAGATCAAGATCCAGGTTTACCCAGGTCAAAGGATTTTCACCTCGAAAAAACGACTAAGTCCGAAGGTAAAAATCTCCACCGAGGATTCCAGCATCGCGTATCCGGAGAAGGGCTCCAGGAGGTCGGATTGGACTGGCAGGTTCGTCCCGCTGAAGAAAATCTTCGAAAAAAAGACTAAGGGGGTTATTCTAACTTTGGAGGAGGTGTTAATCCGTCCCAAAAGTGACGGAAAAGTGACGGATTTACCACCAGCCGTATTACGAGTCCATTATATCCTATGGAACTCGTAATACGGCTGGTGGTATATCCGTCACTTTACCGTCACTTTTGGGACGGATTAACACTCCTCCAAAGTTAGAATAACCCCCTAAGTGTGAAGGTAATATTTTAACCAAGGCCTCCCGCGGCCTGTAGCCGAGCAGGGCTCCATCGCGGTCGGCCTGAAACTTTGACTTTGCCCCGGTCGAGGTGCAACCAGATGACCCGATTAGCGCTTTTTGTTTCTAGACGCAAAAAAAAAAAATATTCTTTAAAAATTCATATCTCCAGTTCCCCTTATCTGATTTTATTTGTTTTGGTGTCATTTTAAAGATAAAAATATAATCTATTTTTATAAATTGGTTTTGGATTTTTAAACTGTTTCCTGTTTTTTATTTAATTACTGTTTTGTGATATTTGAATGCTTTACACTCTGTCTCCTAAGTTAAGCCTTGACGCTCGTTGCCAAGCTACCAAGGGTTGAGCTGGGTTTAATTTAATGAGACCTAACTGGGCCTTAGTGGAGGTTAGTGGCCTATTGCTAGGTGTAGGTACCTACCTACCCTTACCAATAACCCATTTTCCAACACTAGGCCAATCCTACAACAAGTCGCAGCTGTCGTCCCAACCCTCCTAGCTCACAAGCAGTACCTCACCAAAAGCCCAAATAGTAAAAGGTGATTTGTGGCAGCCTTTACGCATGGACTCAAGAGTGCAACATCTCAGGGGAGTCGTGGGTAAATGGAGATAACCCTTTTCTCACATGAGCAATAAGTCTCATTCACACATGCCAATGAAGGAGATGGAGTAAAGTTTTCAATAGGTTTTATTAACATCGCTGCAATCTACTGTAAAATGCATGGGCTGCAATGATTAGGATGATGAACAATACAAGAAACTGAATTGTAAAAACGAGACTCATGAATATAAAGACCCCCACCATTTTGCAATAACATGACATGTGAAATAGGCCCTAATACCCTAGCATGATGAACCTAATCTCTAACTAAAGAGAGCTAGGCGTGTTAAACCTAATCTGCCAGTACCACGTCCATGAGAAGAGCCCCACCCCAACCCTTGTTTCCATGGAACGACTTCTCTAGATCAGACTCCGTGGGGACACAAAGGCTGGCTCTGCATCAAGGCGACATGTAGCATAGATAGTGTTGATGGCCTTTGGTATGAATCCCTCTGATAACCTTGTTTATGTGAGATGTATTTATATGGATCTTGTAGGACCCTCTGACACAGGTGTGTTCCCGGACAATAGATTAGAAGGCATGCTTGGGGCGGTAATTACATAAACAATTCCCTCCAAAGTACATTATGTTCCTGTCACACGTAAGTGGGAAAGGGACATTATGTTAATACCTACGTATATTATTTGTCTTTGACGCTGATAGTGATGCATTCACAGAGTGGCACTGATAACGTGAAATCAAAACATCTTCCTAACTATAAACATAGCAGCCATCTTGGAAGAAATAATTAAATAAATATGCTAAAACAGAGCAGGCTAAGTAGGTTAAAAGTCACTAGTTGATGGGGGTACATGCCTGCAAGCTACAAGGCTAAGTGAACTCCTGATTCCCAATACAACTAAACAGAATCTACTACAATGGCACAGGAAATTTTGTGCAAAGTTAAGGGAGGAGGGGACTATAAAATATGTGTTTTTCCATTTTAGGTCCCATACAAACCTTTGCCTGCAATTAGTACAAAACTTGCTGTATGGATTTACATCGAACTTGGACTTAAAGTAGAACTTTCCCCAGAAAGTGTGCTTTTGTTGGTATGGTGTAAATCTGTTCAGTAGTTTTTCAGATATTAGCATTTGTAAATGCTGCCAAGTGGGTCTTAAAGAGTTAACGCTATTTTTTTATCTTGGCGGTTGAAGAGGTATTTTTTGATTATCTTACTACCTTTTTAGAAAAATTGTTTTAATTTTAATCGTTATTGTTATCAGAAATATGAAGACTGAGTATTTTCTTTGTTCATATATAACATATTAACATTATAGGGTCATGGTGGCCATCACAGAAGATGATCAGTGAATATAAGACTAAAACCATTGTATACAAATTACAACAAGTGTCCGAAATTATTAATACAAAGACGGTCCTATATGTCACATTTTCAAATACTTTTAGAGAGGCAGTAGATCATTTGTTTTTTTATCATGAGCTTGTTTTGTGGTTTTGCAGAGGGTTTAAAGTGTTCTTGTAATAGTGCCTATCTTTGTATAGAATGTTAAATTGGGGTCAAAACATATTTGATTTACTAATAACTTTGACACTGTTTGATTAGGCTGCACCATATTCAGCTGAGAGCAGGGTTAGGTTTTTGTCAGTATGCCAGCATTTTAGGAGATACATCAGTGGTCGACAAAGAATAATGACCTTTACTCAGTAAGTGTGCCTTTTGTTCCTAGTATGAATCCATTCAGTAGTTTTTGAAATATTAGCATTAAAGAAAATGTGTTGAGTGGGCATCCGAGAGTTACAATTTAGAGATTGACCCAATAGGACCACTTCCCACCTGATGTAAATAAAAAAAAAAACACATGTATGAGGGCCCACATTAAAAAAATATACAAAGTGATATGCATGTTCTATCTCCCATTATGTGCTTCTGGACCTCAGACCCAAACTCTATGTCCTGTTCACAAACTCGAAGACCCTTAAGGAATTGGGAGTCTGGTACCAGAGTCTGAAATCCGCAAGGTGTGCCTTGCAGCTAGAAAAGCCTACAGATCTGTTAATACAGAGCAACTATTGCCCTATTTACTTACTAACTGTCCCCTGTAAAATTCTGTAAAGATAAGTTTATATACAACTCTCTGCATTTACAGAGTGAAATAACATCCTTGACTGGGAAACATCCTTTTTTACGACTTTTTTTTTCTGAAAGTCGTGGTTAACGAAAGCACAACAACGCTTTTTTTAACCACGACTCCGTTTTTTTGTGCCTTAACTACGTATGTTCTGAACAACGAACATGCGTGGTTAAGGTACAAAGAAGGGACTTGGCGAAGGTAAGTGGTGGGTTTAGGTTTTGGGGAGTGGGTGGGGGGTCAGGGGGTTTTAGGTTTTAGGGTGGGGTTGGGGGGGTGGGGCGTTTTTGGTTTTGGGGAGTGGGTGGGGGGTCAGGGGGTTTTAGGTTTTAGGGTGGGGTTGGGGGGGTGGGGCGTTTTTGGTTTTGGGGAGTGGGTGGGGGGTCAGGGGGTTTTAGGTTTTAGGGTGGGGTTGGGGGGGTGGGGCTTTTTTGGTTTTGGGGAGTGGGTGGGGGGTCAGGGGGTTTTAGGTTTTGCGGTGGGGTTGGGGGGGTGGGGCGTTTTTGGTTTTGGTTTTGGGGAGTGGGTGGGGGGTCAGGGGGTTTTAGGTTTTAGGGTGGGGTTGGGGGGTGGGGCGTTTTTGGTTTTGGGGAGTGGGTGGGGGGTCGGGGGTTTTAGGTTTTAGGGTGGGGTTGGGGGGGTGGGGCATTTTTGGTTTTGGGGAGTGGGTGGGGGTTAGGGGGTTTTAGGTTTTGGGGTGGGGTTGGGGGGGTGGGGTGAGGGATGTAGGGTGAATGGTGCCTATTGCTAATGATTTTATCAGGAATGCCTTTACAACGAAATATCGTTGTTAAGGCATTCGTGGTAAAATCATTAGTAGCAGCAACGAGGTCGGTGTTCCGACCTCGTTGTTAAGGCAGTAGTTGTTTTTGAAGTCGTTGTTTCGTCGTACAATCTCCTAGACACCACACTAGTGGACTTTCGCTTTCGTCATAGCATGGAGGTAGCTGTACTGGCTGTTGCAGATAACATCAGATGATGCTAGTTAAACGAGGGATAGAGCACAGCACTTGTTCTCCTGGAACTCTGTGCTGCCCTTGACACTGTCTCCTCTGCTATTCTTTGCCGAAGGCTATATTCTATTAGCACGTGGAATAAAACTTTAAAATGGCTCCTCTTTGTTCTGACCAATTGCCTCAGGTTGGTTGTTCTATTGTATCATTCTTCAACATGTAATATTTTAATATGTGGGGTACCACAAGGGTCTTCATTGAGTTCTAAACATTTTAATATCTGCCTCACATCACTTGTTGACCTAATCCACAGCTGTGGATTCTCATTAATGCCTCATGCTGATGAAAGCAAGATTGCTGTCTCATTTCCTAATAGACCTATGGCTTCTGCCAACAATTTCCACACCTGCCTAATGTCTGTAGCTGCCATGATGGAAAAAATATTCTCTTAAATTGGATAGAGAGAAGACCGAGCTGCAGTGCTCTGAAGGGGCCTCTATACCAAGATCCCCTTCCTGATGGCCTTTGGAAGTAGGTGATGCTCCCAACCAAAGGAGTCGACAAAAAACATTGGAGTGATCATGGATGTCTTGCTTACTTTTACAAAAAAAAATCATTGCCCTTATCTATTCCTGCTTTTACTGCCTGTGTACACTGTGCAAAGTGATCCATCTGAACCATCACCCTTTCTGGTATTAACTACTGTAACTCTTTACATCTGGGGCTGCCTAAAAGATCTATTCAACAATTAGACTTAATCCTTAATCTTGTAGTAAGGCTCTTACTATGCCTGCCTTTGCAAAAAATGCATTTCGTCTTATCTCAAAGACTTAGACTGGTTGACTTTGAAGGCTTTTCGTATCTGTCATAGAGCATTTGACAAAAAGTCTTGTGGACTTCTTCGCCCATCCGCCTTCCTTCAGAAATGGACTATCTGCAGTATCATAAATGCTTGGAAATTGCAGAGCAGCAAGAAAAAGAAGTGATCATAATTTAGTCTTGTTACTTAAGACCCACCCATTATAGTTGTGCAGAAGACCTGGACTTTATTGGCATGAAAATCTCAGAGTTTTGCCATATTAGCTGTAAATGCCACACCTAATCAGGAAAAATCAGAAATCTATAACTTATCTTCAGGACTCACTTATGAAAAGCATGAAAAAAACAAAAAGGGCATGAATAGCACCTTTCTTGGCACACAACAAGAAGGGGGGGATACTTTGTCTTGAGGATAGCCTGGCACAGGCCTTGAATACAAGTCATTGTGAAGCCCCATAGGTTCCATCTTACTGTCTCTGAGACCGCTCAGCAGGTGATTGACTAGTGGCCTGTCAACAGGTAACTGGATTTTCATCCAATCGACAAGAAACACCAGTACTCCTTTTTTTTTTTCTTTTTTTTTTTTAGCCATCTGAGGACTTCTCAGGAATATTCAACTTTGTGTACATAGAGCTCTTTTGCCAGATTGAGCGAGATGAAGCTATGGTCCACCTACTTTCACCTGTTAATTGAGCAGGAGTTGATGCAAAAGTGCCTGTGAATGGACAACATGTGTTTACATGGTGCCTGGGAGAGAGGAGTTGTAGCAGAGCTGCGCAAAGAAGCTATAGAATGACTCTTTAACGTTAATGTTTGTGAACAGAGACAACTCTAAACCAGAAAACCATCGGCATTAAAGCTTTTAAGGAAGCATGCATTTCCTGCTTGGATCGGTGCTTAATGAATAGTCAGATCGCCCCAGTCAGAACCATAGGGAGGACTGGAAAAACACACAGCGATGACGATAGGAAGTGTAAAACATCAGACAGAGGATGAGTAAGGCAAGACGGAATGAGATTGACGAGACGACTAGGGAGTAAATACAACATAGAAAAAACAAATTGGAGCATGGCGGCGGCTGAAGATGAAGAGCTCTCGCCCGCCACGCAGCTATGAGGGACAGATAACCTACAAAAATGTCCCCCTGAACTGGTTGCAAGGGGCTCTATCTAAGAGGACTCCCCGTCCCGAGCCGGAAACAGGGGAGTTCGGGGAGGCATCACCCCGGCGGCCCAAGCTTTCAAAATTGCACCTCTTCTTGCAGGGAGTGAGGATGGGCACATCTGTGTAGCGAGGCGCCAGTCAGCAGACACGGGCTTGACTGATAAGGTGGGAAAGCTTTGCAGCCAGAGGCAGCCTGGTCACTTGTGTGCGGAGGAGCCCGGGGCTGCAAAGGGGCCGCTGCCCTTCGGGCTTCAGGAGCTGTGCGCGCCGCGGCTCTGCTCTTCCCCTCGGACCGTATTGGGGAGAGCGGACTGCGCAAACAATTAAACCTGGACAGAGAGCCCCGGAGATACTCGCGGAGATGACCCCTGCCCGGATATGTGGAGCCATTGTTCCGGGCGGGTTTGAAGAGTGCCAGACAGGAAGGTGCGGTGAGGACTGGACTTGACATGGGCTATCGAGAGCGTCAAGCAGAAGCTTGAGGTACGGCTGTGAGAGCCTGGGGGCACTGAAGGGCTCACGGCCTCTAGGATTACTGCTGGGGATGATGTGGTGCTGCTTCTTCATTGATGGTGAGAGCAGTGATTACTCACGGAGCTGAGCCTGGGGGGACGTGGGAGTTTAGAAAAGATTGACTTGAACGTTGGGCCTTGTTGATCTGGCGGGCTCCCAGGAGATACATATATTGATACTGTGGTTTACTACTTAGTACTGGCTTACTTGAGACACTGTTCGAGCCAAGCCCCGTGGGCTAGATAGTTATCAGTCTGCCATACATGCTCGGGTTTTCCATCCTCTGTACCCCATACGAACTAAAGTAATATTTAGTCTTTCAGAGGCTGGAGAAATGAACTCACTGCACATTGTTGATGCAAAACCCATTCAGACTCCACCACGGACCCCCAATGTCACATTTTAAACAGTGGATAAAGTATCAGGATTGCCTACCCCATCTATAGCCTCCAAAAGGGATGCAAGAACCCCACAGAGGGGGAATCATCTTGCTAAAGTCCAGGGGCAAATGGTGGGCTGCTTGTGCCCGAGGAGCGGTAGCTTGCAGAGTTGTGTGTAGCCAATTGATTTTCCACAGCCCCGCCGATGGCGGCCATAGACTCACATCACTTAGCGTATTAGAGAGAGGAGAAGAGAAGCATCTGACCACACACCTAGGAGACACATCTGCCCTGGTCTGGAGGGGGAACCGTTCACTCAAAGACTTCACAACAAACTTGTGGAGAGGCTGGAAATGGAGATAGGGAGGCTTCACCCACACCACCACAAGGTACAGTTGATAAAAGGATTAGAATCACATATAGCAATAATTTTGGCGGCCATCAAGAAACTAAAGAGACTCTGGAATGGAAAATTGACACTGTCACAGAATCAACTCTAGCACACACAAGGCCCACGATCCTGGCCCAAAGAGAACACCTACCTCAATTGGTAAAGGAGGTAAAAGTACTCTGATAAAGGATGGACGACGCGGAAGGACGATCACAAAGAAATAATAGGTCTCGTTGAGATGGTTGAAGGCCCATCCATGAACTTATATATGGAAGATTGGTTGGCTAGTACAGTGCTGGAGGGGAAGACTTCCACATAGTTACGGTGGAAAGAGCGCACAGAGTGCCAGTCAAGGAACCAAAACTGGCATACCCCCCCCGAGTGCCAATGGTGCGACTCCCTAACTATATGGGCAGAGATGAACTATTACAAAAAGCCAGCCTGGCAAGTGGATGGAGCCAGTGTGACTCTATATCCGGATTATACAATGGCAATGCAAAAACAGAGACGTACTTACCTGGTGGTCAAGCACCATCTCCGGTCTTTAAACATCCAATAAGCACTGTTCTTTCTAGCAAGAGTCTGTGTCATTGTGGGAGGTGAGACACACTTCTTCTTGACCTCGACGAAGGTATGGCAGTGGCTGGAACAGAGGGGTATCCACCCCCACAGACTGGATGAGAGGCTCAAGCTGAGAATAATTGGATCAAATCAAAATGAGACATAATCCACATAAGAAGTTAATGCAGAAACTCTCCTGTGACCAAGTGGCTAAGGAAAGTACAAAGGTTGTGGAAGCTTTACATCCACAACAAGCGGTATCGGGTGGTACGAGATGGGATGCACTCCGGGAAGAAACAGATGATTTGGAAGCAGATGGTTTGAGGTCTATTTCCTCTAAGAGAGCGACGCTGCCACCAGTGGTGACACTGATTACCTCAGGTGAAACAATCTAGCTACTGTTTGAGAGTCGGATGGACCCTCATGTTCGGGGATAGAAATATATCCTTCACAGACTTCGCCATGCTGCCTTCAATGTCAGGACCCCTCTGATATAACTGTTTAACAGTTTTTTTTTTCTCTCTCTCTCTCTTTTTCTGTTTGTTTCTATGAGGGGCAAATGCCGTATCGCGAATTAGGGGAGGGACTAGTTGGATGTCTGTTGCACATTAAGATAGTGTGGGTTAGGAGCTGGGGAGATATTTCTAGTTTGTTTTAGGGTCTGTCAAACAGGATTTGGGAGAGTTAGCCAAGAAAACGATACAGTGACATTGAGACAACACAATAGAGCATACATGAATGCTAACATTACTGTCATGGAACGTCAATGGGCTGGGTCACAAAATTAAGCAGGGTCTTGTACATAAAGCCCTATCACGATACGCGGCAACCTAGTGTTTCTTCAGCAGACACTTATGTGTGGTACGAATGCACCTGTTTTGCATAGTGAGAAATATAAAGTGTTGGGACATTCTAGTTACACTAGGGGGTCTAAGGGAATGGCCATTTTGTCTCGAAAATCGCTCCCTTCTGAAATAACTAAAATGTGGAGAGAAACCTTAGGCCATTATATAGTAATAGTGGGCAGCTAAGCGTGAGAACTGAAGGCATATGTTCCTCCGGGTCTTCATAATGGTAGGTTACAAGTATTAAGTAGAGTAGTGACGGAGATCCCACCGCCTTGACAATAATGGGTGGAAGATTTTAATATTTGAATGGATCTCTCTATGGATAGGACATGTACAAAGCACGTACAAATATCTCATGAGGGGAAACTTCGTGGATTCACTCAGGCGTTGAGAATGGTGGATGTGTGCACCCTCAAGATAAGGCATACTCCTATTATTCTGGGACTCAAAACACACATTCCCATATAGACTATATGTTAACTCCTTGATACTACATAGATGTATAGATGCACAGTTTAAAGCACAAGGTATCTCGGATCACTCCCCTGCTTAAGATCAGAATACAGGTTCATAACGTGAGACAGATGGGCACATGACAGATGGCAGCTTGGCGTATAACTTTCCCGGCCAAAGTGGAGAGATTGGCTCAAGTCAAAGATAATTACTTCAAAGAAAATAGAGAAGCGGACATGGATGAGACGGTCCTATCGGAGGCATATATTGTGACATTAAGAGGAGAGATAATAGCTGGAGAGGTGGCAGACTAAAGGGGGACAAAGAATGCGAAGATTTGGAAAAGGAGGATAGACAGGTCCATTCACAAACCTATACCATAACTGGACAACTAGAACAAAGAAGAGCAGAATATAAGGCCGTACTCAGAAATTAGGTTAAATTAATATATCAAGCACGACAATGGAGAATATATGAAGGGGGAGCTAAGGTGGGGAAACTGCTTGCATGGTTGGTGACTAGGGAGACAGCGAGATCACATATAACGGAGATAATAAACCCTCGAGGGAACAAGGTACAAACTAGCAAGCTTTTAGCAGAGACTGTAGCTGCTTATTGGCAGGAGTTTTATAGGGGAACTCATAGTTATATTGATGTGGAGCTGAAGGCCTTTGTGAACGATTGTCCCTGCAGAATATTGAACAGGATGAAAGCATTCCAATTAGAGGCCGACTTAAAAAATGAAGATATAAGGACTGCGCTTGCACAGTTGCAATCTGGGAAAACCCAGGGTCTTAATGGACTACTGATAAGAGTCATTTGTCATATGGCTGCCAAGGTAGTACCGCCCTCACACAGGATGTATATTAAGGCTTATGAAAAATGGGCATTGCAAGGGGATCTAAGGACGGCGACAGTAGTTCCCATCCTGAAGCCAGGGAATCCGATGGATAATGGGACTCGTATAGACTGATACTGTTGCCAAATGTAGATGCTAAGATGTTGGCAAAGGCAAATAGACTGAGGGGAGTGATATTAGACCTGATACACCCAGATCAAAACAGCTTTATGCTTCATCGTTCTACCCATTTAATCTTAAAAGATTGTACAATATTATGGCAGTGTTAGCAGGGCTGCAGGTACCATTGGCTATGGCCTCCCTAGATGCTCATAAAGCATTTGACTCAGTGAAGTGGCCTTAATGTTTTCAGTACTAGCAAAAATGTGATTTGGGCAACAATTTACCATACACTGCACCTCAAGCAAGAGAGAAGGTGAATGGTGTTCTCTGGAATATATTTCCGATAGTGGGGAGAAATGCCAGGGATGTCCCCTGTCACCATTACTGTTTGCATTAGCCAAACAGCCGCAAGCGGAATGGGTGAGACATGATGCACTAATCAAAGGTTGGAGGTGGGATTCATCAAAGGAAGAGCGTATATCATGGTACACAGATGATGTACTGCTGTAGTTGGCAGACCTAGATAAAAATGTAGATGAATCAGAGAAATATTTGAACTCTTCAGGGAATACTCCGGACTTCATATTAATTGGGATAATTCCTTGTTTTTCCCAATGGGCACCTGGGAGACTAGAGAATCTCTCCCACTGCCACTACTGATCAAAATGACACTGGACTTTGGCTATCTAAATCTGCTACTATACACTATAGTGATAATATTGCACCCATATTATGGAACCTAGGAAAGGTAGTAGAACATTGGAAAGGCTTGCCCCTTTCCGTCTTGGGAAAAGAGGCAGTATTTACAATGGTGGCACTCCCACGTTTATTTATATACTATGAAATACCCCCTATAGCTTACTTAAACGATTTTTCAATGAAGTAGATACGCTTCTGCGGACTCTTCTCTGGCAAGGTGGTACTCCGAAGATAGCGCTTGCTAACTCCCAGCGCTCCACATTTGAGGGAGGGATAGCCCTCCCTAATGTGAAGAGATACTATGAAGCAACACAGTTATCTATAATTCATGACTGGGCATTCACACTGTTGACCCATTAAATGTTTAAATGGGTAGGGAAATGATGGAAGAGAAAGTTTATCTACATGTCTAATAGGGGGGCAAATTGAGAAAAGACGCTCCCCAGCCACGAGACTGCCAGTGGAATTGTGGCATGAGCTACATAAAGCAATGGGTTGGAAAGATAGACTAACACCGGGGACCGACTATGGTTGGGTACGAGGCTCCAAGATGTCACGGCACTGAAAGGTTTTAAAAAATGGGATCTCATCAGAGTATGTATATTGGCAGATGTGTGGGGCACCAACAGAATGGCAGTTTTCTCACATTTTCAAATATTTAAATACCATCAGTTACGCCACGCCTTAACATCGTGTATCGCAGATGGAACTGAAACCATGGGGTGCTGTCCGCTAGAATATAGGTTATTAAACAGACCCCTAGAAAAGAAAATTATCTTGCTTACATACCAGACTCTTATGAGAAATATCTAGAAAGATTTAGTCACACTTAGAAATAAATGGCAGATTGATATTGGAGAGATGGACGATGAAGACTGGATAGAGGTGTTACAATTCCCCAAGCTTGTAGCAAACAAAGCCCGTTATAAACTAATACAACTAAATATCCTATATAGAGTCTACTATACTAGAGCACACCTGCATGCTGTTGGGAAAATATCTGATTCCTCCTGTTTATGACAATGTGGGAAATTAGGGACCTTCCACCATACTTTGGAACTGCCTGGCATTGAATGTTTTTTGGGAGAAGGTCAATCATAGGCTAGAGGCAGTCACTGGAGTGGGGATAGAGAGGAATGCGCCACTGGCCTTATTTGGAATATGGACTGATTCGGATGCTACTTCGTACCAACAAATACTTATTAATTTGGGGTTCCTGCTGGCCAAGAGGGAGACAGCATGCAGATGGGGAGCTGTTGGGACCACAAAGATAGAATATTGGGAAAGGGAAATGGATCTGAGTTACATACAGGAGAAATAATTATATAAAGGAAGAGGATGTCCTAAGAAAAATCAATAAAATGCTTTTCAAAAAAGAAAAGACATATTGGAGAGACAAGAGAGTGCAACTTTAAAAGATAAAAGAGCTAAAGAGATAAAGACAATAAAGCAGGAGTGTTAGAAATGGGGTTTTTGGTTGGCAGTTAGGTTGCCCTCTGTCCAAGCAAGAACCCTCACTCTATTCAGGGTAAGTCACACACAATCCAAAATCAGCCTGTGCCCACCCTCTGGTAGCTTGGCACGAGCAGTCAGGCTTAACTTTGAAGGCAATGTGTAAAGCATTTTTGCAATAAATCATATAATACCATAATATACCACCACAAAAATACACCACACAGTGTTTAGAAAAATATATAATATTTATCCGAGTATTTGCAGGTCAAAACGATCAAAGATGCAATATGAATTTGTAAAGATATCACTAAAAAGTGATATAAAGTGTCTTAAGTCTTTAAAAAGAAAACAAAGGGGGTCATTCTGACCCCGGCGGGCGGCGGTTGCCGCCCGCCTGGCGGGAACCGCCATTTGGCCGCACCGCGGTCAAAAGACCGCTGGTGCCATTTCAACTTTCCCGCCGGCCCAGCGGGAAAGAGGCCTGCAACACTAAAGCCGGCTCCGAATGGAGCCGGCGGTGTTGCAGGCGTGCGACAGGTGCAGTTGCACCCGTCGCGCTTTTCACTGTCTGCTAGGCAGACAGTGAAAAGCATGCTGGGGCCCTGTAAGGGAGCCCCTAGACACCCATTACCGCCAGCCTCTTCCTGGCGGTGACAACCGCCAGAAACAGGCTGGCGGTATGGGGGTCAGAATCCCCATGGCGGCGCTGCATGCAGCGCGCCATGGCGGATTCGCCCAGCCGGGGGTAAACCGACGGGAAACCGACGGCCCCGGTTTTCTGACCGCGGCTTTACCGCCACAGTCAGAATGGGCAAGGAAGCACCGCCAGCCTGTTGGCGGTGCTTCCGTCATTCGCGGCCCTGTCGGTCTTTGACCGCCAGGGTCGGAATGACCCCTAAAGTCTCTTTCAAGCACAAAGTACCTGGTTTGGAGTGGAAAATCTCTGCAGAGGGCCGCAGAAGAGGAGATGCGTGGAAAAATGGTGTGTGCGTCGGTTACGCCCCTTCACACACGGACTTGCGTTGTTATTTTTCACACGGGGTGATGTGTGTCGTTCTACGGGAGGAAAAATGGTGTGTGCGTCGGTTACACCCCTTCACAGACGGACTTGCGTCGTTATTTTTCACTCAGGGAAGACGTGCGTCATTTTCCGGCACGCGGACCGTCTCCTTCTATGTATCACAGGATTACCAGATGTTCCAGGGTCTGTGCGTGGATTCTCCTGCTTGTTTTCCGGCTGCGTGTCGTTCCGCGGGGCTGTGCGTCGAAGTTTCGATCTCACGGCAGGCATTGCGTCGATTTCTCCTCTGGAAGTAGGGCGGCGTGTCCTTGCGAGGCCGTGCGTCGAAGTTCCGGCCGTCCCGAAGGCATCGCGTCAATCAGCGTCGGTGTGCGCCGTTTTTCTCGCCACGGAACAAGCTGTGCGTCGAAAATTTCGGCGCACGAAGCGTCCAAGTGAAAAAGAGAAGTCTTTTTGGTCCTGAGACTTCAGGGAACAGGAGGCAAGCTCTATTCAAGCCGTTGGAGAGCACTTTTACAGCCAGACAAGAGTTCAGCAAGGCAGCAGGCCAACAGCAAGGCAGCAGTCCTTTGAAGAAAGCAGACAGGTGAGTCCTTTGAGCAGCCAGGGAGTTCTTCTTGGCAGCATGTAGTTTCTGGTTCAGGTTTCTTCTCCAGCAAGTGTCTGATGAGGTAGGGCAGAGGCCCTGTTTTATACTAAGTTGTGCCTTTGAAGTTGGGGTGACTTCAAAGAGTGTCTAAGAAATGCACCAGGTCCCCTTTCAGTTAAATCCTGTCTGCCAGGGTCCCAGTAGGGGGTGTGGCAGTCCTTTGTGTGGGGGCAGGCCCTCCACCCTCCCAGCCCAGGAAGACCCATTCAAAATGCAGATGTATGCAAGTGAGGCTGAGTATCCTGTGTTTGGGATGTGTCTGAGTGAATGCACAAAGAGCTGTCAACTAAACCTAGCCAGACGTGGATTGAAGGGCACAGAAAGATTTAAGTGCAAAGAAATGCTCACTTTCTAAAAGTAGCATTTCTAGAATAGTAATATTAAATCCGACTTCACCAGTCAGCAGGATTTTGTATTACCATTCTGGCCATACTAAATATGACCTTCCTGCCCCTTTCAGATCAGCAGCTGCCACTTCAACAATGTATGAGGGCAGCCCCAATGTTAGCCTATGAAGGGAGCAGGCCTCACAGTAGTGTAAAAACGAATTTAGGAGTTTTACACTACCAGGACATATAAATACACAGGTACATGTCCTGCCTTATACCCACACAGCACCCTGCTCTAGGGGTTACCTAGGGCGCACATTAGGGGTGACTTATATGTAGAAAAAGGGGAGTTCTAGGCTTGGCAAGTACTTTATAATGCCAAGTCGAAGTGGCATTGAAACTGCACACACAGGCCTTGCAATGGCAGGCCTGAGACAAGGTTAAAGGGCTACTGAAGTGGGTGGCACAACCAGTGCTGCAGGCCCACTAGCAGCATTTAATCTACAGGCCCTAGGCACATATAGTGCACTCTACTAGGAACTTATAAGTAAATTAAATAGCCAATCATGGATAAACCAATCAATAGTACAATTTACACAGAGAGCATATGCGCTTTAGCACTGGTTAGCAGTGGTAAAGTGCCCAGAGGTCAAAAGCCAACAACAACAGGTCAGAAAAAATAGGAGGAAGGAGGCAAAAAGTTTGGGGATGTCCCTGTCAAAAAGCCAGGTCCAACAAGGAGGATAGGGAAAATAGAGCATGAGTGATGAAAGAGTTGGAGGAGTGGCAAGAGATAAAGCAAGATGAAAGAATGGTGAGTGTCTAAATCGAAATACATACAGGAAGAGCCTAAGGATTTTGGGGGGCCTGTTCAGAATATTTCTGAATTTATTATCCAATTTCATCTCTTTCATACCCTCCTAGGACAGTTCACTGTAAGGGGACAGACAGGTGCACTGGACCCAAATCAAATTTTGAACCTAGACTTGGTTGATTTGGACTTATTAAGTAGCACAAATTACACACCTCTGAGATATAGTTCCCTATATGAATTCCTGGCTGCGAAAGAAGGACTACAATTTACAAAGACACATTGAATTACATAAACTACAACCAGAGTTTGTCAAACATAGGAGACAGATAAGAACATCAGTAAACTTAAAAATAGGTTTTTATTTTAAATGCAATTAGATTAAGGAAAATGTGAGCTGTACTGCTGCCTTTTCAGTACCATTTTGCTATTTGTAAGCTTTTTATAAACACTTGAGTGTTCTACAGATTTGTAGGTATAGATATTTGCCTTCAGCACAGATTTCTCAGCACCGGATTTTAGAAAACTGAGTTTTGTTCCTATACCACAAATGATGCATGCTTTCAAAAGGAAAGCACTGTCTCTGGTTGCATATATCTTAACATAGGCTCAGGCATCACACAAGAAAGCTGTCACACCAAAGGTTATAAATGCTTTACAGGCTCAAGTTCAACTCCATGAGTTGTAGAGCTCTTCTAAATTTTTGGAGGTATCCCTTTTGTTATGCAGTTTGTACAGGTTCAGGCCTCAGATAAGTCTAATTTACATATTACAAGGATCTCACAGAATTCAGTTTTAGACAGCAGTTCTATCCGTTAGACATCTAACATTAACACCATCCCACTAGTTCCACAGGTCTTTCAGACCTAGTCCTCTAACAGCTTGGCAACTTACAAGTTACATGTTCAAGCATCTAAAAGCAAAACTGTCCCTCAGGTTACCGATAACGTACAGATTCAAGACTCTGACAGTAAAGTTAACTCCCATGTTAAAGAAATAATTTTTGCTCTGACATCAGACACATGAGCTGTAACTTAGGTTGCATAAATCTTACCAGCTAAGCGATAAGCAGGAGTACATCGTACGCACATCTCAAAGTCTCAGGCATCTTGCAGCGAAGTTATTCGTCAGGGTACACATGTCTTATGTGTTACAGCGTCAAAGTGAGAGAGAACTATCCTGCACAGATATTGCATGATTATGTATCAGACAGGACATCTAAACAAATATAATGCTATCTTGTAAGTACTAATGTGAGAACATACCTAGCCAGTTGGGAGTAAATGTTCTCACTTGTATGCAATACTCTGAAACCTGGGTTATAGCAAACTACTATGAATGCCAAACTTGAAAACCAACAACAAAGTTTCACACTGTAACTTATCCATTTCAATAACCCACAAGTAAGTGAAGACCTACAAAACATCAGTGGGTAATATGTTTAGGCAGTTTTAAGAAGTAGTCACATCCGGCATGTTTAAGCATTGGGGGAATGCTGAACACTAAACCTTTATGAAATGGACACACCAACATAGCAGCAGTGCAAGCCTACCTGTGAAAAAGAGCAGTCACACTAGAGAGAACAGCAGAGCTAACATCCTTTTTACAGCTCAGGTAGCAGTAGTGTAAAGGACACTCGCAAAAAGAACAGGCAGCAACAATGTGAGCTTTCTTCAGGCACTAAACAGCCATCACCAGCAAAAGCTGTTCTCAGAGACAAAACTGACCAAGAAAATGAAGGATTACATTTGCAAGGTCCTCTCACATGAACAGCAGACCAATGTGTCCGTGAAACAAGGAAGATGCACCAAGAGTTTTAGGGCCTGATTACAACTTTGGAGGAAGGTGTTAATCCGTCCCAAATGTGACGGATATACCACCAGCCGTATTACGAGTCCATTATATCCTATGGAACTCGTAATACGGCTGGTGGTATATCCGTCACATTTAGGACGGATTAACACCTCCTCCAAAGTTGTAATCAGGCCCTTAGTGTCCAGAGGTAGAAACAGGTGCAGGCCTCACTATCACTGGTATACTGTGAACAGCAGCGGCACTGCAAACTGCCTCCGCACACAGCTGGTTCTGCTCATTGATAGACACCAATGAAGCTTCCCTCACAAAACTGACAGAGTTTCAGAAAATAGAGCAGACCAGCTGCATAGCGCTTGAAAGTTGAATGTGGAATCTGCACAGGACTGAATGTCTTTCTTTTTTGAAGGAATATGTATTAGAAAAGTGACCTTGTTGAGAAGGTGCCTTCCGAAATAACGTGTTTAGACAGTTTTACTGACAATAGATATCATGGCCCTGCTTTATTAATGTTAAAATGTGCTGAAACAAAGTAGGTGAGATGAAATATATAAAAAAATAGGTACATATATGCCACGCATTAGATGTAACTGCAAATTCTACAAGCTTTTACATCTAACATTCTTAATATGTGCACCAGAAGGCAGTCTAGTACTGTGTGTTTTCAATACAATGCAGCAGCTGCAGCTCACTAATGTTCTTGAAAATAATCTGTGTGACTCCCTTCCATTTCTCATAACTGAGGTACGGTTTAACTCTAAACAAAACCTGTTATTGGACGTAGCATGGCTTTAAAAAAATAGAATTACCACACATTGCTGTTACTAAAAAAAAAATGAAAAGGACATGCTATTTAAACAATCGACCTTTAAGAATCATTCAAGGTCACCAGGTCAGGTTTTCCTGCAGACACAGCTGTCTCAGGCACACAGTTGACAAGGCTACTGGAGGTCCTACCTGAAGGACTGGGGTCCTGGGCCAGAGCCCACTTTGCACATGCCTTAAAACGTCTCTGTATACATACAAGAATCACGATGAAGGGAAATAGAAACGGGTGACAGAAAGGGGAGAGTATAGAGATCACAGGAGGCACAGGTAAGAGCACAGCATTTATTATGTATATCACAGACCGATAAAAAGCATTTGCAATGCAATGGGTCTCACATTTGCTCGAGTTAGAGTTACTAGCAAACTCCTAACCAACCTTTTCTTGCCACATAAACTGATAATAAAAAGTAAAACAGTTTCATATATGCGAGCCGATGGTCGCCATAAGCGTGAAGGAGACACAGAAAAGGAAACAGAAGTTCGCTTGCAGTGAAACTTATTGGCAAAAGTGCAATTATCCATGTATCCGGCAAATGTAGAATTATCCATCTAACTAGCAAAATTAGAATTATCTATGTAACAGGGTTGATCACATGCAAAGCACTCAACTACTGCCCAGTGAGATTGCGCTGCGTAGGAAATAAAAAGAAAAAGTAGTGCAGAAGCCATTCGGAAAACACAAAGCCTCTTATGTTTTCAGTAGTTTACTGGTGTTGTAGAGGAGGGCTAAACACCGGAAAAGGCATGACGTATGCATGCCTATCACTGATGAAATCAAGCAAATTTTAAAAGGCAAACCCACAAACCGACGGGAATTACACAGGCGTGGTTAAAAGCCCACAGAGAGATTACAACAGGGGCCAGAGTGCTTGCGCACTCTTGACCCTAAAAACAGAAGGATAGAGACCTTTAAGTAAGGGAGAGAAGATGTGAGTGAGAAAATAGGGCAATAGAAAGGATGAAGCACGAAAGGAGGAAGAAACCGGGAAGACTCTCTGGATGCGTTATTTTTACACCTAGTTAAGCAACCAACAAATGCCCAGAAGACAAAAATAAATAAGGTCTAACACACGTTGTCCAAGCACCATCAAGAGGTTTTCTCAACTGCAGTCAGATGCTGGGTAAGTAGGCAAACATGTTTGTACAGAAATTATGGACCCTTTATTAATGCCATTTATCAGCAGGGGAAGACAGTGCTGGGAGAGTGTTAGCTGCTCCTCCCACCATGGTGCAGTAGATGAGTGAACTGTGCTTCTGCCTCTCATCTGCAGTTTCACTGGGTGTGGATTCTCACCAAGTAAAACCAGGGTCCATGAATACCTGGTCTGGAAACATTGGGTCACTTGTAGTTGCCCAGAGCGGTATCCTTTTCCTATGGGGATACTGTTCCGACAGCTTGCGAAGAGCCCTTAATGTCTTACAGTTTGGGATTTAACACCTATTCTAATTCTGTGACCTGCAGATAGCACATGTTCTTCAGTGATCGATGCACCAGAGTCCATACACTCTAACACAGACGACTTGTTTCTGATGGTGTATAAAATCAAGTGCAAAATCACAGATCTGGAGGTACATGGTTTACCTCCACTTTAACACCTTACTAGCTATTTGATTATTTCTGACAGTGGTGTAAATGTAATTAAATTTAATTTAAACAAAAAACAAACCCTTGTTTAGGCAGGCATAAGTTCAATATTGTATTAAAAAGGGGAATTGCATCAGTGAATATCACTGCCACTTGTAGGAGGCTGGCTCAGTATATGGTGTACACCTACGTATGTACGGAGTCCAGGCAACCCTTGGTGATAGTGTAGGTGGCTCTAGATAACCAGAGCTCTCATAGGGGTAGCTGTGGAAAGCAGCAAAGTGTTATCTAGGAGGGTGTAACGTGGGTGCAAATGCCACACAGGTCAGTCAGTGAAGTACACACAGGAAAAAGAACCACACCAGTGTTTGAAAAATATGTATATTTATTATAACACACACTCTAGAACCAACTTTGTTATATCTCCTAAACGGAGATATGGTCATACAAAAATGTACTTAGCAAAAGGTAAGTAAAGGCATAAAATAACATGGGCCCTGGAGGGGGGAGAGGGGGGGGGAGGGCGGTAAACCATATACTAAAAAATGGAATGCGAAAATCACTCCCAATCCACCCTACCTCCGATGGACCCTTAGAACTGGGGAGGAACTAAACCTCCAAAGGTAAGTAGATATGATTCCCCAGGCACCCGTGTGCAGAGTAGAAATCTCGGGTCAGAGAACATTGGCTAACGTGGGGAAGTCGCAGTTGAAGTTTTCGCATTCTAGGACCCTTTCCAGAGGACCCAGAGGAAAACTATTGGGACAAGGGAGGTTGGATAGTGCCCCCACCCGTGGATACCCAGAACAGTGGAGTACCTACACCAGGGAGCCAAGGTGCATAGGGTTGAAGTTGTTTCGGAGAGCCTCCAGTTGAAGTCAACGGGGACATCCGTTGTCCAGCTGCAGTCGCGACCTGTGGACCAGGTCGGTGGAACCCATTCATGGATTCCAAAAGAAGAGGACCTTAGGAGAGAGGGGACAGAGTCCAGGCCACCCAGAGGGTCCCAGGTGGTCCAGGAGGGTAATACCCACCCTTCTTGGTGATTCTTCCTGAAGGACGGTGGACGAAGAAGTGCAGCTGTGGAGTCCAGACAATGCAGGAGGATTCCAGGAGTTGTCTGCTAGCTGTCCCACACCAGTCGTCAAATTGCAGAGGGGTCAGTGGTCAGTGGGACCATCAACAAGCCTTGACAAATGCAGAGAAGCATTGCACAGAGTTTGCAGGAGTTGTTGGGACGAGCAAGGTCCTGATGACCCAATCATGGTAGGTAGGTCAGGGCCAGCCCTCAGTATGCAGAGAGCTACGAGGAATCGTTGGAGCCCCTAGCAGAACCCTCTGGCAGCAGGCACAGGAAGTCGCAGAGATGCCTTAACAGCACAGCAAAGAAGGTTGCCTACGTTGCAGGAGTTACAGAGTGGGCATCGTTCTTGGAACTGGAGAGTGCTGGAAGCTGGGGCTTCTTGTAGCTATAAGGTCTTTGGACGGAAGAGCCAACAAGCCTTGGCAACAACAAGTAGAAGCCTTGCACAGGGGTTGCAGCCAAGGAGCTCCAACGAGGGACTACAAACTTCCCAGATGCAAAGAACATAGGTCAGACCTTGGAACCACCACATGTCTTTCAGTCCCCGGGAGAGTCCATGGGACAGAGGATCCACAAGCTAGTTGTCATTGTTGAGGTGCCTGCGGATGCAGGCGAGTGACTCCTTCACTCCAAGGGAGATTCCTTCTTGCTTTTCTAAGTGCAGACAGAGTCCCTGGGACTCTGGAGGATGCACAGCCACGGGTTTGCAGAACTTAGAAACAAAGTTGCAGTAGGAGCCCTCCTATTGGTTACAACCTTGCTTCTGGTTCCAGCGACGAACAGCAGTGGTTCCAGTGTCCAGGATGTAAAAGTGCCTTGCAAAGAGAGTACTTGCAGATGTTTCCTGAAGTCTTGCAGACAAATCTAGGGTTCCACCCTCAGGGGAGCCCTTAAGTAACCCAGGAAGGTAGTTGGACACTTATTGCTGTGACCCAACTATCAGAGGGGGTCAGGGACATCACCAGCTGGACTAACCAGTCAGATGGCCCCTTGCCCCTGCTCATCTTATTTCCAGTGACGGCCGCCACAAATCTCAAGGAGGGGCGGGGTGGATGGGGGACAGGGCAAGGGAAAACAATAAAATAAATTTTTTTTAAAAGCATACCTGTCCACCACCGCCGCCAGCCGCCTCGCTGTTCTCCCGATGCTGATGATGTCCCAGCAGTCCCTGGGACACCAGCACATGGTCCCCATGCAATCCTGGTGCTGCTCTCGTACTATACCTAGCATGACAGCAGCACCAAGTTTAGTCTGAGCTGCTTGGTCTGCCACTCAGACACTGCATAGGAGTCTGCTCAGTTTCTCCAACCCGGCTGTGCAACACAGCCGGGTTGGAGAAACATAAGTGCGCATGTCAGTTTGGCCAGCCTAAGACAGCCAGACAAACGGACATGCGCACTCACTCCACTCCTCCTCCCCCCTACCATGGCCCAGCCCCACCCCTCCCTGCATATGCTAGCTCAGAGCCAGCAGCTGAAAAATAAAAGAATACTCAGATATCATTTTATTTTTCAGCTGTTGGCTCTGAGCCAGTGGGGAAACGCTCCATTGCCATTGCAGAGGAGCTACTCCTGTTTATTTCCAAGATGGCAGAATCAAGTGGCCACCTCCAGAGCTTTGTGCAGCTTCCTAGGGGAGGAGCTGGACCGGGGGTAGTCACTCCCCTGCCCTTTGTATGGTTTCGAGCCAGAGCGGGAACCAGAGGTTCCTGCACTGGTGCAAACCAGTTAATGCAAGGAGGGCACCAAATGTGCCCTTCAAAGCAGTCTGGTGGTGCTCAGAGGCACTGTGACCCCTGCCCAGTGACACATATTTCTAAAGAAGAGGTATTCACACCTCTGTCCTACAGGAAATCCGTTGTCCTGCCTTCCCCTGCCTGAGTTAGGCTCAGTAGCAGGAAGGCAGAACAGTGTCTGGGGTCGGCAGAAGCACGGGATGGCATGCAGACCCTGCAAGGCTGTACAGGCAGACATGGGGGATCCCCTAGGGAACCCTCAGCGTACATGGTATCATGCAACTAGCACTGGAATCGGTGTAGTTTCCAACATGTTTGATACCAAACATGTTCGGGAGCCATTATGTAGCTGGACCACTCCTGTTGACCAGTGTCCACCACATACCTTACAAAGCACTTACAAAGCCCAGGAAAAGGAGTCTTGATTTGGAGGGGCACCTCTGCACACGCAGAAGTGCCCTCACACTGAGAACCATGCACCCTGCCCTTGGGCTGAAGGTCCTACCTTAGAAGTGACATAGGGTAAGAGTGCAGTGATATAAGGTAAACCTTATATCTGAAGTGAAAGGTGCATGCACCATTTCACACAGGCTTTAATGGCAGACCTGCAGTCACAGTTTGCATGGGCCCCCCTGGGTGGCACAATACATGGTGCAGCCCATACGGGACCCCTGGTGTACCAATGCCCGGTGTACCTAAGTACTGCATACTAGGGAATTACATGGGTGCACCAGTATGCCATTTGTGGGGTGTAAAAGTTACCTTACAACTAAGTTTAGGGGCGAGAGCACTGACACTGGGGTCTTGGTTAGTAGGATCCCAGTATACTACAGTCTAAACACATTGACACGAGACAAGAAGCGGGGTAACTCTGCCAGAAAGCTGCAACTTTCCTACACCACTGCACCCTGAAAATCATCTGCCATTTGCCATTCTAAAGGCCAATGTGACACTGAGCAACTATGGGGTTAGTCCGGCGAAAATAAGTACAAAAAGTAAGTCAAAGAACTCCTGTCAGTGCTTGAAAAAAGACACACTTTTCCACTTTTGGGTATTAATAATATCTAGGAGAGTATGTATGTTGGAAAGTGGGTTGCTGGCTGTGGTAACTATGAACCTACCACTGGCACTAAGGCCATTAACCAAATACAGGTTCAGTACAGGTCCCAGTAAATTAGCCCCTTGCTCAACCCTTGGTAGCTATAACCGAGCAGGCAGGCCTAACTTAGGAGACAAGAGTGTAAAGCATTCAAAAACACCAATACAGTAAATAAGTGAGACACAACACACAATAAAAATCCCACACCAATTTATAAAAATAGGTTATATTTTTATGAGTAAATAGACACCAAAACGACAAAAATCCAATGTAGGGAACCAGAGATATGAATTTTAAAAGAATAAACACTTTCTAGCGCTTACAAACACAAAGTACCAACTTTACCAAAATTCTCCAAACTTCAGGAGGTGTTTCCTGAAGTCTTCCTTGCAGGTACAAAAGGTCCAAAACACAAACCCAAGAGTCTGGAATCTCCGGGTGGGTCCTTGGAACCAGAGATATGAATTTGTAAAAGAATAAACACTTCCTAGTGCTTAGAAACACAAAGCGCCAATTTTACTAAAATTCTCCAAACTTCTCCAATCTTCAGGAGGCGTTTCCTGAAGTCCTCCTTGCAGGTACAGAGGGTCCAAAACACAAATCCAAGGGTCCGGAATCTCCTAGATGGGCCTTGGAAAGGTGGACCACAATTCCCGCAAGGCACCTGGCCAAATCCTTAAAAGTCCACTGGATGCACTCCAGGCTGGGGACTTTTGCTGGGGATGATGCAGGTGAAGCTCTGTTAACCTGTAGCTGCAGGGAGTCCACTCCTGAGTACTTCTTGAAGCAAGGCACTGTCCCCAGGGCTGTAGTACCAAATTGTGCAGCAGGCGCAGTTCACTGCAGGCCAAGGGTGCAGATCCAGATTCCAGCAGGGCAGTCTTTCTTTCTCTTGTAGTTTCAGGCAGCAGATCTGAGAGGCTATGCACCTCTCACATATTTATTCCCAGCTCCTGGGCACCAGGAAGGGGGGCGCCCAAACAATAGAATGCTGAGTGACGCCCAGATGCATGACTACTTCCTGCAAAGTGTGGCATATTCCTGCCCCAGAAAGCACAATTTTTCAAAAATCCATGAAGTCTGAAACTAAGAGCTGACTAAACCATCCTCCAGTGTGGCTCATTTCCATAGCTCTCCTCCTTCTAACATCTGCAAATTCCTTCCTTAAGCCTAGTATCTGGCTGAGGGGTCCAGAAGGTGGGGGTTAGGTGATCTGGCATT
This sequence comes from Pleurodeles waltl, assembly GCF_031143425.1. Taxonomy (NCBI): domain Eukaryota; kingdom Metazoa; phylum Chordata; class Amphibia; order Caudata; family Salamandridae; genus Pleurodeles; species Pleurodeles waltl. Next base: position 324,888,105 of record NC_090445.1, on the reverse strand, counting down.
CTCTCCTGTCTTGCTCTCCTTTGAGTTTGTATGTTTTATACAAACACAAAGTACCAACTTTGCCAAAATTCTCCAAACTTCAGGAGGTGTTTCCTGAAGTCTTCCTTGCAGGTACAAAAGGTCCAAAACACAAACCCAAGAGTCTGGAATCTCAGGGTGGGTCCTTGGAACCAGAGATATGAATTTGTAAAAGAATAAACACTTCCTAGTGTACTCCCCCTGCTCATGCATTCCTGTGTAGCCCCCGAGCTGCCCTTCACCAGATATGCTCTCCCCTGGACAGCCACTTATCACTTAATCAAGCAGCTCTGCTAATCCTGTTAGCACTGACCAATCAGAGGGGACAGTCAGAATGCTGGATTTTGGCTTACAGAAAGAAAAGCCTTATAACTTATTTTCTGTACAAGTTGTGATAAATTCACCAATGTCCAATCGCTGGATTTATCAAAACAAATCTTTTAAGTCCTTGAACTACTTTTCTGCGCTTTTCCTTACTATTGTTACCATGAAAATACCATATAGCAATGATAGCTTATGAAGGTCAGTATCTGTAGTGGGGGAAAATGAAATTATCAGTTTTCCCTTACCTGGGTTTATAAAACATCTTTTATAAGACCCCTGCTTATGGTTACATGACCTCCCGCCCCTGGGATACCTAGGGGAGATCCTGGGGGTACCTAATATGTGACAATAAGGTAGATCATCACATTTAAAGTGTCCCAGCACCAAAGTCGAATTGGGACACCATTTCCATGTTAATGCAGTCTGCAGAGTCAGGCTGCATTTTAAAATGACAGAACACCTTCAGCAGTGCCCACATGCAAAGGGCAGCAATTCTGCTGGGTCTCTACTTCCATGCCCTATTATGTATGAGGGTCTTATAGGTAGTTGGCACCCCCCTTGCCACATTGTTTACTAGGGACCTACATGGGCTGTCATACAAATGGTAGGAATGTAACTTTTAAAGTCAGGCTGCAAGGCAGGTCTGCATTTAAAAGGACAGGAAGCACACAGCAGTGCACACATGCAAGTGCATAAATTCTACTGGGCCTCCAGTCTCCATGCCCTGCTTATAGGCAGATTGTACACCCTTGCCCATTATATACTAGGGACGTACAGGGTCTGTCAGGACAATCGAAAGGGTACCCTAATACCTAGTGTACTCTACTACAAGTGTGTGTTTTAACATAGCACTGGCCTGGGTCTGGCTAACAGAGTCCAGGGCACAGTCAGAGTCAGTTATAATCAGCACCAGTCAGCAACAAAAAAATGGGGATGAACAGGACAAAAAGATGACTTTGCAACAATGTATATATATTTAGCTATTGCTTTATCAACTGACTAGAACTGTCCAGTTTATGTTGGTAGTGAGCCACAACCTCTATCAAATTGGGAATGGTGGTCATTTAGGAAGGTTGAGATCTTCTCCACAGCACACATGCTTCATACTTTATTCAACTACATTTGCGGAAAGGGCTGGCCAGGATCCTTCAAGGATTGGTCTTTCGTTAATTTCATAGTAACTATTAGGTGGCTATTGATTCAACATGACTCAAAAAGCACATCAAAGATTGTGCAACACAAATGTAGTTATTTGCCTAATTCAGAATAGTATCTCCCTCCAGCAGATGCTAATCACTGCATCTGACATGAAACATTGTTCCTTTCTGAATGCAATTCATGAAGCATAATCGGGAGGATTCACTGAAGACTTACATTATCTTGTATAGACATTATGTCCACTCCCCTTCTTTTGTACACATTGTGTTGCTTTCAATGATTCCTTGCACCAACAGTAGGCCAGTTGCTGTTTATTTCTGCAAAGCCAGGTGCCTACTCTTGTTACATTGAAATCTGTTTGATTCAGGTAATTCAAAATTACCTTTTCACTGCTCATATGAGTTAGGTTGACCATTAGCATACAGTTACTGGAGGTTTCTCAGCCCTTTGCATTTCCAGGTCACCAGCTCATCCAAGGGAGTCCAAGGGAGAATACAGAGGTGACTGAACCAGAGATGAGGAGCTAACAAATATTGTAACTTCTGTGTCCTATTACCCAGTCCCTGTCTGTCCTACAGAATACGCCTTTGACATCCCTCTTTACTTTTACTGGACAACCACTATAAGCTTTTGCTGGGTACTCTACCTGCATCCAAATGTGTATATATCTAAAGCTTATCTTTAGATGGATTAATCAAATCAGAGTTGGGAACTAACTTTTTCAAGATATTAAGTCTTCACTTGCTTGTACATAAACAGAATGTCACCTTGGGATACCTAAGGTGTCTTATTTTTCTAAAATAGGAGTTAACAGTTTGCTCTGTATTTTGCTAATTACCTTAACTGGAATCTCTGTTGACTGGTTCTGCAACACATGAAATAGTTGTGGCAGGAGATTCATCTCAAGTCAGTCAACCTACCTGCTCTATCATTTAAGATCAGCATTATTAACTATCTAATAGTCTTGAAATGTTATGTGGGTAAAGAGTTCCATAGTTCTTCAAAGTGAATACCCTTACATTTTTAACTTTTGCTTCTGCCCAGGTAACTACAAATGAGGCATCTGGAGGATGTAATTTGTTACGGTCACAGGTAATATTTAGTTTTCTAATATAGGTTGGAAACCCAGACACCTCATGATATTTTATAAGTCCCCATGTGATTGCTGGTAAAGCCCTAGTTGGGTCTGATATGGGACATATGATATCAGCTGGAGGGCCCGTTCAAACTGAAATGTCTATTAAAAGTTGCAGTAAGGACTCAATTGACAGAGAAAATATCACTGGAGATTATATGCATCTTTGAAATGTTTTCTGTGCAAAAGTCAGTTATTAGTATAACCTTCTAGTTCTTCATGTTGGGGCTGCACAATTAGGTAATAAAGGATCTGGAATTTGAAATGAATTTAATTTGTCTGTGACCTGTTTAATAAAGAGATTGTAGGCTCTTGGATTGATGACATACTGGCTAGATCTTTTGGAACATCCCAGAATCTTGCCCTCATGGCATGACACCCACTGCTTTCCTAACAAGGTGGGACTATCTTTGCTTGTTCTGTCGGATCTCTGTGGCATTTGGTGCAATAAACCAGCAGGACACCACTAATAGATTTTTGCAAATATTTCTGAGAGAACCACCTCAATGGGCCATCCTTGGCACCTTTATCTCCAAGTGGTCCTCCAGGGATCTTGACTGTCTCCCACTCCAGCTGTATACCTTTCCCTACTCTTCACTCTTCCAAGGGCTCCATTTGCCACTCCTTCCTTATGCCACCCAGGTATTTATTAGGTTTTCATCCCATCTGACTTCCTGCAGAGATTTGGAGTTGGGGCTAAATAATATTCAGACCTGAATCACTGCAAATTGTATTCAGCTTAAGAGATGTAAGAGGGAGGCCATTGCCTTTGGTGCAACAGGCAGGTCTATACTTAAAGCTCTTAACCACCCAAAATAGTACAGCTAGGCTGGTATCCGTCTGAAGCAATAAATGGATGTAGTATTAGATACCAATGGCATATTCTTTTTTAAAGTAAATGTAGTAGTTATAGACTGCTTTAATTGACTCAGCAAACTGAAATTGTATTTCTTTTACTCACAATGAATAACAATGTGTTGCTAGGTGGAGCAGCAATTAACTCAGTTGTGGTGTGCATATCTCCTTTTTATGAGCAGTAACGCACACTGGATGCAACTGCTAGGGCTATATTGGGCTTAACAAAAAAACTGTCTCACCTGTTGTAGGAAGTTGCAGTACCCCCCAGCCACACACACACACACACTTCTTGCCTGTTTTTTATGCAACTTTGACTAAAGTGCAGTGGGTTTCTGCTAACCAGGTCTCCAGTGCCAGTGTTCCTTCCCCAAAACAAGACACCTGATCACTTGATCCTCAAGTTAACAGACCCTGTAGCACCTTTGTAAGTCCCTAGTAAGTGGTACCTACAGGACCTGTGGCCTGGGTGCTGCAGAGGGTCCCTACAAGCTGTAGCACAACTTGTGCCACTCTAAGGGACCCAGCACCAACTGCATGCCAGACAGCTATTGCAGGCTGTGTGACAAGGTGTCCCCTAAAAGTGAAAACACAACATTATACACAGACTGTGTGCCAACACTGCATGTGATATTTGTAAGTCATTACATGTGTAGGCATCTCTGCAAGAGCAGATATGCCCCTGCTATATCTTTGTCAATTCTTAGACATAGTAAGTGAACAGGGAAGCCATTTTAAATTTGGTCACTGGGCAATACGAGTTCCCCAGCTACATGATGGCTTCTATGAAGATATGGATGTTTGGTATCAAATATCTCATATTAAAAACCCTTACTGATTCCAGAGGTGCCCCCTGAAAAGCCTACCAACCGGTAGTGAATTCACTGACCAGTTCTGGCCAACCTGCCACCAACAGAGGAGAATCTGACTCCCCAGGGTGAGAGTCTTCGCTCTCTGGAGGTCAGAAACAAAGCCTGACCATGCTTGGGTGTGGAACATCCCTCCCCACAGGGTGATCTGAATTACAAGGCAAGGAGATTCAAAGAAGCCCACCACCTGTAGTGTACAGATCTGTCCTTCCTCAGAGGAAGATGCCAACCCCTCTCTGTAGGAAGCTGGCCTGGTGTGTGGTAAAAACCTATGGTGTTATCACCCTATACCAGGTCCATGTATCCTGTATTAGTGAAGTCTAGGGAGTGTCTAGGAAGCCAGGGCTCTCTAGAGGTAGCTGTGGATGAGCAACCTAGACTTATCTAGGAGACATGCAAAGCTTATGCAATACCACTATAGTCACACAGCACTATCACACATGAAAGAACCACACAATGTAACAAAAATAAAGGAACTTTATTAGGGTAACACAAATCCTAGAATACTAATAGACAGTCCCTCCAACTGGAGGTAAGTAAACACACTATAGTGTACACATTAGCAATCAGTAAAGAGCATAAAAAGCAATAAGCATTGGTAAAAGTAATAGGAAATAGTGAGGGCTCTAGGGGAGGGCCGAACCATATACTGAGAGTGGAATACGAGATACAATCCCGCACCCAAGGATGTGGAGTTGTTAGAGAGAAGTTGAAGGAACTATGAACTCCAAGAGGTGAGTACCAGAGTGAACCCCAGCAACCAGGAGAGCAGAGGTAAGTACCTGGTTTCCCCAAAACCAATAGGAGGACTTACGAAAGGATTGTGCGAGACCCAAAGAAGACTGGAAGAACTCAGTGGTGGATTCTGGCAGAAGAGGACCTGCAAAGGAAGAGAAGCAAGTCCAGTTCGTGGTGGAGTGCCCGTTTGTGAGAGTAGTAACTACCCACCCTTCTGTGAATGCAGGACCAGGTTGACGGGGGACGAAGAAGACCAGCTGTGCAGCACAGGAGCTGAAGAGGAGTCCCTGAAGTGATGCAGGAGTTGCTCCACTTCGGCTGTCAGGTTGCAGTGGGTCAGTGGTACAGGAAGACGACCAACGAGCCTTGGCAAATGCAAAAGAAGAGGAAGAGGACTTGCAAGGCTGAAGAGGACCAACAAGACCCAGGGGACTCGACCCAAGCAGGGGTGTCCTCAGTAGTTCGATGAGTCACCAGAAGAGGAGGCAGTCCCCACAGGCAACCCACTGGCAGCAGGCACAGTACGTCGCAGTGAGGCCCACTCAGCACACCTGAAGAGGAGTCCCACATCACTGGAGCAGCAGAGGAGAGACTGTGCTTGGCAGGAAGAAGTGCTGGGGACCAGGGCTACATTCAGCCTGAAGATCCCTTGGAGGAGGAACAAACAAGTCTCAGTAGCTGCAAGAGTCCCGGTGCATAGGGGTACAGTCATGCAAGGAGAGGCAAGGCCATACCATCCCCCAAGTTGGATAGCTGGCAGACAGGGCCAAGGGGACCACTCCAGACCACCACCTGTGATGCAAGATCCACGCAGTTCCGGAGGAGATCAGATCCACGCAGCCAGTTGCTGTTGCAGTTGGTGCCTGCAGACACAGGGGAATGACTCATTCACTCCAAGGGAGATTCTTTCTTACTTCTTGGTGCAGCCTGGAGTCTTGTCGACCTCAGAGGATACACAGCCTGGGAAATGTTGCAGTTGCAGGAAGGAGTCGGAGAAACAATGTTGCAAAGCCAAGTCGTCACTGGAGTTGCAGATTCCTCCTTCCTGAAGAGTACAGTTGCGGTTCCAGAAGATTAAGTAAATGATGCAGAGGAGTCCTGCTGGAATCTTGCACATCGAATCTGAGGACCCCCAAGAGGTAGACTCTAAATAGCCCAGGGAGGGGGATTGATCACCTAGCAAGGTGGCCGCCTATCAGACGGGGGCTGTGACGTCACCTGCCTGACCTGGCCACTTAGATGCTCCCAGGGGCCTCTGGACATCTTGGATTCAATATGGCAGAATCAAGTGGCCACTTGTAGGAGCTCTGGGTACCACCCCTGGGGTGGTGATGGACAGGGGAGTATTCATTCCCCTTTCTTTTGTCCAGTTTCGAGCCAGAGCAGGGACCAGGGGTCCCTGGACTGGTGCAAACTGATTTATACAAGGAGGGCATTAAATGTGACCTTCAAAGCATCCCGGTGGCTTGGGGAGGCTACCCCTCCCAAGCCATGTCATACCTATTTCCAGGGGTAGAGCATGTTGCCTCCCTATCCCACAGGAAATCCTTTGTTCTGCCCACCTCTGCTTGAACTGCTCAAGCTTCAGGAGGGCAGAAACCCGTCTGGAGGGTGGCAGCAGCGTGGGCTGCTTGCAAAACCCTGCAAGACTGGTAGGAGCAGTACTTGGGGGTCCTCTAAGGAGCACCAGAGTGCATGGAATCATACAACCAATACTGGCAACAGTACTGGGGTATGATTCCAACATGTTTGATACCAAACATGCCAAGGTTCAGAGTTGCCATTATGTAGCTGGACACAGGCAAAATGGCTTCCTCGCACTTTCGACGTCAAGTGTAATGGAGCTGGAGTTTGTTGGGGCACCTTTGCTCATGCAGGGGTGCCCTCATACACAGGTACCTGCACCCTGTCCTCTGGGCTAGGAGGGCCTATGATAGGGGTGACGTGCAGTGACCTGTAGTGAAAGGGAGCATGCACCTTTTTACGCAGGCTGCAAAGGCAGTCCTGCAGACACATTTTGCATGGGCTCCCATGGGTGGCACGATACATGCTGCAGCCCTGGTGCCTCAATGCCCTGGGTACTTAATTACCATATACTATGGACTTATATGGGGGCACCAGTATGCCAATTGTGGGGTGTGCAAAGTCCTAAGCTACCAAATTTAGACGGAGAGAGCACAATCACTAGGGTCCTTGTTAACAGGATCCCAGTGAAAACAGTCAAAGCATACTGATAGCAGGCAAAACGTGGGGGTAACCATTCCAAAAAGAGGGTACTTTCCTGCACTCTCCCCCAGGGCCCCTGGGAGTAACCATGCCATAAAGAGTGTACTTTCCTACATTCCCCCATAGGGCCCATGGGGCACCTGGGCAGGCAGGACAATTTGCTATGCAGGAGGTGTGTCGATTTTCTGGACTGGGCACACCCCTAGGGTAGGCAGTGCAAAGTGGACACCACCTAGGAAATTCTGCCATCTTGTGTGTGGTGGAATTTAGGACCTCTGGACTGGGTGATGCCCGCTCCCCACAAGAAGTGGTAATCTAGGAGGGTGTAGTGTCCCGAAGGGTAAGTAGCCAATTGGCTACTACTCTTCACTCCCCTTAACACCCTCTAAATGTAGCATTTAGGAGACCCCTGATACCAGGTCTTCAGATGTTCGCTGGATTCAAAAGAAGGAGTGGACAAGAAGCCTGCTGAACCAGAGAACCGAGGATCAGAACTGACTTGTCACCAATCCTGCCGGCCTGCTTGCTGCACCCGAACCTCGAGGAGCAAATTACCTCTTCTGCCACTGCAGCCTCCAAGAAATTGGGAGAGCTGCCAGTGCTTCGCAAATTGCCAGGAAGAACTGCCTTGGAGTAGAGGAACTGCTTCCCTGCATCTGCAGGCACCCAAATAGAACTGTGAGGACCGGTACTACCAAAAACATGACACAAGGCATCACCACTGCACCCGAGCCGCCTAGCCCAAGGTGAAGTGGGCCAACAGTGTCAGCGTGGTCCCCAGACCCTCTAGAGACTAAGGGGGTCATTCTGACCCTGGCGGCCGGTGACCGCCAGGGTCACCGACCACGGGAGCACCACCAACAGGCTGGCGGTGCTCCCGAGGGCATTCTGACCGCGGCGGTTCAGCCGCGGCCAGAAAGGGTAAACCGGCGGTCTCCCGCCGGTTTACCACTGCCCTTGTGAATCCTCCATGGCTGCGGAGCGCGCTCCGCAGCCATGGGGATTCTGACACCCCCTACCGCCATCCTGTTCCTGGCGGGTCTCCCGCCAGGAACAGGATGGCGGTAGGGGGTGCCGCGGGGCCCCTGGGGGCCCCTGCAGTGCCCATGCCCATGCCCATGGCATGGGCACTGCAGGGGCCCCCATAAGAGGGCCCCGCAAAGTATTTCAGTGTCTGCTAAGCAGACACTGAAATACGCGACGGGTGCAACTGCACCCGTCGCACCCCTGCAACTACGCCGGCTCAATTCTGAGCCGGCGTCCTCGTTGCAGGGGCATTTCCTCTGGGCCGGCGGGCGCTCTTTTGGAGAGCGCCCGCCGGCCCAGAGGAAATGTCTGAATGGCCGCCGCGGTCTTTTGACCGCGGTGCGGTCATTCAGCGGCGGTACCTTGGCGGATGGCCTCCGCCGTCCGCCAAGGTCAAAATGACCCCCTAAGTCTACCCTGAGTTCACCCAGTGTGACTTAGAGACGGCACCTGCAGCCTGATTCTGCAGACACCCTGCAACCGTGATTGACCAGGAGACAGAAACCTAACGCTTCAGGACCCCTCTGCACCCGTCCACCCCAGACTGAGGAGATGAGGACCAGGAGTGCCCCCACGTCTCCCAGCCTTGTGAGACCTGGGCTCACTTGTTGGCTTGGTCGGACTGGACCCCCCAGTCCACACCTGCAGACTGCAAGCATGAGGAACTCCATATCCGGACCCAACACCAGAAAACACCACTGCACCTGCACCCTACAACTGGAGGAGGAGTGAACTGACCGTGTAACCACACATGCTTGAGGACCTCAAGGGTCGAGCTCCCCTGTGGGATCCCCTGGACTGACCTTCCAGTCCTTTCCTGCAGCAACTTTGTGACCAGACCATTCCCCATTGAAGTGAATGGGACACCCGATGCGATAACACACCTCTGCACCTAGACGCACCAGAGCCTACCGAGGTGACCTGTTGGTGTGGCCTTGGACTTTGCCCCATATTCACCTTACGTCCTGGAGAACAGTCCCATAAGTCACTGTGAAGTGTCCGAATTCAGTACATGTTTGCCCCCCATAGAATAACATTACCGCACCCAAAACTTGCACTGTAAACTTTTAAAAACTCTAAAAATCTATATATCAAAACATAGTAACCTGATTCTGGTGATCTTTTTATCAAAGTTTATATAAAAGGACATGCTATTTTTATAAATTGGTGTCAAATTTCTTTATTGAGTGTGTGTCCCACTTATGCATGAGTGTGTGCCTTACATGCTTAGCACTACCGTCTTATATGCCTAACTGCTTGACCACACTAACCAAAAAGAGAGCATTTGAGATGTCATTTATATCTCTGTGATACCTCTGGGGATTGCTTTAACTCTTTGCACAGTGTACCTCATTTTGGTCCACTATATGAAGAGCCAGCTTCCTCCACCTGTAGGCCACATATTTTGCAGGATCGGCTTGTTGAACTTTAAAAACCCAAATCAGCTGGCCCACGCTGTCTTGTGTTATCACTAACTTATATTGTACTTATCAGAAATAAAGCTTTACTGAAGATCCCTAGATTTAACCATATACCAACAGGTGATCATTTCTTCTTGGTCCAGAGAAAAAGTTCAAGAAAATACTGTTTAAAAAGCACTGAAAGAGTAACCTTCAGTATTTGGGGAAATGTCTTAAAAAGTACTGGGCGCATCCATAATGCTGAAGATCCTTCTAGTAGTTAAGGTACTATTGCAGGGTCTACAGTAAAATGATGTCCCCCCTCATCCGCTGTTTGTGCTTCAAAAAGGGGTGAGATTTTTCCACAATTAGCTTAGCTGCGCTAGCCTTATCAAAGACAAGAGAATCCTCATTATTTCAAGCTTTGGGACAAAGTTTCTATTCTTACATTTTTTTTTATTCCCACAACTGTAACAATTTTGTTTTTTTGTACAATAGTGCTTTTCTACATTGCCGTGCTAACACTGAGTCTAGATCATCTTGAAGGGCATGCAATTGACAGTTCACCCTACTGTTACATCAACTTTTTTGTGTTAATATTTTAACTTCTTAAGTACAGTTTACCCATCCATCCCTTAGCCTTCCTTCTCGCCATGCTAAGCTACTGAACCACTAATAACTGATTTTAATATGTCCAATGTGGTACTTGAACCACGTAGAGTAGAAAGTCTGCAAAGTACTAAGTGCATTTTAATCGTTGCATGTAATGAAAAAAATCAAGTTGTCTCTTTCCTATAATTGCCCCCTCTTGCCAGTTTACATCCCATATGCATCCTTCATAATCTTTTCTGATATAAATCAACTCTAGGATTTACTAAAACTGCGATCCCTTCTTTGTAGTAGAAAATAAAATACACCCAGTTAGAATTCTCACTGAGCGCATCCTCGCGTAATCTTTGCTGATATGATTCATCTCCTTGAGCAAGTAAAGTCAATATCCAAATCAATAAACCTCTTTCTCATGGATTACCTCTCCTTGGTTGATGTAAGTCCCATTTTAAAAAATATATATATTTTATTTAGTTTTGAAAAACAAAATCAGACTAACATACAAAGGGGGTTATTCTAACTTTGGAGGAGTGTTAATCCGTCCCAAAAATGACGGTAAAGTGACGGATATACCACCAGCCGTATTACGAGTTCCATAGGATATAATGGACTCGTAATACGGCTGGTGGTAAATCCGTCACTTTTCCGTCACTTTTGGGACGGATTAACACCTCCTCCAAAGTTAGAATAACCCCCATAGACTGTTCCATCACAACAAAAGACATGACTAGGTGATTTCCATTCTGCTATAATGACGCAATACTCATTAAGAAGACAGAAAAGGTTCAAATATAGTTCATGGCAGTGTGAATATGACATATATCATCTTGCACATAATGAGCAACATCAGTTCTGAGCGGGTGATACATAAGCCTCCTCATCCTGGACATCGAGGTTAAAATAGTTGATCCAACATCCCCATATTTTTGTGGACTTACGTGGGCAGCCTCTCCTTTGGTACATGACCCGCTCAGCTGCCATACAGAGGTCCATTCGCTTCTTCCATTCCCCTAGGGTTGGTGATTTGTGGGCTCCCCAATATTTGGCAAGGTCTTGCTTCACGATCACCACTCCCAGATTACAGAGCAGCAATTTTGCCCGGGGGAAATCTACTTCAGTAGGGATACCAAGCAGGATATATTTGGGATAGTTCGGGAGAACTGCCCCTACCATCCTTCCCAATACCTCAATTATCACTTTGCAAAAGGAGTGAAAACTCAGACATATCCATAGTGTATGTATGAAGTCGCCCTTCGGTCCTCTGCAGCAAAGGCACTTGGGGGACATCGTTCTACCCATTTTATGGGGACTTGCCCAATCGTAATAAATTCTATGTAAGATTTTAAGTTGGATAAAATGCAATCGTGATCTGATCAGATCGCCACTTCCCTGTGAAACATCAGGGTAGCAAACCAGTCTTTATCTTCCAGTTCACCCAGTTCCATCTCCCATGTAAGCCTCAATTTCTTTAGGGTGTCAGGTATGTTGTTATTTATAGTTTTATATATGTATAATACCGCCTTTTCTGCTGTATCCCCCGTCAGACGTCTACCTTCTAAAGGTGCGTATTCCTGGGGGTTCTGACTGTATAGATTCGACCCTCCAGGCATGTTGAAACTGAAGATATTTGTAGAATTGTGTATTGTGGAGTTGGTACTCATTCTGAAGGGAAGGACATAAGGGCGCCATCTTCTAACATGTCTCCCACCTTAGAGATACCTATGTTATCCCAGGACCTGAACCCCTCCATCATCCCCAGTTCTTACAGATAATTCCCGATCCATAATGGGGTCTCCCGAGAAATGTTATTAGCCCATTTAATGTATTTATTTGCTTTATGCCATGCAAGGATTGTTGCCTGAGTTGCTAGAAGTAGTGTCCCTGTCCCTCTGCCCACATACAGGTAATGGAGATAAGAGCGACGGAGGAATTGTGTTTTTTCCAGTGTGTATGTGGAATGAGCCCTGGCCGTATATTCCCATTTGTTTATAGTGAGGAGATGGGAGGCCCAATAATACGCCCTAATGTCTAGGAGTGCTATTATATGCGCTCTGCTGCAGAGTACGGAGGGCCATTCTAGGGTGTGTCTCATTCCACAATAATTTCCTGTTTTCCTCAATTTTGATAAACATTTCTTCTGGTATGGTATAATAGCTATTTTAGAGGGCATACAAAAATTTCTGTAGGGTGATCATTTTGAACAGAGCTGCTCTGCCTAGAATCATGAGGGGCACGGCTTTCCAGCGAGCACCATCTGTTTGGAAACTTGTCAGTATGGTTCTAATATTGAAGTTTATACTCCTCTCCTGGGTTAGGGTAGCGAAGATGCCCAAATATCAGAAACCCTCTGCCATTCTCAATCTCCCGACAAAACTCACCAAGTTATCTTGGCCAGTCACTGGGTAGAGTACTGATTTATCCCCGTTGATTGTGCATCCTGAGTGTGCTCTATAGTTTTCAAAGGCCTGGACCATTACCAGGACTGAGTCATAGGGGGTGTGCGAGGTATAGAAGGATGACGCCTGCAAATAGCAACATTTTTTTCTTCGTTGATCGGGGAACCTTCCACCCTGAATCCCCTGATATGCTGGAGCATGCGGATGAGACAAGGTAGGGGTTCTAATGTGAGCACGAATAGGAGGGGTGAAAAAGGGAAGCCCTGTCAGGGTCTTCTAATTGGGAATTCAGTTGAACGGAATCCCATTGACTCTTACTGTTCATGTGGGTTCTCGATATAGAAGTCTATACAGGATATGAATTTCGGTCCATACCCCTGCTTCTTCAGGGCTTGTACCTCAAACGGCCAATGATCCACGTCAAAGGACTTTTCTGCATCCAGAGAGACCAAGTTGTGAAGTCTGTGGATGTTCCCTCTGGTTGACTGCTTTTGCATAAAGTCGGTAAGGTCTTTATGTATTAGAAGGAAATGACTCCCTGTAGTCTGGTGGCCGGCAGTGTGGCCAGGACTTTGGTTTCAATATTAAGGAGTGAGATTGCACCGCAATTGTGTGTATGGTTCCCCTTTTTGTGTATTACCACAATCGTGGCCCTACGTAGGTTGTGAGGAAGAATTCCTTCTTGTCGGGCAACAACATATAGTTTATGTAAGTAAAGTGCCAGGAGGTCTAACTTCCGTCTGAAGAACTCCACCGGAGCTCTTTCCAAGGTTTAGCTTGGACACCACAACCTGGACCTCCAAGAGGGAGATCTTCTCTTCCAGAGCCTGTCTGTCACTGGTAAGGTGAACATGTCCTCCTCCGCCAGGTAGTCTTCAATCTGTTGCTGGCCTGCCAAGAGTCACTCTTTATAAAGAGTCTTGTAAAATTGGGCACATGCTTTGCATTGTCTGTTGTGTGTATTTTACTGCCTTTCCCTTTGATCTGCTGCACCCATCGAGATTCTACTTCACGGCGACCAAGCCATGCCAGTAATTTACCCACCTTATCGCCTGCTTCACAGAAGCAATGTTGGGTGGCCATGTACCGGTTGCGTGCCTCGTTTGTCATGAGCTCACTGTATTCAGTCCGCAGAGCCTCGAGTTGTCTCAGTTTCAGGGGATTCGGTTGGGCAATATACTGTTTTTCTACCATCAGGAGGCGCCATTCGAGGTCTTCTAGTGCCCTAGTGTCCCTCTTCTTTTTGTGTGCAATTACGTTTTGCACCTTGTCTCGGAACACTGATTTATGTGCCTCCCACAACGTCACTGCAGAGGTGACTGAGTCTTTGTTTTTCTGGAAATAAAGTTCTGTTTGTACTCTAAGCTCTTGGAGAACCATCTCATCCCTGATGTCCCAGGCATTCAATCTCCAACCCCCTCGTCTGTCCATAGGTCAACCTTCTAAGGAAACACAAAACGGGGGAATGATTAAATAGGCCCCTGAGCAGGTATTCTGCTTTGGTAATCGTCCCCTTCTCTCCGGCCGGTGTGAAGATCTGGAAAACACTCCATGCACCCTGAGTAAAATGAATATCCTCTCTTGGTGGGATATTTCCATCTAGTAAAACCTAGAGTGTCAGCAAATCAGGCTAAAGGTGTAGTCCTTGGAGGGTGGAAGGGTTCCTAACCTATTGATGACTGGAGACATTACATTGTTGAAATCACCCCCTATTATTTGAAGCGAGGACTCCGTGTCCAATAGGATTTCAACCAGTGCATCTAAGGTAGGGTGTTGTAATCAAGGGGGTGCGTATACATTAATGACTGTGACATCTTCCCTTCCCCATGTCCCTTGGGCCGCTGCATAGGTTCCATTGGAATCTATTCATGACCTCTGTATCTGGAGAGGTGGCATCTTTTAGGCCAGAATCGCCACCTCTCTTGCGCCACAGGTGAATCCTGTGTGCACAAGTACTCTATAAGCACCTCTAGCCAGAAAATTACAGTGGTTTCCTTTCATGTAGGTCTTCTGAAGAAGAGCAATAACAGGCTTCTGACGTCTGATAAACACATTTACCAGCCCCCTTTTAATTTTGTTGCCCAGTCCATTAACGTTCCATGTGAGGAGGCAGTATGTCCTCTGATTAGGGACAGTGTTGTGAACCATCTCTGAGTTTCTGCCTATCTATTTCCCCCACATTTATGATTAGGGGTTCATTTATGGATCCTACTCTCTTTCTGTCTGTCTTATATTTGAAAACATTTAAAACCACAACGGACTCTGATTTTCTCAAAACACCTGACAAAGTTTATGTGGTATTTAAATATTATTCCCCTGGAGCAAGTTAGTGAGTATAAATATCTCGGACTCACATTTGCAAATAATCTGAAATTGGATAAACTTATAGCAATAGAGGAGGTTTAGTGCTATCAACTTTAAACTTACTGAAAAGGCTTGATTGGCTATTTGGGGGTTATACATTTGAACCTATTAGGAAGACAGCAAGGGGCAGGCATATTCCCAAAGCACTTTATGGCGCCAATTTGTTAGCCCTTTACAAGCATGTGGATTGCAAATCTTTAGAGAAGGGAAACATCCTTTTTTACGACTTTTTTATTACGAAAGTCGTGGTTAACGAAAGCGTAACAACGCTTTTTTTAACCACGACTTCGTATTTTTGTGCCTTAACTACGTATGTTCTGAACAACGAACATGCATGGTTAAGGTATCAAGAAGGGAGTTGGCGAAGGTAAGTGGTGGGTTTAGGTTTTGGGGTGGGGGGTCAGGGGGTTTTAGGTTTTGGGGTGGGGTTGGGGGGGTGGGGCGTTTTTGGTTTTGAGGAGGGGGTGGGGGTTAGGGGGTTTTACGTTTTGGGGTGGGGGGGTGGGGCGTTTTTGGTTTTGGGGAGGGGGTGGGGGGTTAGGGGGTTTTAGGTTTTGGGGTGGGGTTGGGGGGTGGGGCGTTTTTGGTTTTGGGGAAGGGGTGGGGGGTCAGGGGTTTTTAGGTTTTGGGGTGCGGTTGGGGGGTGGGGCGTTTTTGGTTTTGGGGAGTGGGAGGGGAGTCAGGGGGTTTTAGGTTTTGGGGTGGGGTTGGGGGGGTGGGGCGTTTTTGGTTTTGGGGAGTGGGTGGGGGGTCAGGGGGTTTTAGGTTTTAGGGTGGGGTTGGGGCGTTTTTGGTTTTGGGGAGTGGGTGGGTGGTCAGGGGGTTTTAGGTTTTAGGGTGGGGTTGGGGGGTGGGGCGTTTTTGGTTTTGGGGAGTGGGTGGGGGGTCAGCGGGTTTTAGGTTTTGTGGTGGGGTTGGGGGGGTGGGGTGAGGGATGTAGGGTGAATGGTGTCTATTGCTAATGATTTTATCAGGAATGCCTTTACAACGAAATATCGTTATTTTTTTTTTTTTTTTTTTAATATATTTTATTAACCTTTTGTTGCTTTACATTTATACGTTTGCTCGAGTTAACAACTTGCATTTGTTGTATGTGAGCATTAAACAGTCTGCATTTGTGACACACATTATACAATTTTAGTTACTTATTACTTTGGTATTGTTAACATTTTCTATGCATTCGTTGGTACTTGGTGTTGATATACCCAACCCTATGACGAGCCGTACTATACACTTCGCAATCTTATACTATCAATTTAACTCATATATGTGATCAGTCAACTTAAACCCGTTCTACTCTGTACTTTAAATAGGAGAATGAGAGCGAAGCAAACTGAGAAAAAGAAAAAAGAGAGAAAAATAAAAATAAAAAAATGGATAGAGAAAAAAAAAAGAAGGGGGGGAAATAAGCAAGATAGGAGAACAACTTTACGGCGTTATGTGGGTGGGATTTGTAGCTAACGGTGTTTGAGGAGTTAAAGCATGTAAGCATGTAGGGGGAGGCCAGGCGCACCATCGCGAGAGGGGGGACAACAGGCCGTTCGCTTCATCCCCGTATCCAATGGTGATATAGTATTTGGTGGCTCGTTGGTTTCTGTTTCGCGTTCCTCAGTGTGGGCTCTACGAGTGTTCAGTTACCCCATGGAATTCCCTGGGGGTCCCAACCCATAGGTCAATCCACCAAGATGTGCTAAGTATCTCCCACCATTCCCATTGGGGCTGCTGCTCTCTTGCATAGTCCATCCCAGTTCGCCACTAAGTCTTCCCAGGCCGGGGCAATAGGAACCTGACGGATGCCCTTGGCCTCCTCCGCCTTCAGGACCTGTAGTTCAGCCCTGGACCATTTCGTAACATCCTTTTTCCAATCAGCCAGTGAGGGGTGGTCTGAGGATTTCCAGCCCTTTGAGATCAATCTTTTGTAAAGGGCCAGGGTTAGGTCCAGGAAACGCCCTCTTACTTTCCCGTTTAATGCTGCCGGCCTGAGACCCAGTAAGCACAGTTCCGGGGTAGGGAGTAACTCCGTACCGAATAGCTGGGACAGAATAGACAATATCTCCTTCCAACCAACCTGAAGCACTGGGTACCCCCACACCATATGGTCAAAGTCTGCCTCACCCCCCCGACATCTTGGACACGCCCTGGGGGGCCCCCCGTATATACGGAATAGTCGGTGCGGTGTTAGGTACGTTCTGTGCAGGTAATTATATTGGATGTATTTTAACCGCGCATTCCGTGTGATCGTCTGGGGGTATGCCAACGTTTTGTTCCACTCAGGGTCAGACAAGTCCCGCCCAATCGTGCCTTCCCATCGCTCCCTCAATGACTGCAAGGGATCTAATATGGATTGTAACTGGGTTCGGTATATTTTGGTTATCAAGTGGGGCTCCTCCCCCGACGTCAGTAGGAGGTGCAATACTCCGTGAGGAGTGGGTTCAGCGTTTATCGTGCACCAGTGGTCCTTCAGTGCGTGCACTAACTTCCCGAAGAGCAGGAACTGACCCCGGGGAACACCCACACCCGTTAGATCAGCAAAGCCCCTCAGTACCCCCCCCTCGAATAGTCCACCCACTGTCTCAATCCCTGCACCCATCCAGGGACCGAGTCCCAGGCTTTTCGGTCCTTTCCCCCCAGACTCCATAATCAGTGCCGAGAGCGGTAAGGCCGGGGAGTATGGTGGGCCCACTCCTACTCTCTTCGCGCATCTCTTCCAGCATGCCATTGCGACTTTTAACATCATGTTGTTTCCAGGCAGGACTATTTTCTTGCCTGTCATGAGTGTCGCAATCCGTGACGTGTCCATTACCCCCTGGGTTGTCCACAGGTCCAGGTGTCCCTTGCCCGCCAGCCAGCCGGCTACCCACTGTAGTTGGGATGCCAAGTAATAAGCCTCAAAGTCGGGGGCACCCAGTCCTCCCATGCGGGTCGGCCTACAAGTGGTCGTGAGTGCAGTGCGTCTACGTCCATTGTCCCAAATTAGCTCTCTGAGCAGTACGTTCAAGCCACGGAACCATACCGGAGGGATCAACAATGGTAAATTGACAAAGTAGTAGAGGAGTCTTGGAAGCATGATCATTTTAGATAGTGCCACTCTGGCCATTATTGATAACTTCAGGGAGCCCCAAAACCCTACCGAGGACCTCAAGGATCGAGTCGCTTTGCCAAGGTTACCCTCCCTGAGATCTTCCAATTCGTGGAATATTTGAATACCCAAGTACCTGAAGGACCGAGGGGCCCAGTTCACGTCTGTCGGGCATGTTGGTGGGCGCTCGCAACCCGCAGTCAAAGGGAACACGTATGTTTTGCCACAGTTTAGGCGCAGTCCCGAAACCACCCCGAAGTCCTCCAGTGCCCCAAGTGCCCAAGGGATACCACTGGGACCGTCCCTAAGATAAATTAATATATCGTCAGCGTAAAGGGAGACAATGTGTTCAGTTGGCCCCCACTCGACCCCCCTACCCACACCCCCCTCCCTCAGCCGAGTCGCCAGGAGCTCGATAGCCAGGGCAAACAGTAGTGGGGAAAGGGGGCACCCCTGTCTAGTGCCACGGAACACCGGGTACGCCCTGGAGATTGTTCTACCCGTCCTCACCCTTGCTAGCGGGGACGAGTACAACAGGTCCACCCATCTAACCCAGTTTTCTCCCAGACCCATTTTTAACATCACCGACCTCAGGTAGTCCCACCGAATTGAGTCAAATGCCTTCTCGAAATCCACCGCCAACAGGGTCCCCGCCAGCGGCCTCAGTTCTTCGGGCATGTGTAATACAGAGAAGAGTCACCTAAGGTTTAAAGAGGTGCTGCGACCGGGAATGAAGCCATTTTGGTCAGCATGTATCAGTGTGGACATGTGGGGAAGCAGTCGGCCGGCTAAGATCCTGCTGAGGATCTTGAAGTCACTATTTAGCATGGATAGCGGGCGGAAGTCGGACACCGAAGCCTCCCTGTTGGCTGTCTTGGGGAGTGGGACTACCAGCGCCTCACGTAGTGTACATGGTAGCTCCCCCTTTTGTATTGCCTCCGCATACATCTCCGCCAAGCAGGGAGTCAGTAAGGATTTATATTTCTTGTAAAAATCCATAGGAAGGCCGTCTGTACCAGGGGTCTTCCCAGGGGCCAGTTGCGTTATGGCATCATTTATCTCTTCCATGGTCACTGGCCCTCCTAGCCTATCCCTATCCTCGAGATCCAGCACTGGTAGGGGGATCCGTAACAGGTAGTTGTCAAATGTCGCCGTCTCCAAGTCGTTAGGTCTTCTATACAGGTGTGCGTAATAATCCCTGAATGCGTCATTGATGGGGCCTGGGCATAGCCTACGGTTTCCCCTTCTATCCAGCACGCTTGTGATGGGTTCACTATCTCCGTTTGGGCGCACCAACCATGCCAACAGTTTACCCGACCTCCCCTCCTCAGATTGTATGGATGCTAGATATTTTTGCATGTCATGGCATCTTAGTCTTTCTTCAGCCTGTGAGTGTTCTCTGCGTGCTTGATTATATTTTTCATCCTCTTGCGCTGCAGGGCCCTGTCTTAGCTCCCCCTCGTGTATGACCTCCTCCAGGGCGGTTAGCTCCCTCTCTAGTGTGCGCCTCACTCCCGCCGACTGCCCGAGACAGAAACCCCTCGTCACCACTTTGAGTGTCTCCCACTCCACCGCCCTGGAGGGGGTGGATCCCTTGTTTGTTTCAATGTGTTCTGTTAGGTGGTTGCGCAGTGCCTCTCTATATGCCTGATCTTCGAGTGTCGCAGGGGCCAGTCTCCATGACGGGATGGGCGGCCTGTCCCGTGATACCCTCATCGTTAGTAGTAGAGGGTTATGATCCGATATTGTGCGAGCAAGGTATTCAGACTGGGTCATATCGCGAGCCAGTCCCGAGGTGCAGACCACCCTATCAATTCTAGTGTGCACTCGGTGGAGGCCCGAGTAAAATGAATAGTCCCTGGCGGTTGGGTGCTGCACCCGCCAGACGTCCACTAACCCCCAAGTACTCAACCACTCAGTTAGATTTTGTGCTGTTTTAATTGATGTTGCCCCTTGGAGCGATGGGGTAGACCTATCCATGTTTATATCTAGTACTGCGTTGAAGTCCCCTCCTATTAGTACTTCCCCTGTGCTCTGGCGGGTGAGGTGACTTGATAAGCCGATCATGAATGGGATCTGATCTTGGTTGGGGGCATAAATGCAACTCAGAACTAACGGGATCCCCTGTAGTTTCCCCTCCACTATCACAAACCTTCCCTCTTTGTCAATGCTGGAAGACTCAACCGTCAGTGGGACCCCCGCTCTAATCCAAATCAGTGCGCCTCTTGCATAAGCTGAATACTCTGTGGCAAACACCCGCCCCCTCCACCTCCGTCTTAGTTTCTCTCCCTCGCCCATTGCCAAGTGGGTCTCCTGCAACATTGCTATCTGCACCCCCCTTCTCTTGAGGAATGATATAACTCTATGTCTTTTAGCCGGAGTGCCCATCCCCCTGACATTCCAGGTTATAAGGTTGTAGTCTGCCATCCAGTGCTTGGGACCTGCTCGTGGCAGGTCTGGCGCGCCCTTGATCTCAATAGCCTCCCCCACATGCCCACCCCTCTACTGTAGTCAGATTTCTCCACCCATTTAGCCGATTTAACTTGTAAATGTAAACCCCAACTCCCAAACCCCAGGGCGCCTCCGGAACTGTAGGTTGCCCAATAAACTGTGCTATAATGCAACTTTTCCAAACACATAACTGCAGTACTCGCCAGCCAAGTCGGACAGGCAAGAGTCGAGTCAGGGGGGGGAGCCAGGTCCGGAGGGGCCACTCGCTCAAGCAGTGTGCTATGTCTCTGGGCGCCGCTTCACGTCCGGGCTATACGAGCTCGTCGGCTGTCTGTGGGGTCACACTCGGTGCTGGCGATAGGCCCTCCGAGTCCTCGGCAGAGGACACCATTGTATCATCGGACTCTTCTTCGGTCCCTCCTCGGGGGGGGGCACCTCACCACCCACCCGAGCCGCCGCCTCTAGGGCTGCCCTCCTGTCCGTTTCTCTCTGCGTTTGCGTTGGTGCCAACCGAGGGCGGTCACTTGATCTCTTCCCCTTCGGGGCTCGGCGGGCTCTTCTCGCTCCAGGGCTTTCACTTGCAGGTCGCACTTTTTGGGATCCACGCCTCTCAAGCCATTCCCATGCTTCCTCCGGCGATTGGAAGAATGTGGTCTTGCCCTCCACCATCACTCTTAGCCTGGCCGGGTATAATAGCGAATACTGGATCCCTTCGTCTCGCAGGGCTCTTTTGACCATTAGGAATGAGTTTCGCCTGTTCTGGACCTCCATCGTGAAATCCGGGAACAGTGTAACTTCCCCGTTCCCTACTTTGAACGGGCCCGTCTCTCTGGCTTTCTGTAGGAGGATGTCCCTGTCTCTGTAGTGCAGAAGTTTAGCGATTATAGCACGGGGGGTCTGCCAGGAGCTAGAGGTCTCGATGGTACACGATAGGCACATTCCAGGGTGTAGAAGGGGGTCAGGCATCCCGGCGCAACCACCTCGCTCAACCATTTCTCCAGAAAGCCCACCAAGTTTGACCCTTCGGTCCCCTCAGGGAGGCCTACCACTCGCACATTGCTCCTCCTGTTTCTTCCCTCCGCGTCTTTGGCACGTTGTTCAAGTCTCGCCACTCTGTCGGTCAATGAAGTTACCTCCGCCGCTATGTCTTTCTGCCTTGGTACGATGTCCGCTAATATGGTTTCCGCTTCTTTGACCCTGTCAACCAACTTGTGATGGTCAGCTCTCAGGAGCCCCACCTCAATCGCAACCTGGTTGATGTCACGTTGCAATGTTGATTTGGTATCCTCTATGGCCCCCAGTATCTTGTCTAGGGTGTCCTGAACTTTAATTTGGGATTGGTTTAGTGAGTCCGCTTCGCTCACCCCAGGAGGCAAATCGTGGTCCATGGTTCTATTCTTGTGACGGCCCTTGGGGGGCATCGGTCCGGCAAGCAGACGCGCCTCGGGGGCCCCGGCAACGGCCCGCGCGCGTTCGTGTGAACCACAACTAGGATTGTCCCTTCTTTTCGGACTTTGGAGCTCTAACTTCTACTCTCTGTCCTTTTTGGCCGAACTCCAAGAGCTCCGCTGGTTGTGTCTAAATTGCGGCTCCCAGGATGGGGGGCACTCATGCAGTAGGTCGCTGCTAATTACTCCCTATTTCAGTCCTGGTGCCTTTGTTCGGATTTCCAGTCAGGCCCTGCCCCGGCAGCCAGATCCAGGCGCCCGCCACAGCCAAGGCCCAGTCATCCAACCAATGGGGCACTCACCCACTTTCCAGTCCTCTTTCCGTGCTCAAGGGTGTCCACCTGATCGTGTTCGTAATCTTCTCTCCGGAGTCAGTTGTGCCCCAAGACGTCCGGTGGCTCCGCGGTCCCCTCACGCCAGACAGTTGACCCGGGGCCGTCCGTTATGCGCACCTCTCTCAAGGCGCAACACATGGGGATCCGTGTTCAACTACTGAACCTCCACAGATGACACACTCCGTTAGGCAGCCCATCCCGTTGCCTTTTCCGTGCCCAGGTACTCCAATTGGGCCAAGTACAATGCCCTCAGGTCGGCTCTGGCAAAGGTGGGGCCGTTACGCCCGCTCCGTCGCTTCCGTTGAGGGCTTACACCAGGGAGGGCCCCCAGTTCTCTCCAACTGCATCAGGGGCCCCAGGGTCCGCGATCTGGACTCGCGCCGCAGTTGCGAGCGCAGCCGCACCTGGTCCGCCCGCCTTGTTCCTGCTGCTGTTGGCCGCTCACCACCGGGCCGCGGCTTTCAGCGAGGGGAGGGGCCGCTAGCCTCCCCTCGCAACGGTAACTTCAGCCTCCGACGCGAGCGCCGATGGACTCTGGCCGCCCGTCTCGCTCCCGCCGCGGCCGACCGCACAACGTCAGGCCGCGGCTTCCAGCAGGGGAGGGGCCGCACGCCTCTCCCCGTAAAGGAGCAAACTGCACCGCCCGCCTCTCGCCCCAGGACTGCGTTGGGGGCCCAATCGCGCCTCCCGGCGGTCCGCCGCAGGGAGCCCACACTCCGTGAGCAGGCGGCCCGGACCAGCGCGCTGAGAAGGATTAATCCGGCAGGCCCCTCCGGAGCTAGATAATCAGGCGTCCGCCATGTTCCGGACCCTGGCCATGCCCCCAACGAAATATCGTTGTTAAGGCATTCGTGGTAAAATCATTAGTAGTAAGGACGAGGTCGGTGTTCTGACCTCGTTGTTAAGGTTAGTAGTTGTTTTTAATTCGGTGTTCCGTCATATAATCTTTAGAGAATCTTAGTTTAAAAACGCTTGTGGACCGCTCTAAAAATGTCATGATCCAGGCAATTAGGCAGGGGTTGGGCTTTGACTCCTGGGGGGAAGACTTACTAACACTTGGCTCAGTGCAACTAGATGGACAACTTGCTTTGCTGCATCAAATGGTGAGGGCAGGAATGTGCCATAGCTGCCAAGATACAGTGCAATCCTGCTGTCTCACTGCACTGGTGATCTATGTGCTGCCTAGCGCCAATGCAGGCATCCTTGTGCCATAGTGCAAGGGTTCCTGCATTGCAGGCAGGATTATTTTGTGCAGGGAGGATTACCTTCCCTGCAAAAAAATAAACCTTAGAGGCTTTTTTCTCTTTCTACGTATACTGCAGAATGCAACACACCTGAGGAGAGGAAACAATGAAGAAAAACAAAGATGTTTCTCCTTGTTTTGCCTCCATCAGGAAGGTGTACAATTTTGACACATTCCTGGGTTTACCACTCTTAGTAAATCTGGGATTGCATAAAAAAAGAGTAGGCGGGTGCATGGGAACGCCCACTCTCTACCCATGTAACGACTTCCCAGCACAAAGTAAAGCAAGGCAGCAACTTGCGTTGCCTTGTGTTTGTTTGAATTTATCAAGCCACACAGGGCCATGCTAGGTGGATTTGTGTGGCTTGATAAATCTGGTTTAAGGATTGCGTTCCCTTTGTGTCACGTTGGGTGACTCAAGAGCAACAAAAACATTTTCTAAATCTGACCCTTGGTCAAATGCTTGGGAGATTCTTTTGTGTGCTATCCATTCAAGTAGCCAAAACAAACTTTCCACCCTAATGTTACAGGATTTACTGTCACCATCTGTAAAACCTTCAGTTTCATTCAGAAATTCATTGCTAATTCAGAAATATGAATCTATATTTTAAAACTTTATAGCAGCATGCTACTTCAAAAATTAAAAAATGTTTTAAAAGATGGTGTAAAAAAGACCACTATTCTTTTAGATAGACTCCATCTACAGAAAAGGCAGTCAGTACCACTGACAGTAAGTAGCCTTGGAGACACCAAGACTTTTCCCTTTATTTATAGCATACCAGACAAAAGGGTAAGGGGTACAATCTGGGGCAGCTCCTTCGCAATGGCAGAGGAGCATCACCCCACTGGCTAAGTGCCAGCAGGTGCAGGGAGGGGTGGGGCTGGGCCACAGGAGGTGGGATGAGGAATTGTGTGCACTAAGTGCGCATGAGTGTTTGACGGCCTAAGACAGCCATCCAAACACACATTCGCACTTAGGTTTCTCCGGTCTGGTTATGTACACAGCAGGACTGGAGAAACTGCACAGGCCCCAGGGTTGTGTAATCCTGAAGCTGCTTACATGCTATGTTTAGCATGTAAGCAGCGCCAGAATTGCTAGAGAGCATGTTCTGGGACACCAGAACAGGAAAGGAAGACGAGCGAGGCAGCAGGAGAGGATGGAGGTGGTGGTGATGACTGGTACGTTTATAAAAAAAAATGTGATTTATTCCCGTTCCCTTTGTCCACCCTGCCCCTCCCCTTGATATCTCCAGAACCGCCGCTGGGTACAATCCTACGATTTCGATTAGGAGTTGTTAATTGGAGAATTGTGGATTTTAGAAGAAATGTCAATAAAAACCTATGCTACTGTCTGTGTGAGTTCAAATTAAAATATTCTGAGGTACAGCTTTTATTAGACTGTTCGCTTTTTATGGGTGAGAGCAAAAAAAGCCCACCATTCAATGGTAAACAAGTATGGGATTATAGGACGTAACAATGCACAAATCACTTTATGTTCTTTGAAGAACCTTGATATCACAATTTATCTTGATATCGCAATTGTAATTGGAAATCATATTAGGCATACTTTACAGGCAAGATCGTTTTACTTAAGTGTTCTCTTTTACTTAAAAAATTGATTTGATTTAGATGATTTGCATTTGTGTTTAATTGTCAGATATTGCATGTAGTACCT
The DNA here is from genome assembly GCF_031143425.1 of Pleurodeles waltl. Classification (NCBI taxonomy): domain Eukaryota; kingdom Metazoa; phylum Chordata; class Amphibia; order Caudata; family Salamandridae; genus Pleurodeles; species Pleurodeles waltl. Next base: position 324,862,756 of record NC_090445.1, on the reverse strand, counting down.
GGAATGTCTAGTGTGTCGACATACACTGTAGGAACAGGATATAAAGGTCTTAAGTTTTGTACATTTTCAATATTTTTAAATGTACAATGTGGAAGTTGTTCTGTTTTAACTATCATATTTTCCTAAGAATTATTTCTTGTAACTAAAGAAATTGATTGATTAAAACCTGGGCAATAAGAAGCTCGTATTACCTGCTCCAATTTAGAGTGGGTGCAAATTTCAGTGATGTACAGCAGGATGATATTGTTGTATAACAGCATGCCAATTTGTTCTTGAAAATGAAAACTGAAATGGACTTTCAGATTTCAAATGTTGTGGAGTATGCCACGAAGTCTTTAACTGTTGAGTACAGTCCTGCATTTTTAACAAAATCCACAGATTTCTGCAAAAATACACACTTTCATAGCCCTCATCAAACAAGGAGGTCCTACAAAAGTGGTGGTTATTCCCAGAATCCACAGTTGTTGTTCCTTAAGGTTACAATAGATCCAGCAGTCTTACAGACTCTTGTGTGTGCATCATTAAGTAGTAATAAATGAATAAGTAGCACCATGCTCAAGTTTAGTGTCGTTAGAATCTGGCCCCAGGTGATTAGGGTATATGAGAGTGAACAATAGAGTTCTCTAGCATTAGACCTTTCATTAATATACACATTCTTTCAATACTCCCTGATCCAAGAAGACCTTCTCAGTTGTCTTTTGGCATTAAGTGTGCCACTATGATAATTTATGAAATCCTTTTGGGCAAATATTAGGACCTGCAAAAGAGGGTATTTAGATGTTTTTGGCAGTCAAGTCCTGTAGAATACAGCAGGGTACATGGCTCCCACGATCATGGCTCCATAACTGATGGCGATCATCTCCTCAAATTAAAATCTAAACCTAAAGTACCTCTTCTCTGTTAACTTTCAACAGAGACCTGAAGCTTGAAAATCTTCTGTTGGACAAGAAGGAGAACATCAAGATATCAGACTTTGGGTTTGCCAAGGTGGCCATGATGCCCTCTGAAGGGAAGCGCAACATATACAGTCAGGCCAACCTCTGCCAAACTCACTGTGGAAGCTACGCATATGCTTGCCCTGAGATTCTGATGGGTCAGCCCTACAATCCCTTCCTGTCAGATGTCTGGAGCATGGGGGTAATCCTGTATGCCTTCGTGACAGCCACCATGCCCTTCGATGATACCAACTTGAGGAGGCTGTTGAGATCCATGCAGGATCAAGTGCACTTCCCAGAGAAGAGTGACATCTCAGATGATTGCAAGGTAAGCCTCAGGAATCACAGCAATAGAAATGTTAAAATACAATACAATCAACAATGAGTATGCACCTCTTTTTCACAAATATATGTCTGAGATAAGGTTTCCAGCAATGAACACTGAGTACCATTTGTAGGCACATTGTGAGTGAAGGCTTCAGCCACAGAGATGGGTTTCCCATAAAAAGAAGCTGTGGAGATACAGTTTTTCCCTATGAGTCACTATTGTCAGACATTAGAGGTAAGGTTGCCACCAGTTACCCAAAATACCATACATATAGATATGAAAGTCAGTGGTGGCTATCAACCAAGATAGGGCTCCCACACATACAGATTTTAGAGATACCTTAACTACTGGGATGGGACTTCAATACTTTTGAGTTGTGGCTGGAAGTACTGAGATGTGGTGGAATTTCTGCATTCCCAAATATACCTTGCAAATCTAAAATTCCACCGATTTTCTAGATGCATTCATAAATTTGCAGAAAAATCTATATGTGGACTATGTAAATTGCAATGGAGTTGTGGCTGCATCTAACAGAATTTTCTATATATTTGTATTCCGTTAGAGAAACTGTCACCTGCACATATCCAAAAAGGTGGCCAGGTCTCATAATTCATGTTGGGTGTACTTTCTAAAGACACATAGATCTTACTTTATGATTTGCACATATTGTACTGCGTTTGTAGATTGCTTTCTAGACAGCCACCTGCATCCCACACAAAGGTTTGGAGAAATAGCAACATTTCTAGTTTAACATGCTGCAGTGAGATATATGCTACAATGAGATATGCGTCGCTAGCAATGGGCTATTGTACCACAAACATATATGTTTCATATACTTGCAACCCAGAGACCTATTGAACTGCTGCTTTCTCTAGAGAAGTAAATTCACATACAGCAATTCTCAATGCAAAAAACACATTAGAAATGTAATCCTCAAATTGCTCAACTATTTCTGTGATTTATTTCACCATCCTACATACTTCATTGAGCATCTACAGACCCTTTGCGACTGCCTTCAAAGCTATGCTGTGAGAACTGACAAGAGACTAAGCCCTCCTATGCCACTGCCCTCTGCCTTCCTTTTTCCTACGAGGACACCCCTTTGCTTTCCACAATATGTCTGATACTTTGCTATCAGGTGTAGCATGTGGGATTTATTATCTCCCTTACGATGCATCTTACTCACCAATAATGAGGAGTTGCAGTAGCATTGTCACAGATATAGCAGAGTTGTAAATAAATAACCGAAGAGCCATGCATTACTAACACGTTCAAAGGATAGGGAGCTTTCCAATTGGTATATTTTGAGAGCATTCTCACCAGAACGTGGACAAATCACTGACAAGTTCTAATTGGACGAGGATCCTCCAGCCCTCTTACTTTGTATTTGCCTTTTGTCTTCTGCCAGTGGGTAGTTTCCTGCCATATCTTCTTTCTGAAATCTTGACCTGTCTGATCACCAGCTTTCCCATTGCCTTGATGCCACTGCCTTTTTCTCCTTGCACGGGTAAGCTTGTTCCCCAAATGGCTCCTGTATTTTTGGTCCCCTTATTGATACATTCTTTCTGGACCCCATTGTGCATGATTAGCACAGGTTATCATGGTTAGACCTACCAAGTATGTCACTCAGCATTCTGGCTTCATGACTAGATAACTTTTGCTGGGCGACATTACACAGATGAGGGCTCCTCCTTCCCAGGTCTGAAAGTGTTTCTTTCAATTTACAATCTCAGAGAAACTGGTGATTTGCCAAATGTTCAGGAGTTTTCTGTTGCAGAAAGTGAAAAAATAATGATTGATTTACTCATACTCATTTTGCAGGGCATGATTTGTAATCAGCATGCTGGGATTCATGCAAGCCACAGCAATATTGTTTTTTTTTTTTTTAGAAAGGTGTGGGGATGGTAGAAGTTTGCCATGGTTGACAGGCTGAACCCAAGGCCAAATACTGCAGACTTTTTAGAGAACCTTCTCAGTCAAAAGCAATTTCCCGGTGTTTAGTGTATGCATGCCTTCTTAAGTCCAATGAAAACTCACATATGCTGGTACACCCCAGTTAGGAGACCCAGGGAACATATATGGGTTAAGCCTTAAGAGGGATATCTTTTTGTACCATGATAACTAATGGAAATTAATATGTTTTGAACATAAAATATGCTCAACGTGTTTTACTGGCCAGGAGATATGGTAGCCAGCATCATAAACCTTGGGACATGTAGGTGTTACAGCTATATGGCTGTGCTCACCCACAAACAGTTACCCTAAACTAGCATGCATTTCTCAATGGCTGGATGTCATTTTTTTTCAAGGTTAAGCGATTTGTCTTTTAGTTATCAACATAGCAAGATCAATACATTTATATTCAATTCCCAGGTGCTTATGACACGGCATAGGTCTTAATGAACTTGTTTTAGAAACATTGAGCGCTTCCTGTTCCACTAGATTAGGTAATATGTATGTAACTGCTTCCCAGTTAGACTAAACCATGTATACAAACCTATTCTTCATAGAAGATTGATTTCCGATCGCCTTCCTAACGTAAATCGAGCTCTTCAAACAGTGTGAAGGTATTCTTTCTTATATCCGTAAAGAATTTAATAACTTCCTTTCACCCCATACCAACAACCAATAATGTCTGTAGTGCCTTATAATCGATGGGTTTTCTGACTCACAGCTCGTTGTTGTACTGATTTTATTGTGCAAGTAGCTTATAAGTGGGATTCTGTCCTGTTACAATGCATACTTTTGCTGAAGCTCGTTTATGACATGAATTTGCCTGCTTCTAATAGCTGACCTACACAGAGAATACCTGCTTTGTGGATCATGAGGGGTAGGTACACAACAATCAACTAACAGGCAGAATTACCAAATGCCCAGCCCCATGCATGTCTTTTAGAAAAAGCAATATTTAATTCATGCAACAAAATGAAGCACTGCATAATTCAGTTTATGCTGAACAAATAGAGGTGTATTCTTGATTGTGTCCTACAGAGGCACCGCACCCTCCTATTTCAGTATCCTCTTCCCACCTGTGTAACCTTAGGGGCTACAGTGCCCCATAACTGGCGGAGGGGCATGAATTAGGCACAAGTGCAGATTTTCATTATTAACTCCATGAGGAATTGAGTGCAGTTCAGTCACTTGAACTTACACCGGGCTCATTCTCGGTATAAAGTCTAAAGTCTCCAGTCTCAATGCCTTTGGAGCACATTTCAGTTGTTCGTCTCTGGCCATGATGAGGCCTTGCAATGTTTCCATGCTGGTTGTACCAGGTTGGCTGGTGCGGTGGCACAGCCTACACCTTTGTATTTTTGCAGTAACCTTCCTCTGGTGCCAGTGTTGTTGTGTGAAGGCAGCACAGCTGGTCCAGGGCCATGGCACCTGTGGCCTCCCAGGCCAATCAGGCTAACAGCAGCAGTGTGTAGTTTTGGTTTCCCAAGGTGATCAGTCACAGGGTTGGTCGGTACACATAAGAAACAAAAACTTACACAAAATGCATGATTAGACCAAACTCTCCTTGACACAGATAAAAATGTCTGGTCATATTAAGGATTCAGAAAATCTGCCACACCACCACCACACCCAGGACGGGCAAAGTAGTCCTCTGATCACTATGAAGGCTAACTTGTGCTCCTCTCAAGATCACAAGACAGGTCTTGGACCTTGCATTATCAGGGACACTCCTAGGCCTCTGAACATATACTAGAGTTACATGATGCTAGGCCACAACAAAAGTAAAGATGCCAGATTCACAGGCAGTCAAGTGCACAGTGTAGGGGAATTTATATACTACGCAAGGAACATTCCTGTCTAAACATGCAGTTTTCAACGCAGCCATCTGTCTTGATGCTTGCTACAGTTGGGCTACCAAATAATAGCTCTCTAGATTTGGTGTCCTTGTACCCCTGATAATAGAGGCGGCTTCAATGTTGATAGCTATCTGCTTTCATTCTCTCTGCATATTATTTCCATAGGTGGAACATACCATCTTTTGAAAGAATTCCTGTCTGGTCCTACTAGAATATTTTACAAGTTAATAAAAAACCTAGGTGAAATGGTCCTTTTAATCAGGGCTCCTCTCGCCCGTTACTAATACTGGAAGATGTTTCCAGAACTGTGCTAAGCCATAAAGGGCCATTAACGTCCTCTTATGATTGCCACCTATAACATCTTCTGTTGTTCTATAAATCTTGATGCCTAACTACTTGAGGGTGTTTGGCTCCCTTTCACACCAGTACCAGCTAGGAACGGTGCTGTTTGAGCATCGCCTCCCCTCAGTGGGACTAGGAATCACGTATCCTTGTTCATACAGTGGTATGTGTCCATGCGGCCAATGAATACTACCTGTAACAAAGACATGTACCATAAATGAGTGATTCACTTTCAGATGGATTCCAATTTTCCTAAATGCACCGACGTTATCGCCTGCGTGCACACTGAAGCCACTCAAAAATATACATATCTGATACCCCGACACTCAGAAGACCCATACATGCACAGATTGAGGTCCAAGTGACTGGTCATAAACATGTTCCTATGAAAAGGAGACTAGACAGAAGTACCATGTTTTGGAACAAAATACTGAAAATCTGACAGACATTATAATAACAACTCTACAAAATTATCCTAATCTCTATTGTGAACTACACATTTGTTACTCATATTCGGACTAAACCTTGCTAAAAAAGCAGCACATACAGTAGTTTTATAGAAGGGGAATTGCAGAAGGGGCTGGCAAAAATCACTTTTTCACATAAAAGTACCAAAAATATGTATTGAAGAATTGTTTATCACACGTTAGCGAGAACAGGTTAGTTCATGAAAAATGTCAAATAACATGCCATAAACAAATACAATAAACTACAAAAATACATAAAAACGTATACATAACAAGCACCTCTTCTACAATAAAAACGAGGCTCTATATTATAATCACAGACACAGTTTTCCAAGCAGTCTGTGAGTTGTAGGAAGCTGGCTCTGTAGATACTATAGCAAAATCAGGTATAGTGTGCACATAGTCCAGTGGATCCCCAAAGGCTTAAAGTAGATAATACTAATGCTCTCTTTTGTGGTAGTGTGGTCGAGCAGTTAGGATTATCAGAGGGTAGTGCAAAGCATTTGCTGTACACCCACAGTCAAGAAATGAGGCACACACTCAATGACTAACTCCAGGCCAATGTGATTATATAGCAAAAATACATTGTGATACTTTATTTCTAGAACCAAAAGGATCTTTTCTGCAGGTAAGTACAGTTGTAAGTTTGTATCAAGCTTATATATCAAATGCACTTTGTTTGGGTTTTGCAGATAAAACAGTTTACAAGTAAGTAACACTTTTCAATTTGAAAAGTAGACTGTGCAGTTTCTCATAGGAACCAATACAGTCCTAGGGGAAGAAAAATGATAGAATAGTTCACAGGTAGGTACTCGACTTACGATCCCAGTCTCCAGGGGTTAGGATGTCCACAGGTCAGGGTTCAAGTTGACCCCAAATGTGCACTACCAACACCACAGAGTTAGCCAATGAAGAGGTCAAAGTTGCTGTCAGGTTTTTAATGGAATCATATGGAGACTGAGGGCACTCGGAAAGAAACAGGTTGCAGGTAAGTACCCACGACTTCAGGGCACAGACCTGGGGGGTTTAGATGAGCACCAGGGGGGCCTCAGGTCAACACCAAACACACATCCTTAGTGGCACAGGGGCGCCCGAGCGTAGGGTGCAAACACAGCATCAGGCACCCAGTGCTTTTCAATGGGGGAACTCCGGGGGTTTCAAAGATGCTGCAGGCTGGGTCCAGAGAGTCAGTTTCAGAAAACCAAAGGCTGGACAAGTAGGAGAGGTGCTCGCTGGACGTTGCTACACTGTCGGTTGGATTCCTGAAGGCCAGGGGGCTGCGGGTACAGGGGTACCTTCAGGCATTGGGAATCTTTGTCGGATCCAGTCGCGGTCAGGGGGGTCTTCCGGATTTAGGCTGCAGGAGTCCTCGTGTTGGCCAGAAGGGGTCAACCCAGGGTGGACTTGAAGTTGGAATCATCTGGGAACCTTCTCTGGACTGGTGGGCCACATGGACTCGAGCCATGGGCGTCGAGTGCAGAGGGGGCAGTGCTTGCAGATCCGGGGTGGTTCTGGAGTCCTTCTTGGATGTTTCTTGTGGACAGTGCCACTGTCCTCGAGAGTTCTTGGTCCTCTGGTGAGCAGGCAGTCCTCTGGGGGTTTGTAGATGTTGCTGGTCCTGCAGGATGCATCGCCTTTTTGTAGCAGGAGTTTTGAAGCTGCAGACAGGCCTGTAGAGCTGGGGCCACGTCAGCTGTTGTCTGGAGTCTTCACTGCTGGAGTTGATTCTTCAGTCCTTCTTCTTCTTCTTGAGGGTACCAGGAATCTGAAGAGCAAGGTTTGGTGGTGCCCCTAAATACTAGATTTAGGGGTGTTACAGGGGTCAGAGAGCAGTAGCCAATGGCTACTGTTTCTGAGGGGGGCTACACCTTTCCTGTGCCCACTCCATTTGAGGAGGGGGGCACATTCCTATCCCTATTGGCTACTCTCCTCCAAAGCAAGATGGAGGATTCTGCAAGAAGGGGGTCACTTCAGCTCTGGGCACCCTAGGGGTGGTCCCAGATGCAGTGGTCACTTTGCCTTGTTTTTCCTAATCTTCTCACACATAAGCTTTATTCGGCCAACAGACCATCAAAGCAATACAATACAATACAATACAATATAGAAATATAAATAAATATCATAATATCATAGCAAACAAATTAAAAAAAGAAAGTAAAGTCCATGTTTGCCCGACTTGGAACAATTTCAAATCATTGTAGATAAAAAATGCGTATGCGCCATGCCATTACTAAAAACTTACTTACTGCATAAATTGTCACATTTGAATTATGGCTTTTTAAAATCCTCAAAGCTATAAAACATTTCCTTAAATTCAATTCCCGACAAATTTTGTGAATCCTTGGGGTTGAGTAAGCGGGACAAAAAAACATAAAATGTTCTACTGTTTCGGAAGAAGTGCCACATGCGGGACAAATATCAGAGCTTAACTTAGGTCCCCATCTGCTCGTCAAGGCCTTCAAGGGTAATGTTCCGAATCGAAATCTGGCATACAAACTTTTGCCTAGTAAATCAGGTATTATATCTAAATATAGTTCGAACTCTGGGTACCATTTAAAATCAATAAACAAATTAGTTAAATGACCATTCGATTTTTTAGAAATGTAATTATTGCGTATGTGGGACCAGTAAGCTCCTTTCATTATTTTTACATGGGACTTCACGAGCTGCTGGGGATTCTCCCAAAAGTTCCTCAATCCCAGCGTGCAAAACCAATCGGATACGAATTTGATTTTCCTAATTTTCCTGCCAGACCTGCTGCCAAAGGTGGGGCTTGGTCTGGGGGCAGGCATCTCCACTAGCTGGAGGCTCACCACCAAGTGATGCAATTCCTGCAAGGGGGGGGGTGTAGAGTACCTCTACCTAGAGCAGGCTTTGTTCCTGACCCCAGAGCGCACAAAGGCTTTCATCCCATAGGATCGGAAATGTGTCTGTTAGGGGCAGGCTGGCACAGAACGGTCAGCCTTACATTAAAGGGTTGGGTGAAATACAGGGGGCATCTCTAAGATGCCCTCTGTGTGAATTTTACAATACATCCAACACTGGCATCAGTGTGGGTTTATTGTGTCAGGAAGGTTGATACCAAACTTCTCTGTCATCAGTGAAGCCATCATGGAGCTGTGGAGTTCATAATGACAAACTCCCAGCCTATGTGCTTAATATGGTCACACCACACTTACAATGTCTAAGAATGGATTAGACACTGTAGGGATATATTGCTCATGCAGCTATGCCCTCACCTGTGGTATAGTGCACCCTGCCTTAGGGCAGTAAGGCCTGATAGAGGGGTGACTTGCCTGTGCACAGGCAGGGGTTAGTAGGCATGGCACCCAGAGAGGGATGCCATGTCGACTTTACCTTTTTCTCCCCACCAGCACCCACAAGGTGCAATGGCAGCGTGCATGTGTTTGATGAGGGGTCCCTTAGAGTGGCATAATACATGCTGCAGACCTTGGGGACCCTCCCTGGCCACAAAGCCCTTGGTACCACTGGTACCTTTTACAATGGACTTAGCTGTGTGCCAGGGGTGTGCCAATTGTGGAAACAATGGTACAATTTAGGGAAAGAACATTGGTGCTGGGACCTGATTAGCAGGATCCTAGCACACACTCAATCAAGTTTGCATCAACATCAGGCAAAAGGTGAGAGGGTGAGGGGGGAAATCATGCCAAAAGGGGCACTTTCCTACAGTGGTAAAAAAGACAAAGACCTTAGAAGCAGAGGTGGGTTGCTGCTGCCAACAGCACCTTGAGGAACACTCTTGCAGCTGACTTTAGACTGAAGGTAGGAGGTCGTAATGGTGATCAACTTAACTGATTGGAAATCTGTGATCTTGTTTTATTGGAATGTGGAAACATGCATTCTATAGATCATCACAACACATTTGGTCCAAATTCTGCATCATGAACAACACCGGATGGATGAAAGAACAAACAGGTTTTGTATGTACTGTCAAAAACACAGGAAATAGCAGGTTCCCACTGAGGAAGTACTCCTGTGTCAGCTGTATGTAGGAGATCAGGAATGTCCATCGTCATTACAGGGCAAGAGAAATTCATCTAATGAGTATGTGCCACAAGACTTGACAAAATGGCTTCTTTGGGGAAGTTATGAGCTTCCATTGCTTTAGTATGACCAGTTTACACTGTCAATTGAGCTACACAGTCTTTACTTCCATCCCAAGTGAAAACATCATTTAGAATTTCTTCATAGATCCGAACAGGTTTTCTTGTGGAGGATCCAAGGGTACAAACAGTTCATATGGAGTGTTTGACATGAAAGCACCTGGAATTAATTCTTATTTTCTTTTCTTTTTTGGGTGCTTTTAGTCTGTAGATGTTGTCAAAAAAAATGATCAGACATGAGTGTGCATTATTAGCTGCGACAAATATGGAAGTTTATGAACTATATGCTCAAAGTGTGTGCTCCTGACCTACAATCAAAAGAGACATATTCATGACTAAAAGTTATATGAGCAAAGCTTAATCTTTAACAGAAAGCTCTATGCAGATGAACAGGGTAAAATCACATGCTGCACGAGAGTACAAGGCAGCCAGAAAGCGGGTTTGAGAAGGCTAGATATTAAACTTCAAACATGCACTTTTTAAACTGAACTTTTTCAACCTACAACACTGCACAACACCCATTTCCAGTCAATGATCAAAAATAGAAGTATAGAAAGTTGAAATCATAGCAATTCAAGTGTTAACTTGAATTATCCATTTTACTATAGCACTGCCATGCCAGAAAGGCGTTAGTGGGCTTTCCATTTAATAATACACTTATATGATTGCAGTGCTTCTTTCTGTCTCAAATGAAGATGTTTGCAAAATTGGCATCATATATGCAATGGTCTCTGTCATATAATTGCCCCACGCATGGCTCTGCTTTTTCCCAACAGCAGTGCTTAAGCATTATACCTTCTTACAGAACCCAGACATATCTCTGTAGAATAGGGGTCGCCAACCTTTTCTGTAGCGAGTGCTACAATCATTGTGAGCTACTGAAAGCTAAACAACTCACGCATTATTACCAGACTGCCCTACACCCAGCTTCCTTGGCTTTGAGCCTAATGTCCATAGAGCCAGATACTATGGTTTGAACTAAATACTTTGACTTGGGGCACTATGACAGGGCTGCCATGTGTCAGCGAGAGCGCGGTCTTTGGGGATGTATGAACATGTGTGCATATGAATGGAATATATGTGTTTGGGTAACTGAGAGCCTGTGTTGCATATATTTGTGGAACAGGACATACCTTTCGGCATATGTGGCACTGTTATACATATTTATTACAAACATACAACTTTTTTTTTTTAAATAGGAGAAATTGTAAGCGCAAAAATCTTCATAATGTGGAACATTTTTCTACACTTCAAATTTACCCCTTTTAAAAATTGTCTATATTTTTTCAGTTATAAATATGGCACAGTGTTGTAATGGCCACTAGGGAGTGAGAGGCCTGCTGTTTGTAAATGCAACTCTTTAAAAAAAATGTAAAGTTAACTTAATTCTAAGATAACTTTCCATTTTGATTTTCTCTTATTTAAAAGCATTGAGAAACATCATTCTGTTCTCACCTCCAATACTGAGTTGACAAGGACTTTTATTTAAGAGTTAAATACCCTATTGCTTCAATTCTTCACTTCTGTGGCCCAGCCCGGGTCATAAATCTGACTCCAGGACTGCTCCTTATCAGTCCCTGCTATCTGCAGCCTGATAATCATTGTTATATAAAATAAACACAGCCTTCCTTTCACTTTGAAAGGGAAAATGTGACCATATGCTTATGTAGAAATTAACTCCAGGCCGTGAGCTACTTTGTACGGGTCTAGGAGCTGCTGGTATCTTGCGATCTACTGGTTGGAAATACCTGCCTTAGAACAAGAGGTGGGGATTGGGTAAGCTGTGAATTAATCATAAAAGAGATTTCTGAGACACTCTACTTCCAATAGAACTGTATTGTAGGGTGTATCCAAGTTAGATGTAGAAAGTTTGGCATCTCGAGCATATACCAACTACATCAAGGCCAAACCTCCTGAGACCTATTGGGGGTATGAGATACTCTACACCCAAATTTGTAGTGAAACAATCTATGCCCGTTATTTATAGAAATTGTGCCTAGTCTATGGATAGCATCATGACCATTAGGAATCACTCAAAGGAGTGCCTACGTTAGTGACGCAGCAATGTCTGGCTAGTGAACAACCTAACTTTGCAGTGCTGAATATAGTTGAATAAATACAGAAAATATAGTTGAGTAAGTACAGAGAATAATAAATCAGTGTGGTTCAGTTCCTTTTATCAATTGTGAGAGAGCAGTAATAGGACTGGGAGGTAATGAGAGCAGGAATGCAGTGTACTAGGCATTTTGAAATACAGAAACAGGTCAAACGCAAATATTTCCCCTTTATCTTTACATTTTTCCAGTGGCAGAAATCAGCAGTGCATCCATGGATTCTCCATTGAAGCCACACCTATTTTACCAAGTTGTTCCTTTGGTGTGAGTGGGTCTGAAAGACAGAAATCTGGAGTGTTCATCAGCAGGAACTCGGGGACATAAAGTATGTACAAGCCCAGTTCTTCTAGGTGCCTGGGTTAATGTGAGTCGTGGGCCTAGGTACCATATTTGCCACCACTGAGTACAATGTGCTAGGGGCATTATAATCTGCACTATCATCAGATGTTGCATGAATGGCGGTGGCTTAGATCAAAATGTCTCAATGCAGTGTAGATATATAGGGGGTCATTCTGAACCCGGCGGGCGGCGGGAGCCGCCCGCCTGGAGGGAACCGCCGTATGACCACGGCGGCCATTCTGGCTTTCCCGCTGGGCCGGCGGGCGACCGCCAGAAGGCCGCCCGTCGGCCCAGCGGGAAACCCCCCTCAACAATGAAGCCGGCTCCGAATGGAGCCAGCGGAGTTGTAGGGGTGCGACGGGTAGAGTGGCACCCGTCGCGATTTTCAGTGTCTGCAAAGCAGACACTGAAAATCTTTATGGGGCCCTGTTAGGGGGCCCCTGCACTGCCCATGCCAGTGGCATGGGCAGTGCAGGGGCCCCCAGGGGCCCCACGACACCCGTTCCCGCCATCCTGTTCCTGGCAGTAAAAACCGCCAGGAACAGGATGGCGGGAAGGGGGTCGGAATCCCCATGGCGGCGCTGCAAGCAGCGGCGCCATGGAGGATTCCCTGGGCCAGGGGTAAACCGGCGGGAACCCGCCGGTTGCCCTTTTCTGACCGCGGCTTTACCACCGCGGTCAGAATGGCCCAGGAAGCACCGCCAGCCTGTTGGCGGTGCTTCCGCGGTCCCCGGCCCTGGCGGTCATGGACCCCCAGGGTCGGAATGACCCCCATAGTGTTAAACCGGGGACAAACCTGCCCACCTTGCTACACAGTGATGGCAGGATATCCCAGCCTATAGATGTCTGTTTGCCTGCCCACACCAATTTTGCCAGAATCAATCTTAGGGTTTTAAAGAAAGTATTGGTCAGGGTTAGAAATATGTACAGAACCTGGGAAGGACACATGTTTGATATACATGGAGAGAGTCAACCGAATGTCCACTCTGCAATCTCGCTACAGTTGGCCTTACATCACCCTCTTTATGGCTATGCACCCCAGGGAGCATACCCACACAGTTCACCATTGCAGTTGGAGCTCGAGTTCCATCCAGCCGTTTACCAGTGTCAAACTGTTAATTTTTTTAACTTAATTTGGGAGTGGCTAGAGCGCCTCACCCAAGCTTGATCACCTCCTGAATAATCAGTGATAAATTAACACATGGATCTTAAACATGCAGAAGTACCTCATCTGAAAATATATGGTGCAGGATTCCTAATTCTCGAAAAGCTGTACCTCTGTCTGAGTGGCGTTCTTTTCTTTTAAATCATTTTTATCGACTTTTATAAACATGAAACAGATAAAGTCAACAGTGGATATCAGGTGATGTATACTTGCTAAGACAGAACCATAACTGTTAAATACAAGTAAAGGAGTGGCAAGCAAGTCCATCAAGTAAATAAGACAGGAGTACAAATTGCAGGTATCATACAGTCTAGTGTACGAGCACACAGTTATAGATACTGTGTAAAATAAGGTCAGGTTTGTAAACTGGGAGAGAGGGGAACATATGGAATTGGAGGAAGTGGGTACAGCAGGGTATATGATTGAAGTACGCAATATATTTATGCTGACGGTATGGTTAGGGTCTCCAGATGCAGGAGGAGCTGTGCAGTGCATTGAGAGTAAGCGAAGATGGGGGTATGGTGAAAAAGTGGCACTTGGCAAGAGTGGGAGCACGGGCTGCTATTGGGGTAGATCATCATTCCATGTATGTTGCAAAAATTGAGAGAGGAGTGTAGCTCATTGAGGACAGATGGGCTGTTTGCACAGGCCCCGGACCTCTTCAAGGTATCCAGCTGCCCATGGGTGCCCATTGAAGGGCCGACACAGACAAAAATGCCACCTGTTTGGACCTGCTCAGACCTGAAAGGATCTAGTGCTAGAATCCCTGGTACAGGTAAACCTGTTTCATCATGTTCCTGGTAAACATCACACTTCACACTGTTACCACATTCAAATCCAGACCATGCCAACGAATTGATGATCTAATTCCACTTACTTTATCCACATTCTACTCACTAGAATCCACTCCTCCCACATCATGCTCAATTGGTCATTAATACACACTTTGCTTCAAACATCGCTGACATCACCCAGCATATTCTAGATGCCATCTTTATCACTGAAACCTGATTCACACCTTCCTTCACAAACATCCTGAATACCCTCATCTCTGATGGCTATAATATCCAACACTCGACCACACACTCAAAGTACCAGGGAGACTTGAGTCATACACAGGTCATTCTCTTAGCAGCTCTACCACATGAACGTTTTTCGAGCTCTTCTCTCGCCCCTTCCCTCTCTTAGACTCCAGAACTGCCTCATGTCATCTGATGTACAGACCACCCTGGCCAAACCAGCATTCTGTATACGAAATCTCAGACCTCATCAACTCTGCTGCCGTGCAGCACAGCCACCTCAGAACCCTTGGAGACTTTACTCCTGCCCCGCTTCCGGCAACTCCAACATAAAGTGCACAAAGGAGGCCTTTTTTGTATAGTTCGCAACACAATGGAAATGGATACTACCCGTCTCCTGTGGAATACCTCAGAGCTCCATCCTTTCTCTTATCATCTTTAATCTTTACATAGAGCCCTCACATCCATTCTTGCAGACAGCAGCATCGAGATCCTTCAATACACATATGGTACTCAACTATAACCTAAAAATATCTTCACCCAATGACATACAGAGACTGAAAACCTGCTATAACACATCCAGTCTTGGATGTCAGCTTAAATCCTGAAGCTAAGCCCCTCAAAGACTCAATGCTTGCGGTGTACCAATACCATCAAGCAATCCCAGTTTAAAGCTTATCTATCCTACTTAAACCTATTCAGCTTGCCCCCAAGGGACAGACCATGTAATTTTTTTTTTGTTTCACCCTCAATACAGACCTCACATTCAAGCTAGTCATCACGAGGGAGACCAAGGCAACTTAGTGTCAACTCTCCCTCTTGAAGGAAGTGAAACCGTTTCTTCAACAAAACAACTTCACAATAACTGTACAAGCCTTAGTCCTCTCTCATCTGTACAGAGGCAACATCCCGCTCAGCAGCATCCTCAGTTCTACCCAGCGCCACTTAAAAGCATCCTATTTGCAGCAGCACAACTCAAGGGTGCAAACAAATACAACCACGTCACCCCTACATTTAAAGGGTCTACACAGGCTCCACTTTCTAGCCTGTATCATCTTTAAGACAAGTGGTATCATTTATAAAGCCCTCAACAACAAGACCTAAACTTACCTGCAAACAAATCAAGCTCTTGGGATGCCAGTCTGGTAACTTGGATTTTGCAAGACTAGAATCAAAACATTGCAAAAAGGAAAGAAACAGTAGGCAAGCCTTCTACATTCCTGCTCTGGAATATGGAACAGTCTCTCTATCGATAGCAGATCAGCACTAATTCTCCTACAGTTCAGGAAAACTGGCACACACCAACTCAAAGAGCACTACTCCTGAGCAGCCAGTCTACCACTCACCTTACCCCCAATGACTATATGTGGGAAGTTGGCTCTGTATATACTATCTCAAATTAAGAGATAGCGTGCACAGAGTCCAAGGGTTCCCCTTAGAGGTATGATAGTGGCAAAATTAGATAATTCTAATGCTCTATTTTGTGGTAGCGTGGTCGAGCAGTAGGCTCATCAGAGGGTGGTGTTAAGCATTTGCTGTACACACACAGGCAATAATACACACACAGGCAATAAATGGGGAACACACACTCAAAGACTTAACTCTAGTCCTTTAGTTTTTATATTGAAAAATATATTTTCTTAATTTATTTTAGAACCACAAGATTCAGGATTTGAAGGAAATACATGAAATGCAAGGTACTCCACATAGGTAAGTAAGGAACTTTGAATTAGAGCAGTAACATACACAGGTTTAGGTAAAATGGCAATAAGCTATTGTAAAAGTGGACGCAGTGCAAAAATCAACAGTTCCTGGGGGAGGTAAGTATTGGTTAGTTTTTCAGGTAAGTAAGGCACTTACAAGTTCAAGTTCCTGGGCATAGGCAGCCCACCGTTGGGGGTTCAAGGCAACCCCAAAGTTACCACACCAGCAGCACAGGGCCGGTCAGGTGCAGAGGTCAAAGAGGAGCCCAAACCACATAGGCAGTCCCTTCTTCTTTCTATAGGTTGCAGGAATCTGATTTCCTGGGTTATGGGGTGCCCCTAAATACTTAATTTAGGGGTGTGTTTAGGCCAGGAGGGCAGTAGCCAATGGCTACTGTCCTGGAGGGTGGCTACACCCTCTTTGTGCCTCCTCCCTGAGGGGAGGGGGGCACATCCCTAATCCAATTGGGGGAATCCTCCAATCTCAAGATGGAGGATTTCTAAAGGCAGGGGTCACCTCAGCTCAGGACACCTTAGGGGCTGTCCTGACTGGTGGGTGACTCCTTATTTTTTCTCATTATCTCCTCCAGCCTTGCCGCCAAAAGTGGGGGCAGTGGCCGGAGGGGCGGGCATCTCCACTAGCTGGGATGCCCGGGGGTGCTGTATCAAAAGGCATGAGCCTTTGAGGCTCACCGCCAGGTGTTACGGTTCCTGCAGGGGGAGGTGAGAAGCACCTCCACCCAGTACAGGCTTTTGTTTCTTTCCTCAGAGAGCACAAAGGCTCTTACCCCAGGGGGGCAGAAACTCGTCTCAGTGGCAGGCTGGCACAGACCAGTCAGTCCTGCACTGAAGGATTGGGTAAAATACAGGGGGCATCTTCTAAGATGCCCTCTGTGTGCATTTTGTAATAAATCCCACACTGGCATCAGTGTGGGTTTATTATTCTGAGAAGTTTGATACCAAACTTCCAAGTATTCAGTGTAGCCAATATGGCACTGTGGAGTTCGTTTTTGACAAACTCCCAGACCATATGCTTAATATGGCCACACTGTACTTACAATGTCTAAGAATGGACTTAGACACTTTAGTGGCATATTGCTCATGCAGCTACGCCCTCACCTGTGGTATAGTGCACCCTGCCTTAGGGCTGTAAGGCCCGCTATAGGGGTGACTTGCCTATGCCACAGGCAGTATTTTGTGGGCATGGCATCCTGAGGGGATACCATGTCCACTTTGCTTTTTTCTCCCCACCAACACACACAATCTTTAATGGCAGTGTGCATGTGTTAGGTGAGGGGTCCCTTAGGGTGGCACAACACATGCTGCAGCCCTTAGGGACCTTCCCTGGTCACAGGGCCCTAGGTACCACTGGTACCTTTTACAAGGGACTTATCTGTGTGCCAGGGGTGTGCCAATTGTGGAAACAATGGTACATTTTTAGTGAAAGAACACTGGTGCTGGAACCTGGTTAGCAGGGTCCCAGCACACTTCTCAGTCAAGTCAGCATCAATATCAGGCAAAATGTGGGGGGTAACTGCAACAGGAGGCCATTTTCCTACACTATATCTTCCCGGGCCAGGACCCCCGATTATCTCCTCATTTCTCTTGAGCTGGATTTATGAACTACAAGTACCACACATATCAACATACTACACACCATACACCCTCAAAAGTCCTGCATCAGACTTGATATGAAGAATTTAAAGAAAAATAAGATAACAGCTCACCTTGCACCTGCGATCTGGAATGTTATTGCTGTATCCATCAAGAACGCCCAAACCCTGCTCCAGTTTAGGAAAGAGCTGAGAAGGCACCCATTAAAAAAAGCTATATCATGATGCAGTATTATTCCACAAGCAAGCTACCCCTACTATGCCACTTTGACGCTGTCTTTACCTTAGATCATGTACAGCACTTCACTGCCTATCACCTAGATTCAAGCTATACACATACCATATGCATACATACCATGGAATCTAACCTATAGCGATGTTACTCACTCTGAAAAAATAACCAAGACCTGATTCTAAACAACACAACAAGGGGTACTGAGGTGTGGTCCACACATCGGGTTATCAGATTCCAAGCGGCAATATCATTATTAAACAAGCATTGGCATAACCAATAGGTCTCGCCTTTTGAATGTGAATACAGAACTACTTGTTTTAACATAGTTTTTTGGCGATATTGTTCAGCTTCAGCAGAAAAAAGAATAGGTTTGATGTGCATGCGTGCACATGTAATTATTAGCTGGGAAGGTGGAAGAAAGTCCAACCTGGAACGACGAAATGCAGCACATAAGTGAGAAAGCAGGGAAAGACGTACGTCCATGGAGCGATGATGTTGGAGTATGGAACAGTGAATGGACATCTCATAAGCACCTACGAGCGAGTGCACCAAAAAATGCCCAGACGTGCACGTCGTTGGCAGCAGTAACCTTGGGCTCGCACATAGAAGGCATGTAATCTGATGCGCGGCATATATGACAATGTATATACAAAGGCACAAGAACAGCAACAACAAAAACAGACATTAATAACCATACATGCAGGGGGCAGAGATGCCATTAATACTTCATGTTTCAACACCGTCCTCATCGATGACATGAGAGCTCCATCTGTTGCCGCCATGCCTCTGCGCGGAATGCAAAATAACAATGGGTGTGCAAAAGAGAGGAGATGACTGCAGCACCGCCATGTTTTGGGGTGTATTTTGAATGACGAAATCCTGCATGACTCGCCTCCCAAATACCTGACTCAAAAACTGTAACTGTGTGGTGCTCGACGTGGTTCGTGAAACACAAAATCCCACTTCATGGAGCCTCACTGATTCATGCAAGAACATTATATGGACCAGTCCTTCTCTGGAAGCCAAACTAGGATTTGGAACTCCCCTCCTCCAGCCCGTCACACAACCCCAGTCAAGCTACCTTTAAAATGTATTACATGAGCACTCGTGTGGTATGTGATAGGACTATACGTGTAGTTAACGCCTATGAGAAACAATGCACTGTACTGTCACTAGGTGGCATGCTAGCCATTGGTTATGAAAATAGGAGAGCCAGGCACGAGCGTCGACCCCTAAGGTTCAACGAGATCCCAAAACATTGCTATCTAAAAATACATTTTTATTATCGGATAACAGTTCTAAAGCTTTTTGAAGCCCCCTGACCGCAGTAATGGATCTCTTTGAAAAAAAATAAGCGATTGTGCACAGGTGGGCCTAAACTTTCGTTTTTAGGTGGGAAAGCAGTTCCATTTATTATGTTTAGTACAATAAAGACAAACGGGGGTCTCTTCACATTAACTGTGCAGTAGTAAAGAAAAAATAAAAGCCAAAAAGGATTGACGAAGACCTTGAAGACAGTGAGACGGGGGCTGCTTCTAAATTGCCAATTGCTCGTTTATCGACATGTGTTAACTGTAATGTGGGGCCCTAGGCCCTCATGCTGGTTAATGATGTGACGCATACACGGTGGTAGGGTGGTACTGAACTGGCCTCAGGCACGTGCGCCCGGCCCCTTTTATTGGCAGGGTCACCTGACTGGTGACGCCTGTGTTGGGTGGGTGTGGGTTACATATGTAAGACCAGCCCTCAGCAGAGTGGCTGTCAGAAAGACTAGAATGAGTCCAGCTGGACTCTACATCCCTCCCAAACTTTATTGAGGAACCAAACAAAAGTCCAACCTGTAAAAGAAACAATAACAAAGCACCACAATCAGTCTCTCGGCCTCGAAAAGGCAGACTGCAGAATTGCAGTGGACATGGTGCAGCTGGGAGCACCCGGACACCTCCACACGAGTCCATAATTTAACCAGGCACAGCTGGGCACGAACATGGTGTGTATGAAGTCCAGATACTTCAGTTGCTTGTCCACGACCTCACAGTTCGCTGGATATTGTTGATCGGGTCCTGCCTGGGCTCATGTGGTCAAAGTCTATTTACAGTTTCGGATGCAGGTGCATCTGGAGCAGTGGGGAGTCCACTGTACACAGTTCTGGACGGCATTCTGACTCTGGAGATTGTCTACCTCCTAAGACTGCAGATGACATGACGGCCTGGGGCGCCTGGGAGTCCAGCGGCAGGGAAGCAGCAGTCTTCCCTCTCGTGCCAGATCTCCATCAAGCAGGAGTCTCCTCGAGGCCCTTTCACGGGCTTCCACGGGACTGTGTGGGCTGTGCTTGCCTATCTCAGGCCCAGCAAAGACGTCTCAGAGGAACAGCCTACAAGACCACATCCTAGTCTCGCATGGAGCCACAAGGGTTGTTGATGCAGGGTCCGCTTGCTCGAGCCATCCGGATTCAGGTGCTCTGGCCATAGTGCAGAGTCTTCAGGTGACCAGTCTCTCGATATGAGACCTCCGTGCTTCCGGATGCCTGACGTGGAGCTGTCTCAGATGCATTCTCTCTCAGCGAGATTCCGCTCTCACAGGAATTCGTTGGAGGCCCTTGTCCCTGGATTGCGGCGGGACTGCGTGGGCTGTGCGGGCCAACGTCTGCCACGCCAAAGGAGTCTCTCTGAACTCCCAACAGGGCCACGTCCTAGCCCCGGCTTATGTTATAAAAAGGCTACAAACAGTCCAGAACGCAGCCGCCCGGCTTCTTGTCAATCTTCCCAGACATGTATCCGCTAAACCTGCTCTTTCCTCGCTTCATTGGCTCCCTTTCAAGCAACGTACCTATTTTAAGGCCCTATGCATTGTTCATAGAGCTCTTCAACATAAGGGCCCAATGTTCTTTAGAAAGCGGCTATGTCTTTATGTTCCTTCTCGAAGTCTGAGGTCCTCCTCCTCTCGTCTTGTGACCATCTTGAGGTCCAAGAGAGCTTGGGGGGCCAACTCCTTCCTTACCAAGGCCGCCCGTCTTTGGAATGATCTTCCTTCCGATCTACGTCAGGAACATTCAGAACTACTTTTTAGGAAAAAACTCAAGACCATTCTTTTCTGTAGGTAGCGCTCTCAACTCTCCTAGTGACAGCACCGGTCAGGTTAGGTTAGCGCTGGGATGCCTTCGGGTCACTACGCGCTTTATAAATTCTTAAACTAAACTAAACTAAACTTGTGCGACCCCCAAGGGTGGATGGTCCAAATGATGTGGTCTTCTCTCACCGGCAGGTGTCTGGTTCACAGAGCTCATGGCAAGTGTTCAGATGATAAGTTTCTACGTTGCCAGA
Source organism: Pleurodeles waltl (assembly GCF_031143425.1). Taxonomy (NCBI): domain Eukaryota; kingdom Metazoa; phylum Chordata; class Amphibia; order Caudata; family Salamandridae; genus Pleurodeles; species Pleurodeles waltl. The sequence goes on along the minus strand of NC_090445.1, from coordinate 324,841,240 downwards.
AATGCCTTGTCAGCATCGGTTCTTGTTGCTGACTGTCTCCACTCAGGTGGTGCTGTGCTCCTCCTTCGATGATTGGGCAATGCACCTCATCATGATGATGATGTTTTTTCATCCTTTTGAAGATCAAACAGGTGGCGGCGGCTTCGTCAGCGGAAGGACCACTTGATGGACGTAGTGGCCACGGCGGGTCTTGTGTGGCCTGTGCAGTCGGCGTCAGGGATTCCATCACAGCCAAGCAGCCGGTGACAGGAACAGGTCAGTCGTACTGGGAAGCGTGGGGGACCACCCGCATCGCTGTCTTCAGTGACGTCTGCTCACCCCGGTGACTGTCTTGTACTGATGGGTGCCTCCTCATCTACTCGCACGAGTCCTCAGTTGTGTCACTCTACTTCCTTCCACTTTCACACCTGCGATGGAGTTGATCTGTGGTGTGACCGGTCTGTCACACTCCTCTCCTCATTTCTTGTTGGCATCGTGCCACTCTCTCTTCTCCTTGGTGTGGCGTCGTGCCACAGGTCACATGTTGCGGCACATGGACCTTGCGCTGCACCTCTGCTGGTACATCTTCCTCTTTGTCCTCGACGTGGCGTGGTGCCACGGGTCGCATGCTGCTTCACACGGACCTATCACTGCACCTTCGCTGGTGCATCTTCCTCTTCGTCCTCGATGTGGCGTTGTGCCACAGGTCGCATGCTGCGTCACATGGACCTATCACTGCACCTCCTCTGGTGCATCTTGCTCGGTCGCAGCCTCTCACAGGCTGAGTCCTGCGGGTAGGACATGATTTGCTCTTCATGGAGACCTCTCCCGGTCTGGTCCGTTCCCGGATCCTCTTGGTGAACCTCTCTGGCAGGAGGGTCCCCACTCTCTTCCTCCTTCTCTTCACTCGAGGGCGCCATTCTTGCGCCTCGAGGCTGCGCTGTTACGGCGCTCACTCCTGCCATCTGCTCTGGCAGGGTCGGTCAGTTCAGATGACCTGCTCACTGATGGGCCAACAGTGGCCATCTTCCCACGCTGCGCGGCCAGCTGACATGGCCTCTTGTCCCGTGCGTTACGTCACGCTCTCGGGTACTCTCTCCATCTTCACGGACTTTACCCATGTCGTCACATTCTCGGGCGCAGCTCTCTGTGCTCGCTGCGCACGTGTCAGTCTCTTTTTTTTGGGGGGGGGCGTCCTGTGGCAACGCCTGGCATGTCCCTTTCTTGTCCTACGGTGATGTCCATCACTGCTGGGGCATGTGGCGTTCTCTCATCGGTGGCGGCGGATGGCCGCCAGAGGCTGCGCAGACCATGCGCGCTCTCTTCGTATCTCTTGTGGCACTGCGTCCGTTTCTCACCGTTGCAGCTTGGCTGGGACAGCTGCAGTCTTCTCCTTCCCTTTTGCAGCGTCGCCCGCGTCGCTTCCTTCTTCCTCGCCGTTTCCGTCTTCTGCGCCGTTTCTGTCCACGGGCGCACTCTTGGTTTGGAGCAGTCACTTTCTGAAGGTGCTGCTGTAAACTTTCCTTCATCCAAGTTTCTTTTACCTTTTAAAACAGAAATAGGATGCAATACCAACTCTGGCCACTGGATGCCAGTAGTGCACTTTTTTTTCTAGCTTCAAGACGGTCTTTCCTGTTACCGGCCTGTTTATTTCAACAGATGCCGGTGAGGGGGGCATGCTGCTGAGAGGACTTCTCATGCTGGTGGGGGCTGCAGGTAAGTGCAATTTTATTTATTTTCTTTCTCATCTCTCCCTTTTCTCTTCTCTCTTTTTCTTTCTGTTCAATTCTTTTTCAACCTGCACAGCCTCGTTTGAAGAGGCGTGCAGATGGCACCAATGTCAGTGAGGGGGGCGTGGGGGCTCCGGGCAGTTTTTTTTTCTATCTAGGTGCGTGTGAGCACCTCTCTTCTTATAAGTTTGTTGGAGGTGGGGGCGGCCTTGGGCACCTGTTGCTTTGGTGCGTGTCTGCACCTTGTGCTTCTCCCGGTTTTTCCTTGTTCTCTTTTTTTTTTCATAAAGGTGGGGGGGCGGCCCTTGGCAATTATCTTCTGCTTGGTGCGTGTCAGCACCACTATATTCGGTCCTAACGAAAGTTGGTGGGGGCGGCTCTGGGCATTTTCTTGGGCATTTTCTTTATTTTAAGGTGCATACCAGCACCCTCACGGATCTCTCGTTGCGGCCGCAGCAGTCCTCCGTCCTGCGGCCATTGTGCCGGCATTTTTGGGGTGGGGGCGGCCCTGGGCAAATCTTCTTCGGTGCGCGAGTGCACCATTCTTTAAAAGTGAAAAGGGGCGACCGGCCCGGCCATAATACTTCTTCCCCTCACGTAGGGTGACCACCTGGCATTAAGGCAAATTCTGGACAGGACTGTAAAAAATTTAGGACAAAGGGTCAAAATTCAGGACAAAAATTCAGGACAAAGGGTCAAAATTCAGGACAAAGGGTCAAAATTCAGGACAAAAATTCAAGAACAAACGTCAGTTTTACAGACACGTGCAAGAGAGGCCATGCCTCACTATGTTGTCAGTGCATTTATTTACTCTTTTTTAACATAGCACTATTTATTCACTGTGGTCTTTTTGTGATTGCCTCCTGGTATGCTACATTCAGGTGTCACATTACGTCCTTGTTCAGTAGTAAATTAATGCCCTTCAGTACTGCGGCAAGGCCATCACCCCTACCCAAATCTACCCGATCTTTCCTGAAGAGAAAGTAACAGCAAAATTTTGATTATGTTTCTGAACATTTTAAAACCCCTGGCAAACAGTTTGGGAAACATTAAGGTAATTAACCTTACTCTAGTTTAAACAAATTGAACAAAAACATCTGGCTTACCCCAACCGCCCATGGACTTTCAACTTAACGAGGCAGGGCAGATGGTGTGGGCGACAGTCTCACACCTAATGTCAGGATGTGATGTACCCATAACTTGTCTGTGGTCTCACAGCACTAGAGTGTATGTCCGGGACTCTACATTTATCTCAGAAATGGGAGCCCGGACTACCAATCAAAGATAATAAAAGAGGAGGATGAAATCGAGAGCAAATGGGAGATCCACGGCAAGTAATTCAAAGGGTTGTTGCCAAGAACTGGGTAAATAAGGAAGAGAAGTACAAGGTGAGACAATTCCTAAAATCAGACAAGATGGGTCCACCAAGACTATTCAAAGGTATTGGGAACCTGGGGAGTTGTCTCTGCACACAGGAGCGAAACAGAAGGGGCACTGTCAAGTGGTTGAACAAGCAACACCCATCCACCTTGGCAAACTCTTCTGGTGCAATGGTCCGCTGTTAGTGCTTTTGAAGGGTGAGCAGGGGCCAGACCCCTTGCAAGGTTGTGCAAGGCAATTGCCCACTTTGTCCATGTCTTTATATGGTTTTGAAATTGAGCAAAAGCCAAACTAGAGATCTGGGTTATCCCTAAGTGTCAAGTACACATAGAATCTTCAAAATATTTGGGATGTAAATTGCACAAACACAATTTACAAATTTTTAAATTTAATTAGTGTTTCTTTGACATATGACACTGTTTTTGCCTTTATATACATTTAGATTTCAACCTTTTGATACCTAATGATTAATATCTACCATTCTTACACTGATTTCCAGGAAGAAAATCTCGGCAGAGCGAACGGTCCCTCCAAGCCCAGTTTGCTTTTTGGGTCTCTTCTGCTTTCTGTAGAGGCCATGTGGCACTAGTGAATATGGTGTGCTACCCCAATGATAGTATTATTTTGCAAACCTTCCTCTGCTCGCCCTTCATTCCTTCTTCAGACAGGCCACACATCTGATTTGGTCACTGCGGCGCCATCAGGAACTCTTTCCACTCTAAAACTAACTGTGACTGTGGGTGGATTAGGTCTTCTGGACTTAGAATGCTATTATTCAGCTGCACAGGTCCAATGGGTGGCTTGCTGGCTTTCTGCCCACCTCCCTGCATGAGATGGGGTTTACCAGTAAAGACTTTTAAGAAAGGCTTAATGCACTGCTCATTGTTTCCTACTGACCATTCTACAGATCACCATTCAGGGTTATCATGCACAGCTTTCTCTTGCCTTGCCAGAACCTGTACACCACTGCACTGACACTCTACTCTGCAACTCTGCACTCTACACCACTCTACTCTATGCCACTGCACTCTAGGCACTATACTCTACTCTACACCACTCTACAATACTCCACTCTGCACCACCCTACACCACTGCACTCTATGCCACATGAGTCTACTCTGCACTCTGACACTTCACCACTCTGCATTACTGCACTCTCTGCTTCTCTATTGTATGCCACACTACTCCACTGCACTCTATGTAACTCTACCCCATGCCACTCTATGCCACTGCACTCTGCGCCAATGCACTCTAAACAACTGCACTGTACGCCACTGCCCTCTACTCTGTACCACTGTACTCTACGCCACTGCGCTCTGTGCCACTTTACTCCACTCTACATCACTGCACTGACACTCTACTCTGCAGCGTTCCACTCTCCACCACTGTACTATACACCAATGTACTATGTACTACTGCATTCTATGCCACTGCACTCTATGCCACTCTACATCACTCCACTCTACAGCACTTTTCTCTACTCTGCACCACTCTACACTACGCCACTGCACTCCCTGCAACGTCAGTCTACTCTGCAATCTTTGCCACTGCACCACTCTACACTACTGCTCTATCTGCTACTCCATTGTATGCCACTCTACTCCACTGCACTCTATGCCACTCTACTCTGTCCCACGCCACTCCATGCCACTGCACTCTAAACCACTGCACTCTACGCTAACGCACTCTAAACAACTGCACTGCACCCCACTGCACTGTACTTTGCACCACGGGGCTCTACACCACTGCTCCTATGCCACTCTACTCCATATGCCACTAACTTTACGCCATGCTGAACAGCAGCTACTCTGGTGTACAACATTGCTTATGGCTAAAACACATTAGCAAGGCCAATAACTCTTTCGTAGATGAGACCTATTGGCTTTGCCAATGTTTGTTAGTACTATGAGGTACCGAGGTACCTGAAAGAACTTTTAAAAATACAATTACATCATAATAAAGGCTGCTACAAAATGCGCAAATACATTTTGGTTAAATAAAAAAAAAGTGCTTCTCAAATACAGAATTGAATAATATACAGTTTATACCTAGTACTAAAAAATGTTATAACACTCCATTAAAACCACACACCCCACAGCTCACTTTGGAACACCATTACAATACCTCTCTAAAAGAAATATCTTTGCACCAGAAAACTTCAAGTGACTCTTTTTAGTAAAGTCAATGCAGGTTTTCAAGCCCCTTTGCATTTGCAGATTTACCAGTTGGGCACATTTGCATGTCTTTAGGGAAGGAGACCCCCTGGCAAGAAGGTCTGATTCTTATCTGTCTGCCCCTCCCTCAGAGCGCAGGAGACTCCCAGCCTTCCAGTCCAGCTGGGGAGACTGATCTGCCCGTAATTTCGACCTGCCTCCTTTGTCCTTAAGGTGAAAGGCTAAAATTACGGACAAATGCTGTCCGTGAAGACTTTCATCACGGACAACGGACGGCAGGGCGAAATTACGGACAGTCCGTGAAATTTACGGACGGGTGGTCACCCAACCTTCACGGCGCACGGCTTGTTACAGCGCCAATTTAAAAGGACCAAGGGGGAAACGGCCCCCGGTCTTTTCTTCACTCTTGGTGCTCGATCGCACCATGTTTTTTTTTTCTTTTCTGCACGCGCGGCCGCAGGGGCACGGGACACGCTGCGGACCGCGTTTTTTTTTTTCTTTCTCTTGGAAGCTACAGTATCGGCCCTGGTCACAATTCTTTATTTTCTTTTGTTTTCTCACGGCGCGCGACAGCGCCATTTCCCCCACATACTGTGCGGACCCAGCAGCTTTCTCGCACGCTGCGGGCCGCACTGCATCAGACTCTTTGGGGGGCTTAGTGCATTTTTCCTCGGGCTGGGGGGAAAGAAAATCTGCGCACTTTGTAGCGCTTTATTTTCGGCGCCCGCAGCCGTTTTTACAGTGCTGCGGGACGCGCTGATCAGCAGCACTCACCCCCTTTTACACCAGTGGGACTGGGGCTGCGACGGCCTCGCTTCTCTCTTTCTTCCACCGAGTTGAGTCCATCCCACTCGTCGCCAATGTAATGTGGGGCCCTAGGCCCTCATGCTGGTTAATGATGTGACGCAGACACAGTGGTATTGAACTGGCCTCAGGCACGTGTGCCCGGCCCCTTTTATTGGCAGGGTCACCTGACTGGTGACGCCTGTGTTGGGTGGGTGTGGGTTACATATGTAAGACCAGCCCTCAGCAGAGTGGCTGGCAGAAAGACTAGAATGAGTCCAGCTGGACTCTACATTAACCAGAACTCTGGTAATGACGCCAAAGGTGGTATTTAGTCCAGTTCAGTCTTGTACTGGTTATGAACACTACTTACAAATCTTAGTGACCTTGCGTAGTCCTAGTACATTAGTGTGGGACTGTTGTTTGTAATGTAGTGAAACTTGGCAACTGGTGCAGGGCGCGACAGGATCAATGACGGAACACTACGCTCGAGTTAGGAACTGTGGTGGCCCAGGAAGTACGGTGATGTGGGCGTGTTCTCTTATTTATTGTGTCTATTGCGTCATAGGGACACTAATACCATTTGGGGGACGGGCAAGCCACACTGTGGAATCCTCTTACTTTGAAGTCAGACAGTGTAACTAGATAAGAACAGGATTTACAGACCTATTTAACACCCGCACTTGTCTCACTCCAGTAATTTGTATCATACTAATACTGGCCCGCCAACGAGCATCTGTAACAAACCAGGCAATGTGCTACACTTAAGCGTGGATATAACTCGGTCACTTTTATTGACATGGACAAATGTGTAATTGCCCTAAATTATTAAATTCCGTTGATTCAGCGAACATTAGTTTCACTGCTAATCAAATCACAATTCTGTTAATACAATCATCAAACTTAGTCATGGTCAAGAACAATACATTTACAATGAATTAAAAACCGGAAATGTAGAACTAGCAGTTGACTGATCGGCCTTAGAGTCCTGGCCTCTGTTAGTCATGTCGCTTTGACCCAATATGTTGTAGGCAATCCCACATTTCTTTTTGGGGGGGGCTCAGTCCATAGTGTTCGTTTTACCGTGTTTCTCCAAGGGGTTTGCCTCTAATTCTTTGGATTAGGCCCAACTCGCTACCTGGCGTGTACCTGTACCCTGCCTTCTGACCCTGGCGGGTCTGGGCTGCGAGTGCCGTGTTCCGCTTACTCCCCTTAGCTGGCCTCCTTTCACCCTGCCGTAAGGCATCCCCAGGTGTGTGGCCTTCAATTTGCACACCGCCTTACTAGGTGTGCTTACCGTCCATTTTGGTAAAACCTCCTTTTATTTCCACCTGCCCCTTCCGTCTGTCCAGCATTGTGACTGGATGCTTTATTGTCGGGGTGAGATGGTGGTATTTTCTTCAATTTTGTCAGCGCGCCGTCCAGGCTAATCTGCTGTCTGTCCCCAGAGGACGGTGCGCTCCTTAAATGCTCCCCCTTGACCCCTTAATGCAGTGGTTCCCAATCTGTGTGCCGTGGTGCCCCAGTGCGCCGTCAAAAGGAGCCAGGGGCGCCCTGCACCAAGGGTTTTAAATTTCGAATTGAAGAAATAATCGCTGGTTAACATCTAGACAGAAATTTGAGGTTTTCAGTATAAGCATAAAACCACTAACGTTTACCACTAGATGGCAGCAGTGCATTATTCTTCAAGAGTGCAGAAGTGAATGTTACTAGTCCCTCCATGCCTGCAGCACCAGTTCCTGCTCTGACCTGCATTTCAGAAGAGGGAGACATGGAAGCCTCAATTGCTGCAGCTTTGGATGTGTGAGAAATTTGGGGATGGAAGCTGGGTGCAGGGCTTAGGCAGCCCTCTTGAAAGGTGCTCAGAGGCTTGCTCTGCCTTTCTTCTCCTATAAGGTAATCAATGAACTGCCTGCTAGCTGTATAAAGCCAGTGTCATCACTTTCTGGCCTGGGCTAGCCGTGCCAGGTCTTTTACAGGATACTTTCAAGGAACGAATGTAGCTTTTAAAAATGTTTCCCTTTTTTCCCCTTGCTCACTTTGTCTCTCTCGTGTTGAGGATGATCTCTCATTTTTTGTCCTTGCACCAATAATTACCAATAAAGTATTTATTTGGCGTAATCATCTTATTCTGGGCATGACAACCTGCAAAAGATAAATACAAAACAAATGTACTGTAAAAAAATATTAATTTTACAAACTTCTATTGTCCCATTCATTACCTCATAAAATTTTCTATAGCACTTGAACGATTGATTGTGAGAGCGATTCTCTCAAACACATTGACATTTTCATTTTTATTTGAACTAAGACAATAAGAAATCAAGGCAGGATTAGTCCTTGTCTCTTGTCTTAGGTTCACCTTTTCTTACTTTATAAGGATGCTTAACCTCCATAAAAGACCAAGCAACTCCAGTCACAGCTATGCCAGCCAAGAAACTGAAAATGCTCTACTACATACAGTGTCTCCTGACATGCAAGTGTAACATTCTTTTATTGTTCAGCAACTCAGCGTACAAGGAAAATGAATGGTAGTGTGTAGAGAAAGTAAGGAGTTTGTTGTTTACCCGACTCTTTTAAGGAGAACCTAGTAGTGGTGCTACCTCTGTCCCTCTACATGCCCTTCAGGTAGGTCAGCAACGCTGGTAGTGACTCCGATTCACACACATTTCTTCTGTGGCTTGACCCAAACTATTTTGGAGTGAACACACCTTTTTTAGGGATTTGAATGTGCCTGCCCGAAGAAGGAATTTGCTTGCAACATAAAATTGTGTACTTTTTTTGGAAATCTTTATACTGACTTTGCAGAGTGCTCTTTTATGTAGTTTTGAGGCCCAATGTTACCATCAGACTGGAGGTAATAAAGTGCAAAACATTTAAAAAAAACTAGACGGGAGACCTCTAACAGTGAACCCAGGATCTGAAACAACTTTCCTGTATTTATCAGGGCCTCACAACGCTGCTCAGGAACAACCTAAAGTCACATCTCTTTAAAAATAGAAAAAAAGAGCACTAAATCACAACGCAGTAAGAGTACACTTCGATAACCCTGTATCTTCCCAATCAGTTGTTGACATTGCAAGACGCTCTACAGTGGATAGGATAGCATTACATCTTCGATTGTAATCCTGACCCACCTACCAAAATAAGTAACATAACAGGGAACTGCGACCACTGGCAGTAGGTTAAGTGAGCCGCGGGTCACAAAAGTTTGGGAACCACTGCCTTAATGGAATATCCTTGTTTAGCCATTGGGGGGTTTGAAAGATTCAAACCCCCCTCATTGGCCTTTCATATCTCGCACCTTCTCCCCCAACTTGCTGTTTCGGGGGGGGTGGAGGATGCCACAGCTGTGCTGGCACGCCCTGCCCAAAACCAGTTTAACCAGTCCCTTCCGGGTCCAGGGAAGCCATTACGGCGCCAGCCCGTTATACCCCCTTTGGGGGCGGCCTTTTCTCTAACACCCGCACTTGTCTCACTCCAGTAATTTGTATCATACTAATACTGACCCGCCAACGGCGTTCTGTAACAAACCAGGCAATGTGCCACACTTAAGCGTGGATATAACTTGGCCGCTTTTATTGACATGGACAAATGTGTAAGTGCCTGTAAGTATTAAATTCAGTTGATTCAGCGAACATTAGTTTTACTGCTAATCAAATCACAATTCTGTCAATACAATCATCAAACTTAGTAATGGTCAAGAACAATAAATTTACAATGAATTAAAAACTGGAAATGTAGAACTAGCAGTGACTGATCGGCCTTAGAGTCCTGGCCTCTGTTAGTCATGTCGCTTTGACCCAATATGTTGTAGGCAATCCCACATTTCTTTTTGGAGGGGGCTCAGTCCATAGTGTCCATTTTATTGCGTTTCTCCAAGAGGGTAGCCTCTAGTTCTTTTAATTAGGCCCAACTCGCTACCTGGTGTGTACCTGTGCCCTGCCATCCGACCTGGCGGGTCTGGGCTGCGAGTGCCGTGTTCCGCTTACTCCCCTTAGCTGGCCTCCTTTCACCCTGCCATAAGGCATCCCCAGGTGTGGCCTTCAATTTGCACACCGCCTTACTATGTGTGCTTACCGTCCATTTTAGTAAAACCTCCTTTTATTTCCATCACGCTGCCTAAGAGGCTAACGTCTCCGAGCAGCTCCACCCATCATTTTCTCTTTTTTTTTTTGCAGCCTGACTATGCTATCCCTGCTGCCAGGTTTGCCCAAAAGATGCCCATCCCTTCACATGAAAGGTGCACACCGTCTGGCGCGTATAACTCTGGGCGTCTGGGGTGCATCAAACCGTGGTGTATGCTCTGCAGCCCATTTGCTTTGCAGTACTTGATGACTGCAATGTTCAGCTTTCTTCTGGAGTTGTCTACTGCCTTGTTTGAGACAGCCCCTCGCCAATTGATCCTGGGGATTATTTCTGACCAAATGATGGTGGAGTTCCCACATAGTCTTGTTATTATCAGCAAACTCTGCCTGATCTCATTCAGAAGGATCTTTCTCCCCACTGTGGCCAAATCGTTACCCCCTAGGTGTATGATTATAACATCCGGATGCCTCTGTGCTGTCTCTAACAAACTTTGCACTGTCTACAAAAGCTGTGCCCACTTCATGCCTGGGAAACCCCATCATCTGATTGTCTTTGACACTCGGTCTCTCCTTTCAATATTGCCGTTCTGTTTCCACCATGCTTGTAGTCTGGATATGAAAGAGTGCCCAACCACCCATACAGTCCTGGGTGACGCACCTGTCAATACAACCAGAGCCAATTTCCATCTATATCAAATGCGGTTGTATATAACTTTTATATGCTTTGGATCGCCACCTGCCGACTGCTTTAATGGCGTTTTCTTCTAAACCTAAATCTGCTGCCGTTGTAGCTTCCCCTATGCGGAAAGAGTGGGATCCCAAAACTGCTGGGGCCAGGCCTCCTTGCCTTACTGCTTTGCGCATGACTGCTGAGAACTGGAATCTGCTCAACCAGTTCCTGTTGTTGTGCATGAATAGTGGGCCAGGCGAACTGGGGCGCGTAGATAGATAATCTTTTAAGCTGCAGACTGGGCAATACTTTTTTTGTTTTATGCATTTAAGTTCAATCCATGTACCCCTGCCCTGCTGGTCTGTCTTTGACCTTCTCAGTAACAAACGCACCCTGTCTGACTCTGGTCTGCAACCCTCCACCTGGAGGCAGATGCTGCCGCCCATTTGTTTTGCCGCAGCTACCAACTCACGCTGAAGGCCCCAAAGAAAGCTGTGGAAAAAGCTGCTCTAAATAAACCTATTTCATAAGGGTTGGTTGCTACCGTTTCCAATGCGTCTATCAGTATGGTCAGCTTGTTGAAATCTATGAGGAGTCTGTTGTCCTGCCTAGGACTCTCAAGCCGTTTCCAGCCTTTCAGCACAGTTCTAATGTAGTGTGAGGCTGTGGGGTCTATGCCCGTCTGTATCTTTGGAAAATGAGCCACTGCTGCTAGGTGCGCTTGTGCCCAGGACTTAGCTTTCCCCTGTTGGTAGGCCCATTTAATGAAATTCTCCACTGCCAGTCTGGTCGCCTCTGGGTCCCTAAGTGATTCAAGACCCCCTATTACCATGAGTGCCCTGGCGTATTTGGCGTACCTCTTGTGTGTCTCTGGTTTGAGTGCATTATGCTCTAAAATTGACAAGTCCCCTACGCCAGCTCCCACAGACCGTCTGGAAAAGGTGTCATCGCTAGACTCGCCTCCGGGGCTAGCTTCCTGAATCTGTCCATCTGGGAACGAGAGAGAGCATCTGCCTGTTAATTTTTCATGCCCTGCACGTGTCTCGCCCTCATGTCCAGGTTCCCTTTGAGTTGTATGCTCACCAAATGCCTCAACAGCCGCAGTATGTCGACCAGGATGCTGGCTCCTTGTTTATTGCTAAGACCACACCTAGGTTGTCTGACCACATCGTTATCTTCATGTTCTGCAGTTGGTCCTTCCAGACTGTCATGGCTACCATTATGGGAAATAGCTCTAAAAAAGTGATGTTCTTGGTGATCCCCAAATTGTGCCATCTGCCTGGCCATTTGCCCGCACACCACTCATTGCCCAGCAGCCCCCCGAAACCACAGCCGCCTGTGGCGTCTGTGAACCGTGCAATCCCTTTGGCCGATATCCAGCCCTCTCTCCAGATGAGCAGACCGTTGAATTCATCTAGAAAGGAGTCCCACATGGCGAGGTCGCTCTTTACTCCTGCACCCAACCTAACATGGTGGTGTTTCTTGCGAAGACCTGATGTCAATCTGCATAATCGCCTTGCGAAAACTCGCCCTGCTGGGATAACTCTGGTTGCGAAATTAAGTTTACTGACCCTCCTTTGGAGCTCCCCGAGGGTTGCTTTCTGTTTACCTCGCAAAGACTTGATCTCTTCTCTTAGCTCTGCCACCTCATCTCCCGGGATCCTTGAAGTTCCCGCAGTTGAATCTAGTTCAATACCCAGGAAAACTAGTGACGTTGTCGGCCCAAAAGTCTTATCTGCTGCCAAAGGGACACCCATGTCTTCTGTTAGTTGTTGGAAAGCCTTCAGTAGGCTGGCACATTAGGCTGTGCCTGCTTTTCCCACAAATAGGAAATCGTCCAGGTAGTGCATTTTCCCCCTAGCTGGATGTTTTTTATGTAAAACCCATTCCAGAAATGTAGTGAATTGTTCTAAATATGCGCAGGCGATGGAGCAGCCCATGGGCATGGCTTTGTCAACATATACTTCCCTATTGTGTTGGAAACCTAACAGGTAGAAACTGTCTGGGTGTACCGGTAATAGCCTGAAGGCTGACTCAATGCCCGCCTTTGCCAATAGCGCCCCTCTGCCTGCTGATTTGATCATGTCAATGGCGTCATTTACAGTGGCGTAACCTACTGAACATGATTCCGTGGGGATGTTGTAATTTACTGATGTTCCCTCTGGGAAAGATAAATAGTGTACAAGTCTGTATTGCCCTGCCTCCTTCTTGGGAACCATGCCCAGCAGAGAAATAATCAAATCCCCAGCCTCAACTCTATTTCAATTTTTTGCTGAACCACCTGTGGGTGTTCTATGGCTGATCTTAGGTTCTTGTCATTGCCTCCCACTATTTGGCCTCTTACTGGAATTCTGAAACCTTCCTCAAATCCTCTAACAAGCATTTCCGCTTCCTTTTTGTTGTAATGCTCATTGGCTAGCTTTCTCAAAAATTGAATGTTGATGGGTGATCTTGCTAGCTTGTAGTTCTTCCAGCCACCCACCTGCGCCTACGTTGGCAAACCAATTTTAATGTTTCTTTTCTTTTTTTGTCTGATCGGTGTCTGCTTTTCTTACAAGCTGAAGCTGGGTGCTCCCCCACCGTATGATGAGCAGCTGTGCCTAAACTTGCAGCTCTGACCCCAGGTGCAATTGCCAGTCTCGAATTTCCAGCAGATTGCCTGATTTCCCTTGTCACCTTGACCCTTACCACTGTGCCAGGGCTTGTATCTGTGGGACGATTTGTATTTCTTGTGCTTCCCTTTGGAATGCATATTCCGAAGGGGCTGTTCCCCCCTCCCAGCCCAGGAGCTAACGTCTTTGGCCACCATCATCTTCTGTATGTATCTAGACACGTCCTCCTCATTCCATTCCATTTCTGGTTGGGCCTGCATTTTCAGCCTGGAACTTTTGTCGTATTCTAGCCATGCATCGCCCGGGAATTGGTAGTGCGCCTCGTGTACTTTTGACGCGTATACCCAGAGGCCAGCTGCGCAGCGTGAGAACTTCTCAACTATTACGTAAGCCATTATTCTGAAAGCGTCCAACCAAATCTCAAAATTCCTTTCCTTCCTGGCTCTCTTTCAGTCCTTTCTGTCCTCGTCCTTCTTATCGCATATTGTGAGATCCAGCCCTTCCAGCTGAATTTCTAGCAGTAAGAAAATATCTATGAATTTTTTTCGCCATATTCTCTCCTTCACTGTTAAAGGGATGGCGTTTGCTAGGCCTGCAGCTCTTGTCGTCATGGCTGGGGGACCTAATGATGGTCTAGTGTAGGTCTCCACTGACCTTGGGGGGTCTATTTCTTTCCTGGCTATGCCCCAAGCTGGCGTGGGATCTCCGGGGGTTGGTCGCTCGCTCCGAACTGCTTGTGTCCCTGACCCTTCACCTTTATTGGGGTTCCCTTGGCTCTCCCTATTCCCTGCGCTTTCTAGACCTAACCCTGAGCCGCTTCCTATTAGTAGCAATGGTGCAAAAGTTTTCAAACATTCTTTGATTATCGCACTTATATGCTCACCCTCTGTTGGTGTACACAAACTGCTGCTCTCCGGTGCTTTTCATGTTGTTGGCGCCGCGGTAGCCCAGTCTGCCCCCCTTGCCCTTTTGGCTGTTTGCTGGTTTTCCTTCCACTCTGTTTGTTTGCTCTTTGTGAGAGGGCCGCATCCATCCCTGTGCCATTGACATCTTCCGTCGGTGGCAGGATGTTTTGATCTGTCACGTCTAGTGTCTGATCCTCATCTCCTTTCTCAACCATCTTCGCGCGTAACCAGTCCTTGCCACGCCTCAGTGCTTCTGCCCTCATATGTGCCAGCATCCTCTCCAGATCATCTTGTTGCTCAACTACCTGCACTTCTTCCATGCTGTTGCTGGTAGTTCATTATTATTTATATAAATATAAATATAAATATATATATATATATATATATATATATATATATATATATATATATATATATATTTTTTTTTTTTAATTGTCCCTCAAATCGGGTTACTGATGCCTGTTTCGTCAATAGCTTATCTTATAGTGAAGTTCACCTTAAAACTCCAGCGAGGATGCTTTGCTGGTGATCTAGTATTTATTTTTATTTTTTTACATTTTTTTGTCCCTCAAATCAGGCAACTGATGCCTGTTTCGTCAATAGTTGTGCCTTACAGGGAAAACACCAGAGGAAACCAGCGGGGAAGCCTTGCAGAGTTTCTTCCAGGATCCCAAGTTCTGGGTCCCGCCCCCCGGAAGCGCTTGCAGTCGGTGCTGCCGTGCGGCAAGCTTTGAAGATGGAAGCTACGCTGGGCGAACGCCTCCAGATCAGGTAAGATTATTTTCTTAGGGATAGTACTTGTCTTCTATGCTGCTTCCTTGCGTGAGGTCTCTTCGCCCTGTTGGGCGGTCCCACGTTCAAGACCAGCAGGAGGGCGTGGTGTGATTGTTCCGCCTTTGTTTTCCTGCAAAAAAACATTGTCCTCCGTGCCGGCGCCATTTCTCGCCTGCTTGATACGGGGTCGCGTCGCCTGGTTGGGCGGTCCCCCGTTCAGGGGCAAGGATAAAAGAGGGTTTGCGGCTCCTTGCACGGGGTCGTGTCGCCCGGTTGGGCGGTCCCCCGCTTAGGAAAATCAAGGAACCAGGAATGTAAAGATTTGATCGCAGCTCCTAACACGGGGTCACGTCGCCCGGTTGGGCGGTCCCCCACTAAGGAACCAAATCCAGGCGCCAGGAAAGTTGATGTGATCGTGGCTCCCGGCACAGTGTTGCGATGCTCGGTTGGGCGGTCCCCCGCTCCAGGCAAAACCACGGTGCCAAGGAGAATCAGGGAAATAATGAACAGCTGAAAAAACAGGGTTGCGTTGCCCGGTTGGGCAGACCTCACCCTACACCGATGGTTGTCGTTGTCGTGTCGTCTGGGGTGGTGGTCTCACGTACGCTGCAGCTGTCAGGGGGCCTCAAAAGCGAGAGTCGATCCGAGGGTCTCCGTGGGTCATCTATTTTCTTCCTCTTCAATTTTGTCAACGCGCCGTCCTTGGTCATCTGCTGTCCGTCCCCAGAGGACGGTGCGCTCCTTAAATGTACCCCCTTGATCCTTAATGGAATATCCTTGTTTAGCCATTGGGGGGTTTGAATGATTCAAACCCCCCTCAAATGGCCTTTCATATCTCGCCCCTTCTCCCCCAACTTGCTGTTTCAGGGGCTGGGGATGCCACAGCTGTGCTTGCGCGCCCTGCCCAAAACCGGTTTAACCGGTCCCTTTAGGGTTCAAGGCGACTGTTACAGCGCCGGCCCTTTATGCCCCCTTTTGGGGGCGTCCTTTGCTCTTTTGGAGCGTGTGAGAAGACATGAGCGCTCCTGTCGAGGACTGATCAGACACAAGCAGGAAACAAATATATGAGGGAAGATGGGCAGACTAGGCACGGTGCGAGTCACACTCCAAAAGGGCATTCCTTTCTACATGTGTTAGTTTACCAACTTCTTTGTATGGTGCTCTACTATCTTAGATGTGGGGTTGCGCTATATAAAAAAAGTTTAACTGCCCTCATGATTTCTAACACTTTTTGTTTCTAAAGAGATGGCTTTGGTATTTATCTATGAATAATCTACCATAAACATAGCGCAAGGTATTAACCTTTTCAAAACCAGGGTGTTGTGTGAGCCACGTGTGCAAGGCTTTTTGTGCATGTAAAGAAACAAGCTCCAAGTACCATCACGAAACAAGAATTGACAGAGCCCATATGTTTCGCTTTCATTTAGAGGCCCGACTACAGTATTCAACTACAGTATTTAAAACTAGTCAGACTGATTTGTTCTCCTTTCTCCAAAAGCCTACACATGGGGGGAGGAGCGAAGGGAAGAGAGCGTGAAAGAGCATCAATATGGCTTCTCTGAAAGGGGAGGGCAGAGAGAGAACAGGAGCAGCCTGCTTGGAATTTGCTTTTCATTTTTGTTTGTCATCCATTCTTGCACCGTGGCAAAAGCCGTAGACACCATCAAATTGCACGAAAGTTAAAAAATACATATATTGAACAATAGGTTAGTGCAAAAGAACAGCTTCACCTCCTTCATTGTGGTACTAGACGGGCGCTTGATACTGATTGAAGGCAAACACAGGAAAAGTTGTGAGGGGGTGGGGGACGGGTTCTCACTCTGAAGTTAGAGAAAGTAGAAAAGGAAACATGTGCCCTTATGAAAACAGTCTCAGACATTTGAAATCGGTCTTTGAATGAACAGCAAATGTGAAGAGATAAGAACAAGAATTACAGCCCTGTTTACGGGAAAGCTCGAAGCAATGAAAAAACAAGTGCTTTCCTATGAGGTGCATAGACAAGGAAAAAAGGAGTTCTGAATGCTATAACTAAAATGGGACAAGTGGAAGGCTACAACTAATAGGGCACTGCTGTGTCTGAGTGAACAACCAATGAAAAGGAGGGACAAATAGTAAAGATTAACCACTCGGAAGGAAGGACTTTTAAAGGACACTGAAAGAAACAAATGAAAAGCAATGGTCTGGCTGTAAGTCCACAAAGTATATACAGCTTAGAAAATGAAGACTCACATGGGTAAGGTTAGTCTTATCCTGTTTCATTTGGGAGGGGGTTATGTGGGAAAGTAGCATCTTTCTGGCATAGTTGCCCCCACGTTTTGCCTGGTATCAGTATGTTTAGACTGTAGTACACTGGGGTCCTGCTAACCAAGACCCCAGTGTCAGTGCTCTTTCTCCTAAATTTAGTTGTATGGTAGCTTTCACACCCCACAATTGGCATACTGGTACACCCATGTACGTCCCTAGTATATGTTACTTAGGTACTGAATAAATTGGTACATCAGGGTTCCCCCATCCTCCATGGGCTGCAGCATGTATTGTGGCACCCATGGGGGCCCATGCAAACTGTGACTATAGACCTGCTATTGCAGCCTATGTGAAATGATGCATGCAACTTTCACTCCAGATACAAGATTTGCCTTATATCATGGTCACTGCACTCTGACCCTCTAAGTTACAGTTTGCATGGGCCCCCCATGGGTGACACAATACATGCTGCAGCCCATGGGGGAACCCTGGTGTACCAATGATGAATGGAATGCTTGAATTAATCTCAGCCAGAGGTAATTACTCGGACTGCTTCCCAGTCCATAGTTTTTTTCCCACCATGCCACATCACAATACTCCCAGCCATATACATATCAGACACAGTCCTGCTCCAGTAGGAACAGTCCAGTCTGAACTACCAAGCCCGGTCCTCTCTGAACTGGAACACAAGCAACGCAAGACCAGTTCATAATCAGCATGTTCAGTCGGTGCTGCTTGTTTCAATGTAACAACAGCACTTTACTGCCTGGCCCCTTTCAAAAATATAGGGAGGCTAGCAAAATGGTCTGCCCCATGGTACCCCAAAGAGCTCAACAACCAACGGTAAGAAATTACAAAAGTAGAACAAATCTCTCTGAAAAATTACTCCATGCAATCTGCACACCCCCAGACAGGAAAGGGTGTCTTATAAAAAGAACATTTGTAAAGCCAATGCATTATTTTTAACATCCAATTCATTTAATGAAATGCTATCTGGCAAAAGCTGACGCAAGACCACTTTTGAAAAATATTACACATATCATAGAATCAGTATATTAAAAATACACCATTCCATAGCGGGACACCTAGTAGATTTACAGAATTAGACAACCTGCAATATGGAACATTAAATTTACTTAATAAAATGTCACTGTAGAAAGGCTTATGATTGTCAAACATGATGAAAATTCAAAACCTGCATCAACAAACCTAAATAAACAGTTTGCAACAAACAATTTAAATCATGCTTAGCAAGACATTTTGTGGTGTGTGGGTATCACATTTCCCAATTATGACATCAAAATTGTGAACATGTCAATCTGGCACTACGGCTAGGTAATATGAAAAGATTGCTACTACCACAAGAATTGTACTGGATGGAATTACTCACTTTACACTTACCAGAGGTGCTCAACGAGGCACAGGATTGGCCCTGCTTTCTATTAAAGTTTTTTTTTTTTTTACATAGAAATGTTAAATATTAAAAACTGAAACCGTAAATTGCGAGTTTATTTTAAAAAAAAAAACAGTATGGAATGTTACTTCTGGTGAAGCAAATGGAAAAGAGAGGGTTGAAGAAATGCCAGTAATGAGTAATTACAATGACACTGGCATAGATGCCATAACAGCCTCCTGCATGCATGCCGTATGGACTGATAAAATGGAAAACTGAAAAAGGAAAATTATCTGAAACGCCTCAAAAGACTAAAATGCATTGATTGTCAATAGGATGAATGTATTATCAATAAGAATTATTAGCAACAAATATATACTTTGTTGAAACTCACTATTTCCAACTCATTTAATACATTCTTGCAGGCCTTTTGGTCCTTACACAGTGCCCGCTTCTTTAGAGTTGGCTATCTCTTTGTCAATCTCTAACATACTAGAATGTACGTATGCGCTTCCCAACCCTCCTAGTCAAAATCTGTTGGAACTGGCAGGTTTGGAGGTCAGAAACCCTTTGCATTGTCGAGGGTTTGTTTCTTTGTTATGGCCATACAGAAACTTAAGCCAGGCAATGCAGCCCAGTAAACATTTCAGCTACTGTTAGCTTAGCTCGACTGACTGGGGACTCTTCGCTCATTAGCCTTTGAAATCTTATTAGCATTTGCCACATGCCTTGCCGCAGGAATGAGGGAGGGCCAAAACCATTGAATATTGCAGACCCTTTTGTTGTCTCCAGCGGACCCCCTTGGACACTAGATCATTCTTATCACTAGGCACCTCAGCCAGTACTATGTTTATTGTCATTGCTTGGGAACCTAGAAGACCTGCATACCACTATAGGATAGAAGACTGCTGTTCCATGAGTGGTGTCTCCATGTGGTTGTAGTTCTTCCTCCAGACTCAAACCAGGGGTGTAACGCAGTCCTCTGCAGCCCCTGTGGTTGGGGGGGAGAGGGACTAGTCCTTCATGGGGCCCCCAACATTTCCAGGAATGTTCCAGTTAGCCCAAGGAAAAAGAATATCTATGCAATATGGGAGCACCGCCCCCTTCACATTCTGCAGGGCACCCCTCATTTTGTGTTATGCCACTGTCCCAGACAGAGCCTATGAAGTTTTCTTGCTGCAGTAGTCTGTGGAGAGACAGAGAGCCTGCATGTCTGCACGAAGAGATGGACTACACCTTCCAGAAGAGCTGACCCTTCTCACAAGAAGACTAGAAGAAGACCCAGCTGAGTGAAACATCTACATGTGGTTGTGTCCAATGACTGAGGTCGTACCTGAGCCATGAGACCTTTAGAAGTTAGCTGGCCAGAAAAATGAGATCCACAGAACGTCATCTGGGTTTCATTGGCATTATGAGTTATGAGAGTGAGAATGCACATCCTTGACCCACTGACATGCTGTGCCAGTGCCCCCCTTCTCAATGCTAGAAGAACCAGGGGAAATTTGACCTTCTCTCCCATGGTGTGGAGTTTGCTTTGTCTGGCTGCTGGAGGTCACTCTGATTCTGAAACCATCTGAACTATCTTTCTAGCCCTTGTAGTGACCAGATCCAGGATTACCACTAAAATTTACTGGAGCACCATTGGCTTTGCTGTTTATGTGGTGGGCTTTTGTATACTTATTTTTGGGGGTGACACCTTTTAGTTTTGGGCTTTAGGTACTGGACACAACTTTTGGGACTTCTGCTCACTAATTGGTCCAGGGTGTCCAATAACCAACTTGGTCCAGAGCTCTTCCATCTCTTTCCCTTGTCCATATCTGTTACCACTTTGCAAGTGAAAAGCTCTCACAAAAAAGCCCGAGAGCTCCCAACATTCTGAAAGTCAATCTCAAAAGATTGTATTGTAATAGTATTGTATTGTATTGTATTGTATTGTAATACTATTTATATAGCGATTACTACCCCTGTTGAGGCGTTAAAGCGCATTTCGATGAGTAGCACGCTACTCCGGTACCCAAAAGGAATTAGTGGTGGATTAGTATAGGGAAATATGAGTATAGTTTTAGTATTATTATGAGCTAGTTTGAGCCGCGGATATGTGGGTTTGTTAGTTGGACTGACTGGAGTAATGGAGGGGTAGAGGAGGGAAGAATCCAGAAGTGTTACTTGGGAGTTTATAATAATAGGATGAGACTTGGGATGAGTAAAGGGGGTATGGAGGAGGAAAGAGTCTGTGGAAAGGGTTAGGGAGAGCATAGTAGCAGGAGGGGTTTTGGATGAGTCAAATGTGAAATAAATGAGGGAGAATTTAGTAGGGTTGTTTGGGAGATCATGGTAGTAAACTGAGGTTTGGCTGAGTTACATGTGGAAGAGGAGGGAAGAGCTTAGGCAGGGTTATTTAGGAAATGAATGTAGTAGAATGGGTTTGGGATGAGTCAGAGTGGGTATGGAGGATAGATTGATAGAGACAGGCCATATGGTGATGGGTAGACAAAGTAAAGCTTAAAAGAGAGTAAAAATCTATTTTTTTTTATTTATATATATATTTTTATACATAGGTATATACACACGTTTTATCATTATTTTTATTTAATTTATTCATTATTATCATTAATATTTTTTTACTAATTTATAATTTGAATTTTATTTATAGATTTTATTTTTATTTATTTTTTCTCTAGTACAGTTGGACTAGAGTAATAAATAGATTTGTAAATACAAAGTAGGGGAATATATGTTCAAGGAATATAATAATGGGTATAATATGAGAAGAAAAAGTAAAATTGTATAAACACAGACTTTCAGGATTTGTAATTTTTGGAGTTAATTTATAAGTGTACTTTTCTAACATTTATTTATCTTTACTCAATTTTGGAATAGCCAAATGCTTAAGATAATAAAACATTTGATCAGTGTGATATTAAATGAGAGCAGGGATTCATAAGTATCTAATATAACAACTTATCTAGGAGCTATGCAATGACCTATGAACATGTTAAGAATATATATACGGAAAATGTCACTTAACCAGTGTACATCTGTTTGTGGCATGAGACGCTGCATATTCACATGCTGTGCACTGTTCCTGCCATCAAGTGTTGGGTTTAGAGTGTTAAAGTTGTTTTTCTTCGAAGAAGTCTTTTCGAGTCACGGGACCGAGTGACTCCTCCCTTTCGGCTCCATCGCGCATGGGCGTCGACTCCATATTAGATTGTTTTCCCCGCAAAGGGTGAGGTAGGAGTTGTGAGTATACTAGAGGTGCCCATGCAATGGAGTAGCAATGTATGTACATAGTGTGTATTAAAATAATAATTATTGATATATTTACAATTTTTATGCAACTAAAAACGACTACAGGCTCCCGGGGAGGTGGGTGGGCGCATGTGAATCTGCAGCGTCTCATGCCATGAACAGATGTACACTGAATATGTGACATTTTCCGTTCGATGGCTTGTGTAGCTGCAGATACACATGCTGTGCTGTGCATAGACTACAAAGCAGTAATCTCCCCAAAAGTGGTGGTTAGCCTGTAGGAGTTGAAGTTGTCTGAAATAATGTTCTTAATACAGCCTGTCCTACTGTGGCTTGTTGTTTTGCTAACACGTCTACACAGTGATGCTTAGTAAATGTATGTGGCGTAGACCAGGTGGCTGCCTTACAAATTTCTGTCATTGGTATATTTCCAAGAAAAGCCATTGTGGCGCCTTTCTTTTTAGTGGAATGAGCCCTTGGTGTAATGGGTAATTCTCTTTTAGCTTTAAGGTAACAGGTCTGAATGCATTTAACTATCCAGCTGGCAATGCCTTGTTTGGATATAGGGTTACCTGCATGAGGTTTTTGGGAAGCTACAAACAATTGTTTTGTTTTATGAAATTGTTTCGTTCTGTCAATGTAATACATTAGGACTATTTTTATGTCTAATGTATGCAAGGCCCTTTCAGATACTGATTCTGGTTGTGGAAAGAAGACTGGGAGTTCCACAGTTTGGTTTAGATGGAATGGTGATATGACCTTTGGTAAGAATTTTGGATTTATACGGAGAACCACTTTATGTTTATGTATTTGTATGAAGGGTTCTTTAATAGTAAATGCCTGTATTTCACTCACTCTTCTAAGTGATGTGATGGCTATTAGAAAGGCTACTTTCCAAGTTAGAAATGTGGATTTGACAAGAATGCATGTGTTTGAATGGTGGGCCCAAGAGTCGTGTTAATACAATATTAAGGTTCCACGAAGGTACTGGTGGTGTCCTTGGGGGTATGATTCTTTTTAGTCCTTCCATAAATGCTTTAATAACTGGGATTCTAAAAAGCGATGTTGTATGTTTAATCTGCAAATAGGCAGATATTGCAGTGAGATGGATTTTAATGGAAGAGAAAGCTAGATTAGACTTTTGTAAGTGTAGTAAGTAACTTAAAGTGTCTTGTGTGGAGGCATCTAGTGGCATAATTTGATTAGTCTAACAGTAGCAAACAAATCTTTTCCATTTGTTTGCATAACAATATCTTGTTGTAGGTTTTCTCGCTTGTTTAATGACCTCCTTACACTCTTGTGAAAGGTTTAAATGTCAGAATTCTAAGACTTCAGGAGCCAGATTGCTAGATTGAGCGATGCTTGTTTCGGGTGTCTGATCTGTTGTTTGTGTTGTGTCAACAGATCTGGTCTGTTTGGTAGTTTGATGTGGGGTACTACTGATAAGTCCAACAGTGTTGTGTACCACAGTTGTGAGCCCAGGTTGGTGCTATGAGTATTAGTTTGAGTTTGTTTTGACTCAGTTGGTTGACCAGATAAGGAATGAGCGGGAGAGGGGGAAAAGCGTAAGCAAATATCCCTGACCAGCTGATCCATAGAGCATTGCCGTTGGACTGAGGGTGTGGGTACCTGGACGCAAAGTTTTGGCATTTTGTGTTTTCTTTTGTTGCAAGTAGATCTATGTTTGGTGTTCCCCAGCGGTGGAAGTGATCCTGTAGGATCTGGGGATGTATTTCCCATTCGTGAGTTTGCTGTTGATCTACTGAGATTGTCGGCTAAATGATTCTGAATGCCTGGTATGTATTGTGCTATTAGGCGAATGTTGTTGTGAATTGCCCAATGCTAAATTCTTTGTGCTAAGAGACACAGATGTGACGAGTGTGTCCCCCCCTTGTTGAGATAATACATTGTTGTCATATTGTCTGTCTTTACAAGAATGTGTTTGTGGGCTATCAGTGGTTGAAACGCCTTTAATGCTAGAAATACCGCTAGCAGTTCCAAGTGATTTATGTGAAGTAGTTTTTGTTGATTGTCCCATTGACCTTGTGATCAGTATAGGGAAAGGTGCGGAAGACATTGTGACGCGAAAGGTTAATTAGCTTGAGCAGTGTAGATGAGCGTGATGCCTGCTGAAACCCCCGAACAACGTGGAAAAGTTCATGATATTATTTTCAAGCTTGTTTGTGTAGGAGACTCCGTCTCAACCTTGAGAACGAGAGTACAGGGAGAAGATGGAATGAAAACAAAGGCTGGGGAAGGGCAGAGCAGCCAAGAGACAAGTACTGATAATATAGCTAGAAAATGCCAGAAAGAGATAGAATCCAAGCTTTTTGTTATTTAAGCACTGAAGTGTGGGTGAGGGATTTGAAGCTCGCAGATGGGGTTGTGAAAGCTTCCATGGCCCAGCGCTGCCTCCCTGTTTTGCTGTTCAGAGACCGTGACGCTTGAGGGGGAGAGAGGTCCAAGCAGGCGGTAGAGGGATTCCCAGCATTTCGTGGTCTAAGTTAAGTTCCACACAGGGATGAAAGGCCTTTGTTTCTCTGCTCTATTATTATGATTGATTATTATGCTTGCACTGTGTTTATAATCTGAAGTATTCAGCTCATTTATATTTTGCTTTCTGAACATTGTAGTGTGAGCTTGCTGCAGTAATTGAAACATGCATTTTGGTATGCAGTTAATCAAAGCTAATCTGAAGTATTCAGCTTGTTTATATTTTGCTTTCTGAACATCATAGTGTGAGCCTGCTGCAGTAATTGAAACATGCATTTTGGTGTGTAGTAAATCAAAGCTTATCTAAAGTATTTAACTCGTTTATATTTTGCTTCCTGAACATCGTAGTGTGATGCATTTTGGTATACAGTTAATCAAAGCTTATATCTGAAAATGAACTCTTTGCTTATATATATGCATAGATGCTTTGTAGTGTACTCATATATAAATAGATGCTTTTCATTGCTATTCTTATTCTACTATTGTTGATGTACTAAATACATATATTCACCTGAAATTCTAGTAAAGCTAAATTGTATTCATAATTGGCGTGTGGTCCTTATTGACCTCTACCGAACAGGTGTCAACCAATCACCTGAAAAAGACACCTTGAATGCTGTGATTGTTGAGGTGTGCTCCCCACCCAAGCATGGAAGCATCTGTTGTGACAATGGCGTGAGGCACTGGGTCTTGAAATGGCTGCCCTTTGTTTAAATTTATAGGGTTCCACCATTGAAGCGAAGAGTGTGTTTGGCGGTCTATCAACACTAGATCTTGTAGTTGACCCTGTGCTTGCGTCCATTGTTTTGCTAGGCACTGTTGTAAGGGCTGCATGTGTAGTCTTGTGTTTGGGACAATTTTTATGCATGAAGACATCATGCCTAGTATTTTCATTACAAACCTTACCGTGTAGTGTTGGTTTGGTTGTATGCATGATCTTACATTTTGGAACGATTGGACTCTTTGTGGACTTGGAGTGGCAATTGCTCTTTGTGTGTTGAGTGTTGCTCCCAAGGATTGTTGTATTTGGGATGGTTGCAGTTGTGATTTTTGGTAATTTATAGAAAACCCTAGTTTGTGTAGAGTTTCTATGACGTATTGCGTGTGAAATTGACATTGTTTTTGAGTGTTGGCTTTTATTAGCCAGTCGTCCAAATATGGGAATACGTGCATGTGCTGTCTCCTTATGTGAGCTGCTACTATGGCTAGGCATTTAGTAAATACTCTGGGGGCTGTTGTTATCCCGAACGGTAGCACTTTGAATTGATAATGTTTGCCTTGAATTACAAACCTTAGGTATTTCCTGTGAGAAGGATGGAGGGGTATGTGGAAATACGCATCCTTGAGATCCAGTGTTGTCATGTATTCCCCCTTTTTTTAGTAAGGGAACTATGTCTTGAAGTGTTACCATGTGGAAATGATCTGATTTGATTAAGAGATTCAGGGGGTGATTCTGACCCCGGCGGTCTTAGACCGCCGGGGCCAGGGTCGGCGGGAGCACCGCCGACAGGCCGGCGGTGCCCCGCAGGGCATTCTGACCGCGGCGGTAAAGCCGCGGTCAGACCGGCAACACTGGCGGTCTCCCGCCAGTGTACCGCCGCCCTGTTGAATCCTCCAAGGCGGCGCAGCGAGCTGCGCCGCCGAGGGGATTCCGACCCCCCCTACTTTCCGGGAACCGGATGGCGGTAGGGGGGGTCGCGGGGACCCTGGGGGCCCCTGCAGTGCCCATGCCACTGGCATGGGCACTGCAGGGGCCCCCGTAAGAGGGCCCCTACAAGTATTTCACTGTCTGCTTGGCAGACAGTGAAATACGCGACGGGTGCAAATGCACCCGTCGCACCTTCCCACTCCGCCGGCTCGATTACGAGCCGGCATCCTCGTGGGAAGGTAGTTTTCCCCTGGGCTGGCGGGCGGCCTTTTGGCGGCCGCCCGCCAGCCCAGGGGAAAACTTGAAATACCCGCCGCGGTCTTTTGACCGCGGCGCGGTATTTTGGAGGGCGGAATTCTGGCGGGCGGCCTCCGCCGCCCGCCAGAATCAGAATCACCCCCTCAGTGTTCTGAGATCTAAGATGGGCCTTAACGTTTTGTCCTTTTTTGGAACGAGGAAATATAGTGAGTAAACGCCTGTTCCTTTTTGGTGATTGGGTACTAGCCCTATTGCTTGTTTTTGTAACAGTGCTTGGACCTCTATATGTAATAGGTCTAAGTGTTGTGGAGACAGTCTGTGCGGTTTTGGTGGCACATCTGGAGGGAATGTTGTGAATTCTGTGCAATAACCATGTTGGATAATTGATAGGACCCATGTGTCTGTGGTAATATGTGTCCAATTGTGGTAGTATTTGGTTAGCCTCCCCCCCCACTAGTGACAAGTGTTGGGTGTTGTGACATTGAAGTCACTGCTTGCTAGGGCTTGGTTTGGCAGGCTGGAATTTCCCTCTTCCTCTTGGGAATTGTCCTCTATAGGAACCACAAAACTCCCCCCCTTTGGTATTGTGATTGATAGGTGGGTTTTGTTTGGGAGGTGGAAGGTTCAGATGTTTGTTGCCGAAACCCCCCTCTAAATTGTGGTTTTCTAAAAGTGCCTCTGAATTGTGGGGAGTAGAGCGCGCCCATGGCTTTGGCCGTGTCTGTGTCTTTTTTTCATTTTTTCGATGGCAGTATCGACTTCCGGCCCAAACAACTGATGTTGGTTAAACGGCATATTTAATACCGCTTGTTGAATTTCTGGTTTGAGTCCAGAACTTCTCAGCCGTGCATGTCTGCGAATCGTTACAGCCGTGTTGATAGTCCGTGCTGCTGTATCTGCAGAGTCCAATGCGGACCTTATCTGATTGTTAGATATGGCCTGTCCCTCTTCAACTAC
This sequence comes from Pleurodeles waltl, assembly GCF_031143425.1. NCBI lineage: Eukaryota > Metazoa > Chordata > Amphibia > Caudata > Salamandridae > Pleurodeles > Pleurodeles waltl. The sequence continues at coordinate 324,813,900 of NC_090445.1, read as the reverse complement.
TTGCTGGGCACGTTTTTGGTGTTCATTGGACAAGTGCTGGATGATGTCTTGCATCTCGTCCCAGTGTGCCCTGTCGTAGCGTGCAAGTAGGGCTTGCGAATTTGCAATTCGCCATTGATTGGCTGCTTGTGATGCCACTCTCTTGCCCGCTGCGTTGAATTTTCTACTCTCTTTGTCAGGTGGTGGGGCATCCCCTGACGATTGTGAGTTCGCCCTTTTTCTTGTCGCCCCTACAACCACTAAGTCTGGTGTGAGCTGTTGCGTTATAAACACTGGGTCTGTTGGGGGTGGTTTATATTTCTTTTTGACCCTAGGCGTTATAGCTCTTCCCTTTACAGGCTCTTGGAAGACCTGTTGTGCGTGCTTGAGCATGCCCGGTAGCATTGGCAGGCTTTGATAGGATGCATGGGTGGATGCCAGAGTGTTGAAAAGGAAGTCATCTTCCACTAGTTCAGAGTGCATCATTATGTTGTGGAACGTAGCTGCCCTGGCTAGTACTTGCATATATGCTGTACTGTCCTCTGGTGGTGATGGCTTGGTTGGATAACACTCTGGGCTGTTATCCGATATCGGTGGATCATATAAATCCCATGCATCAGCATCATCTTGGGTCATCCCAGAATGTGTGGGTGACTCCATTAACGGTGTTCCCACTGGTGACAAATGTGGTGAGTGCAGTGGGGATGGTTGTGGTGAGACCTGTGGTGGTGGTGACTTGTCTGTAACCACTTTGGCCTTTGGTTGCATCTCTGTTTCTTGAAATGCAAGTTTTCTTTTAGATTTGAGTGGAGGTAAAGTCTGAATCTTGCCAGTATCCTTTTGGATATGTAACCCTTGTTGTCTTTGATCAGGTTCCTCTATATCCAACTCTTGCTCAAATCTATGTATTTCCTTGAGTTGCAAGGAAAGCCCTTGCTCCTCAGTGTATGAAGTTCGTTTCGGCTCCGAGGCCGCTTTTTCTGGTACCGAAGTTTCTAACATAATAGTCTTTTTCGGTTCCGAGGAGCTTTTACGGGGTTTGGTCGATTCGATCACTCGGTGTCGAACTTTTTCAGTGCCGGAATCTCGACCGGAGTCGGAAGTCTTCGGCAACTCTTTGGCCTTTTTCGGCGCCGATGTTATCTGGTCACCTTCCCTTCTGTGGGTTGAGCCATGGCCTGCTGGTGGTGGCATCCCCATGGCCTTGAGTTTCTTGGTGTGACCCTGAGTCTGGGACGGGGCAGGTTTACTCACGGTTTGTTGCACCGTCGAGGGCCGTTCACTGTCGGATTCATCCGAGTCCGTTTCTTGGATGGAGATTCTTTCTTCCTCCTCGACGTTGAGCTGTTCTTTCAGTTTCAACACCATGTGCAGTCTTCCTGCGCGTCGATTTCTCAAGGTTTTTTTCAATCGAAACGCTCGGCAAGCTTCACAAGTATCCTCTCTGTGTTCGGGCGACAAACACAGGTTACAGACCCGGTGCTAGTCTGTATAAGGATACTTTGCATGACACTTAGGACAGAAACAGAAGGGGGTCCGGTCCATTAGTCTGGGACGACGGGTGTGGTCGGGTTGACCAGTCCTCGACGAAGAGTGGAAGCCCCGAAGGGCCGCCGAAGCGGTCTTGATGTGGGTGCCGATACACTAACACTAAACCGGTACCGAACAAGAACAATACCGTCGAATTTTCGATACTTTAGCTAACTTTCCCAATTCGAAATACGGAGCGAAGAGGAACACATCCGAACCCGATGGCGTAAAGAAAACAATCTAAGATGGAGTCGATGCCCATGCACAATGGAGCCGAAAGGGAGGAGTCACTCGGTCCCGTGACTCGAAAAGACTTTTTGAAGAAAAACAAATTGTAATACTCTGAGCCCAACACTAGATGGCAGGAACAGTGCACAGCATGTGTATCTGCAGCTACACATGCCATCGAACATATATATATATATATATGTGTATATATGTGTATATATGTGTATATATATATATATATATAAATATATATATATACACACATATACAAAAATATATATGTATATATACACATACATATTTAAACCGTGAGTAAATATACATTAAACAGGTGTAGAGTATGTGTGTGATTTATTGTTATGTCATAGTAGCGATACATATTTCCTAAAGAACTATACATATCTAGAATATACACATAATCAGATTAAAAATATTTATCAACACAGGCATTTGCAGTCCATAGCTGTTTGAATATGGTGGTTATGAAGGAGAGAGCCAACTCTTGAGTAGTCTTCTGAAGACAAGATAGTTATCTGTGGATCTTATATTTGGGGGTAATGAATTCCATAGTTTGGCTGCTTGAACGGAGAAGGATGTACCACCTATAGTCTTTTTCTTGCACGGTGGTGTTCTAAGGCGGGGTGCCAATCCTGAGCGGAGGTTTCTTTGTTGAATGTATTTAGTTATTTTGTTTCTGATAAAGAGTGGTCCTGTTCCATGTATAGCTTAGTAGGTGATACAAAGCAGCTTGAAGGTGCATCTTCTGGCAACGGGTAACCAGTGTAGTGCTCTCAAGGCAGGTGAGATGTGGGCTTGTGGCTTTACATGTAATAGTAGCCTGGCAGCGGAGTTCTGAATACGTTGTAGTTTTTTCATATTAGCTAGAGATGATCCATGGTAGACGCCATTGGCAAAATCCAGTTTGGATAGTACAAGCGAGATAGTAGCCTGCACCTTGTGTGGCAATTGGAGGTGAGGGAAGATGTGTTGTTGAGTCTTCAAGGTGATGAAGCTTGTTCGTGCTAATTTGTCCACTTGGGCATTCATTGTTAACTTGGAGTCCACTGTAATTCCAAGGTTTTTAACTTCCTCATATAATTGAGGAGGTGGTCCGAGATCGCCAGGCCAGGCGCACAGTGGGTCATAATTTTTCCAGTCACCACATATGAATATTTCTGTATTGGAGGCATTTAGGCCCATATTTATACTTTACTAGTGCCGCATTTGCTTCATTTTTTGACACAAAAGCGGCGCAAACTTACAAAATACAATAGTATTTTGTAAGTTTGCGCCACTTTTGCATCAAAAAGCAGCACAAATGCAGCGCTAAAAAAGTATAAATATGGGCCTTAGTTTGAGATGGCTCCAAGTCATTCACTAATCAACGGCTCTGAGGCAACTGAAGATTTGTGAGTTTTCAGTGTTTTTGGGGCATTCTAATTTAAGTAGTATTTGTGTGTCATCTGCATAGTAGTAGCATGTAACATTGGCCATAAAACATTATAAAGCAAAATGTAGTGCCTAGAAGCATACGGCGCTGAAATAATGTTTGGGTTCCATCCTGGCCCAAGAAGATACTCTCATCTGCTGCCTTTCTGTATTTAGTTTTTGGTATTTCTTTCTGTGTACTTGTTAATAAAAGTTGTTTTCCTTTTCAGAAATAAAAGTACTGACTAGCAATAGATATTACCGATTGTAAATGAAATCTGATTTTCTAATACCATGTACATCCTGAAGTAAGTGTTGACTATTCACCCTCATAACCCTGAGAGGCAAGTACCCAAAAGGAGTAACTTGGGTAACCAGATGGGATGCACCATTATATTGCCTGTGACACTAGTGGCAATCCACAGTACCCATACAGAATACCACCCAAAAACTACTGACTGACTGACCCGGACCCCAACAAAAGGTGGTACACAGTATAACATTCTTATCTCCTACACCTGTGTAATATTTCGGGTAGTATGGTGTCAATTTCCATCTGGGTCACAGCTTGTCCAGATTTTGGATGATTGCATTTTAGTTTGTTTGGAATATAATATGCTAGAAAATCGGGAGCAGATGACTGAAATAACATTGTTGTAATGTCAGGGAATTAACTGAAGAAAATAATTTCATAACTTTTTCATATATAGCGTTTGATACCACACATAAATATGAGATGTTTCTCTTTCTCCATTTACGGAACAATACTTACCAATCTTGTAAGTAGGCATCTTTGCACGGAGCTAAACTAATGATCTCCTTATCACCACGTGTCAGTAGCAAATGTTCAGATCACCGAACCATCCTCTCGGCTTAAGGAAAAATTACCATTCAGAATTTCTGACATATTTTGGGACCTCTGCAAGTTCTGTCCAGACCATTTGTTCACAGATATAAGCCCACCAACCACAAAGTCTACTTTATGACATACTTTCCTCGAACTGTTTGAACAAGCCCTTCTGGCTACCAGAATTAGTAAACTTCTTTTTTACAAACCACACCAAAATGTATAATTCCCTTTACTCACTACGTTTAGATCTCTATATATCCTTTCCTAAAAGATGTGTGTAGGAAGTTGGCTCTGTATGTGCTATTTCAAAGTAAGGAATAGCATGCACAGAGTCCAAGGGTTCCCCTTAGAGGTAAGGTAGTGGCAAAAAGAGATAATACTAATGCTCTATTTTGTGGTAGTGTGGTCGAGCAGTAGGCTTATCAAAGGAGTAGTGTTAAGCATTTGTTGTACATACACACAGGCAATAAATGAGGAACACACACTCAGAGACAATTCCAGGACAATAGGTTTTTGTATAGAAAAATATATTTTCTTAGTTTATTTTAAGAACCACAGGTTCAAATTCTACATGTAATATCTCATTTGAAAGGTATTGCAGGTAAGTACTTTAGGAACTTTGAATAATCGCAATAGCATATATACTTTTTACATAAAACACATATAGCTATTTTAAAAGTGGACACTGCAATTTTCAACAGTCCCTGGGGGAGGTAAGTTATTGTTAGTTCTTGCAGGTAAGTAAACCACCTACGTGGTTCAAATTGGGGTCCAAGGTAGCCCACTGTTGGGGGTTCAGAGCAACCCCAAAGTTACCACACCAGCAGCTCAGAGCCGGTCATGTACAGAGGTCAAAGTGGTGCCCAAAACACATAGGCTTCAATGGAGAAGGGGCTGCCCCGGTTCCAGTCTGCCAGCAGGTAAGTACCCGCGTCTTCGGAGGGCAGACCAGGGGGGTTTTGTAGGGCACCGGGGGGGACACAAGTCAGCACAGAAAGTACACCCTCAGCAGCACTGGGGCGGCCGGGTGCAGTTTGCAAACACGCGTCGGGTTTTCAATAGGTTTCAAGGGGTCTCTTCAGCGATGCAGGCAGGCAAGGTGGGGGGGCTCCTCGGGGTAGCCACCACCTGGGCAAGGGAGAGGGCCTCCTGGGGGTCACTCCTGCACTGGAGTTCCGATCCTTCAGGTCCTGGGGGCTGCGGGTGCAGGGTCTCTTCCAGGCGTCGGGATTTTGGATTCAGACAGTCGCGGTCAGGGGGAGCCTCGGGATTCCCTCTGCAGGCGTCGCTGTGGGGGCTCAGGGGGGACAACTTTGGTTACTCACAGTCTTGGAGTCGCCGGGGGGTCCTCCCTGTAGCGTTGTTTCTCCACCAGTCGAGTCGGGGTCGCCGGGTGCAGTGTTGCAAGTCTCACGCTTCTTGCGGGGATTGCAGGGGTCTTTAAATCTGCTCCTCTGGAAACAAAGTTGCAGTCTTTGTTGAACAGGGCCGCTGTTCTCGGGAGTTTCTTGGTCTTTTGGAAGCAGGGCAGTCCTCTGAGGATTCAGAGGTCGCTGGTCCTGGGGAAAGCGTCGCTGGAGCAGTTTTCTTCTGAAGGAGGGAGACAGGCCGGTAGGGCTGGGGCCAAAGCAGTTGGTGTCTCCGTCTTCTCTGCAGGGGTTTTTCAGCTCAGCAGTCCTCTTCTTCGTAAGTTGCAGGAATCAAAATTCTTAGGTTCAGGGGAGCCCTTAAATACTGAATTTAAGGGTGTGTTTAGGTCTGGGGGGTTAGTAGCCAATGGCTACTAGCCCTGAGGGTGGGTACACCCTCTTTGTGCCTCCTCCCAAAGGGAGGGGGTCACATTCCTATCCCTATTGGGGGAATCCTCCATCTGCAAGATGGAGGATTTCTAAAAGTTAGAGTCACTTCAGCTCAGGACATCTTAGGGGCTGTCCTGACTGGCCAGTGACTCCTCCTTGTTATTCTCATTATTTCCTCCGGCCTTGCCGCCAAAACTGGGGCCGTGGCCGGAGGGGGCGGGCAACTCCACTAGCTGGAGTGCCCTGTGGTGCTGGAACAAAGGGGGTGAGCCTTTGAGGCTCACCGCCAGGTGTTACAGCTCCTGCCTGGGGGAGGTGATTGCATCTCCACCCAGTGCAGGCTTTGTTACTGGCCACAGAGTGACAAAGGCACTCTCCCCATGTGGCCAGCAACATGTCTCGAGTGTGGCAGGCTGCTAAAACCAGTCAGCCCACACAGGTAGTTGGTTAAGGTTTCAGGGGGCACCTCTAAGGTGCCCTCTGGGGTGTATTTTACAATAAAATGTACACTGGCATCAGTGTGCATTTATTGTGCTGAGAAGTTTGATACCAAACTTCCCAGTTTTCAGTGTAGCCATTATGGTGCTGTGGAGTTCGTGTTTGACAGACTCCCAGACCATATACTCTTATGGCTACCCTGCACTTACAATGTCTAAGGTTTGGCTTAGACACTGTAGGGGCACAGTGCTCATGCACTGGTGCCCTCACCTATGGTATAGTGCACCCTGCCTTAGGGCTGTAAGGCCTGCTAGAGGGGTGACTTATCTATACTGCATAGGCAGTGTGAGGTTGGCATGGCACCCTGAGGGGAGTGCCATGTCGACTTACTCGTTTTGTCCTCACCAGCACACACAAGCTGGCAAGCAGTGTGTCTGTGCTGAGTGAGGGGTCCCTAGGGTGGCATAAGATATGCTGCAGCCCTTAGAGACCTTCCCTGGCATCAGGGCCCTTGGTACCAGGGGTACTAGTTACAAGGGACTTACCTGGATGCCAGGGTGTGCCAATTGTGAAAGCAAAAGTACAGGTTAGGGAAAGAACACTGGTGCTGGGGCCTGGTTAGCAGGCCTCAGCACACTTTCAATTCAAAACATAGCATCAGCAAAGGCAAAAAGTCAGGGGGTAACCATGCCAAGGAGGCATTTCCTTACAATGTGACTTCTAGCTGCAAAATCACATTTCACCTCTGCCAAGAAGCTCAGGGTTTCTCTTTCCATTATGTGAGCCACACTTTTGATGTTGCCAAGCAAAACATTTATGGATATTATCTTTGAGGAACAGCTTTCCTTAGTTTGGGCGGTCCTGATGGATATAGGGACTTTTTTCCAGTTCTTAGGTGCCCAGATGGGAAAGGCTGGCTTTTCTGTTTTTTACAGTTCTTAGCCTGCAGTTTGATGGTGTCCTGGCTATCAGATTTTGTGAGCAATTGTGAGCTTGTCTGCAAGATAAGCAGGGGTGCTTGCGGTGATGGCTCTGTAAATGATGCAGCTGGTTTTGAAGATGGTACGGACCTGCACGGGGCGGCAATGGAGTTCTATACCCAAAAAGTGTTACACTTTTTTGGGTAAAGGGAGTTAAGGTAACACATGGTGTAGAGAACAACGAAGTGCATAAGAGGTGGCTAAAGATTCTGCAAGGGAATAGGCTGTGTTTGCTTGGAGCTGGGAACTTATACCAAGGCTGAAATGTCTAAGACTTTAATGTTGGTGTAGAATATTTGTATTATAAATTGGGCAGTGAATAGGCACAATTTTGGTCATATGTAGGAAGTAAAAAGATCCAAGTTTTCCTGCATCAAGTGACACATTTGGCTAGAGTTGAGAGTAACAGACAGACGAATGTTTTTGCCAATCTTTACCAGGATGAACTGGTAGAATGCTACTTCACCTCTTTCAGAATATTCATACAGCCTGGCAGTAGATTAAAATAACTGTACAGGGAGTGCAGAATTATTAGGCAAATGAGTATTTTGACCACATCATCCTCTTTATGCATGTTGTCTTACTCCAAGCTGTATAGGCTCGAAAGCCTACTACCAATTAAGCATATTAGGTGATGTGCATCTCTGTAATGAGAAGGGGTGTGGTCTAATGACATCAACACCCTATATCAGGTGTGCATAATTATTAGGCATCTTCCTTTCCTTTGGCAAAATGGGTCAAAAGAAGGACTTGACAGGCTCAGAAAAGTCAAAAATAGTGAGATATCTTGCAGAGGGATGCAGCACTCTTAAAATTGCAAAGCTTCTGAAGCGTGATCATCGAACAATCAAGTGTTTCATTCAAAATAGTCAACAGGGTCGCAAGAAGCGTGTGGAAAAACCAAGGCGCAAAATAACTGCCCATGAACTGAGAAAAGTCAAGCGTGCAGCTGCCACGATGCCACTTGCCACCAGTTTGGCCATATTTCAGAGCTGCAACATCACTGGAGTGCCCAAAAGCACAAGGTGTGCAATACTCAGAGACATGGCCAAGGTAAGAAAGGCTGAAAGACGACCACCACTGAACAAGACACACAAGCTGAAACGTCAAGACTGGGCCAATAAATATCTCAAGACTGATTTTCCTAAGGTTTTATGGACTGATGAAATGAGAGTGAGTCTTGATGGGCCAGATGGATGGGCCCGTGGCTGGATTGGTAAAGGGCAGAGAGCTCCAGTCCGACTCAGACGCCAGCACGGTGGAGGTGGAGTACTGGTTTGGGCTGGTATCATCAAAGATGAGCTTGTGGGGCCTTTTCGGGTTGAGGATGGAGTCAAGCTCAACTCCCAGTCCTACTGCCAGTTCCTTGAAGACACTTTCTTCAAGCAGTGGTACAGGAAGATGTCTTCATCCTTCAAGAAAAACATGATTTTCATGTAGGACAATGCTCCATCACACGCGTCCAAGTACTCCACAGCGTGGCTGGCAAGAAAGGGTATAAAAGAAGGAAATCTAATGACATGGCCTCCTTGTTCACCTGATCTGAACCCCATTGAGAACCTGTGGTCCATCATCAAATGTGAGATTTACAAGGAGGGAAAACAGTACACCTCTCTGAACAGTGTCTGGGAGGCTGTGGTTGCTGCTGCACGCAATGTTGATGGTGAACAGATCAAAACACTGACAGAATCCATGGATGGCAGGCTTTTGAGCGTCCTTGCAAAGAAAGGTGGCTATATTGGTCACTGATTTGTTTTTGTTTTGTTTTTGAATGTCAGAAATGTATATTTGTGAATGTTGAGATGTTATATTGGTTTCACTGGTAATAATCAATAATTGAAATGGGTATATATTTCTTTTTTGTTAAGTTGCCTAATAATTATGCACAGTAATAGTCACCTGCACACACAGATATCCCCCTAACATAGCTAAAACTAAAAACAAACTAAAAACTACTTCCAAAAATATTCAGCTTTGATATTAATGAGTTTTTTGGGTTCATTGAGAACATGGTTGTTGTTCAATAATAAAATTAATCCTCAAAAATACAACTTGCCTAATAATTCTGCACTCCCTGTATTGGACGTGTTCAGCAGTCAGGCCATCAACTTTACCAATTCAGGATTGTAAAGAAAGATCCAGCCTTTGAACCTGGAGAGGACCTACAATTTAGCTTCCTGTCGCTGATTAGGCCTCTCTGAAGCGTTCCTGGGCAGTGACGATTGTTAAAGCTCCAGTATGAAGAATCATTCGTGAGGGAGAAAAAGGGTAAACATTTTTTTGATGAACTGATCAAAAAGTCCATTTCCATCAAACTAGACCTTGTGAAACCTGGGTGAAAATACTCGAGATTTGCTTTTTCTGCCAGTTAGTAATGATGTCTAGTATCTTAATGTGGATTACCCCTTAGTGATTTTCTCCCGTGGATCTGTGCACATTATCTGCTTCTGCATTCTGGACACTTTTTAGATGGACTTCTGTTTGAAAGGTGTTGAATGATCAACCAATGCCAAATGGTTTGAGCTTCTCCCAAGAAGGTCTTAATCATTTAACTCACTGCTTCTTCAAGTAATCTGTAATATAGGTGTGGATATTATTAAGAGATATCTTTTAGGTCTAACTGAACTTCCCTCACTGTCTAGCAAACTAATGTTGTGGGAGAATTCTATGAACCTTGTAACACTAAAAATATGGATTGGGAGGTTGTGGTGAAAAGATGTCTTTTTATTATGTTTTTCCTCTGACACCATCCTGAAAGCGACCTGAGGTCCCAAACAAGGAGGTTCTTGGTGTTCTTTAACTGACTATTGGCTGCCTTGACCTCCCACCAGGGCCGTTACAGGGAAGCCACAGAGGACATTATGTACCATACCCTGTGCTCCTCTTCCCGCATCTATAAATCAACAGATTTCTAAAACAAACCTTGAACCGTTTATTAAATATGTGGAAGCTAACATGACCTATCACTTATTTGTTTTTGTTTGGCATTAATAAAAAAAAAATAAAAAAACAGTAAATAAGTATTTTAAAAAATGACCTACAACTAAACAGAACCTGGAGCGTTGTGTTTTAATTCTTCAAATCCCCATCCAGTCAATGGCTGGACGTTAATACTTTGACCTTGACCTTGCCTCTCTGAGGCAAGGGCTACACTCCTCAGGACCCACTTTATCTATATGTGTAATAGCTGCTGTCAGCAGGAAGAAATCCTACGGCTGTAGGAAAGTGTTTCAAAAGAATAAAAAAAACTCTAGAACGAAGAAGACACCAGAATAACCCCGCCAGGAACTCTTCAGATGAACATAGGAGAGACGATAAAGAGTGGGAAGGAGGCACTGATAGGACTGGAGATTTAACAAGATGAAACAGACCTACAAACTAATAGAACTTGACCAATCATGAAGCTGTTGAAAAATCAGACTTTGTGTTACAGTGCAAGGATAATTGGTCTGCTTTTCCACAAATATTGCCAACCAGGAAGCAGGATTATAAAGCTTAATGCACAAAGTCAAAAAGCCATTTTAGAATGGGCAGTAGCATACACCTCAATATGAGCTGCCATCATAGAAAAAGAACTGCATGGAGTATTCAAGTCTGTACTAAAAAGAGCATAATCACAGATACTCAGAAGCAGCCTAATTTTTCTCTTCTTCCTCCAGTTCTTGTCAAGGTTAAGGAGTCAAGGAGAAGGCCCTCCTTGATTTGAGCTATTTGGCGGAACCAGATGGAGGCCAACCTAAGGAGAAAAATGCTGCAAGCAATGGTCTCCCAACAAAACAGGCAACCAAGGAAAATCCGTACCTGCAAATCCACGCCTTTTGGCTACTGCGGCACCCATCTACCACGCAGACACAACTCGGCAGCTTCCCAACCTGCAGCTCCTCTCCAAGCAGACGCTCCCAAGCCTGTTACTCTTCTCCAACCTTTAGGCACAACACCTCTTTCTTCCAGGACAATTTCTTTCTTAATACTTATAATGAAGCACCCACAATGGTCCTGCATGATCTTCTCGACTTGAGCACCACAAAAACCACAGACAAGCATGCCTTACCTACTCCTGCAGTGGTCTCATGTGGAGACAAACATTGGGAACAGTGAATATACAGGACACTATTAATCTTAACAGAGATCTGCAATTACCTAATGATTCAACTGCAGAAACAAACACTACTTTTGAATAGAGAAGAGTCTGTCCTCCAAAAGATATACGCTTCCAGTTTGTAAATCTTTTATTACTCCCAAATATTGTATCATCTGTATTGGTGCTGAAGTGAATGCGTTCAAGATCCTGACGTATGGCCTGGTGCTTATAAATATTAAGAATACTATGGTAGGTTTTGCTTTGTCGGTGTTCTAGCCACTGCTAAAATCAGTTCTATTTTCTTCTGGTGCCATTGCTGTCTACTACCAGTGGTGGCCTGTCCTTTAGGGCGGAGGGGCCACACCCCCCCACCTTTTGCCCCTCATGAAGAGTGTCTGTCAGGCTGAACAAAGGTCAGCCTGACAGACACTCTCCATGTTCAGCTCAGGCAGCCAGGAGCAGACATGCACAATTTGCGCACACTCCTGGCTGCCTGAGCTGAACTTTGCTGGACTGAGGAGGTCACAGCTCCTATGGGTGTGACCTCCTCGGCTCAGCAAAGTTGCCAGGAGGCCCTCCCCTGGGTGACAAGGAAACCGTCACCAATTGACACTCTCCATGGGCGCTTCAGGTTTAAGCCCTGAAGTGGCCAGGGCGAGTGTCAATCAGTGACACTTCGTCACAGAGTGGGGTGGGGTCAGCAGTCTCACTGACCCCATCCCACTCTGTGACGATGCTGGGAGGGAAGGCAGCAGTCCCAACCCTCCTTGGACCTGAGGGAGAGGGAGAGGGAGAGAGGGGGAGAGGGAGGGAGAGAGGTGGAAAGAGAGAGGGGGAGAGGGAGAGAGAGGGGGAGAGTGTGATGTTTTAAATTGAATGTTTGGTGCGCGCGTGCATGTTTGAGTGTTATGAGTGTTGTTAATGGATGTGCGTGCGAGCGTGCGTGTGTGTGTGTGTGAAAGAATGAGTGTGTGCGATCTTTTAAAATGAATGTTTGGTGCGTGCATGTTTGAATGGTATGAGTGTTGTTAATGGATTTGTGTGCGTCTGTGTGTAAGAGAGTGTGTCTGTGAAAGAGAGTGTGTGTGTGTGTGTGTGTGTGTGTGTGTGTATGTATATATATATATATATATATATATATATATATATATATATATATATATCCCACCTGCTCCCCTCCCTCCTAAAGCCGCTGGCCGCCACTGTCTACCACAAAGTTAAGGGATTTTCAATGTGACTTTGCTATTGAAATATGAAATTAGGACTCCTGAAGTCCTGGATGGTACATCCAATTCACATGATGAACTTACAAACAGGTTGTATGTAAACCTAATATTCTCAGTTTCATTCTTATCTCAATTTTTTAGTTTTCAAGGTGAGAGCAGGCTGCAGGCCTATACTTTTGCACCAGATTGCTCTTCCATGACAGAAAATTTCAGGAGTGGACACCTCCCTTCCCCCTTTTGATCTGACAGAATGTGATCACTTGTTTATTTTGCAATGTTTGGTCTTATTTCATTAGTTAGTCTTGATACAAGTGCTTGGACTTTGGGTAGAATGCTTGGTGTTTAGGGACTTGAACTTTGTGGTAGGACTAATTTACACAATATTGAGAAATCAATTCTTTCTCGATATGTACCCACTGCAGTAGAAAGAAAAATATAATTCCATATCTCAGAGTGGAACAGAATGAAGGTAGAGTGCCATTGCTTAATTTTAGCAAGGGATTGGGATTTACTTGCATATATGTTAGTAGTACTATCTTTATTGTTGAGATTGGTTTAGCTGCCAAAAAGGGCTAAGTTCTTTGCTAAGAGCAGCACGTGTGCATAGATGTATAATCACAGTGAGCTGAGACATCTCTTATGTCAGGTTAGGGGCCAACAAACCCTCAATTAGGATTACTTGGATTCCTACTCCGCCTCACTGAGTAAATGCTTTGCAGAGCACCACCTAGGTGGCCGTAGGAATACACCCTTTCATGCAGGGAGTGCAGATGGAGCCCTCGTTGTAGCAGTGGATGTGCCCCATATCTTGTTCTCAGTTTTCTTACCTCCTTATCTGTGGGTGTAAAAGAAGAGATTCAGGGAGTTACCTTTTACAGACTTTAAAACAATGACTATACCAGTCTGAGGGTCGATTTTAAGATAGAGTCCTGCCCTGGAGACTTGTGTTGCTTGATTGGCTGTGGAGAATTCTCAGTTTTAGCAGCTGTGGATTAATTTGATAAATTTCCTTAATGAATAAAGCCAGTCTGATGATATCATGGTGACGAAACTCTATTATGGAGAAATATCAAATTGGTGAAATCTCTTTACCACATAATAGCATATGTTCATGGAAGAGGTATATGTCTATTAGAAAGTAAAATATCATATCAGTCTTAGCAGGAGGTGGTAGACTGTGGTAAACAGGAAAGGGTAGAGGGTAAATGAAACAGCAAATGGGATTAAAAAATGGAAGAAGAGATAGATATATGGTGAAGCCCCCTCAAAAGAGACAAAGAGGAAAAAACCAGGAGGAAAAAAACATTTCTTCAAGAATGGTTTTGTCCATGTTGGCTCTGTCAACCCAGTGAAAACTATTCATAAAGAAAAATCTTCAGTAACAGTTCAATGAAATAAATTTGTCTGGACCATTTACTTCATGTTTATTTTCCACCTAGAACACATACCACTAGCTGCCGGATTCAAGAATCTCCCTTGGCTCCTTCAAGCAAGCCAACAGCCAGTGGTAGAGTGTTTCTCATGGGGCCCAAAGTTAGGCGTTTCAAAGCACGACCAAATATTGTGCCTGGAAGTTAACAAAGGAATATCCAGCATTGTTGCTCGTGTGATTATTCCTCATGGAAATAACTTATACCCTGTGTAGAGGACATCTGGATAAAAATTATACCTGTGAGTAGGAGTTCCACAAGGATACATGACTAACATATATGGCTGTTAGATGATCTTTGCTTGGAGCATATGATTCATAAGAATGTAACTGACTTTGCCTTAAAGCATGAAGCCCATATGGCACATGTTTTCTTTTAATAGGAATGTGCCTCTTTTCCTTAGGTGTACCTGCATTTGTATGGGTAATGGTGTAATTCATTTTTTATTTAGAAGAAAGCTCACATATAGGATAGGAATGCACATCCTCTCAGGCCTAGACAGGGATGGGGTGTCTGCGGAAAATGTTCTTTCCTGCTATATTGTGACGATAGGTAGATAAAGGTCTAGTTTTACTTTCTGAGAAAACATCTACTCAAGGTGTATATGACCTTTATCCAGTTGATCTACTACTTCAACGTCAAACACTTTAATGTTCATTGCTTACAGTTCACTGAAAACCCTGTAGGTACCCTTGGCATTGAATGCTTTAATGGCAAGTATCTCAGCATCAGCCGGGAATGACTGGAATCCTCGTCATGTGTCTTTTTTTGTCAAAGCCCCTGCAGGCGGGCGAGTCGATTGGTAAGGGTTACAGTCTGCTTAATGTTCTCAGGTGACAGTAACACGTTATCTAGACTTCTTGGTGGGATAAATCAGGCTCTGACTGAGTGTAGCTTCCCTCACTTTCAACATCCTTCACCTCATCTCAGCAGCTTCTGTCTTTGGTCCCCTGAGACAGTTCTCATAATGGGAAGTCTTCGACAGAATGCAAGTCTGAAAGGTTCACAACACAAATAGACTGAGAGTCTTGTTTTGATAAACAGTTTTTATGGATTTCAGTACAATACAGAAGTTCACATCCATATGAATTGATATGTCACAATCATTATTACCTGCATATAATACGGTATTTGGTACAGCAACCACAGTGAACCAACAGAGCAGCCAATTAATTAGTATAGCGTCAGGCTTATTACAACAGATCCACCCCAGAGGCCCCCACAACTTGTTCCAGATCCAGTCATATTTAGCAGGGCATCCCCTGGCCTCATACACCGGTTTTTCATGTTGGGCACACCAGTCTACCCTGCGATGCCACTGCGACAATGTACGAGTCACAGAAGCTTTCCAGTGAGTCGCTACATCTTCTTTGACCACCATAGTGTTCGTGCCCAATAGTGCCCCGTGTTCTCCCCCCCCAACTTCACCAAACACCCCCCAACAACAACATCAGCGGGGAAAGTTCCTCCTCCCATCCCAGTACCTCTGCAAGTTCAGTAACCACAGCGTTCCAGTATTGTGTTATGACAGAGCAGGACCGAACCACATGGCAGAAGTCCGCTTGGGCTTGGGAGCAAAAAGAGCACTCAAGGCTTGTAAGGAGACCTGCCTTAAACAGAAGGTCCAGAGTGAAATATGCACAGTAAGGATAATATGTTTCTACTATCGGAAGTCTCGAGGATATCATGATGACTCTGGGGGCCATCACGCATCACACCAATCTTCATCCTCGGTGGGTCCCAGCCAGCCTTTCCACCAGGTTCCAAGGTGACTCAGTGTATCGGAGGCATTAATGGTCAATGTGCATTATATGGGAGATGTAACCTTTTCCCAGCGCGCCCATCAAGGTCTTAGCCTCAACAGAGCTAAATTCCGGGAGTGGTGTGCCTTGTGAAATGTGTGCACACAGTGCATGTCACAGTTGCAGATGTTTATGAAATTGTGTTGTGGATAAAGCGTTATGTAGGTTGGAGCTCCTGAAAGGAGTGAATTTGTGCACCAGACCAAACGACCCCCAATTATGGAATGCCAGTGGCGTCCGAATGAATGAATCCTTCCAGAGCCGCCACCTCCCTCAGCTATGTGACCTGCCACAGTGGAGTCTGTTGGGTGAGTTTAGAGTTCCACCCAGTATGGTGGAGCGCAGCCGTCCACCCAAGAAAGACCATCCAAGTCACCTCCGGTAGTGTAGCAGGGACAGTAGCACCATAGTGCATCACTATGATTCGCTAGAACCCTAGTGAAGTGAGGTCTACCCTGTATCCTGGGTCAGACCATCCCCTGTTGAGCCAGTCATTTATTACCAGAAGCTGCAATGCCAGGTGTAGGTGGCCATACCAAAGCGCCAGTCGTATGGAGTGCACTGACAGTTGACGTAGGCCAAGAGCAGTCTAGAGTTATGCCATACATAGAAAGGAGATTGACATTGAGTCCATCTCATGAAGCCAGTGATGGGGCAGCAGTTGTCGAATGTTTTGAAAAAGATATAGGAACTGCAGCATCACCATCATTTTGTACAGGGCTATCCTGCCCATCACGTTTAATGAGAGAGACTGCCACTTCTTGTTGTCTGCCTTGACTCTACGGGTCAAAGGAGTATCAAGTCAGAGTAGTAACGATAAGGGACCAATTCAGTTCAGAGTGGAATGCCACCTGAATAACCATATAGCGGAAACTCAATAGACAAACTGGAATAGTTGTTTGCTAATCCACACAGCTCCGTGATAGCTATAATGGTACCAAGATCGATTTAGCTGGATTGAGGTTTAATCTGGAGGCAACAGGGGCCACTGGATTCAGGGTCCCAGAGGAATAGGAGGACATCGTCTGGATACAGTGCAATGCTGTAATCGTGGCCCTTGACCCACTCCCACCATCAAACCTGTGCATCCCATCACATAAGTTGAGCAAGAAGCTTAATCGCTTGCACAGAAAGGAGGGGACGACAAGGGGCATCCTTGCCAAGTTCTCCAGCATATGGGGAACTCATCTGAGACCATCCCATTAATCTGCGCACGCACAGTAGGGGTCGAGTAGAGCATCCAAATAAAGTTGCAGAAGCAGTCCTGGACCTCTGCAAAACCTGAGAGAGATATCCTTAGTCCACCATGTCAAAGGCCTTCTCGAAATCAATGAGAAGCAAGGCTGACTGGGGTGTGAGGAGATTGCGGTGAACGAGAGCTATGTGGAGGTGCCTACATCAGTGTATTGTACTCCTGGCTGGCATAAATCTGCATTGGTTTGGATGTATAAGAGTCTGGAGGACACGTTGAAGGCGTGTGGCCAGAATGGGTGCAAAGATTTTGACTTATGTATTAATGAGGGGGATAGGGCATTACTTTGCACAAGAGATGGACATGGGATGTGCTTTTGGAATGATGGCCTGGTCAGTGTCTCAGGGGAAGGAACCTAACTCCACTGCTTCCTTATAGAGGATCAGTAAATGGAGAACACGGACCTCCCTGTATTTGACACAGAACTCTGCGGGATAGCCATCAGACCCAGGCATCTTTCTGGATGCCATGGCTTAGATGGCGGTCCTGATGTCTTAGATTGTTAAGGGTTGATCTAGGTCTTGTACCTCCGCGTGAGAAAGTTGAGGAAGAGGCACCTCATCTAGAGAGGGGGAGGCTGTTTTGAATAGTTTAGTGTAATATGCGGCAAATGTCTAGGCAGTGGCATGAGAGGTACCTTGAAGGCAGCTGCTCTGGTCCATTATTACCGGTTTGACTCTACCAGCCAACGGCTGGGATGCCAGCCAATATAGCAATTTGCCAATTTTGTCCCCTCACCCGTACACCCGTGCAGTAGACACACGCCAGATCTGCCTCGCCGCCTTGTGCGATAGGAGGTGAATTTCCTCACAGACCAATGTCAGCTGTCAAGATTTGTCTCCTTGAGAATCTGTGGGATGTTTCCAAGCAGCGGACGCAAGTCTCCAGTTCGCTCATGTGGTGATGTTTCGCTTTCTCCTTTCCTGTAGGAATTCTTTTAACATGACCCCTGATGTTGGCCTTGCAGGCCACCCAAAGGATGCTTTCTGACCTTTCAGGCCACCCATAGGGTGCAGACAGAGCACACTGTACCAGTACTGTTTTGGAAGTAAGCCTTTATCTCCTGTTCTACCGCGAAGGTGACTCATGTTCGAGGTTTCATGCGTTGAGTCTAGACATGGGACGTAGGGCTTTGCTAGCCATACCCAAATGCAAGAGCACAGGGCATTATCGGAAATCCTGCATGGAAGAATCTGTACTTGGAAAACCGGCAGTCAGTAGCAGGCATGAAAATCATATCAATGCGCACATGCGAACGATGTGCCGCTGATGTATGTGTACTGTCTTTGTCTGGGATTCCACAATCTCCAGATGTCACAGAGGCCCAAAGTATTTGCCCAGCTGAGCAAATGTCAGGCGATTCTCCAACGGGATGCCAATGTAGTCGATTTTGGGATCGAGCCCCCTTATTTGTGTAAGACCCTCAGGTAGCTTTGCTATCACTTCTGTGAGCATACTAAGGAAGAGCTCAAGTGCTGTGTGTGTGGCAGGGACATGAGAAAACAGGAGGCTCAATGGTTGACCTTCCACAATACCAATAAGGATAAGGTACGGGTGAGGTACCTACCCTGGAGATCAAGCATTGTCTAGGTAGTCATCATGGGTACTGAACAGTACAGAAGGATCAATACTTTACTGGATCCTCTGGCACAGCAAGCGAGGATCCTTTTCCCTTGCCGGAATGCCTCTGAGCCCACCGCTGTAGATACTCCAGCCAAGCAGGTGCAGAGGGGGGAAGCGAATGGCCCCAGCCAGTGGAGTTGTTTTTCATCACTGGACCAGTCCCAAGCTGATTCTGGTGTCTCAAAGAATTGCGTTTTGTTGGTGTGGATCACTTTGAGCCGGGCTGGGAACAGAAGCATGTAAAAGAGGTTAAGGGTCCAGAGCTTTTGTTTAACTGCCTCAAAGGACATTCACTTTGCCTGCATTTCCTTGGTATAGTCCAGGAAAATGAGGATTTTAGATTCCTGATGCAGTTCTGGGAGGGACCGAGCCTCTCTTAGGATACAGTCTGTCTTTGAAGTTGAGGAATCGGAGGAACATGGGCCGATGTGGTGCTCCAGAAGGTGGTTTAGGTGTAAGTGCCCTGTGAACCTGAATCCACCATGAACAAAGGGGAGCATTTATCTGCAAGCAACCAGAATTTGATAAATTGCTGCATGAACACGGCAGGCTGCGTGAATTCCTCACCTTCGGGGAAACCCCACAGATGTGAGGTTGTTATGCCTAGAGCAGTTCTCTGCATCTTCTGCGTGGTGATGGAGCTCAGCCATCTGGGGGAGGAGGCGGGCAACTTTTACCTTTAGATTTGAAACTTCTTCTTCAACTGTAGATAGACGCCCTTCCCCAGTACTACCAGTGGCATTTTGCAGATCTTGACAAAGGAGTGTTACGTCAACATGGATTTCACTAAGTTTAGATTTGACCACAGTCTCTGTGATAAGTGTGAAAAGTTGTGGCCAGGTCTCCATCAGTGAGGGCCCCTTTATCTGTTGCACCACCCCTAGCTGTTCAAGGGCCCATGGTATACTGGTTAGTGTGGAGCTGGGAAGAGTGAGGTTTCAGAGCTTTATCTTTCCCTGTGCTTACAGCAGGGGTAACAGCCAGCACATGTCATGGCCCGCAGCACGAGCAGCCAGGCAATATAAGAAAATGTCTGTCACCAAGAAGCATCGAGCTGTAGGAGAGTGGGGCATTCTGAGCAGGAGACTGGAAGGTCCCCAAGCTGTCAATGCCCTGTTAGCAGGACTTTAGCTGGGTCATCTCCCCCCTGTGCCGTCCAGATCAATCTTGCACCAAGGGGGGTGAAACTAATGTCCCAGAGGGCCTGCCTTGGGGGTGGTAAGGTGCGAGGAGGAGGCCTATAACCCCAGGTCAAAGATGCCACTCTTCAGTCAGAGACAAAACTTGCTCACCAGACAGTATGGGTCCACTGTTAAATCAATGGGCCAAAGTTACTGTACCTTTAGTAGCAGCAGGAAGGAGTATCAGCCATTGGGCAATTGTCAAGTGCAGCAAAGTTGGGCTCAGCATAGGGGTGGTCAGCGACCCTCCCCCACCACATTTCAGTCTGCAGGCAACACTTGGCATGGGGAGGGTCCACTCCCTGCTTCACAGTTTGCAAGGCCATGGTATAAGATGGGGGCCCCCTTCGAGTGACCAGGCCTCTGACCTTCAGGGCATTAGATCAATGGGCCAAATCCAAGCAGGGGTGGCAGAGAGGAAGGCGATGCCTACCAGTGCCTTTAAGTAGCCCAGCTCGCCTCCATTGCCAGCCCCGAGCGGCCTGCCCTGTCGACATGTGGCCACCCGGCTCCACAAAGGCTGCAACACCAGGTGCAAACACCCTCCTCCTATCGTCCCCACCCGCACCTCACACTGCTGCTTGTAATAGCAGAGTGTGTGCTGCCCTAAATATATCCGTCGAGCCAGGATTCACGGTCAGGTCTCACCCTGTTTACTGCTGCATCTTGCTCTAGTGTGACAGCAGGTCAGTGGCCATCGCGGGACCAACATCTTAGTTCAAGGCCCAGCATCCACAGTGGCTCTCATCCTCCATGGCCCGATTTTGCCATTGTTGGCCTTCGTGGTGGCACTCAGGAGGGCAGCGACACTGGTGCAATAAATCAGGGTGTTGGGAACCATGGTAATTGAAGGTAGATGGCGGCCGTTGATGGAGGGTCCGTAGCACTCTTAGGTCCATATTTAAGGAAAATTAACCAAAACTGTGATAACACAGTTTTGCATTATTTTCTTAACGCTGGCTAACGCCATTCCTTAGAGCCATCTTAGCACCATATTTATGAAATGACACAAGATGGTGCTAAGGAATGGCTAGCATCTAAAGAAATGATGCTAGCTGGTCAGGTATGGTGTTACAAAAATGGCGCTAGTGGGTCTGAAATGATGTTAGGCTGGTTAGCAGCAAAAAATAAGCCACTAACCAGACTAGCATCATTTTTTGACACCCAAGCAGCCACAAAATGACTCCTGTCTAAGTGTAGGCAGGAGTCATTCCACCACCCCAATGTCCTCCACAGGGGACTAGTGCCCCCTGGGCAAGTCCAACATACCCAGTTGCCAGGTAGAGGGCCCCATGTAAGGGGCTCCCAATGGCACTTAAAAAAAATATTATACTTACCTAAACTTATCTGGGATGGGGTCCTCTTCTTGTAGTGTCCCTGTGGTGTGGGTGGTGGTGTTCCTGGGGTGTGGGGTGGGCATCTTTGTGCCCATTCCATGGTGTTCCACAACAGAAATGGGCCTACCTGCACCCTAACGCCTGGTTTGACCCAGGCGTTAAATAATGGCGCTAAGCAGGCTTAGCACCATTATTTAGGTCCACCTCCTCTTTGTGCGTCATTTCTGCGCCTGGAGATAAATGGACAGCGGTGTGTTGAGGAAGGTAACACCTACCTTGCATTTCATTGCCGCAGTGTAGTTTTGCGCATCCTAAACATGGTGCTAACTCCAATATTTCAACACTATACGGGTCTAGCATCAAAATATAAATATGGAGTTAGGTTAGTGCCGTTTTAGCGGCAAAATAAATGTAGAAGGAATGCACTCTGTAGTGGGATCTTCTTCAAGTCTCAGTATACTGAACATCTCTGCCTGGCCCCTGTGCCTGAGTCCAGAACACTTTTCCAGAGAGGAACCTTTTTCTCATTTTTTTTTTTTGGAAGAATAATTGCCTTGAGGCCATCTTTAACTGGATAGTATTAATTAATGAGGGGAGGCTGAGGGGTATTGCAGGAACGTTTGCTTTCATGCAGGAACCCTTCACTGAAGGACGTGATAGCCATTGCAAAGGCAGTGGAACGCTCCATGGTGTCTTCCAAGGAACTGGCGAGCACTAGTCAGGCTTCAAATGTGTTCTATGTACAGGACAGTCGTAAACATGTGCCCAAGACTCCAGACAGGGCGGCGAGTGATAGAGGGGGAGGCAGGAGGCCGCTCGTTTGTTTTAGGTGTGGGTCAAAGGATCACTTAGCGGATAGCAGGGCCTGCCCTGCCTTGCACAAAAGTTGTTCTAAATGCAGGAAGTTGGGCCACTTTGCGGCAGTGTGTAAAGCCAAGAAATATAGTATGGGCATGAAAGTGAGCTCGGTAAGCGATGCGGATGCGGACATCGTGTTGTCCATTGATGGTGAGGACGGAAGAGTGAAGGGGCCAATTGGCTCCGTCATGATTGGTGCGATAAAATTGCCATTTACGGCTGATTCTGGTTCCCCTCTTACCCTGATCTCTGATAGGACATTTGATTCGAAATGGCAAGATGTACGACTGCATGAGACGGATGTGAGTCCAAAGGCCTTCGGGGAACACGACATAGTGATGAAAGGTTACTTCTGGGACTCCCTCACCTTTCGAGGGCGCACTGTGAGAACAAAGATATATGTGGCTGAAAAAGGGAGGAGCCTTGTGGGATGGAAGGACCTGGCGAAGCTAGGTGTGATGCTAGTCCCTGGGGCAGAAGATCCCATAGTTCTGAGAGATGACTGGGTCAATTATGTGCAGCCTGATGATTTGCATGAAGGATTAGCTGAGGTCCTCGAAATATTTGATTCCGTTTTTGAAAACAAGGTAGGGTGTGTAAGAGGATTTGTGCATGCCATACGGTTGAAAAAGGGTGCCCTACCAATTAAGCACAAAGTCAGAACGATTCCTCTTTCTGTAAGGGGGGAGCTGAAGGCTGTTCTGGATAAGCTGAAAATGGAAGGAGTAATAGAGGAAGCAGGTGCATCAGAGTGGGTGTCCGCAATCGTGGTGTCCAAGAAGAAGAGGACAGGGGACATTCGTTGTGTGTAGACCTGCGATCCTTGAACAGGAATATCCTGGTGAACTGCCATCCCCTGCCCAACATTCAGGAGATATTGTCTTCCACATCAGGATCGAAGTTTTTCACCCTGATAGCCCTGAAGTCTGCATACCACCAGGTATGTCTCACGGAGGAGTCTAAGGAACTGACCACCTTTATTACCCCGTTTGGAGCATACAGATACGTCCGTCTTCCCTTCGGCCTTGCATCGGCCTCGGGCGTCTTTCAAAAGCTAATGGACCTCCTCTTCTGCGATATGAAGGGCGTTGAAGCATTTCAGGACGACATTCTGATACACACGGAAGACGAGAAGGGGCACCTGGAACTGCTGGGCAGAGTGCTGGAGGTGCTACAAAAAAGGGGGATGACGGTCTCCAAAGACAAGTGCAAATTCATGAAAGGCAAGATAGAATACTTAGGGCATGTGCTTACCCCAAATGGCATTGTGCCGAAAGATGATTTAGTGAGGGCCATACGAGATGCCCCTTGCCCAGGAGACAAAGACGCCTTGCGATCGTTCCTGGGACTCAGCGAATACTATTCCAAGTTCATGCAAGGGTACGCAACCACTGTGGAGCCTCTAAGGAAACTGCTACGGAAGAACGAAAAATATACGTGGACGCAGGAACAAAGCACTGCCTTTGAATCCGTCAAGCAGGCAATCGCCGCGGCCCCAGCATTACAACCGTACAACAAGGACCTCCGGAATGTAATCACGGTTGATGCTAGTGTCAAGGGTATCGGTGCAGTGTTTTGCCAATTCCAAGGGAAGAAGGAGAACACAGTTGCATTTATATCGCGGTCATTGAGCGAAGCAGAGAAGCACTACAGCACCATCGAGCGGGAGACGCTCGCGTGCGTCTGGGCCGTGGAGAAACTGAGGAATTATCTGTGGGGCAGGGAGGTCGAATTGGTCACCGACCACAAACCCTTGATATACATGATGGATGGTGAAGGACGTGGCAATGGCAAAGCCAGCTCGAGGCTCCTACGTCTACTGTCTAAGTTGCAAGAATATCACTTCACCGTCAGACACATCAAGGTGGGTCTCAACTGCAGGGCGGATTGCCTATCGCGCATACCGATCACGGATGAGGAGGATGATTCCCTGGACGACACGGAGTGCGTTGTGGCAATGGTTGACGCAACAGCCATGTGCGAGGGATCCATATCAGAGGAAGAATGGTTGACGGCTTAGGAGAAGGACGTGACTATTCGGAGGGTGATGGACCACATGAAGGCTCATTGGCCCCCTATCCGGAACTTGCACGGGGCACTCAGGAGTTTCCAACAGATTAGTTCTGAACTCACCATCGAGGGCGGCTTTGTGAAGAGACACGAGCTGTTTGTACCTCCGGAAAGTTTGAGAGACAAGCTAATCAGGATTGCCCATAAGGGCCACCCGGGCAGTACCGCTACAAAGAATCTCCTCAAGCAGTACTACTGGTGGCCAGGGATGTGCAGCGACGTCAGCAGATTCATTGATCGGTGCGGACCGTGCTTAAGGGCCAATAAGCACTGGAAGACGACAAAAGGAGAGTTGCAGTTGGTGGACATTCCTGCTGGCCCATGGAACAAGATTGCCATTGATTTCGCGGGCCCATTTACCATGCTACCAGACGATTGTAGACATCTCATCGTCCTTACGGATTACTTCTCCAAATGGATTCACTACAAGTTTGTCAGGGAAGTTACCACTGAACGAGTGATCAAGTCATTGACGAAAATTTTCGCGATTGAGGGACAGCCGAAGATCATGGTGTCGGACAATGGCACCCAACTAGTGTCCAGGCAGATGACGGATTTTCTGTCCAGGTTAGGGATTAAGCAGGAGAAGACCCCGCTGTACAGCCCGAAGAGCAATGGGCAGGTTGAGCGTATGAATAGATTCCTCAAAGAGGGCGTGCAACAGGCAGTCGCTTCCAACATGAATGTGAAAGCGTTTCTGGCGGACAAGGTGCACACTTTCCATAACACGCCCAGTGAAGTTACTGGACACACTCCGTTTTATTTGATGAGAGGGAGAAGATGCATGAGTGAGCTTACCCCCAAATTCAATAAGTGGTATGACATGAAGGAGGAAATTGAGGCAGGATCTGATGAGAGGTTGAGAGTCAAAGCAAGAATAATGGCTAAACAGGAAAGCAATAAGCGGTACGCTGACATTGTGAATAGAGCCAAAACTAAAAATATAGCGCAAGGGGATTGGGTATTGGTGAAGAAACCCAACAGGGTGATGAAGGGGGAGTCTGTGTTCCAAACCCCTGTGCGTGTGCAAGGAGTGACAAGAGGGGCAGTCTGTCTGGAAGGAGTGGGGTGGCGGAGCAAGGACGACATAGTCAGGCTCAAGGCTGGTCAAGAGGAAATCATCATGAAAGGTGGCCGTGTGGATGAGGCCGAGTGCACGGACGATGTTGATGAGTGGCAAAGTCACGAAGCCAGGGATGTAGGCATTGATGAGGAGGAGTGTGCGAATACGCCTTCCAGGCGAGGACGAATCGGACATGGAAGTGCAGAGCGATGTGAGAAGGCATGGCG
Source organism: Pleurodeles waltl (assembly GCF_031143425.1). Lineage (NCBI taxonomy): Eukaryota > Metazoa > Chordata > Amphibia > Caudata > Salamandridae > Pleurodeles > Pleurodeles waltl. Next base: position 324,788,518 of record NC_090445.1, on the reverse strand, counting down.
TGGCTTGATGGATGTCGAAGGACAGAATGGTTGCAGGCCCGAATCTGCGGAGAGCGACAGTCACAACGTAATGGGTTCAGGCCGAGATGATGCGTGCGCCGTCAGGGCGAATTCACTTCAGTATGTTACTCCGAGCAGGCCAACTAGGCATATCCAAGCTCCCAAGAGGTTTGAAGATTTTGTTATGAGGTGAAGTTCCTTAAGTTCTCTTGTTCTGTTAAAAGGGGAGATGTCGTACGTGAGTTAACGTACGAGACCGGGAGGGACAGAATTGGTCCGTCTACTATGTTTGGTCGCCTCACGACGTCACGACCAATCCGTATCGAGGACGGTCGTGACGTCAGGGGGCGGCGCGGCAGAGACGGAGAGAGGCGCGAACAAGCGCGGTGTTGCGCGCTGGCCGGCTCCTCGTGGGCCTTGTTTCTTGCGGCAAGACAATAAAAGATATTACAATGCAACCCGGCTGCCTCGCATCCTTCATACTTGCCACTACAGGTATCTTGTGGGGCTTCGAAAAGACGCAGGGAGAGACACAAGAACCACCTGCATTTCAGTTCAACACATTTCAGTCTCGAGCAATGGGATCCATAGTTGGAAAGGGGAGTGCTGGCACGTGAGTGGCGGTCTAGGTGGAATATGGGAGCAAACGGCTCCATCTGTACTAATGTATGATTTGACAATGAAAGCATCAGTAATGGCTAAAGAAAATACATATTACCAAATTGTGTTTCAGACTCTCATTGAAGCCGTGCTCTCGGTAAAGGAGCACAGCACTGTTATGATAGTAGCTGGTGATGGAAACTTGATCCTAAACTGTTTTTGACAACTACTATTAAACATAGAGAATGGACTACCAAAATAAAAGTAAGAACCGTGGAAAGGAAGATCGTGTGATTGTATTTAAAGTTGCCACAAAACATGTTTGTAAAAATGGCCTTCAAATCAAATGACCTTGAAACTTTCATTGTCTCTTTAGTACAAAGCCTTGATCTCGGCCTCCCATTGCTTTTGTGTAATACTAATTTTTTCTCTTGGGTTCCAGGGCTTGGTGTGGGGCATGCTGAGGCAGGCCCCCCGTCGGATCACCGTACTAACAGTGCTGCGCTCCCCGTGGGTGCTGAAACACCTGCCTGAGAGGCCAGAAGTCGAGCTGAAAGCCCTGGAAGCATTCTGCGACCCTCTAAACCTCGAAGGGGAGAGCGCTCCGAGCCCAGAGCAGGTGAACGGCACGAAGTCGCGGCCTCGCAGTGAACCCCAGCTCCAGGGAACTGGAGAGTCCTGTACGCAGTAAGAACCCCATCGGAGCAGAGGACATGGATTGGGGAGTTTGGCTGTTCGCCCGCCCTGGCTGCTTTAATTAAAGCTCTGCATCCCCTCCTCCCCCAAACCACCCCTTCCATGCAGAAAAGGCTTGATACACTCCATGGAGGAAGCGTGTGATGTCCCGACATTCACTAAATAAAAGCAGCACTTACTTTTCCAAAATTAAAATGATGGCGGTTCCTGCCTGTGTCAGTACAGGGGGAGGGGGCGGGTGGGATGGGGGAGACGTGGGGTGTGGGGGGGGGTGAGGGGGAGGAGGGGCGCAGAGGCAGCTCTGCATTGAGGAAGGGAGAAGGAGTACATATTTCTTACCAAACCACGCCTGAAACTTGGTCACCAGGGGTGGGAGTGGGAAGGAGGCGTCATCTCACAAGGTTGGTTGTACAGTAACAAATTTTCTAGCATTCGCATCAAGAATTTTTCAATTTTATTAAGGACAGGGAGGCAAGGATTATGCTTCTCTTTCCATGCTTTAATTTTCCAGCAACCAATTTAAACAAAGATTACAAACACTACACTTCCCATGAACATGTTAACATCACATGACCAAGCATAGAGCCTACCAGCCCTATATAACCTTAATGAGACAATAAGCCTCCTCTTTCTTTGCATATTGCCATCAAGGAGGGAAAAGAAGGAAAACACTTAAAACATGTGCAAGTGAAGAACATCACAGCAAATGAACTTCAAGCGATACGCAGTAAGTAATCATGAATTCAGAAAAAACAATACAATAATAAAACAGACAAAAGGGTGGGATAATCCTCGCCTCCGTGTCCTTAATAGAAATGAAAAATTATTGACGCAAATGCAATTTTTTTTTTATTCGGTCAGTACCAGAGGCTCCAATTATACCAGTTTAAACCTGAGCCACCCCCACTGAAGCGACATCAACAACAGGTTTACAGTAAAATGACTTAAAAGTGGACTCAGATGATCAATCAGCCGCCTTTAAAATGTCCCCAAGGCTGGAACCCAATGAAAAGGACTTAGAAGCCATGGAACACCTGGCTGAATGAGCACCAAGTCTGGAGCTGCCAATACCTGCTTCAATCAAAAGCCATTGCATCCATATAGCCCATGCAGCCGATTAAACTGGGAAAAAAGGTTTCTGTAAGGAAATCAACAATTCCTCCCCCCCCCCCCAAAACTCCTTCAGGAACAAACACTCTATCCGCCAATCCAAAGCCCTTCAGAAACCTGTTTACAAGAAGCTAAGCACCAGAGCTTGGTAAGCTTAGCAGAGAGTTCCTTCCTAGAAAGATATCGATTTGCAGGCCAAGAGTCTAAAAAACACAAAATGATATTCACATATATAAATAAATATCTCGGTTGAGGAGGACGACTCAAAATGCACCACAAGAGTTTGCATACAATAGGGAGCTCACCCACAGGCTTACCGTTGACAGGCAAATGACCTGCAGAAATGGCTGACCTATAATTTTTCACAGATCTATAGGCCATATCATATGTAGTTAATGAAGAGGGATCAGCACCGCATTCACTGCACCAATTACACCAGCGCTTCAAAGCTGAGTGGTAGCGCTTGTGAGTGCCCAAGGACCAGGCCTGAAAGATGGATTCATTAAACTCTCGCAAAAGTCCTGGGAGACTTCTTCTCTCACTGAAACTTTCTACACCACAAGAGAGAGGCGTTCTGACTGAACAAAAGGATAAGGAAGGCCCAAGGGATCTAGAAGTAGATTCCATCATGATGGTAGAAGGATTTGGAAGGAGCAACTCAGTTCCAGTACCACAGGAAACCAGGCCTGTGCTCTCCACAGGGGAGTTACTAGAATCAGGTCCACCTACTGACGATAAGCCTGAGCCAAGACCCTGGGGATCATTATGAAGGGAGGGAATGCACACCCCAGAAATTGAGACAAATCCTGTAGAAATGCATCGGTCATTAGAGCCTTGAGATCCGGATGATAGCTGAAAAATTAATTCAGCTGTCAGTTGAGCCAGGAGGCAAAGAGGTTGATCGAGAAAGGACCCCAATGGCGATGGAGAAAATGGACGACTTTCAGATGTAGCCTCCAATCAGTGAAGTCTTGAATGTGACAAGACTGCCAATCCACTACCGAGTTGTTGCGACCAGTGAGATATTCCATCACTAGCGATATCCGGTGTTGAAGGCAAAAATGCCAGAGATCCTTGGCAATCTCCGCCAGAATGCGGGACTTTGTCCCACCCAACGTGTTGACATACCTCACCGCTGACATGTTGTCCATCCGAAGGAGGATGCAGAACTCCGACTTCTCCAGCGAGAGGCTGCGTATCACAAAGGAGCTCACCAACAGTTCCAAGCAATTGATATGCAGGGCCAGCTCCTCTCAGGACTAACGACCTCCCATGGAAATCGGCTGCAGCGAGCTCCCCAACCCCAACGGCTGCCATCGGACTCTATCACGCTCTCCGTAGATGACCCAAAGATCGCTCTGCCATTCCAGGCTCCCATATGTTCCAGCCACCAGAGAATCTCTGTCCTGGCCTCCGGTGACAGGGGAATTATGTCTGAGTAACTGAGGCCTTCGTGGAGGTGAGATATTTTGAGGCGCTGAAGGGCTCGATAGTGAAGGGGACCCGGGAGATAGCTTGTATCGAGAAGGACGGCAGACCCACCATTCATGCTATGCATCTCAATGATACCATCTGTTTGCACAAACTTGATCTCAGTTCTTTCTTGAGGTTGCGGATATCTAGAGAGGGTAGAATTAATTGCGTCAGAACAGAATCCACCTGAAACCCCAGAAACTCCATCCGCTGTGAAGTGGTCAGGATGGACTTCTGACTGTTAACAATAAACCCCAAGTCCTGGAGGAGAGAGATAGCCCACTCCAGGTGAGTAAGTATTAGAAGAGGACACTGGGCCACGATGATGAACCCCTCTGGCTGGAAGAGATTCCACAATCGGGCACATCACTTTTGTGAAACACCAAGGGGCCGAGGACAGGCGGAAGGGAAGGACCTTGTATTCAAAGCAACGCCCCTGCCAAAGAAATTGCATGAACCTTCGATGAGGTGGAAAAATAGGAATGGTCAAATAAGCATCCTTCAAATCTATTCAGACCATCCAGTCCCCTTCTCGCAGGATATCTCTCAACAAGTGGATGCCCTCTATCTTGAAGTGGCGATAGTCAATCCACCCATTGAAGTCCTTCAGATTTAGGACGAGGCGGGATCCACCACCCATCTTTTCCACCAGGAAAATGGGACTGAGGAAAATGTGAGGATGATGAAGAAATTCCACTATGGCTCCTTTGGCCAGGAGGTCTGTCACCTCTGAGGAGATAAACTACTGATCTTGTATTTAAAAATACATCTTGGGAGGAGTAAACCCTTGAACTGGGGAATTGTAGAACTCCAAATTGTAACCTTTTAATGCTTCCAGAACCCAGGGGTCCAGAGTAACTTTTTGCCAGTTATGAAGGAATAACTTGGTTTTGCACACTAAAATGACATCTGATTTTGAAATTAGGCTCACCTCTAGAGGCGAAGTCCTGATAGGAGACTTGGGAGCCTCCGGATCTTCCTCTTCCGGGAGGGATAGAAGGTGGAGGAGGAGTAGAAATACTGATAACCTCCTCTGTATTGCTGGTTATAGCCTTGCTGAGGACCTTGGTGGAAATTGCGGCTGAAGGCTCGCCCTGTAAACCATCCTGCCCTGGTAAAAAGTGGACAAAGGACCTTCTTGATGGAGCCCTGAGCCTTAGCCAGGTTTGCGCATGTCCCTGCAAATTTAGAGAATTCCTTGAAGAAAGGGGCACCAAATAGTAATTCTTGTGGCAAGGTCGGCCAATTTCAGGTTCATCTTAATAAGAATAGCAGTCACTCACTGGAAATAGTGAAGTTGGTGTTTCCCAGAAAACACATGGCCAGAGAGGCCCAGCCCACTTGAACTTCGGGGTCAGTGGGTGCACCAGATTCTTGGTTGTGGAAACTCATCTCCAGCATCTTCGTCAGAGGCCCAGAAACATCAAGTAGCTTGTCCTAAAATCCGTGACATGTGCGATCAATGCCCTTCTTAGGGTCTTTTGAGAATGTTTTCAGGTAGGTTACAGTGTAGGGTCTATTTCTGTGGTTTCGGTAACCTTGGTAGGGAGATCAGGTCTAGGGCACTCAGACCTCAGCTGAGATCTGACCTCTTTAAAAAAAAAGCTGTGGCATTTGTGGGCCTGTACGTATTCCGCCACCTCAGACGGAGGAGTCCTAGAGGTCGACTGAGAATGGATAACATCCTCAGGTTTGAAAGTGAGGACCTTAAGAGCATTCAAGGCCACCTGAGAGTGGCAAGGCTTCTTCTTGTGTATGCAGGGGGGAATCATCCCCTTGATCAGGGATTTGGGTTGAAGATGACAAACCCAAATCTTCCTGAGTACTTGCATTGGGGGTAGCACTGGAGTACTGTAGTCATGGTCCTTAGCTAGCGACCTCACAAATTGCTTAAAGTCGGCCACATGGGGATTATCAGATGTAGAGTTTGCAGAGTCCTGCAAGGCTGAGGGATCTTCGCTGCCACTAGGCATATTGCCAGGGATCCATCCCTGCTGTTCAGCAGTCAAAGAAGTGTTGTTTAATGGGCTGTATACCCTTAGCCAAGGCCACATTTACAGTGTGGCGTACCCCAGAGTCAAATCCATAGACCACGTCTTGTTCTAAAGACCCCACAGAGTCATCATAGTAGAGACCTTTCCCTGAGTCCTCATCATATGAAGCCATGATAATTGAGGTAATGGTCCACAGTACCAAAAATCAGGGAGTACCTGATAGTATTAAGGTTGAAACGGGGAGAAAAGTTCACACACAAAAAAAAAATTCCCAAAGGTAGGTAATATCAAACTACCCAGAATAGTAAACTGGGTGAGAGAAAATAATAGGAGGGAGACCTGCCAGAAATAATAATGAAGCCAATGCTAAATTGAATTATGGTAGCCCAGAAGAATATTTTACAACTAGGCGTAGGCGGGGAGGTAATTGCTTGTGGCCAGAGACAGTTACACGCATCTCCACTCATGTTCAGCAGCACTAAAAAGAGGCCGGGCAAGAAGCTATCAAGTGCGCATTCGCGCGAGGCCCCGAACAGCAAACAATGAAAGCGGGCAGTGCAAAAAGGAGATGTGTGTCCTCACTCCTCTAAGCTCCCGCTCCCCAAAACAGACAAAGTAGCGCTGCAGCACATGCCTTGCGGTGAGGATAAACGCTCTCTGAATTCCTAATGCACCGATGCACAGATTAAATCACGGTAAAACAGCACAATAGCGAGCGCAAAGCGTGCAATACATATAAATAACCACAATAGCAATAAGGTTCAAAGTAACATGAAAAAAGACTAAGGGTACTTAACTGGCTGCGTAGCAGCAAAGAAAGAGAAGGCTTATTGGCTCATTACAGTTATGTAGGGCTGGTAGGCTGTAAGATTGGTCATGTGATGTTAACTTGGTAATGGGAATTGTAGTGTTTTCAATCTTTGTTTTAATTGGCCGCTGGAAAATTAAAGCATGGAAATAAAAGCATAATCGGAGCCGCTGGTCCTGACATAGAATCATATCATCAGAAGTCCTTTCAGGGGTGGATTACACTCACCTTCTGACACCAAACACTATTTATGGCTGAGTTATACTTGAGCAATGCAACCTGACATTTCTATTTCGGGTTGACATGTAATGTCTGTTCCATTAATGCAGCTCCATGCTGCAGTCTTTTTTTTTTATGTCCTAAAATAGTTCATGTCTTCATTATCCCTTGAGCTGATCTCAAGGGATTACATTCTGGTCAGAAGAACCAACAGGCTGAGTAGTTCCTTTTCCCATTTTGAAATGATAGTCCAGGGGATCCCCCTTCAGCCCTACAGGCTCAGAGCTTCTCAATTTTTCTAAATTATTTTCCCACGTAACACGAGGCTTCCAGCAGAGGGTCTCGGTGCAATACAGGGGGCCAAAAACTTAGCACAACAAATCACAGTCGCCATAATGTTGCTTCATTGCAGTTTTACTTGATTTTCACAAAACAGATCACCATCACAAATGTGTACTTTACAAGCTTCCCAGAGCTAGTGATGTGGTAGCTATGATGGCAATGCAGGGTGTCTGCTATTAATTTCCTGCATAAGTAAAACGTCCCAGCCTGTACAAGACTCACCCCAGAAGACTCTCAGTGTCATCTTCCCATCTGGGAAGGGAGGGACAAGGGAGATGCAGGCAAACAAAATGTTGGAATGATGCAAAGCACAGACGCTAAACAGCATTGGTAGGTAGCCACCTAGGTGCACTGAACACCAACAGCACACACAGTAATGCCCACAGGAGACAGTGTCCTAAGCTGGGCATTCTGAAGGTATAGATGGCACAAACGTAAACAAAGGCACAATATAGTTCAGTCCCAGCACTGAAAGACCCATATCCTGGAGGGCAGCTTCCTTGGGGCTACTCACACAGGGAGCTAACAGTAACATCCAAACAAAACTGTACAAATGTGCCAAATTCAGTGCCTCCAGGAATTTCAGCTCTACTCACCTCTTTTATCCCCATAGTGATGATAAAAGTGGGATTCTTACATGTGAGACGCTTAAACTCTTGGGGAAGTAATAAGAGCCTCAAAATGGAAGCACTGATTCAACCCAAATTGCCAGTGACCTCAGTACTGAAGCATGCACGTCTCCATTAACAAATGCAAGCAAGAACAAGTATGTGGCTTTGAAGTAAAATAGTGACCCAAGAAAATTGTGTACAATTTTGCAAGATATGCCTTCTACAACTGAGAAGGCTCTGCTGGAAGTGTTTCATATGGCTGAAGTTATCTAGCATTGAGACTGCACTGCTGGACAAAACAATGAAGGCCAGTTTTACTATGATTTTGCACAATGCAGCCAGACAACTTGCCGAACTGTTTCAAATGGAGAGAGCAGAAATGCGCCATATCTGTTAAGATATGGTGCATTTCTGCTCTCATTATGCTGGCACACACATTGCAGCCTGGCACCAACCCAGGCATCCTTGCTCCATGGTGCAAGGGCCAACTTCCTGCTCAAAAAACAATCATCAGAGGTGTTTTCCTCTTTCTACATGTGCTGCAGACGAAGAATGTGGAAATAACTAGGAGAAATAAAGATATTCCTACTCCTTATGCCTGTTGGGAAGGTAAATAATTTTCCTGCATTCCCAGGTTTGCAATTCTTAGTAAATCTATGAATGAGCCAAAATCCATGGGTGGATGCGTGGAACATCTTCGCCCCTCACATGGAACGCCTTCTCCACGCAGAGTAACAAAAGGCAGCCATTTGTGCTGCCTTGTGTTGCTGTAGATTTATTAAGCCACGCAAGGTGGCTTTGCGTGCCTTAGTAAATATCATTGAAGCCCTTGCACCACCTTGTGTGACCAAGGGCTTCATAAATCCAGGCCATAGTGTGGGGATCCTAAATCTGACAAGACCCTATTGAAGGTAGGTCATATTGCTGAAGTTCCCTATCCCAGAGACTTGCTCCCTCAGAGCTGCTGTGAATAGTATTGTTATATCACTAGAGTTATATATCTGTAGCCTGTGCCCTTCTACTTCAGGCTTTTGGTACTGCTGTTCTGCCCTGGGACTCTAGGGAGTTTGAGCAGTCCTGGCCAAGAGGTCAGCTGGTTTTGCTGTTCTGGGTGGGTTACATGGGCTTCTCTTAACTAGAATGGTCTGAAGGTTGGTGGATGTCTTCCCTCTCGATTTAGAGACCTCTGCCAACCTGGTAATGCTCTTTAAAGCCTTTACAGCATCCGCTTTGCAGCAGTTGTTCTGGAAGCACAAGTGTGTGCTGATCAGGTTCCATGTTTTTTCGCCCTTTAAGCAAACATTATTCTGTGCACATGGCAGCCTTCAGGGCATCAAAAGCGGTCTGTCAAGCCTCTGTCCAGATCACCTTCCTGGGTTGCTTCTTAGAAGTCAGCTCAGTCAAGAGGGTAACAATGGTACCATATCCCTTGACAAACCTCCTGTAGTATCCTGTGAGACCTAAGAAGGCTCTCACTTCAGTCTGGGTCTTGGGAGGCTCCCAAGCCAGAATTGTGTCAATCTTAGGCTGTAGGGGGTTCCATCTGGCCACTCCCCGCCTGGTGTCCTAAGTACGCCACAAAACCCTGCCCTATTTGGCACTTGCTCGCCTTGATAGTGAGGCCTGCCTTCTGCAGGGCCTCTAACACTCTCCAGAGGTGTTGCAGGTGTTCCTCCCATGTGGAACTAAACACAGCAATGTCATCCAGCCCAGCCAACACCTGGTTGACCAACCTCTGAAAGGTGGCAGGGGCATTCTTCATCCTAAATGGCATCACTTTAAATTGAAAGTGTCCATCTGGGGTAGAAAATGCTGACCTCTCCTTGGCCCCCCTCAGTTAAGGCAATCTGCCAGAACCCAGACATTAAGTCAAACGTGCTGAGGTACTGGGTACTCCCAACCGGTCTATGAGCTCATCAGCTCGGGGGATGGGGTGTGCGTCAGTCTTGGTGACCCCATTAAGTCCCCGGTAATCCACACAGAACCAGAGTTCTGGAGTGGCACCAGGCGCAGCAGCCTTTGGAACCAATACCACTGGGCTGGCCCAAGGACTGCTGGAATGCTCAATAACCCCTAGGGTTAACATTTTGGATACTTCAGCCTTAATGCCAGCCCTGACCCTGTCAGTCACCCTGTAAACCTTTTGTTTAATGGGTGTACTGTCCCCAGTGTCCACATCATGTGTGCACAAGTGTGTGACCCCTGGGATCAGAGAAAACAGTGAGGTGAACTGTCCCAACACCTGGCGATAGTCACTCTGCTGCTCTTCAGTCAGGGAAGGGGAGAGGATCACTCCCTCCACAGACCCATCTTTTTCTACTGCAGACAGGAGGTCAGGAACAGGCTCACTCTCCTCCTTCACCCCATCATCTGTTGCAAGGAGCATGGACAGTTCAGCCTGCTCAAAGTGTGACTTGAGGCGGTTGACATGCAGGACCCTTGAGGGATTCCTTGGAGACTGCAAGTCCACCAGGTAGGTGACTCCACTCTTGCGCTCCACCACCCTAAACGGCCCAGTCCACTTGTCTGGAGCGCCCTAGGCTCCACTGGTGCCATCACCCACACTTTTTGTCCAGATTGAAACTCGACCAGAGTGGCATGCTGGTCATACCAGAATTTCATGTCCTCCTGGCTTGCTTCCAGGTTCTCCTATGTGAGACTCCTGAAGCAGGCAGTCTGGTTTCTCAGAGCCAGCATGCAACTGAATACATCCTGGGGCGGATTTACTGGGAGCGTTTTCCAAAGCCTCCTTGACCAGAATTAAAGGTCTCCTCACAGGGTGACCATAGATGAGCTCAAAAGGACTAAACCCAAGTCCCTTTGAGGCACCTCCCTGTAAGCAAACAGACGGCATGGCAAGAGGACGTCTCACTTCTGCCTCAAGGGCTCTGACGGGCCCATGATCATGCCTTTCAAGGTGCGGTTGTATCTCTCAACCAGACCATTACTTTGGGGGTGGTAAAGGGTGGTGAACTTGTAGGTTACCCCACACTCCTTTCACAGAGACTTCATATACATGGATATGAAGTTGGTACCACTATCACATACCACTTCCTTGGGGAACCCCATGCGGGTAAAAAACCCCATCAAAGCACGACCCGCCACAGTGGAAGTGACTGACCACAGAGGAATGGCCTCTGGGTACCGGGTGGCTTGGTCCACCAAGACCAGGATGAACCTGTTACCCATGGCTGTCTTGGGATCCAGAGGCCCCACAATGTCAATACCTACCCTCTCAAAGGGTGTACTGACAACAGGTATAGGTTGGGGGGGAGCCTTACATTTCCCCCCACAATTGCCACTTGACTGAAAAGTTTGGCAAGACCTGCAATGCGCTTCGGAGTGCCTGCGCATTAGGGGCCATTAAGAGTGGGTGACAAGCCTTGTCCTGCCCCAAATGTCCATCTAAAGGCACATCATGAGCCAACCCCAGTAGGAAGGCCCTGAAGCACTGGGGTACCACCAGCACACTGGCTGACCCAGGCTCAGGAACCTTAGGCTCACTATACAGGAGGTAATCCTCCCAATAGATCATGTGCGATCCTGGCTCCTTGCCAGCCACCTGGTCTGCAGTCTGCTGCTGCAAACCCTCCAGAGTAGGGCATGTCCTCTGTGCTGCACAGAATGCTTCCCTGGTGGGCCCCCCTTCCTGCTGCCACTGTTACAGCTCAGGGACCTCACCCAGTTAAGCCACCTGTTCCCCTGTAGGCTCCGGGGCGTCACCCTCAGGCTCTGCCTCCTCCTGGACAGTGGGAACTTCTGGGGGGGGGGCTCCCACACCTCCAGCCCTTCCACTTCTTGGCAGTCCCCTGGGCCACTGTTTTAGGCTCCAGGGGCCCTTGACCACCCGGACGGGCTGCCATTGACCATCTCCAAGTGAGACCTATGTTCCACCTCCTTCCAAGGGGAATCCTCCGGATCATTGCCAGCAAACAATCTACAGGCATGGTTGGACTCACAGCTACCTTCAAGGAATCTGAGACGCCTCCCCCCCATTCAAAGGGAACCTGCACCACTCTGCACAGGCGCTCTGAGTTGTCCACTGCAACTACTTGGTGAAGTACCCAGGTTTCAATCTGCTCTTCAGACACCAGCTGACTCCTCACTGTAGTCGCACTGGCTCCTATGTCTCTTAGAGCCACCACCCTCTGTCCATTGATGGTCACCCACTGCCTGTACTTCTTAGTGTTCTCAGGCATGAGAGTTATATGGACCATCTCACTGTCCCCTAGTGAGACAAGGGTCATCTCAGCTGGCTCCCACCCACCTAGAACCAACTCCTCCCCAAGCGCTACACTAGCCAAACCCTAGGATGGCACACCAGTGGGTGCCGGTGAACTCTTGGGGCATTTGGGGTGCCCCCTCACATGACCCACCTGGTCACATGCATAGCACTTACGTGGGGGATCACCTGCCTTTGGCTTCCCTTTGGAGAACCATTGCTTCTTCTCACTGGGGGGGCTGGACTCCTTACCATGGGAATCAGTTTGGGGCTCTTTAGAGAACTTCCCTTGTTTACCCTTACCCCCACCCCCTTTCTTCTGAGAGGGACCCTGCCCACCCTTGGCGTGGTCTCACCCATACCTCTTTTGGACCTTGGCGATCTCCCAGTGCTTCCTGGGATCAGTCAGCTTGCTATCAATCTGGTGCTGACGCAGCTCTAGAAAACAAACTGTACAAGAGCTTCCAAGCAATCAGATTGTAAAGCCCCTCATATGTAGTTACCTTACTGCCCTTCACCCAACTATCCAGTGACCTGCAATAAGAATCAACACATTCCAACCATGTTTGGGATTCCTACTTCTTATAGGACCTAAACTTATCCTTATACTGCTCAGGGGTGAGACCATACCTTGTGAGTAGGGCATCCTTCATGATAGTGTAGGTGAGATTCTGAGAATCCCCTAAGGCTGTCAGTGTATCCCTCCCCTCTGCCTCAAAGTGCTTCCACAGACCCGCCAACCAATGAGCTTCAGGGACTAGATTCATGTGGAGAGCAGTCTCATACCACTTAAATCACAAGTATATGTTGTCCTCCATTTTGGAATCCTTCACAAGATCTTTAAAAAAAGGTGCACCATCCTCTCAGGCTGCACTGTGATGTGGCTACCACCATCCCTACTAGACAGGCTCCTCTGATCCAGCTCCCTCAAGCTGAGCTCATGAGCCAACAACTACTTTTTCTCCTCTATGGCATCCTCATTTTCTCCAACTCCCTCTGGTGCTCCCTCTCTGCCTGTCTGTCCTGCAAATCTTCAGGGGTCAGACCCTTAGATGAGACACTGCTACCTGCCCTGGAGACCCTCTCCTTGGACATAAGAGGCCCACCCACAATAACACTGTGTATGGAATGCTCTTGCTCTACCTCCTCCTCCTCCTCCTCCTCCTTATCCCGTGTGTGCCCTTCAGTGCTCTTGGCTGTCACCCAGGCCCTCAGCGCCTTTTGCAACTCCTTCTTCTTGGATGAGCTCTTAATGGGAAAGTCAAAACTTTTACAGAACTGCTTCAACTGAGCTTTTGTATAGCTCTCTACTTTCTCTAGATCAAAAGCAGCTCCAACTGATGCATCTCCAGATTGGAGCATGATGAAAAGTCAAAAGTGCAAAGTTCCAAAAGGCAGAAAACAAGTTCCTAATTAATTTCAGAAGTCAATCAAAGATTACCACAAAAATGGATGTAGGAAAGAAATCCAAGAAAAAGAGAAAAAGCAAAAATCACAAGACAAATAGTATGTGGTCACGTAGTGGTCTGCACTCAAAACAGTAGTGTACACTTAATCACTGTATGTCAAGTACAAATACAAATACAATCCCAACCGCTGATCACCAATGTTAGAAATGGTGTCTTTGGTTGACAGTCAGGTTACCCCCTGTCCAAGCAAGTACCCACACTCTAGTCAGGGTAAAAGATAATCACCCTCACCTAACCCTCAGTCATCCCCTTGGTAGCTTGCCACGAGCAGTAGGCTTAACTTCAGAGTGCTAGGTGTAAAGTATTTGTACCAACACACACAGTAACTTAATGAGAACACTACAAAATGACACAACACAGGTTTAGAAAAATAGAAAATATTTATCTAAACAAAACAAGACCAAAACAACAAAAATCCACAATGCAAGTCAAGTTATCAATTAAAAACCAAAAAGAGTCTTCATGTAATTTTAAACACAACGGCAACGTTGTTAGCATTAAAATGTACCTTGGGTGCGTCAAAAATAACCCTGCATGGGTGAGTGGGTCAAAAAGGGCTTGCGATGCGTCGATTTCACTCACGTGCAAGACCTTGCGTCATTTCTTCTTTAGTCGGGTTGGCGTGCGTCGTTTCTTCTATTAGCAGGAGGGCGATGCGTAGATCCGGTCAGCACTCTTGCATCCTTTCTCCAGCCGCGGGCATCGATCTTCCGGTCGCGTTGCAGGCGAGCGTCGATTTTCAGCTGGGAAGCTGGCGGTGCGTTGATTTTTCAGCCAAAGATTGGAGTCGTGTTGATCATTTCCCCACACTGTGGTCTGTGCGTGGATTTCTCACTCTTGGGCTGACATCTTCTCTTCTCAGGGTCCCAGGAACAGGATGGGCACCACTTGGCAGAGTAGGAGTCTCTCCAGAGGCTCCAGGTGCTGGCAGAGAGAAGTCTTTGCTGTCCCTGAGACTTCAAACAACAGGAGGCAAGCTCTAGATCAAGCTTTGGAGAGTTCTTCACAAGAAGGAAGGCAACACAAAGCCCAGTCTTTGTCCTCTAGCACAGGCAGAAACAGCAACTGCAGGATAGCTCAAAAAGCACAGGCAGGGCAGCTCTTCTTCCTCATCTCTTCAGCTCTTCTCCAGGCAGAGGGTCCTCTTGGTTTCCAGAAGTGTTCTAAAGTTTTGTGGTTTTGGGTGCCCTACTTATACCCATTTTGCCCTCTGAAGTAGGCTTAGTTCAAAGGAAAGTCTCTCTTGATTGTGAAATCCTGCTTTGCCCAGGCCAGGCCCCAGACATCTGGGGGTTGGCGACTGCATTGTGTGAGGGCAGGCACAGCCCTTTCAGGTGTGAGTGACCACTCCTCCCCTCCCTCCTAGCACAGATGGCTCATCAGGAAATGCAGACTACACCCCAGCTCCCTGTGTGTCTAATGAGAGGTGCAACCAGCCCAACTGTCAAACTGACCCAGACAGGGAATCCACAACCTGGCAGAGTCACAGAAAGGTTTAAGCAAGAAAATGCACACTTTCTGAAAGTGGCATTTTGAAACACACAATCTTAAAACCAACTTTACTAAAAGATGTATTTTTAAATTGTGAGCGCAGAGACCCCAAACTGCACATGTCTATCTTCTCCCAAAAGGAATCTACCCTTTAATCAGATTTAAAGGTAGCCCCCATGTTAACCTCTGAGAGGGACAGGCCTTGCAACAGTGAAAAACAAGTTTAGCAATATTTCACGTCCAGGACATATAAAACACATTACTATATGTCCTACCTTAACCATACACTGCATCCTGCCCTTGGGGCTACCTAGGGCCTACTTTAGGGGTGTCTTACATGTAAGAAAAGGGAAGGTTTAGGCTTGGCAAGTGGGTACACTTTCCAAGTTAAATTTACAGTTAAAAACTGCACACACAGACACTGCAGTGGCAGGTCTGAGACATGATTACAGAGCTACTTATGTGGGTGGCACAACCAGTGCTGCAGGCCCACTAGTAGCATTTGATGTACAGGCCCTGGGCACCTCTAGTGCACTTTACTAGGGAATTACTAGTACATCAAATATGCCAACCATGGATAAGCCAATTACATACACATTTTGTATAGGAGCACTTGCACTTTAGCACTTGTTAGCAGTGGTAAAGTGCCCATAGTAACAAAAAGAGCAAAAACAGAGTCCAGCACACATCAACAACCTGGGAAACAGAGGTAAAAGGTTAATGGAGACCATGCCAAGGATGAAAAGTCCAACAGTAAGCTTCTGCATAATGAACTCAGCATTCGGCCTTGTTCCTCCATAAGGTTATAGAACTCCTCTGTGACTTGTAATACCCTTATAATGTATGGAAGGGGATACTGTATCTCTTATATTAAGAACTGTGTACTGAAAGCTATAACCTCATGCAAATTTCAGTGATCCTGCACACTGAACCCCCATCCATCTCCCGGACCTGTGCCACCCCTTCCGCACCATCTGCCACCCCTACATCACTTGGAGGGGAGCTGTGTGAAATGAAACATTCATAATTAACCAATTATGATACACATTTGAAGATTGACTAAGAGATCTTGCTCTCTGCAACACAGACTCAAATATATGCAGAATTACCACTTCCTTCTTTGAGAACCAAAGATATCTGAGGTATGCTACATATCTTTTTATTCCATGTTGCTAAAGACGAGGATGTTGAACCATCGACCTCTAGCCTAACCTACATATCACAGAAAATATTCTATGCCCATGAAATAAATGCTGCCACTACTTGGAGATCTGACAGACTAGAATACAATACGCAATCTAACCACTGTGACAGTCGAACTGTATCTTGCTATTTCAAGGCTTTTACACACTCTTTTGGGCATGGACTGCACTCACATGCATTTTCCTGTAACATTATGGAATGTGTGCAGATTTAAGCAAATGCATTGCCTAGGTTGGCTATCACCATGGCCACTGGAAGTATGCGATTGTGCATTGCAGTGTTTTTTGCATAATTATGGATTTGCATTTACCACAAAATCCATCATCTGCTGTATAATCTGCAGATTTAAAGAAAAAAATTGTTCCTAGCTCAAACGGTTCAAAAGTGCAACAACACGTGTTGGTGCACAGTTGAAGGCTCCTATGCAAAAGTTGACTGCTAATCTTTCTTTTGCTTGTTGCTATATTTAGGTGTTAAACTGGTACTAGTGACGTTCATCCTAAATCCAGAGAGTATTACCAAGTGTAAAAATGGCAAAATAATGAAATAATATCACAAAATGTGTTGCATTATGCCACATAGTTTCCCTCTTCTTACTGTATATTTTAGTCAACCCTGCCACATCATGTGGCCCTCTCCTTCCGCATGATTCCAGTGGCCCTAACTATCACCAATGTTTCCTCAAGTATATGTTATTCTTTGTTATTTGCCATTTTTCTTTCTCTACTCATAAAAATTGTTAAATAATTTAAAGAAATACAAGTCAAACAAGAATGTTAAAAACAGAAAAGATATTATACTTCAATATGCTTAAGTATGTAATGATAACAACAACATAAATAATAACCATAGGCAAAACTGGCTAAAATGAAACATGGCTTCTTCCTTTAAGCCACACTGTAATCTAAACCTTAATTACTTAAATAAAACACATTACACGTAAATATTAGCAAGAGATACTGTTCTAGTACCTAAATTGTATAGTGTGAAAAGGTAAAATCTGGGCTCAATCTCACCTTCCCTGTTTCACCAAATGGTGTGATCCTAGGCAACTAAAAATACTCAGGGCCCAAGACCTCAAAAAGAAGTGGGGGAACTAACAAAGTTAGGCAGTATGCAAGTTACATCACAGCACATTACATCATGGTGCATGATATTGCACTTGGCATAACAACCCATGACCTCACAGGAAATGGCATCAGCTCTTTTTTTTTTTTTTTAAATATATTTTTTATTAACAGTTCACTGTTTACATTTCACAGATACATTGATGGGAACATCTAATAATCGTTATGCACAATATCTAAAAGGATACATCTCTTTACATGTGTTCACAGATATCTTGTGTCATGGTTTAACGTACATCTAGGTCTTTATCTGAATTCTGTTATCTGTTAGCACTAGGATTCTAGTGTTGCTTTCCTTGAGTGTCTAGTTCCTTGTCGCTCTATGTTACCCATTTGTTTTATATGCACTCATAACAGCTTCACCTTGAAATTAAACTATGTACACACTTAGTGGCTTTTTGTGGGTGATTTTAGTGTTGGGTAGCGAGGGTCATTCCGTGAGGGAGCTATACCTGGGGGGACAGCCATCCTACCACATGTATTTTCCTACTGCTTTTTGCGAGTGAGTGTACCCAACTCCACGTTGCCCCCTGTGGCTTATCCTGGGCTGTCAGAGTCTAGCTGTTTCATTTATGTTTTTCTCACCCCCACAGGTGGTATTGTTGGGCATATCCCTTATCTCCTTTCTATATTCACTCAGCTTTCTGTTTCTGTTGGTGCTGTATTGGGAGTTAATGGTCTTTCCCCTGTGCTATCCCAGCTCATCATTAGTTCTTCCCACCCTGGGGCCATGGGGGTCCGTCGGATACCCTTTGCTTCTTCAGTCTTTAAGACCTGTAATTCAGCCCTGGCCCGCCTCGCAACGTCACTTTTCCATTCAGCAAGTGAGGGGTGGCTAGAAGCCTTCCAACCCCTCAGAGTGACATCCAGGAAGCGACTCCTAATCTTCCCTCGCGGGATATCCGTCTTTAGGCCCAGCAGACAGACATCGGGGTTCCGTGTCATATAGCCCTGACATGCGCTCTATCACTGCCCTCCATCCCATCTGTAACACTGCGCATTTCCACATCATGTGGTCAAAGTCTGACTCGCCCTCACCACATCTGGGGCATGTCCTGGGGGTCCCCCCATATATACGGAACAGTCAGTGAGGGGTAAGATACGTTCTATACAGGTAGTTATATTGGATATATTGTAGCCGGGTATTACGCTAAATCCTCCGGGGATAAGCCAGAGCTCTGTTCCAGTCTGTCTCAGACAATACATGCCCGATCGTTTTCTCCCACCTCTCCCTCAGCGAGTGCATGGGATCCAATGCAGCTTCTATCTGGGCTCGGTATATTTTCGTAATCAAGTGGGGTTCTTCCCCTGAAGTCAGCAGGAGGTGTAACACTCCATGGACCACGGGCTCCGCATTAATCGTATCCCAATGGTCTTTCAGAGTATGCACTAACCTCCTGTACATCAAAAAACTGACCCCGAGGGACCCCCTTTCCTACCAATTCGACGAAGCTCTGCAGTATACCTTCCCTAAAAAGCTCCCCCACCGTCGTCACTCCCGCATCCGTCCATGGGCCCAGCCCTCGGCCCCCGTAACTGGTTCCCTTCGGTTCCACAACTAAGACCGGAAGTGGTAGCGCCGGAGAGTAGGGTGGACTAACTCCAGTCCTACTCATACATCTTTTCCAGCACGTCGTCGCAGCGTTAGTCATTAGGTTGTCTCCGAGGGGGTAAACCCTCTTCCCTATCATACGTGCTATTATTCGGTCTATGTCCAACGAACCATGGGAAGTAAGCAGGTCCAGCTGCCCTTTGCCCACCATCCAGCCGGCCACCCACTGCAGTTGGGATGCCAAGTAATATGCCTCGAAGTCAGGAGTCCCTAGTCTGCCCGCTTGCATCGGTCTGCACATAGTAGACAGTGCTGTGCGCCTACGACCCTCATCCCATATCAATTCCCGAAGCAGAGCGTTCAATTCACGGAACCACGCAGGGGGGATCCATAGCGGTAGGTTAGCAAAGAAGTAGAGGATGCGGGGCAGCATCACCATTTTAGACAATGCCACTCTGGCCATTGTTGTTAGCTTCAGTGATCGCCAGAACCCGACCGAGGTGCGCAGAGACGGAGCGCCCCACCCAAGTTGCCATCTCAGAGGTCAGCCAGCTCATGAAATATTTGGATCCCCAGATATTTGAAAGTCCGCGGGGCCCAGTTCACATCTCTTGGACACGTTTCGGGGCACATGTAGTTTGGTAGCATGGGGAATACAAATGTTTTGCCTCGGGTAAGGTGAAGTCCCGACAGTTCCCCGAAGTCCTCTAGAATCTTTAAAACCCACGGGAGACCACTGGTTCCATCTCTCAGGTACACCAGAATATCATCCGCGTATAGGGAAATAATATGCTCGCTTGGACCCCAGTTAATTCCTTTACCGACTCCTTCCTGTCACAGCTGGGCCGCAAGAGGCTCAATTGCCAGGGCAAATAGCAGCGGGGATAGGGGACATCCCTGCCTGGTTCCTCGATATACCAGGTATGTATTAGATATCGTTCTGCCCATCTTCACTCTAGCTAGCGGGGAGGAATACAGTAGGTCCACCCATTTCAGCCAGCTTTCACCTAGTCCCATCTTTAGCATCACAGCCCTGAGGTAGTCCCACCTAATCGAGTCGAAGGCCTTTTCGAAGTCCACTGCTAACAAGACCCCTGTAGGAGGTTTCTCTGCTGCTGGCATGTGTAAGATAGCAAAGATCTGCCTTAAGTTCAGCGATGTGCTGCGGCCAGGGACGAAACCATTCTGTTCTGTATGCACCAGTGTGGTCATTAGGGGGAGCAGCCTGTTAGCCATGATCTTACTGAGGATCTTAAAGTCGCTGTTCAGCATTGATAAAGGGCGGAAGTCGGTCACTGGTGCTTCCCTGTTTTTTGTTTTAGGTAGCGGCACCACCAAAGCCTCTCGTAATGTGCCTGGTAGCTCTCCTCGGCGCAATGCCTCCACGTATACCTCAGCCATCTGGGGCACCAACAATATATTTTTTGTAAAAGTCCATTGGGAGGCCATCGGTACCGGGAGTCTTTCCGGGAGCCAACTGCAATATGGCCTTGCTTATCTCCTCTGCTGATACAGGGCCCCCAAGGCTATCCCTCCCTTCTGGGTCCAAGGCTGGGAGAGCGATTTGCTGCAGGAAGTCCCAAAAGGCCTCCACCCCCAGGTCATTGGGTTTCCAGTACAAGTCATGTAATATCCCCTAAAAGCTTCATTAATTGGGCCTGGGCTTCGCCTGCAAAGTCCCTCTTTGTCTTGTACACTTGTGATGGGCTCTTTCCCCTCCACCTGGGCGTACCAGCCAGGCTAGTAGCCTTCCTGACCTACCCTCCTCTGATTGTACTGATGCCAGGTATTTTTGTGTGTTGTGGCACCTGAGCTGTGCCTCGATCTGGGAATGTTCTCTACGGGCACGTTTATATTCTTCGTTGTCTTGGGCTCCAGAATCCTGTCTCACTTCCCACTCGTGTATTTTCTTCTCTAAGGAGGTAAATTCCCTTTCAAGTGTGCGTTTCACCCCCACCGATTGACCCAGGCAGAAGCCCCTCGCTACCACCTTAAGTGTTTCCCATTCTGTGGCTCTAGACGTGGTGGATCCACTATTAATCTTGATATGTTCTGTCAAATGGCAACGAAGGGCCTCTCTATACGACTGATCCTCCAACGCAGTGGGGGACAGTCTCCATGATGGAATTGGGGGTCTGTCCTCTAAAATACTCAGTGTCACCAGCAAGGGGTTATGGTCTGACAGTGTGCGGCCAAGATACTCTTAGTGGGTCACATAACGCGCAAGGCCGCAGTGCATGTCATTCTATCAATTCTAGTGTGCAGCCGGTGGAGGCCTGAATAATAAGAGTAGTCACTGTCTTTTGGGTGCTGTTCCCGCTCGATATCCACCAGCCCCCAGGAGTCCAGCCATTCACAGAGCTTTTTGGCTATTCTAGAGGACACTGCGCCCTGCAGCGGCAGGGTCGATCTGTCCAGGTTAATGTCCAGTATTGCATTGAAGTCCCCCCCCCACTAGCAATTCTCCTGTGCATTGGCGGGTGAGGTGGCTCGATAACTTGGTCAGGAAGGGGACTTGGTCCCGATTGGGAGCATAAATGCAACTCATGACAACTGAAATACCATGCAGTCTCCCTTCTAACACCACAAACCTGCCCTCTCGATCTATGTCAGATGAGTCTATTATCAGTGGGACCCCGGCCCTGACTCATATCAATGCTCCCTTCGCATAAGCTGAGTACTCTGTGGCAAACACCTGTCCCCTCCATCTGCGTCTCAGTTTCTCAACCTCTCCAGGTATTAAGTGGGTCTCTTGCAGCATTGCCACCTGCACCCCTCTTCTCTTCAAGTAGGAGAGGATTCTGTGTCTTTTGGCCGGAGTGCTCATCCCCCTGACATTCCATGTTAAGAGATTATAGTCTGCCATATTAATAAAGTAATTTGATAATAGCGTCCCTGGTGTCCCCAGATTACTGCTCTATTCCTACCCATGTTCAAACCTTTACTACCATCGTATATCGCCATCCACTTAGCCAAGTTAACTGATAACTGTAAACCCCAACTCCCCCACCCCAGGGCGCCTACTAACCTGCAGGTAGCCCAGAAAATCACACAACAGTGCAACTTGTTCAAACATATAGCTACAGTTCTCGCCAGGCTGGCTAGACCAGTGACGTACTGGTTCGGGGGGGCGGTCAGGTCTGGAGGGGCCTCACGTTCTTCTGTTGTGCCGCATCGCCAGGTCCACTCGCGCAATGTTTATCCAAGCTCATCAGCGGTCTGCAGTGTCACCTTGGGAGCACGTGTCGAGCAGACTGAGTCCCCTACCGAAGACACCACTGTATCATCTGAGTCCTCTCCCGAGCCCCCGGGGGGAGGTTCCACCACTAACTCGGGCCACCGCCTCCAGAGCCGCCCTCTTGCCTTTTTCTTTTTGTGTTTGCGCAAGCCTCGGTCGATTCCCGGGTCTCCGCGCCCCAGGAGCCCAGCGAGCCCAGCCCGCAGTCGCGTTCTCACCAACGGGCCGCCCCACCTGGAGAACCCGCTTCTCGAGCCACTGCCCAACCCTCCTCCGGTGTTTGGAGGAAAGTGGTTTTCCCCTCCAGTATCACTGTCAGTCTGGCCGGATACAACAATGAATATTGAATCCCTTCGTCTCGGAGGGCCCTTTTGACTGCTAGGAATGAGGTTCTCCTGTTCTGAACATCCAAAGTGTAGTCCTGGAATAGCGTCACCTCCCCATTTGCTACCTTAAACGGGCCCATCTCTCTGGCCTTCTGTATGAGAGTGTCTCTGTCTTTGTAGTGAAGCAATTTGGCAATCACCACTCGGGCGGCCTACTGGGGGCGAGAGGCCTAGACGGCATTCTGTGCGCTCGCTCCAGCGAGTAAAAGGGCGTTAGGCATCCATGCGCCACCGTTGTACTAAACCAATTCTCCAAAAAGTCCACCATGTTAGCCCCTTCGGCACCATCAGGAAGGCCCACCACACGCACATTGTTCCTTCTGTTTCTGCCCTCCGCGTCCTCAGCCCTTTGTTCTAGACATGTTACTCTAGGGAGGTCACCTCGGCGGCAAGATCCTTCTGTTTTGGTCCAACGATTGCCAATGTGGATTCCGTTTCCTTGACCCTGTCCGCCAGTTTATGGTGTTCTGCCCTTAGGAGGCCTACTTCGACCGCTACTTGGTTGATGTCGTGTTGTAGTGTTGTCTTTGTGTCTTCAATTGCCCCCAGTATTCTGTCCAGGGTTTCCTGTACGTTGGATTGCGGGTGGGACTGTTCTTCCATTTCTTTGCATGCTGGTGGAGACTTGGTGTCCATGATTTTCCTCTTGTGACGGACCTTGGAGGGCATCGGCCAGGATGGGTGGGGAGGTCCGCACCCCCAAGGCGCAGGCCCGAGCCTCTTCACTGGCCCTCTTTACCCCGTGGTCTCGTACCTCGGCAAGCGCGGACCCGATCTCGGTCCCCAGGCAGGCGCTGGGCAGGGCCGCACCGACCCCACCAGGTATCCCGGCTGTTTGTCACAGTGCCGGAAGAATCCACACCTTCCGCCCGTAGCTGGGCTCTGTTTTCAGCCGCTCCGGTAATAGCCCCCAATAGAGTTCTTTTACTCTTTTTTTTTTTTTCCAAGAGTTTTTCTTCCTTTCTATCCTGCAAGCGTCAGGCACTGTTCAGTCTTTAGATTGTCCTCATTGTCCTGCAGGACGTGTCTTCAAGGCAGGAATTCAGACAGCAATCAGCACTGTTTTCTCTGCCTCTCTCCCTTTGTTCTCAAAGGTGCATAATGGGGGGCAGCTGTAAACAGGACAAACAAAAGGGCAGCAGGCGTAGGTGGCCTCTTGTCTCACCTTCATTCTCTGACGACCAGATTGGTCACCAATAACTGGAGGCAGGAAAGCGGTTCAAGTGCATGGCCATTATAAGTAGCGCTTTATTGTGCTAATGGCCCTGCAAATTATAGAAGTGAGGGGAAAGTATTTTATAACCCCCCCCTTGTCTCCCCAGTATCGCGCCCACTCCAAAATCTGGGGTGGATATATCCCCCACATTTCCTACGCCCATGGTCACAGAGCTGGCAGGGAAGACACATCAAGAAATGCCCTGTCGTCTACCTCCTTGCTTTCTTCCATTATGAAAATGAATAAAGACGAGAACTTAAGGCTTTTTTTTTATTTAATTTTTTGAATCCCTGCTGTGCATCTTGTAAATGGGCAAGTTACAATGGATCTGTAGAGTCCGAACAAACATCAGTTATGTGGTGAAAGCTAGATGATGTGGTGGCTTAACTTTGGAACTAGGAAATAAGGTTTGAGTTGCGCCATCAGCTCATTATCTTGTGATTCTGTACAAATCACTTAATCTGCCTCTGTCAAAAAAAAACAAAAAAAATCTGACTTTGTGTGATGTAAACTGGTGCTCATGCGAAGTGCTCCAATGCCCTAGGGGCGTGTTTGCACTTTATAAAACTGGAGTGGATGTTTTCTGGTGTTCATCCCCTCGTTTGGCCCCAAGTAGGAGCAGTGTGTGCAAGACTGGCACAGTGAAAGACGTGGGCATCTTAGCCCAACAGGATGGGGACGCCTTGGGTGCTCGCCATCTGTGAAAGTTGTCACCTGAGGTTGGAGAGGTACTCCACCAACCTGCACAAGTGTTAGACAGGAAACAAAGATGGTGATTCCAATTTTTATGTGTTCTTTCAAGACCAGCCTGTTTGGTATGCAGCAGGTTCCCACAAAAAAAATCATATCCCCCCTGCCCTATTTATTTCTGTTGCCCCGCCTTCTCTTCCAGTTTTTTAGCACAAACCAGACCCTTAGCATTGAAGCAGTGTTTCCCAAACTTTTTCGACCGGCAGCTCCCTTGCCCTATTTGGTGTCATTCTGTTACTTTTTTTTTTTTTTGGGCGAGTGGGAGGGGTGTAAGCCCAGCCTCAGAAGTACTTCAATTTTACTCCATGAAAATAATTGCAATGAAGGTATTATCATCATAGATGTAACAAAATAAAAATATAAAAGCTATTTAATAGAGAACTTTAATTAGTTACATCGGAAACAATATTCTTCAGCGCTGGGGAGTGGATGCCATTTGGAATTTTTTTAAACTATTTTTTGTTTAAGAAATTGCTGTTGATGTACCACAGGGTATGCAATTTGCAGGAGACCTCCTCCTCTTAAATGGCTGCCACTCCGACCCTCTGCTACCACTATTGTATCAAAACAGTCTGTTTTGTTTCTGTAGTAAATACTGAAAAAATAAATGATTAAACAAGCCAATCCTTTCTTTCACTTCGAAGATTTTTTTTTAATTAACAAATAACATAACCAGGCTATGCCACACTAAGGGATGGGGAGATTAAGTCCTCTGCCCAGAATAACAGGGTGTTGAGAAAATATTCAAGGAGGCTCCATAAGATCCAAAGTTGGCAGCTCTAGCCACCAGGCAATAGCTCCCTTCTGCATTTTCACTTATCTATTTTCTTCAACCTGTTAGTCAGTAACACCAATTACTATGCTCTATGGCTATACAAATGCACACTGTCATGCATGTCCAAAATATGTGCGTTTCACAAAGTCTACACCAGGATCAAACATAATGGTTGGTCCCGGCCGACAGGACTTCCGCCACTTTTATTGTGCTGTTAGAACTAGCCAGGAATGTAGAGAAACTTCAGGACGCCCTAAAGATGGGGGAGCCAACAAATTAACTGGGAGAGCCGAGCTAGGGGTCTGCCCTGGCAGTAAGAGACAATTCATAATCTGAGCAGTGAAAATATTTGACATTTAGGTAATACAGCAAACATGTAAACATATAGGGGGTCATTACAACCCTGGCGGATGGCGGAGAACCGGCGGTAAGACTGCCAACAGGCTGGCGGTCTTACCTTGGTGAATTATGACCATGGCGGTTACCGCCATGGCCATCCGCCGGTTCTCCGTCCCGCCCACCAGGGCGGAGACGACCGCTGGGCTGGAGACCTGGGTCTCCAGCCCGGCGGCTGTCAGAATACCGCCAGCAGTATTTGGACCCGGCTTACCGCCGTGGATTTCCAGCAGTTTCAACCGCCATGAAATCCATGGCAGTAAGCACTACCAGTGCCAGGGAATTCTTTCCCTGGCACTGATAGGGGTCTCCCCCACCCCCAACCCAACTCCCTCCCCTACACCCCTCACCACCCCCCAAAGGTGGCAGGGCCCCCTCCCCACCCCGACCCCAACATAACATTAATCACACACACCCGACACGCATGCAGGCACCACCAACACACACACCCCGACATACATGCCTACATCCACACACACAGTCAGACACGCACACCCACATTCAAACATACACCCACACATCCATACAGACATACCTACAGACATTCACGCACTCATTCCCATACACACAACACACCCGCAAGCATACACGCACCCACACACCCTCTACATACACACACATGCACGCACACAGCACACAACACACAACACACAACACCCCCCCCCGCCCCCCTCCCCTAACGGATGATCAAATTACCTGGTCCGTCGATCCTCCGGGAGGGGACGGGAGCCATGGGGGCAGCTCCGCCGACACCACACCGCCAACAGAACACCTCCACGGCGAATCACAGGACGTGATTCGCAGGGCGGTGCTCTGTTGGCGTGGCGGTGGAGGTGGAGCAAACACCACTTGCCCACCGCCCACAAGTATGGCTGTTGGCTGCTCTCCGTAGGAATAACGACGGAGAGCAGCCAACAGTCATAATACGCCGAGCGGCAAACCACCTGCACAGGCGGTCTTCCGCACGGCGGTCCCTCGGCGGTCTAGCAAAAAGACTGCCAAGGTCGTAATGACCCCCATAGTGTTCAAAATTAAAAAAAAAAAAAACAAGTGTAATTTATTCATGTGCATAAGGATTTCATCTTAGTGTGTAAACTTATAGCACTGCGCTAATAAGTATTTATTAAAAGTGATAATTTTTTTAAACATGAACATGGAAACATTGGTGCTTCCCCTTCTCATGAAAATGCCATCAGTGAGCTAAGTAGTAGAATAGTTATCATGTATACCCTATATGACCAGGATTTTCATTATAGAAAGAGAAACATTATAAGTGTAGGAAAGTGCCCCTTTTGGCATAGTTACCCCTCCCACTTTTTGCCTGATATTGGTGCTGCATTGACAATGTGTGCTGGGATCCTGCCAACCAGGCCCCAGCACCAGTGTTCTTTCCCTAAAACTGAACCATGGTTTCCACAATTGGCATATGCCTGGCACACAGACAAGACCCTAGCAAAATGTACCAGTGGTATCAAGGGCCCTGTGACCAGGGAGGGTCCCTAAGGGCTGCAGCATGTATTGTGCCACCCTATGGGATCCCTCACCAAACACATGCACACTGCCATTGCACCTTTTGTGAGCTGGTGGGGAGAAAAAAGGTAGAGGCAAACATGGCATCCCTCTCAGGGTGCCATGCCCACCAATCAGTGCCTGTGGCATAGGTAAGTCACCCCTCTAGCAGGCCTTACAGCCCTAAGGCAGGGTGCACTATACCAAAGGTGAGGGCATAGCTGCATGAGCAGTATGTCCCTACAGTGTCTACGTCTGTTCTTAGACATTGTAAGTGAAGTGTATCCAATTTAAATACATTGGCTGGGAGTCTGTCATTATGAACTCCACAGCTCCATGATAGCTTCACTGAAGGATGGGAACTTTCACCACATGCCAGGTTACTTAGATTCACACTGGTCATCAACCTCAAAGAACACAATGCCAAAAAACATAAAGACAGCCTAATACGAGCTTTGTCTTCTAAAGAAAGGCAACCTGTTTCTTCCAGAAATAAATTGCTATTCCAGCCACTGTAATCTAGTATCGGGATGATGGTACTGCCCTGCTCCATGGTCTCCCAAACTCAACATTGGCAACCCTTAAGAGCACCCTAAATGGCACAGCAGGTCTCACCCAGGGCCTAAAGAAATATCACGTCACCTCTATCCTGATGGACCTCCATTGCTGCACATTACCAGCCCGCACCATCTTCAAAACCAGCTGCCTCATTTACAAAACCGTAATGACTGCACCACCAGCCTCTCTTGCAGACAAGCTTACTGTCTCTGGTGGTTCTCAACATGACTGCAGCAAGGACACCATCCGACTGCAGACTAAGTGGGTGGGTGGGGGGGGGGGGGGGGGGGGGGGAAACACAGAAAGGCCTTTTCCATCTGTGCACACAGAATCTGGAACAGCATCCTTGTATCCATCAGATCCACCCGAATGCTGCCCTAATTTAGGAAAGGGTTGAGGACTGAGCTATTTAAAGAACACTACAACACAATGCATTTTCTGTCCAGAAACCAACTTCCTCTTGTAGTGTGGTCAGTTTTATGTATCCTTTGCGCATTAGCCCTTTGTGCACTTTGCCCTGGATGTCTTTTATTCCTTTGCTCGCAGCATAGAGCCTTTGGGCACTTTGCTCAATGCTGGTTATTCAGCTTCGTACTGTTATTTCTCAAATAGCAAGTTCTATGGTCTTGTTTTATTTTTTATATCACACTGTTTAGCCTACTTCAGCACTGAAGTTTTCAATAACACATTCTTGTTCACTCTGTGCTTCAGTCAAGGACACAGTCTGGTACATTGCCGATAGACGTGGTAGGAGTTTAGTCTTTGGCATTCTTGCGTAGGGACATTTTGTGATCACACTGAAATGTTAGTTATAAAAACACTTCCTTGTCCTAATACACGCAAGAGGGAGATTCCGACCAGGGAACCACAACTAGACGCTGACTGCCCTTTTGCAGATGCTGAACCAGATCACAGGCCTTTGCTCAGGTATGAGGGTTGATGGCTTCCCGAGGAATCTGAAAGGCAAGTTAGTAGCTTAACATGCTGTGCTCGAAATATAACTTACTGAGAGAGAATAGAATCTATTAACACCATGATAGCGTTGTTTTTATGTTTCACTCTCATCGTGACTATTTCAATCCTACTATGTTGTATGGTTCTGGTTATTGCGGCTCACGCCTTACTATCTAAAATGCAGTCGTTTTATTAAAAACAATCTATAAAACTTAAACTGCCTTTGTCATTTGTATATGAGATCATACTGTAAATGAGAGAGCTGGTTGGAACCTGAGTGACCACGACTTCCCTGAGAAGTTTCCAAGATGTCATGCGCTCGGCTGCCCAATCATCCCTTCCCAATGGGAGAGATTAGGCACTGCTAGTTAGCCGGAGCAAAACCGGATTTAGGGTGACAGAGGTCCTTCCAAGTGGGTCAGACTCAGTCCCCCACACCAGGAACGATCCTGCTACCTAGAAATCCAGTAGTCTCATTTAAGATAATGAGAGCCCACGCGACATGGCACCGCCAACGTTTGGTCTGGCTCTAATTTTCTATAGGTACATCCTATTATTTTGTGGTTGGTTGTTCAAGCTTGAACTCTGAAAGGAAAACCCCGATATTGGTGTGCCTTTTCTGACCTAGCGCTTTTTTCATAATGGCGAATCCCCAAGTAGTGAACGTCGCACTTAATATGCGACTCCCGCTCACAGGACATCTGTTAGCACATGGTTTGACAAACCAGGGGGGTCTGGTCATGTTTGTGGTGGACGCCCATGCAGCCTATAGAACAGAGCTTTTTTTTATTCTTGGGTCGTATTTCCGGCAGTTGATGGGGCATCACACACTTTTCATGATTACACTGTTGCAAATGCCCCTGGCCAAAATAGGGCATATGCATACTTAGAGATACCTTTATCTTATCAAGAACACCATAATTGGCTTGATGGCGCCCTCCCACACACCATAGCACAAGTTAGGTTAGGTCCACTGAGTAATGATGGTCCTACCTGGCCTTTATTGGCTACATATATACCACATCCTGCGGTTGCTCAATTGGCAGTGGCTGAAGTTAGTCGTTTATATACAGACCTAACGGCTACATATAGACATTTAGTTCAATTTGTGATGCAGACACTAAATACAAACCAGCGCGTGCTGCTCCGGCGCAACCACATGCAGTGGTTCCGGGTATCAATCCGGCCACTGTACACTCAGTTATGGGTAAAGTACCGGCTAAACGAGAGGAACTCCATTTTGGCTGGCGCAAAAAATTAATACGCTGAAAGCAGTATTTCCCCATACGGGACCTCAGGATAAACATAGAATATTGACGATGTGTTCACCGTTTGGTATGGTTCCTACTGTGGACCATTTTAATACATGGGGCATGGTGTTTGCCGCGCTCTACACTACAGCACACGGTACACCGACATTGGCTAATTTACCGGAAGTGCTTAAACAAATTCAAGATGAATATGGGGCTGCCCCAGCCTTAGCTCTAGGGATGCAACTGATTGGCAATTTTGCCACGGTTTCTTCCATCATATTGAGTAATCTAAAAGGGGAGGCAGTGGCACTAGCGGTGCGTATGCGTCTTCGTGACGTCCCGCAACTCGATCAGGAGCGGGAGCTGCCGAGAATAATAGCGGAAACATATTCCAATATCGGTCGTGATAGCCTAGGGGCTAGACCACAGAAACCACAGTTTCAAGGTATGGGTAGTAAGGATACTACTAAACAGCAGCAACCTGAAGGTACTAAAAAGCGCTGGGAGAAAAAACAACAAACACCTAAAAAAGAAAGGGGAGAATCTCTGCAACCGGAGACCACCCGACTAGGTATAATCTCAGGAATAGGGATAATTTGAAGACGCCTGATAGATATCAATATACTGATACACGCCAATCTCGTTCCTTTCAGGACTCATCGGAAAAGAGAAATGAGAGAGGTGGGCGGTCAGAGCGGAGAACAGAGTACGTGAAACCGAGACAGGAATCACAACGCTCAACAGAGGTTTTGGTCAAGAAAGAAGAGAAACCGACCCAACAAAAGCAGCAGTTTAAAAAAAAGAAGGTGGAGGCAGTCTCAGTTAGACATGCCACACAAGAGAGTTCTCTTGAAGAACAAGACATGGGCGTTAGCACTGTTAGACAGCGCAGCAGAGGTCACAATAGTTTGCCGGAATCTTCTAGAGCATCTGGAGGTGAAAGCAACTGATGACTTCATACAAGTCGAAACAGCAGAAATGCGTGTCTCTCATCCCGATAGAGTTTATACAGTAACTTTGCAATTAGAAGGGGACATTGAGTGCACAATAAACGCCATCTTTTGGGATCGTGTAGTAAAATTGTATTACATTCTGCCTGCCGAACAGGATTGGCCCCCAGGCTTTGTTTGCGACTGTCCAGTTGGGGAGGTTATTACACCTTCGTTCTCACCACTTGTTCCGGGAGAACTTGCAGAGTCCTATAGTAATACATGGGCTCTGGCACAGTATGTCCTTTGTTGTGACATCTGTCAACAAATTAAAGTTTCCACGGCTAGACGCCTGCAGCAGACGCCCCTTCTAATATCGAATAAACCTTTACAGTGTGTGTACTTGGATCATTGTGGTCCGCTGACACCAGATAGTGCATACAAATATATATTGGTAGCTGTAGATTCGTGCTCCAGATTTTTGTGGGTCTGGCCACAGCGCTCGGCTGACGCTCGAACTGTTATTAAAGATTTGCGCATCTTTGTTGATACGTATGCAGTTGCAGCTTTTCATTCGGACCAGGGCCCTGCTTTTGCCTCTAAGGCATTCAGGGACACCATGGCTTCGTTGGGGGGGTCCAGCTCCAGTTCTCGTCTCCATTTCATCCCAAGGGAAATTCTGTCATGGAGCGTTTAAATCGCGATTTAAAGCAATCCTTAACGGCCAGAGTTATAGGTACGGGTCGTAGTTGGCTAGCCCACCTGTATGGATTACAGAGAGCACTTAATAACTTGCCTAGAAGGTCCCTGGGGGGGTCGTACTTCATATGAGTGCCTGTTTGGAACACAAATGTATGTTCCTGATCTAGATGGTCCTGGTGCGGAGACGGCAGATACGCCCTTTGACATAAATGATCGTGTCACTGTTTTGCAGAATTTACAACACTTCAGTGAAGATAACTCTTCTGCCAGTGCTGCCTCCACAGGAATTAAGAATGAACCAGTAACGCCTACTGGTTGGATTCCCAGAATTGGGGATCTTGTGCCTGAAAAGGTCACAGTGAAAAAATAATTTGGCACTTCATATTGAGTGCCAGTCCCTGTACTAGGGATCCACGGCACAAGGACTGTGATTTTGCCACCGCTGCAAGGGGCCATAGGAAATCGCTTTGTTTCCATCACCAATGTCAAGTTACAACATGTGGCCGATTCTGCACAGCAGACCAAGAGGAACGCCCAGTAGTTCTCGAATCCCTCTCACTACTGGGGATGATGTTCCGCTGCAGGTGATTTGCACCGACGCTGTTTCCTCTCCGAGCTTGGGAAGGGTGGAAGCTGATCTTGCGATTGTTCCACTAACGGCAAATAATTTGGAATCTTTTGATCAAGTTGCTGTGACTACTGATGTTGCTGAAGGTGTTATCTACAGCGTACCACGGCAAGAGCCACAAACTGCTCCTTTGTTTACGGTTGCACCTTTTGCGAGAACTGCCTCCGGCTGCTTTAATACCAATGATGATGATACCGTGTCGGACTCTTCGTCCTCTTCAACACCAGCCCTGGGTCCACGTAAGCTGCTGTGTTGGCTCAAACACACATATTTTGTTATTCCTTGGAACTATCTGTGGCTTTTCATGACTGTGATGACTTTTTTCCTATGGCTGGGGTTTGTTGTTACCTTTTTTTCTAGTAATACATGGTCATTTTCTTCCTGAAAGATCTGAGATTGAGCACGTGGAGAAGGTGTTGAAACCGCATTTTTCATCACATATGGTTCGAAGAGACTTGTCCTTTGTGAATATTTCTGCTGTAACAAATTCCGGATGGGATTGTGTGGGATAGAGTAATGTTTGATATATATGGTCCCACGGCAATAATTCAAATACTGTATGTTCTCAAATTATCAATGAATGATATCGTAATACCAGGCATTGTATCTGATGATTGGGATGTGAAGACAGTTGATTCTATGTTGACAGAATTGCAGTATTATACTGTCTTTGAAAATGAAGATGCTTACCAATTTAGAGAGAATTATGGTGACATGTTTTGTTACAATTATTATGGACACCACTTTATTCATAAAGCTAGTAGCCCTAAATCGATATTTGAGTATATGCAATGGGAACATTGCCCGACTCCTCCACAGGGGAGTTCTAAAACTTATATTCTGATAAATTTGCATATTTTTCTGGGCATCATCAACAGAGTGCTAAGTCTTACTATTTTAAGGTTACTCCGCATGCTAATAAGCAGATGTTATTGACTGATACTAAATTTCTGTATTCAAATTTGTTTGTTTCCAAACTTTCGGTTGAGGGGTATGAATACTGGTCCAAAACTGTTGATTTGAAAAGTGTTTGGGGCACGAAAAATTGGAAAATGCGGGGTAGGGACACATTGTTTAGGGCATGTATTATTCCTGTCCAAATGATTTTCTTAAATGACACTGTACAACAGACTAGCTGTTTGGGCTTAGCAACAATTAGAGATTTGAATTTGCCTAGTATACCTGTCCCTTCCAAAATGAAAAATTGGCATCAATATATTAATGCCACGTTTAGTGAGCTTACAGACTGGGTCCAGAATGGTACGCTTAAGACTTCATTGACACGTCCAGGCGGGTGGTTATTGTGGCCCATAGACACTAATTGGTGTCATCAGCGGTTTTGTTACCTCTTTGGGGGGGTTCAGGACTAGTAGGGCAGACCCTCGCTACATATCACCAGAACATGCTGATATCATTACTACATATAGCGTGGGGAAACTTTGTCAACAATGGTTGAAGTCGTCCACACTGGATGCAGTTAAGACACATCTTACGTTACTGTCTAATAATACTGACTTGCAAGATTTTTTGTCAGGTCCAAGAGTGCCCAGGAAAAAACGTTTTTTGTATGAAGTGTACAATGAGATATGGAAAATTTCACAACAGGAGGCGGCGGCCCGGTTGAGGCAGATCAAGAGAATTTGAAACAAGCATTATCTGTTGTGGATAATGGAATGCATAGACTGTCTGACTGTGTATATACGATTGATAATGAAAATGTCACTTACCCAGTGTACATCTGTTCGTGGCATCAGTCGCAGTAGATTCGCATGTTTTGCAATAGCTCGCCATCTGGTGTTGGGCCGGAGTGTTACAAGTTGTTTTTCTTCGAAGAAGTCTTTCGAGTCACGGGACCGAGTGACTCCTCCTTTTGTCTCCATTGCGCATGGGCGTCGACTCCATCTTCGATTGTTTTTCCCCGCAGAGGGTGAGGTAGGAGTTGAATTGTAGTAATAGTGCCCATGCAATGGAGTGACTAAGTATGCACCTATTTAAGGTTGAGATGATACATATACAAATAGTTGAAGGTAACTTCCAAACTGCTACAGGCTCCCGGGGAGGCGGGTGGGCACATGCGAATCTACTGCGACTGATGCCATGAACAGATGTACACTGGGTAAGTGAAATTTTCAGTTCGATGGCATCTGTCGCTGTAGATACGCATGTTTTGCATAGACTAGTAAGCAGTTATCTCCCCAAAAGCGGTGGATCAGCCTGTAGGAGTGGAAGTAGTCTGAAATAATGTTCTTAATACGGCTTGACCTACTGTGGCTTGTTGTGCGGATAACACGTCTACACAGTAGTGCTTGGTGAATGTGTGAGGCGTAGACCATGTGGCTGCCTTACATATTTCTTGCATTGGGATGTTTCCTAGAAAGGCCATGGTAGCACCTTTCTTTCTGGTTGAGTGTGCCCTTGGTGTAATGGGCAGCTGTCGTTTAGCTTTAAGGTAGCAGATTTGGATGCATTTAACTATCCATCTGGCTATACCTTGTTTTGATATTGGGTTTCCTGCATGAGGTTTTTGAAATGCAATAAATAGTTGTTTAGTCTTTCTGATGTTCTTTGTTCTGTCAATGTAATACATCAATGCTCTTTTGACATCTAATGTATGTAGTGCCCTTTCAGCTACGGTATCTGGCTGTGGAAAGAACACTGGAAGTTCCACTGTTTGATTTAGATGGAACGGTGAAATAACCTTTGGCAAAAATTTAGGATTGGTCCTTAGGACGACCTTATTCTTGTGTAGTTGTATAAAAGGTTCCTGTATTGTAAACGCCTGAATCTCGCTTACTCTTCTTAGGGAAGTAATGGCGATGAGAAATGCCACCTTCCAGGTTAGGAACTGTATTTCGCAGGAGTGCATGGGTTCAAAAGGTGGACCCATAAGTCTAGTTAGGACAACATTTAGGTTCCATGAAGGAACAGGTGGTGTTCTTGGTGGTATAATTCTCCTAAGGCCCTCCATGAATGCTTTAATGACTGGTATCTTATATAGGGAAGTTGAATAGGTAGTCTGCAGGTATGCAGATATTGCTGCAAGGTGTATTTTAATGGCAGAGAAAGCCAGGTTAGATTTTTGTAAGTGAAGCAAGTAACCCACTACATGTTCTGGAGTTGTGTGTAATGGTTGTATTTGATTAATATGGCAGTAGCAAACAAACCTCTTCCATTTATTTGCATAGCAGTGCCTGGTGGATGGCCTTCTGGCTTGTTTTATGACTTCCATACATTCTTGGGTAAGTTGTAAGTGCCCGAATTCTAGGATTTCAGGAGCCAGATTGCTAGATTCAGCGATGCTGGATCTGGGTGTCTGATCTTTTGGTTGTGTTGTGTCAACAGATCTGGCCTGTTGGGCAATTTGATGCAGGGTACTACTGATAGGTCTAGCAGCGTTGTGTACCAGGGTTGCCTTGCCCAAGTTGGTGCTATTAATATGAGTTTGAGTTTGTTTTGACTGAGTTTGTTTACCAGGTAAGGAAGGAGAGGGAGAGGAGGAAAAGCATAAGCAAATATCCCTGACCAGTTCATCCATAGGGCATTGCCTTGGGACTGTTTGTGTGGGTATCTGGATGCGAAGTTTTGGCATTTTGCGTTCTCCTTTGTCGCAAACAAGTCTATCTGAGGTGTTCCCCAGAGTTTGAAATAAGTGTTCAGAATTTGGGGGTGAATTTCCCATTCGTGGACCTCTTGGTGATCTCGAGAGAGATTGTCTGCGAGTTGATTTTGGATCCCTGGTATAAATTGTGCTATTAGGCGAATTTGGTTGTGAATTGCCCAACGCCAAATCTTTTGTGCTAGCAGGCTTAACTGCGTGGAGTGCGTCCCCCCTTGCTTGTTTAGATAATACATTGTTGTCATGTTGTCTGTTTTGACGAGAATGTATTTGTGAACTATTATTGGTTGGAAAGCTTTTAGTGCTTGAAAAACTGCTAGAAGTTCTAGGTGATTTATATGCAGTTTTGTTTGATGTACGTTCCATTGTCCTTGTATGCTGTGTTGATCGAGGTGTGCTCCCCACCCTGTCATGGAAGCATCTGTTATTACGTATTGTGGCACTGGGTCTTGGAAAGGCCGCCCTTTGTTTAAATTTATGTTGTTCCACCACAGAAACGAGAGGTAAGTTTGGCGGTCTATTAACACCAGATCTAGAAGGTGACCCTGTGCTTGTGACCATTGTGATGCTAGGCACTGTTGTAAGTAAGGGCCTCATGTGCAGTCTTGCGTTTGGGACAATGGCTATGCATGAAGACATCATGCCTAGGAGTTGTAGTACCATCTTTGCTTGTATCCTTTGTGTTGGATACATGCGTTGTATGATGGTGTTGAAATTTTGAATTCTTTGTGGACTTGGAGTGGCTACTCCTTTTGATGTGTCTATTATGGCTCCTAGGTATTGTTGTACCTTGCGCGGCAGAATTTTGGATTTTGTGAAGTTGACGGTGAACCCTAGTTTGAAGAGGGTTTGTATGATATTATTTGTGTGATTTGAGCACTCTATTAACGAATGGGCCTTGATTAGCCAGTCGTCTAGATATGGGAACACATGTATTTGCTGCCTTCTTATGTGTGCAGCGACTACCGCTAGACATTTGGTAAAGACTCTTGGTGCGGTTGTTAATCCGAAAGGCAGTACCTTGAATTGGTAATGTATTCCCTTGAATACAAACCTTAGGTATTTCCTGTGCGATGGGTGTATTGGTATATGGAAATAAGCATCCTTGAGGTCTAAAGTTGCCATGTAGTCGTGTAGTTTTAGCAATGGCAATACTTCTTGTAGTGTGACCATGTGAAAGTGGTCTGATTTGATGAAAGTGTTCACTACTCTGAGGTCTAGGATTGGTCTCAGCGCTTTGTCCTTCTTTGGTATCAGAAAGTACAGTGAGTAAACTCCTGTGTTTATTTGTGTGTTTGGCACTAATTCGATTGCATTCTTTTGCAATAGTGCCTGCACTTCTATCTCCAGGAGATTGGAATGATGTTTTGTCAAATTTTGTGCTTTTGGTGGTATGTTTGGAGGGAATTGTAGAAATTCTATGCAATAACCATGTTGGATAATTGCTAGAACCCAAGTGTCTGTAGTGATTTCCTCCCATGCTTTGTAATAATGACTTATTCTTCCCCCCACTGGTGTTGTGTGGAGGGGGTGAGTGACATGTGAGTCACTGTTTAGTAGTAGGGGTTTTGGGGCTCTGAAATCTTCCTCTATTCCTAGGGAATTGCCCTCCTCTATATTGTCCCCGAAAACCTCCTCTATACTGTCCCTGGTAACTGGACGGTGTTGCTTGTGAGGTGCTGGCTTGTGTGCTCTGACCCCGAAACCCCCCTCTAAAGGGTGTTTTACGGAATGTGCTGTAATTCCCTCTGCTCTCCGGGGAGTAGAGTGCGCCCATGGCTTTGGCAGTGTCCGTATCTTTTTTGAGTTTCTCAATCGCTGTGTCCACTTCTGGACCAAACAGTTCTTTTTCGTTAAAAGGCATATTGAGAACGGCTTGTTGAATCTCTGGTTTAAATCCAGACGTGCGGAGCCATGCATGCCTTCTGATAGTTACAGATGTATTAATTGTCCGTGCAGCTGTATCTGCAGCGTCCATGGAGGAGCGGATCTGGTTGTTGGAAATGGTCTGTCCCTCCTCAACCACTTGTTTTGCCCTATTTTGTAAGTCCTTGGGCAGATGTTCAATGAGATGTTGCATCTCGTCCTAATGGGCTCTGTCATAGCGCGCAAGTAGTGCCTGGGAGTTCGCGATGCGCCACTGGTTTGCAGCTTGTGCTGCGACTCTCTTACCAGCTGCATCGAACTTGCGGCTTTCTTTATCTGGGGGTGGTGCATCTCCAGATGTGTGGGAGTTGGCCCTTTTCCTAGCTGCTCCTACAACGACAGAGTCTGGTGGCAGCTGTGTAGTGATGAAAACCGGGTCTGTAGGAGGCGCCTTATACTTTTTTTCCACCCTTGGTGTGATTGCCCTACTTTTGACCGGCTCCTTAAAGATTTCTTTTGCGTGCCGGAGCATACCAGGGAGCATAGGCAGGCTTTGGTATGAGCTGTGGGTGGAGGAGTGTGTGTTGAATAAAAAATCATCCTCGACCTGTTCTGAGTGGAGGCTTACGTTGTGAAATTGTGCTGCTCTAGCCACCACTTGAGAATACGCGGTGCTGTCCTCTGGTGGAGATGGCTTCGTAGGGTATGCCTCCGGACTGTTATCTGACACTGGGGCGTCGTATAGGTCCCATGCGTCTTGATCTTGGTCACCCTGGCTTATGGTGGTGTGAGCTGGGGAGTGTGATGGAGTTTGTGCTGGTGAGACGTTAATCACGGGCGGAGGAGAGGGTGGTGGGGTAACTCTTTTCACCACTTTTGGTTGTGGTGTCTGTTCAGTTTGGAACTCCAACCTTCTCTTTCTTCTAATAGGGGGAAGGGTGCTTATTTTTCCTGTCCCCTGCTGTATGAAAATACGCTTTTGCGTATGGTCCACATCAGTTGATTGTAGCTCTTCCTCAAACCTATGCTTTTGCATTTGGGAGGTTAGCGAGTGCTCTTCTGTATAAGAGCCTGAAGCTGGGTCGGTTGCAGTTTGTTTCGGGCCCGAAACCCTGTCTGCGTCCTTTTTCGGACCGAGGTGACTTTTTTCATTTTCGGGGCCAAAACCTGTCGGCGCCGATCTTCTTCGGGGCCGCTGTCTCGGCGTCGAGCCGTGTCTACACCGGCATCTCTGTGTCGATGCTTGTCTCCAGCACTTTCTCGGTCCCGAGAAGGCTGCGTGCCGGTGTCTCGACCGGAGTCGGACGATCTCGGCACTGTTTGGGCCTTTTTCGGTGCCGACGGTCGGTCACCGAATTTATGGGTGGAGCCATGGCCTGGTGGCAGTGGCGTCCCCTGGGCCTTGTAAATCTTCCTCTGAGTGGTTTTCGACGTCTTACTCACGGTTTGTGTATCGTCGAATCCTTCGGAGTCTGAGTCTTGGATCGAGAAGGTACCTTCCTCTTCTTGTTCCTCGAACTCTCGGTGGGCTGTCGGCACGGACGCCATCTGAAGTCTTCTGGCTCGACGGTCTTGGAGTGTTTTTCGGGACCGGAACGCACGACAGGCCTCGCAGGTGTCTTCACTGTGCTCAGGTGACAGGCACAGGTTACAGACCAAGTGTTGGTCTGTATAGGGGTATTTATTGTGGCATTTGGGGCAGAAACGGAACGGGGTCCGTTCCATCGGCGTTCTTCAGCACGCGGTCGGGCCGACCAGGCCCTGACGGGGGAATCGAAAAAATTACCCCGAAGGGCACCGGAGCTCTTCGATCCTTCGACGCGGTGTTGAATCTAACTACGCCGATCCCGAACGCAACAATACCGACGAAAATCTTCCGAAATTAGCTATCTTTCCGTTCCGAAACTCGGAGCGACAGGAAGACGTCCGAACCCGATGGCGGAAAAAAAACAATTGAAGATGGAGTCGACGCCCATGCACAATGGAGACAAAAGGAGGAGTCACTCGGTCCCGTGACTCGAAAGACTTCTTCGAAGAAAAACAACTTGTAACACTCCGGCCCAACACCAGATGGCGAGCTATTGCAAAACATGCGTATCTACAGCGACAGATGCCATCGAACCATTGTTTCCTCTGCTATAGACATTATTAGATCAGATATGTCTTCTTTATATCATGGGCAGAGTCAAACGTGGTCCATTATGCAGTTAGGTTGGACTTTACAGACATTGAAGGCTAGTCGCGTTCCGTGGCAGCACATCCGAGCCAGGGAGATATTTTTTTCCTTTAATTTGACATGTCAACAACAGCTAATGGCTAAAAAGGAAGCAACATGTGTTATGTTAAATATTGAAAAATTGGAGAAGTTGCCTTTTACTGTAGCTGAGATTCCGTCAGCTGAGTGGTTGATAAACGGGGTTATAAATTTGCCTATTTCCACTCTGCAATTCACTTCTTGTTTGAAACATATTCCGGTGGGCAGATATGAGAAATTGGGACAGTTACATACATGAGGTGTGGGAGCTTCCCTTTTTATACAGATGTCTTAATGGTATGAGGGAGGTTTTTATTAGTGGTAGTGAATGCGAAACTTCTGTCAGCCATTCGATGGTTTGTAAGCAGCTGTCTTTCCATGGGGCGTGTAATGCCTTGGTTGCAAACTTGGCTTGCTATCTGAAGGGAGTTCCAGTCCCCGTGATTAAAAACACTTTCCAGGTGCTTTCAAACGGCAGCTACATCCTTCTTAACAGTGAAGCCTGTTGTGGCATGCGTGCCGGAATAGTTTACGTGGTCGTTGTCACCAAGGCCGTTACGTGCTGCGGGAATGTGTTGTTTCCCCCCACTGAATTTAGGGAGGTAGCGGACATCTGGCCTCACATTGCTACTTCCAAGGTGAATTTCGACAAGTTGAGTCGACTGAAGGCTCTATTGTTTCAGAAGCATGTGGCCCTTACATCTGCATGCGAGACCTACGCACTTCAGGTGGCGAGGTCATCAGCAGAAATACAGTCCCTATTAAATACTAACTTTCCGACCCACTTTGGTGAACTCGTGGGACATATATTTAATGCGTCCAGCACTGCTGAAATTGCACATTTTTTCAAAGCCGTTGGTGTTGGTTTTGCTCATACCTTCTCTTCCATATTTTCGGTTTGATACCTTAGGCTATTCATTCTATTTTCTGAAGCATTTTTCAGGGATTCCCGATTACTTTGGCTTTGTTGGCTGGTGTTTTGCAGTTGCTGTTGTTCTTCCGCAATGGCTGTCCCACCGCAACGAGATCCAATATTGGCGCTCCCGTCAGCGCAGCTGTGTCGTGAACGCATGATGCAGCATTTTGGAGCAACACTCCTGGGACAGTTGGAGTGTGACTGGTCTCTGTCATTCCGACCAGTTTTGGATTGTGTGCAACCCCTGTTTCGGTGCCTTTGGTGCTCGTTTGAACATGCACTGACTCTCTGTCTCTCACTACAGCGCCCCCCAGTGGTTGATGCTGATCTGTTGATGTTCCCGATTAGGGCTCATTCCCAGACTTGTGCACTGCGGTTGCGTTTGCTTCGTGAGGCAGTTTATGAGATTCCCTTCCTGGAGGAAGATGGTATTGTCTCATTCATAGGCCCTGCACGGGGTGCCGCCTTGGATGGTTCTGGGGCTTTGGAACACACCTGCTCCATGACAGTATTTGGCGTGGATTTTCCAGTGTTGATATCTGTCGAAGTGGAGGATCTCCTGCTTTCCGCGGCTTCCATTTGAAATTTGATTTTTTTTTTTTTTTTTAGAAAAGCAGGAAAAACAAAATTGACATTGTAACGATTTGGCTTTCCGTCACTTGCTTGCAAATTTAAGATTTAGTTTTATGCTTTGGTGTCCTCTGGACTTGTCGAAACATATTTTGTATATTTTTATATCTGGGGCATATTTTTATTTTCGGTTTGATTAGAACCACTTGGTACCGACAAGGGAAGGGTGTAGTGTGGTCAGTTTTATGTATCCTTTGCACATTAGCTTCAGGCCTTTGTGCACTTTGCCCTGGATGTCTTTTATTCCTTTGCTCGCAGCATAGAGCCTTTGTGCACTTTGCTCTAAATGCTTGTTATTCAGCTTCGTACTGTTATTTTTCAAATAGCCAGTTCTACGGTCTTATTTTATTTTTTATATCACACTGTTTAGCCTACTTCAGCACTGAAGTTTTCAATAACAAATTCTTGTTCACTCTGTGCTTCAGTCAAGGATACAGTCTGGTACATTGCCGATAGACGTGGTAGAAGTTTAGTCTTTGGCATTCTTGCGTAGGGACATTTTGTGATCACACTGACATGTTAGTTATAAAAACACTTCCTTGTCCTAATACACGCAAGAGGGAGATTCTGACCAGGGAACCACAACTAGACGCTGACTGCCCTGTTGCAGATGCTGAACCAGATCACAGGCCTTTGCTCAGGTATGAGGGTTGATGGCTTCCCGGGGAATCTGAAAGGCAAGTTAGTAGCTTAACATGCTGTGCTCGAAATATAACTTACTGAGAGAGAATAGAATCTATTAACACCATGATAGCGTTGTTTTTATGTTTCACTCTCATCGTGACTATTTCAATCCTACTATGTTGTATGGTTCTGGTTATTGCGGCTCACGCCTTACTATCTAAAATGCAGTTGTTTTATTAAAAACAATCTATAAAACTTAAACTGCCTTTGTCATTTGTATATGAGATCATACTGTAAATGAGAGAGCTGGTTGGAACCTGAGTGACCACGGCTTCCCTGAGAAGTTTCCAAGATGTCATGCGCTCGGCTGCCCAATCATCCCTTCCCCATGGGAGAGATGAGGCACTGCTAGTTAGCCAGAGCAAAAACCGATTTAGGGTGACAGAGGTCCTTCCAAGTGGGTCAGACTCAGTCCCCCACACCAGGAACGATCCTGCTACCTAGAAATCCAGTAGTCTCATTTAAGATAATGAGAGCCGACTCGACACTCTCCTCTAACTCGCTGACTTTAGGCTTTTCTTTGACCATGTAAAACGGTCCGCTGCAATTTGGCTAGGCTATTGAAATACCACTTACATACAAAGTTATATAGCTCTAGATGAACATACAAGGGGATTCTCATGCTTCTATTCCTACTGTAAATCACTGATCAACGGTTACTTCTTTCTGGAAAAACAAAATTGAAAAATATTATAAAATTTGTTCCCAAGCCTCTCAGGGACAGAGGAACAAGGTTGTGCCATGTTGCTTACTATCTCATTTTTCGGGAACAGCTACATAATAGAGACAAGATCCAGCTTCGTCCAGAGGCAGGCAGCAGACTCGAAAACTATGAGAAATGCACAGCATGTGTGCGTGCTATCTGGGAAGCTCTTACTTAAAGCAAGATTTTGTTGATAATGTAGACAATAGCTAGAATTAGGAAAGGTGGTATACAAAGATCGAGACCGTCAATTTTCACATTATTTATGTTTTGTGAATTCACATTCAATTTCATGTTATTCACGTGTAGTGCTTTTATATTAAATCGCCATAACTTGTATATCTTTAGCTATGCTTTTACATATACTCTGCACTAAAACTGGCCTTTAATAATTTAATAAAACCTCGAAAAGTATCTGTGGATTTCTTGTGTGTGCATCGTTTTGGGAAAAAGAGTACCAACAAACCACTTCAAAAATATCAATGTATCCCTCACAGTCTGTAGCTCGATCCAATTTTATGGCCAATACGCATTATGTCCTGGTACGTTGTGGAAGACGCATGGGGCATGGCATTTCTGTTCCTTCCACTCAAGCTGGTAAGTTGGCACA
The DNA here is from genome assembly GCF_031143425.1 of Pleurodeles waltl. Classification (NCBI taxonomy): domain Eukaryota; kingdom Metazoa; phylum Chordata; class Amphibia; order Caudata; family Salamandridae; genus Pleurodeles; species Pleurodeles waltl. The sequence goes on along the minus strand of NC_090445.1, from coordinate 324,745,028 downwards.
TACCTTTGGTTAAGAAGGCTCTAATGGGCTGTGTTCGCAAGAAATCTTGTAAAAACATATCAGGAGGGACAGGAGGACATATAAAAGGCAGCAGGTGTACTCAAAATATATATATCCTTTCAGTGAGGGAGAAAGGGGGTGTGGGCCTGAGAGAGAGATTGTGTAGAGTCTTCAGTGCGGTCTAGTGTGAGGTTTAGGGGTTGGGAAGAGGGTAAGACTGCCCTTTTGTTGTGGTAAGAGTGATTTGGGTGTACATGAGCGAGGAGACAGCCACTTCCAATAAGTGAACTTGGCAGCTGTAGGAATGAGAAGGGACACGTTATTCTGGTGTGAAGTCTAGTGGCTAGAGTAGAAGTAGGATAGCGATTTCCAGTGGCAAGCTCAGACCTCAAGAAAACTGGATGATATACCCTCCTTTGTGGGGCCAAGGTCAGTGGACCTAAAAGAGTGAACAAAGATATCTTGAGGGCAGGGAAGCAGAGTGTACCCTCCAGGGTGGCAAATATGGTGCTATGAGCAAGAAAAACACTTCTTCGAGTTCTGGAAAAATAGAGAAAGCAATAAGGACACTAACAACCTTTGTAGCAGAGAAGGGTCTATGGGGTAAAAGGGACGGTTAATAGCTAGAGCCCTTCCCAAGCGGGACCGAGGGGAATCTGTGATGAAGCTAGAGGAAGGGGGTGAGAGGACAGTAAGCAACAGCCCCTCGGTGCAAGGCCATGGGTTTGATGCAGACAATAGTCAGCAGGAACGGAGCTCTGGGCGAGATTCACCCAAGTGAAGGAGACAATAAGAACTTGAGAAATGTACAACTTCACATTTTATTGGAAATGAATTCCAAGCATGTTTGAAATGTGATTTACAACAGCACAAAAAACTGAGCCACACTATCTGCTCTGTGGGGAAAAATATATGAGGACAACGGCAGAGAGGAAAGTATGTCAAAGGAAGGAGAAAAGAGTAACGGAAATGAAAAGGTAAAGAAAAAGCAATAAATATTAACTGAGTAGGGCATAGTGCAGAAGAGGGGAAATGAACAAAGGAAAGCAGGGGAAGACAAAAAAACGCAGCGGAACGAGAAGGGAGCTAGGAAAACAAGATAAAAGGAAAGGAATGCAAAGAGGTGAAGGAGAAAGGAAATTACATGATGCTAACGAAATGTTGTAGGTTCAATTGTGGTAAGAAGAGGGTGAAGAATTATGAGAGGTGGTGAGGAGGTAAAACCATGGGAGAAAAGAAGGATAGACAAAATCGAATAAGGTAAGAAAAGGAGGTTGTTGGATGAAGAACGGTAGGAGAAGAATGAAGCAGTTCAGGTAGAAATAATGGGCGAATGACCAGCTTTTCTGAAAACTGTTGTGGCTGCTTGAGAAAAGGCACAATGGAGACGTTACAAAAAACATCTACAGAATAAGACTGATGAAGAGACAAGAAGGAAAGATGGTACAAGTACAGAAACAAAATGAGTAAGTGGATAGAAGGGTGAGGAAAAGAGGAGATGAGTGAGGACAAAACGTGGATGAGTGAGAAAAGACGGGCGAATGAAGTGGAATAGAGTGGTGTGCATGTGAGGCAGAGAGAGAAACAGAGGAATCCTATCTAGGCTCCTCAATCTGTGGGTGCACAAAACAGGTTCCCCGATGCCAGATTCCACTGAAACACCCTTCACTGTCCTTCAAGTTCCAAAGAAGAGTGCGGTCAGAGTCATGTCTCCTGGGAGAGTGAAGGTGCAGTGGAGAGGAAGTGGTAACTGGTAGCGTGGGAAACCAGGCACAGCTGCAGATCCTGCATTGGTTACAATCCAGACGTCAGTGAAATCTGGGATAGGAAAGGTTTCCCAGGCCCAGCTTTAAGACAGAAAACATAGACAAAGGGTGGGAAATTTGCGGAAGAGTTAGGGTCCTTTAACTGGTCAGTACTTCTGACATGCTCCTATGTCTACTCTGAAATAGAGTCCCAGTCCATCCTCTGGTATTTCTCAAGTAAGCTCTCATAGTTGGCTCACTGAATCGGTAGTTACTTTCTACCCATCAAATCTTCCTCTTCGAAATTAGGTTTCCATATCCACCCACACAATCTTCCCTCTAGCTGCCCCTTGTAGTATTCACACCCTTTCTCCCCGTTTTACCAATTGATTTTACTTCGTGGAACTGCTCACTCGCCCCCACCCTCTTCCCTTCCCACTAGTTGTAACCGTATAAACCGTTTGGCTTCAAGAACAGCTCATAAGATTTCTCCGTTTGTCCTCCACAGACTCTTTAGTTGGGACCCCCCCTAAACTTTAGATGCCTCCCTCTTATAATCGCCCACCTCTCTACCCATGGCATTTTACTTCCTTTAAACCTCCACCCCCCCCCCCCCCAATTCCTACCATAGAACATTTGTTTGTCCTTGGAAAGTCGCCTCAATTTATTAATCTTAGCCTCAGACTTCTTACATTTCTCTACCAGTAAATCATTTTTGGCATTAGATTCCTCCTCCCCATAACTTGGCTTTTGAATTTTTCTTTAGTGCATTTGCACTCTCCCAAACCATTTATCATTTTTAATGGAAAATCCCCCTACTTTTACTTACTGAATGTTCCTTCCTGATCCTCAAGGACGACTTTGACATATCTTTCTTCTTACCTTTCCCCTCTCCTTTCGTATTTCAAAAACCAAGAAAATTTCTTCATGGACCATCAACCCTCACTCTAGCCCTCTAGTGTGGTTTCTTCCTCCACCGTCCACATTTCTCCCCTATCTCACCAGCTTATCCACATGCGTTTCCCAGATATAAAATTTATTTTCTATAAAGTCTATGTTTTATGTACAGATTTTACAGTTTGCAAGAGCAGTGAAGGTTCTCCGTCTGTAGCTATCCTGCCCGGCGTCAGACTGGATAGTCCCGCCAGCTGCGGTCATAGCGGGTGGTCTCACTTGCATTAATCAGGATGCCCAAGCCTCCAGCTCTCGTAAGTCCTCATCCTCATCCTCTTCGACTCTTGGCGCTGTGAATAAAAAAGATATACGTATACAATTTTAGCCAACAGAAGTGACAGGTACTAGTAACAAGGAAAATAGTCCCAACAAACAGTTGATAGCCTAAGCTCATACTGGGGAGCAATGATCCAATTTGTTTGTTTTTCCTCGAAATTGCGGTGGGTCTGGAAGCACGTTGGGGGGCCGGGGTGGGGATGTTGAGTTCTACTATAAAATATTCTAAAACGTACCATTTCTTTTTTGGCAAATGAACAAAGGAAGCACGTCTACTGGAAAGACTGAGCGAGACAGGTTTTCCGTGTGTCTTCCAAGTAATAGGATGGCAAACATGAAGAGGCGTGCTCGGTGGACCTTAATGCAAAAAAATGTATGCCTCTTAAATGTCCATTTGGACACGTAGGCTTCCGGTAGCTTTCTTGGGAAAACAACCACACACCTGTAATCAAAAGGTAGCAAAACCAGTACTGTCTGAAAACTTCAGTATTTGACGATATAAACAGTACGAATGAAAGAAGTGATCTTGCATATTTTGTCTCACTTTGTGTGTCTGCTTATCTATGGGTAGGTGTAGTATGTCATAACTCTGTGTTACTTTGAATGTGGTCTTATTACAATTTTTCCTTTCCATATCAAAATTATTTTCCCCCAATTCGAAGGATGTCTTGGGTATTCTCCATCAAAAAATATAGCCAAACATAGCATCCATCAAAATGATATGCTACGTATTCCTTGCCAAACTAAAGGTGTGTGAGCGAAGAAAGAATACCAATTGAGTCAATCACTGACAGCGAAAGATACAGACTGCCAGAAATTAAAAAGAAGGGGCTGGGCGGGTACACGTACTATGAAGCTGTGTAGTGAGCCCCCCCCCCTCCCCAAAGGTAAAAAGAAAAATAAAACAGTTTCCCTTGTGTGGCATCAGCGAGTCAAGCAATGAGTGGTGGAGTGAAATCCTCAACATAATCCATGAAGTGGCCCACGCTTGGGAACTAAGAACATTCCTTTTCCAGGCCCACAACAAGGGAAACTATGCTGAACAGACTCAAAATATCCCCACACACAATACCACCATCTGAACTACAGGGAACAGCAATATCACAAGTTCCAGTGCAGAAAACAAGCTACAAGACTGATTCTCAGATTAAAGCTTCCAATCCACTGATTGGACCACATCCAGCTGTACATATCAAAAGGTTCTTCTGAACATTCTTCGCAGACATTGCAAACGTAGCAAACCCTTCCTTTCCTAGGGGTACTGTACCGGGGCCCAAATACCTACAACCATAACCCCTCACTTAAAGCCAGACACAATCTTGTACAGGTACCTACCAATTGTGGACGTCTTGTTCATGAGTAAGATCCTGAAAAGCGAGATAATAAAGCAAATACAGGAGTTTGTGGGAAGCCTCAGCCTTCTACATTACCAACAGGCATTTCCAAACCATCTGACTAACAGCAGGGAAAGACTTGCTCATCGCGCTGGACAATGGGCAAACAGGCAGCCTTGACCTCTCAGGTGCTCATCAAACCTTAACTAAAATACCTTAACTAAAATACCGAGCGAATATCTGTGGATTGAACAGTTATAGAGTATATCCAATCATTTTACCAAATCAGAATTGGGTTTGTAAAGCCTGTCAAACAGAGTCTTGTGCAGTGAAATACAAGACTTGGCAATCTTGTCTTTGTTGTTTGGGGGCAATATATCTGCCACTCCACAGCTTATTTCCCAGAAGTAGGATAATGATACAACGATCTACTAAGATCTGAGAGGAAATGTGAAGGCACCACCAGCAAATGCATATATTGTGTCCTTTTGTATTGAAAAAAAATATACCGTGCCTAAATTGTGCCAAAACAGACACGGATAGCAGGCAGTGCCAAGGAAAGACACCTCCCCTTTGAATGATCTAAAATACTAGAACCCACACAAACCTCAACTTAAAATATACCAATACTGACCATATTTTATTCAGAGTTCTTCCTCATTTGCTGTTTGACCAGACAACAAACTGCACAAAGGCAAAATGACAGTTCTCATTTCTATAGAAAAGTCTGCCTGTTTTGGAAACTGACCACTGAACAAATGTAACAAGCGCCCTGCTAATGGCTCGTTCAGACTACACCAGAATGCCTAATACAACGGACTCCTACAGGTACATAATCAGGCTGGCAGGATCAGCCTCAACCTTCAAACGCCCTGTGTGTACTACGGGCATCCCTCCTGAATGTACCATTAATCACCTCCAGTAACTGGTGCCCTAATACATGCTAACCAGCACTCGTAGATAAGCATACTCCTAAGAAGTCTTCCAAGGAACTTCCATGAGGCAAAAACATCAGTGGACTGGCGAGTGAGGTTGAGAAATGGGGCTGGCTATCCAGGAGTCCAGGGTACAACATACTGCAGACCGCTTTATTCAACTGAGAGAAGAGCCCAACCATCTGTACTTTAGCAAACTGACAACAGCCTTATTAATGGCCACTCTTTATTATGATTATTATAATAATGTGATAACATTTTATAAAGCACAGTGGCAGCCAGAAACTAGGAGCCTGGCTGCAGCTTGGCAGAAAGACCATCAGAGAACCATTAGAAGCAATAATTCAGGGAAGACAACATGCAGCAGACATTAAACGAGAGCAACCAATAATAAGCACTGAAACTTTACCACTTCTGCCAATGACAGGAACTCGACAAGAGAGACCCAACACCAAATTATGATCCCGTTCATAAAGAGCCATAGCTAGCCAGCAATGCTGTGTCCTAATCACAGAAATTTAGGATGGAATAATCACTGCTCCAGTACCAAACTTGCACACAAATAACGGACAGCAATACAGCATGCCAAACAAACGCCAATTCAAACAGTCTCTAAATATTTCTGATGGGTGTTATTAGTTATCGGGCCTTTTACTATTGTATTTTTGTGGTCATATAAGGATTTTGAAAACAAAAAGTGGGCATAAAGAGCCTATTTTATGGGTAAGTAAAATAACATTATCAGCACCATAGCTGGATTTAATCCCACGAGTACCCTATTTCACATGAAAACTGTGTTCGGTACTTGTAAACAACAGGCCTTTCTTTATCCCACTAACCCAGACGCAGAGGCTGCCTTCTATGAAAGGTGATGTAAAGATTCTTTGAGAGTATATTCAAACAAGGAGGGACTGATGGAGTCCATCAACTTTGTATGAACTATGTTAAAATTTCATAGGGGAGGTGGTCTCTTGATTGGAGGCTAGGCATTAGCATGACTTTAAAACATTAGTTTTGTTCTTTGCATGAACATATTAAAAGAATGCAGTTTTCCCATTCCTGAGTAATGCACATTTCACGTACCTTACGTTTGCTAACCAGAACCACATTATACTATTGCTTTATTATATACTTTGGTGTTCAAATTGATTATAATCTTTGGGTCTACTGGTCTGTGCCCTTTTTGAGCGGTTAGTTTTTTTCCCCAGGCAAGACATTCGACATCCTCCAAAAATCCTTAATCCGTGGAATTTAGAAACAAGTAGATCTGGGAAACATTCCTTTTGTCAGCTTTCACTGCATCAAGGTGTACATTTATGGAAGGGAACTTCAAACTTTGCCAAATGAAGAAGCTGTTGGAGGAAAGCTTCTTCTTAGTATGTGGTAGAACGGATATTACTTTGAACACATTAGATACATATTTCTGCAAGCCCGTACAATACTGTGGCAGTTGGGAGTTTGATCTTGTAGCCTGGAGAGGAGCTATCATCTGCACTACAGCTATTTTGAGGTCTCTCCGACTTGTGGTGGTGATATGGGATTTGCCACAGCCTCAATCACTCCTGTCGACTCGAACCACCCTGGTATGTGTGTGCTTTCGTTTGTGTTGGTAACGACAGAATAAACAGAAGTGCTTGAAAAACATATAGAAATGTGGTTAACAAGTTAATCAAAAGGGTAAACCAATGCTCATAGTCCCTGGTTTGTGATTTTTTTTTTTTTTTAGGGATGTTTGGGCATTTCCTGCTGTTTGAGCCGGCTTAGAGGTGTATTTGTGGACAACCTAGTCACAAATGACATAGGGGGTTGTTACAACTTTGGAGGAGGTGTTAATCCGTCCCAAAAGTGACCGATATACCACCAGCCGTATTACGAGTCCATTATATCCTATGGAACTCGTAATACGGCTGGTGGTATATCCGTCACATTTGGGACGGATTAACACCTCCTCCAAAGTTGTAATAACCCCCATAGTGTAGAATGTTAAGTCACTCTTCTGGTTCTCTTGAACCTCTACCGAGAGCACCTGCTTCAACATTTAACACCCAAAGGTGTCTTGCGGGGTATCGGATTTCTGGCTATCGGTCTGCCCCAAATTGATTGTGCTTCTAAGAACTGGACTCTCAGCCTCGTTCCCATCTTAATGGTTGCATAGTAAAGTCGTTCCGAACCAGGACAGACTGATATTACTTATGACAGAGAAGACTGGAGGACCATTTAAACCACCCTAAATTCCAGCAGTTTCATAGGATACAAAAATTAATTCCGGATCCAGGTGCATTAAATTTGAAGTTTATTCATTGCCACTTACTATCCCACCCAAACATGTTAGGGGGTTTCTGATAATAGTCTTTAAGAGAAAATCTTACTTCATCTCCTTCATAACATTCAGATTAAGACAGGAACATGACATTAATTGCAGACCAGCCTGGAAACTGAGTTAGTCTGTCATATCAGTTTCATACAAATTGATCTGGTTAGTCTCCCAAGCTGTGCTGCAATGGTCTTGATCAGGGATGCCTACACTAAAATGAAAATTCAAAATGCCACGAAGTACAGCAGGGAAGGAGTCTGAAACACTTTTGATGACTATGTCCTCTTAGAAAGAAAATAAGAATTTTTTTTTTTTTTGTTGAATAGAAAAGGTCTCTTTGCCGACAGAAACAGTTTTCCATTCTGAATGCCATAAGATGTTCCTAGGTGATGAATAACCTTAACTGAAAACAAAGTGAACTTTCACACGCTGACACGAAGTACAAGGATCTGAGGAACGAGGGTCTTTGGAAGGTTTACTGAGCTTATCTGCAAAATTAAGCTTTTAGGCAGCATAAAGCCCAGGTATGGGTATATGAACAACCTTTTCCTCCTCAGAAATGCCACTACCCTGCTTTTCAAAAAGGCAAGTGAAGCTAACGTCTAGATGACTGGAAATGGCTTGTATTGGCAGTGGTCTTTTTTGACAAAACACGTTCATTAGAATATGAAAAGATGGCTTGAGCAAGTCTAAGGAACACAGCCAGTCGACCTGCTAAAGTGAGAAGTAGAGGAGTGAAAGATTAGCCCTCTAAATTGTTCTCCGTAAATCCATCTGTTTGTCGTCTCCAAGTCTGCTTCAGGCCTTTCTTTTCGACCAGGGTGTATCATGAATAAATTCCTTTGCCTTTCATGTTTCAAGAAACTGGTTTCTGCAGCAAGATTTATATTTCTGCTAAACAAAATTCAGCGCGGTGGTGGTGGTGTAAGGGAGGGGGGGGGGGGAGGGGAAATCAAAGGACGGGAGGGTATTTACCGGTCTACTATAAGAAAGTCAAAAAGAAAGTGACAAGAATGTGTCCTTTTCTTTTTTTGTTTCAACTAAATTCTCTGTTAGCGGTTTGCCGGCCAAAAGCCAGACTTCTAATTTTGCAGTTCGAGCTGCCATCCACAGTGATTTAAAATGCGTGCATGCTTTCCCAGATTTACGAAAGAAGGACTTACACATGCATACATATGTGATCAAGGCAGCGGTGCCGGCCCAAACGCGTTATTGCAATGGCGTTCTGAATAAATGAAAGGAAATCGAACAGTATTGAAAGTGTCATCATCAATCCTTACCGTATGAAAATGGCTGTTGTGGCATTATTAAAGGCATTCATATGTATTCATATGAATGGGCTAAGCCAGATGCTTATGTAACCAGTTAGAATAAACTATCTTTTCTTATGCAGCAAGTACTCATCTGGTTAATTATTTCGCTTCTGAAAACAGTTTGCAGAGAGCAAGGATTCCAGTAGTTGCACCTCTGTGGGATTACTGATAGGACCATGTGTTATAATTAGCTGTTATAATTAACAATTGTTATGTTGTGTTGGACGACATCTTTAGTTAGCATTCAAGGTAACGAGGTGGTACAGCCCATCCACTCCCTCTCACACGAGGGAATGGAATGACCCTGTTACAGAGGGAGGCTGCTTTAGACTGTTGAGTGTGAGGAGAGAGAACGAAACGACAATATGATGGAAGCAGCAATGAGAACCAATAAATCTACTTGACATTTACTTCGCCTTCCTGGTCCTAATTACAACACCAGGCATTTCTACGGTACGGGGTCTCCCCTAAGTAGGAGAATCCAGGGTTACGTACTGTGTTCTCATAAAGACTCGATTGGTTGCAGTGGTCTCAAGACCACTGGCTCATCCGAAGTAGCCACAGTACTAATCCCCTCGATGTGCCATGGTAATTGAGAGGCACAGGTTACCTTATAGTGCATAGAACTTAAACTCCTTTTGAACCACAGGGCTGTGTTTCCATTTGTTTAAGGGATGCGCTGTAACACTCCCAAAATGACCTTATAGGAGGTCAGGGGAAGAATAAGCAATACAGGGACGTTGACTTGTTTTTATCACGTTACATTTGCTGTACGTCCAAAAATAGATGCTAAATGCCAGACAAAGTCTTCTGACAAATAGCTGCTTGTATATTTAACATGGAGATTGAGGGTTCGTTTTCCTTTCTGTAATGGCAAAGTGATGTAATGTGAACCAGCTGACTATGTTCCGCGGGTATAGGGAGTGCAAAAAGGAAAGGCTGTAGGGTGTCAAATGTTTGCTTAACATGCAACAAATCTGAAATTGTTGTAAACTACACAAATACTTCAAAATAGATCAGCAGCAAGAAAAGTATACATGAAGCATGTTGGGTTTCTGTTGCAAATCTGAAGTGTGATGGAAACCAAAATGTTACTGGGACCAAAACAAACCAAGGTCGTTTTACTTGTGTGAATTGCAAATTATACATAAACACGGATGCCCAATTTCCACACGTTTTAATCTGTGTGGCATGTACGTTTATGTAAAACTTCATGGTTACTGCAAATTTAGTGGCCATTTCAATGGTAATGAGAAATGTGCTCTTTGTAAATTGCAGTACCCTACCACACCACACTTTAGTCATATTTGGGAAAGTATAGTCTATTACTTCAATGTCATAATACTGATGACAGCACCCCACCTCTGAAATTTGCTCCAGCACTCTTGATCTGCCATCAATGCCTCTGGACAGGAGATAGTTAAACTGACAGACATAAGCAGAACACTACGATCTAGATGTCATTTTTGCTGTAGTTGCCTTGTTGAATCATTCTATTTCTTGCTTCCCTCGCCTGTGCTCAACAAGATTACTCTTCATGAGATTTGGAACTATCCCTTCCTTGTGGACTGTTGCATTTGTGGCGCTTCATCTTCCCACACAGAAGTAGACAACACTGGAAAACAGAACCAATCAGCATTTCCCGATGCCATTTTACCTACCAGCAGATTAGGGGGTGAGTGAAGCAGGGGCCGAGTCTGCCTGCGAGTTAGAGAGCCCCGTAGAGGCCGCAACTCTTCATAGTGTGTGCGTTCGACTCCTGCTTGTGGAAGTGACTGCGCATTTGCACCATAAACACCTGCCTGTGATCTCTCACTGAGGGGATAGGTGGGAGTCTCTCTTCCATGGTGGGCGGGAAACCACAGCAGTGTACCCGAGCCCCCGCTGGTCACCAGGATTGTAGTGGAAGAGACAGAGAGGAGCTTAGTTCATCCAAGTTCAGCCGGTGCGTTGCATGCGCATACTATTCCTGTAGCGGATGCACCAACTCTGACTGCTAGATACTAGGGAGTGTCCCATGCAGTACCTGTAGGAAACTTCGTTTTTTTTGGGGTCCTAACTATACCCCTCAAGTGACATGAAAGGGTGGAGGATGTGGCGCATGAGAATAGATTCCAATCAAGCAGTGAGAAGCTCATCTGATCAGCATTGCAGGACTTTCAAAACACGTATAGGTGACTACAATGGCACGAACCCTGTCAGCAAGAAACACACACACACGTGCTTAAAGAGACCGTATAGCCAAAGATTTCATCATACACACACACACACACACGTGCTTAAAGAGACAGTATAGCCAAAGATTTCATCATACACACACACACACACACATGCTTAAAGAGACAGTATAGCCAAAGATTTCATCACACACACACACACACACACACACACACGGGCTTAAAGTGACAGTATATCCAACAAAGAGTCCATCTCAGATACCCTGATTGGAAGACGGATTTTTAAGGCTTCAAGAATTGCGCCTTCTCCTCCAAGATACACTTAGTGAATCAGCTGGAAAACTCTGAAGGTGTAGTGCATGTGGCGAATATTCACCCATTGTGAGTAGAGAATTCCTGACATAAGGCCGCTTACATTGAAGATCCAGAGATTCTTTGTCCATGAGGTTCCTAGCCAGAGACTCTAAGGGTGGTGTGTGTAAGATGTTATATACTAGCAACTAAAAAAATCAAGGGGTGTTGGGGACAGAAAAGGTATAAAGACTGCAGAATGGAGCAACGTTACAGCATAAGCAGTCGCCCTGCATGCCTTCCAGCAGAGAAGGAAATCGCAGCTAGGGGGTGAAAAAAAATCATGACATTCCCCAAATATACTAGGCCCACAATATGAGGATACTAAGAAATCCAGCGCATAAAGAAAATCCGATTGCTTTAGGATGCGACATTGCAGTACAGCACATTTGCAAGGCAGAATATAGTAATGGAGGGCAGCCTCTGCTTCACTCACTCTCTCTCATAACCTGCTAATAGGTTAAAATGGCATCAGGAAATGCTGATTGATTCTGTTTTCCAGTATTGTTTTTCCTGGTTGCTGTTTAATCATTCCTCATTGATGTACGAGAAAAAAAAAATGAGAGAACAGTGACTAATTCAAAAGCCACTCAGATGCCTCTTCACTGTTTCCACAGATGACTATACAAGGGTAACTCGGATGCTGCAGGACTATGTTTTGGTATGTGATAGAGAGAATAATGTAACTGTCCTGCTCCTGGTGGATCCTCTCCTCTGGTCCCTCTGAACTCCTAGAGTTTCCCCGCAAGTCTAGTGGGAGGGGGTACTGAACTCTCCAGAAGGCATAACCAACGACCATGAATAATGTGAGATTTTTTAGTACACAACTTGGTCTGAAAATCCTGTCCTATGTTTCTTTTGCCCTGTGTTATGATTGAGCAGTGAGATCATTTCCAAATTTGTACTTTTCCTGGGCGCCTATAAATTGGATATTGACCAGTGTATTTCCCTTGAGTTACTGGGAGTGAAGAGGAGGGTTTCAATTTAAGTCAATATTTCAAGAGGTAATGGAAGGAAAGAAAGAGAGTTGTGGGTCTGTTATCAACAAAGTATAAAAGTGCAACAGCAATCATCATGCAAAATGAAAGCATCAATGGGGGCTTCAAATCTATGTAGCACATTTTAACTTTTGAGACCTCCCAAAACTGCCAATCGTTCAGCCTGCTACAAAGACTACCTAAGTGTGGAAATGGGAACCAGGTTTTGTTGGTAGTGGTATTTAAAATGCTCTTCTGTGCTTTTTTCATTTTAGGATTGGCCCAGTACTTTCTCCCAGCTGGCCTCTGGAATGGGACCTCAGCCACAGCACTAGTTAGGACCTTTAAGCCCTTGCAAGAGCAGCTCTGCCAGAATACTTCAATTCTGTCCTGCAGCAGCCCTGCTATTCCTACATTAGGGCTCTAGAAGGAACAGTGAAAGCAACTACAGTATCCGCAAAGCACCCTCGTTCACCCAGTCGTTGCCTTAAATCCAAAGTCATTTAATACTCTTTTGTAGCAAACACTACCTGGCACAGTTGGAACACGGGTAGATGGAACACTGGGAAGTTTGGCAGGTTCATCCTCTCCCACATTCAACAATTCCTTCTCCAAGTCTTCTTGTTCCATTTCCTCCAACTCAGCCAAAAGTTCATCCTGTGTGACAAAATGTACAGCTCATCACTTGCCCATGCTCAAGGTGTAAAAAGAGAAATATAACTGAAGGTGAAGGAAAGAAACAGCAAGTAAGAGAGGCATGAGAACAAGTTAGAATAGTCAATTAACAGCTAGATAGGACGAAGAAGTACAGGGAGAACTGGTAAAGGAATTACAAAAAATGTGCTAAGGAAATTATTAATCAAAAGGGGTTGAATCAATATAGGAAAAAAGTGTGAAAGCAAGAAAATAAATAAAAAAGGAAGAAAAAATATGGAAAAAGCAAAAAAAACGAAGATGCTAACAGGGTGCAGATAACAATACCTCATCCACATCGTCTGCGAACCCCATCGGCCGGGATATGGCATCGGAAATTTCCTGCGCCAGTTCTTGCTGCTCTGTGATATCTGCCATTAGATCATCTACTTTGTCCACGTCCCTGCAACAAAGCAACAAGGTAAACTAGCAACTATTTTTTACATAAAACTTTGAGCACCTCCAGCAGATTTGCATGGTTGCTAAGTTCATGTGAGGAAACAAAAAAAAAAAAAACACGTACGTACACACACACACACACACACACACACACACACACACACGACACCAGACGTTTGTCCCAGCAAAGGACACCCTTTTGATACCACAAGGAAAGGTACAAATTCAAGTATCTATGTACCCACCTTACAGTGCAATATTAAAAAAAAACACCCACAGTAATACCAATGACGGTACTCACATGTGCTGGTGTGCCTCTTTCATAGCTTTGGCTGCCTCGGACATAGTTTTGAGAACCTCGGTGTTAGTGGTGGCATTCTCCAGAGACTCACGCTGGAACTCAATAGTGGAGAGGGTGCCATCAATTTGACTCAGCTGTTGCTCATACCGTTTCTTCCTCTTCAAAGCTTGAAGAGCAGCTGGAAAAACATTGAATCTTAATGTGGGGGGGGATTGGGATGCGTGAAAACTTGGCCAGGAAGACAAACATTTACAAATTCAATCAGTTTTAGGTTTTTATTGTGGCTGCACACAGAATCACAACAGAGACACATACGTGAACACTGATCAACACATGTAGGTACTCACACTCTTGGTCAAGCAACATGCATGCATCGAAGCACAAGGACCACATGACATACAGGCAACCATCTGTACAAACCAACCAGCATAGAAGCACCTCTATCTGCAATGACCTACCAATCTATAGATGTAGGAGGCTGGACTGGCTTGTAGTGAGTACCAAGGGGTACTTACACCTTGCACGAGGCCCAGTTATCCCTGATTAGTGTATAGGGTGTCTAACAGCATAGGCTGATAGATAATGGTAGCTCAGCAGAGCAGCATAGGCTGAACTAGGAGACGAGTGAAGCTCCTACAGTACCACAAGTGTCATATGCACAATATCATAAGGAAACACAATACACAGATATACTAAAAATAAAGGTACTTTATTTTTATGACAATATGCCAAAAGTATCTCAGTGAGTACCCTCAGTATGAGGATAGCAAATATACACACGATATATGTACACAATACCAAAATATGCAGTAATAGTATTAGAAAACAGTGCAAACAATGTATAGTTACAATAGGATGCAATGGGGACACATAGGGATAGGGGCAACACAAACCATATACTCCAAAAGTGGAATGCGAACCACGAATGGACCCCAAACCTATGTGACCTTGTAGAGGGTCGCTGGGACTATTAAAAAATAGTAAGGGTTAGAAAAATAGCCCACCCCAAGACCCTGAAAAGTGAGTGCAAAGTGCACTAAAGTTCCCCAAAGGACATAGAAGTCGTGATAGGGGAATTCTGCAGGAAAGACACAAACCAGCAATGCAACAACAATGGATTTCCAGTCGAGGGTACCTGTGGAACAAGGGGACCAAGTCCAAAAGTCACAAGCAAGTCGGAGATGGGCAGATGCCCAGGAAATGCCAGCTGTGGATGCAAAGAAGCTGCTACTAGGATGTAGAAGCTGAGGATTCTGCAGGAACGACAAGGGCTAGAGACTTCCCCTTTGGAGGATAGATCCCCCACGCCGTGGAGAGTCGTGCAGAAGTGTTTTCCTGAAGAAAGACCGCCAACAAGCCTTGCTAGCTGCAAGTCGTGCGGTTAGCGTTTTTGGATGCTGCTGTGGTCCAGGAGGGACCAGGATGTCGCCAATTGCGTCTGGGGACAGAGGGGGCGTTGAGCAAGACAAGGAGCCCTCTCAGAAGCAGACAGCACCCGCAGGAGTGCCGGAACAGGCACTACGAAGTGGAGAGAAACGGTGCTCACCCGAAGTCGCACAAAGGAGTCCCACGTCGCCGGAGGACAACTTAGGAGGTCGTGCAATGCAGGTTAGAGTGCCGTGGACCCAGGCTGGACTGTGCACAAAGAATTTCTGCCGGAAGTGCACGGAGGCCAGAGTAGCTGCAAAAGTCGCGGTTCCCAGCAATGCAGTCTGGCGTGGGGAGGCAAGGACTTACCTCCACCAAACTTGGACTGAAGAGTCACTGGACTGTGGGAGTCACTTGGACAGAGTTGCTGGATTCAAGGGACCTCGCTCGTCGTGCTGAGAGGAGACCCAGGGTACCGGTGATGCAGTTCTTTGGTGCCTGCGGTTGCAGGGGGACGATTCCGTCGACCCACGGGAGATTTCTTCGGAGCTTCTAGTGCAGAGAGGAGGCAGACTACCCCCACAGCATGCACCACCAGGAAAACAGTCGAGAAGGCGGCAGGATCAGCGTTACAGAGTTGCAGTAGTCGTCTTCGCTACTTTGTTGCAGTTTTGCAGGCTTCCAGCGCGGTCAGCAGTCGATTCCTTGGCAGAAGGTGAAGAGAGAGATGCAGAGGAACTCGGATGAGCTCTTGCATTCGTTATCTAAGGAATCCCCAGAGACAGAGACCCTAAATAGCCAGAAAAGAGGGTTTGGCTACCTAGGAGAGAGAATAGGCTAGCAACACCTGAAGGAGCCTATCAGAAGGAGTCTCTGACGTCACCTGGTGGCACTGGCCACTCAGAGCAGTCCAGTGTGCCAGCAGCACCTCTGTTTCCAAGATGGCAGAGGTCTGGAGCACACTGGAGGAGCTCTGGACACCTCCCAGGGGAGGTGCAGGTCAGGGGAGTGGTCACTCCCCTTTTCTTTGTCCAGTTTCGCGCCAGAGCAGGGCTAAGGGGTCCCTGAACCGGTGTAGACTGGCTTATGCAGAAATGGGCACCATGTGTGCCCATGAAAGCATTTCCAGAGGCTGGGGGAGGCTACTCTTCCCCTGCCTTCACACCATTTTCCAAAGGGAGAGGGTGTAACACCCTCTCTCAGAGGAAGTCCTTTGTTCTGCCATCCTGGGCCAAGCCTGGCTGGACCCCAGGAGGGCAGAAACCTGTCTGAGTGGTTGGCGGCAGCAGCAGCAGCTGCAGTGAAACCCCAGGAAAGGCAGTTTGGCACTACCAGGGTCTGTGCTACAGACCACTGGGATCATGGGATTGTGCCAACTATGCCAGGATGGCATAGAGGGGGCAATTCCATGATCATAGACATGTTACATGGCCATATTCGGAGTTACCATTGTGAAGCTACACATAGGTAGTGACCTATGTGTAGTGCACGCGTGTAATGGTGTCCCCGTACTCACAAAGTCCGGGGAATTGGCCCTGAACAATGTGGGGGCACCTTGGCTAGTGCCAGGGTGCCCTCACACTAAGTAACTTTGCACCTAACCTTTACCAGGTAAAGGTTAGACATATAGGTGACTTATAAGTTACTTAAGTGCAGTGTAAAATGGCTGTGAAATAATGTGGACGTTATTTCACTCAGGCTGCAGTGGCAGGCCTGTGTAAGAATTGTCAGAGCTCCCTATGGGTGGCAAAAGAAATGCTGCAGCTCATAGGGATCTCCTGGAACCCCAATACCCTGGGTACCTCAGTACCATATACTAGTGAATTATAAGGGTGTTCCAGTAAGCCAATATAAATTGGTAAAATTGGTCACTAGCCTGTTAGTGACAATTTGAAAGATATGAGAGAGCATAACCACTGAGGTTCTGGATAGCAGAGCCTCAGTGAGACAGTTAGTCATAACACAGGTAACACAGTCAGGCACACTTATGAGCACTGGGGCCCTGGCTGGCAGGGTCCCAGTGACACATACAACTAAAACAACATATATACAGTGAAAAATGGGGGTAACATGCCAGGCAAGATGGTACTTTCCTACAATAAACATTCGCCTGCATAGAACTGAGATAAACGTGTCCACGTGAGGGCTGTGTCAACTGTGCAAAAAGGGACAACAGACATACATATAAACAAAGGTCAACAGAGGGCACAGGACGGCAGACATTTGCAATAAGCGCAAAGTATAGTTGCTATCAGGAAGGAGGCGGCACAATGCAGTGGTCTTTCAGAAGGCTGGAGCACATGTAGATGTACCGATGACACAAGGTTACATGCAAACAGGGGCACAGTGACACATACAATGGGGGCACAGGTGTGACGGACAAAATGGAAGACAGGTGGCATGCAGCAGGGTGTTGTGAAAGGAGGACACCCAGGGAAATGACAGAGGACAGACTGATGTGCATTACACGGGCACAGGTTGCTGACAAAGGGATTTCAAAATTGCCCCGTGTTAGGTATGAGTAGCTTATGCAGTCCTGTTATTTCGCCGCATTTGCTACTTGTAGCATTATAAATACAGGGCTACAAGTAACTGAATAAAAACACAATACCACACCCAATATGGAAGGATTCAAGAGGATTTTAGAAGAAAAATAAGTGCATTTTCAGCCTCACTATGAAATGCACTCGAGACTGACACTCTTTCATAAAGGGGCAAGAAACTACTTGTGGGTTTATAATATATTTATGAGAAAGGAAGGCATCAGACATACAGACACTGTATGGCATGTTATGCGAATTGTAACTGCCTTACCAACAAGAAAGGGCGTTAAAGGAGCCATAAAAAGTAGCAGAAAAAAAAAACTGTTTTTATTACCCAGCTCTGCATTGCTAACATTCACTAACAATAAGCATTCTAGAATGTTGGTTTGTTTCATGATGTCAGTTTGGGTGATGAGATGTATTGTGACATCGTTCAGCGGATGGCTCACTTAATTGCTCCACTGAACAAGGACTTGTGTTGTAGAACCACAGGGGCCAACGGTAGAGGATGCTGCATGTCGTGTTATTAGGACAGACTAGGAAAGTCGACAGAACGCCTGCAGAGAGGAGTGTCGTGGCAAGCCAACAAGACCCCGGAGCCGGAACTCGACAGGGCACCGGCGGCAGCAGCCGAGCCGCGCTGCAAGAAGCGGACCGACCAGGACCCATTAGGAGTGGACCTGGACCAGCGGGTGTGCAGGCAGTGAGTCACGGGTCATAAGAAGTGATAAACCGCGGAGTGGGCGTAGGAGCTTTGAGGACAGGACATGGGTCCCCACTCCATCTACTGTGGTCCTACTGCCGTTGCAACGCACATCAAAGTATTTTGAAGCACCAGCCGGGTGGCACGGAACCAAGCCAGAGCCCACCGCCGAAACAAATAAGTGCCTGCCTGCCTGATTTGTCCTGAACTGCCTGATCTCCTCTGGAAAGTGCCCCAGCCCCATCCCTGATTCTCGGCTCCCTCTCCTTCCTTCCCACTTCCCTTCCCCCTCTCTCCTGAGGGGTATAATGAGGCAAGCGAGGGAGGGAGTGCAGGAAGTCAATGAAGGCACAGGAGGAGGGCGGGTCGAGGCAGGAGGGGGCTGCGCCGGCTCTGAGAGACCTGGACTGCGAAAGGCAACAAGTTGCACAGTGCTGAATAACATTGAACGCAGAGCTGGACATCACAGCATTACAGTACCACAGCAGGTCAGCTCAGTTTGCGCGAGCGCAGCAGCCGTAAGATGTTGCTGCTAAGGGAGCGCCCTGGTCCCGCGCGGAAGTGGCCCAGCCAGTTCTGGGTGCGGCTTGTGGAGGAAACTGGCGAGACCCGCTCGCCATCGTAGTGCAGCCACAAGACTCTTGAGGCAGTGGGAGCCAGAAGTGAGGGACTCCTGTCTCAATCCCAGCCTCAATCCAACAGCTTAGTATTGACCTATAGGACCTCTAGGATCCAACAGTAGCCTGCATTGAGTAGGGTCATCCAGCTTATTCAGGTTCACTAAGACTGTACAAGCACTCTGAAGGGTGTAGTAGCATGCTCGTGCCCTCCCTGCCCTGAGGTCTGCGGAAGCAAACGCCAAATCAATAGGATCACAAGCAACACTAACACAGAAGGCCTGAGCTGAGGGCGTGGCAGGGGGTGTAGCGGCACTCATCGTTCTCAACTGTGAGGGCGAGGTGCGAAGAGGCAAGCAGCAAGAGGCGACTGGCAAAGGGCCACTAACACTGCAAAGTCATACTACCCACATGAGCAAGTCGCGCAACAAGCAGGCCTAGCAGATTAAGCAGGCCCATGACGCTTCTGGAAGAGGGGCAGACACGAAGACACAGAAACATGCATGGGAACAAAGATAGGAAGAGCCATCAATAACTCCTATACCTTCGCCAAAACAAACTTCGCTCAGTAATTGGAAGTGTTGGAAACGGGGGCCGAAGGCACGAAAGGTGCAGAATAAACAAGAAAACTGAAAAGGAAATAGAGCTCTCAAAATATTCGGGGGCTGCTGGAAACCAGCACACAGAATCTTTACCACCTGCAGGGCTCGTAGAAAGACGAGAAGGCAACCTGATGTAGTACAACACATCCCACTTGGGCATGCAATGGACTACTCCAGTATGAGCAAATTTGGAAAGTGAGGAAGGTAAAAAGGAGATGGAATCAGACAACATGCAACCAAGTATAACATACTTAAAGCAGTCGACCACTGTTGACATAAGGTAGGCAGAAACAGTATAGAAGAGCAAAACTCTGGGGAAACCAACAAGGCATTGCGCAAATCTGATACCAGGAACAATCAGCAAATAACAAGAAGACAGAAGAAGAAATTGAAAAAAAAATCTTTCAAAGTTGCAAAAAAAAAAAAAAAAAAAAAAACACACAAGCAGATTGAACTGCACAGGAAAGGCATCACAGGCCCCGGGGGTTATGCCAGTTCAGCCGGAGACCTATCCAATCTTCAGGCAGAAAACACGGTCTACTCTGGTTCCCGAAACATGCTCCAACGCACATACCATTCATACCGCCGCCAGCAGATTGTTCTCCCACCTCAGAGCCAAAACATGGAACACTCTTCCCACCCACCTGCGTCAGACAAAGGACCTACTTACCTTCAGGAGACATCTAAAGACATGGCTGTTTGAGCAGTAGCAGCCCCCCCCCCCTCTCCCCTCAGCACCTTGAGACCCTCACGGGTGAGTAGTGAGCTCTACAAATACTCTGATACAATTCTAGATCCTGGGGAGGACCTTGGCGAAAAAGGAAAACAAAAAAAAAACGAATTGGCAAACACAAGGATAGTAGCGGCTCAGCCTTGGCGGCAGGGGATAGAGTAAGATCCCTCCCGGAGCTTCACAATGGCAAAAGGACATGTAAGGGTCACAAAGGTCTCAATCACAAAAAAACAGTCGGGTGTTATAGAATCTGCACTGGAGATAAAACAATTTCACATGGGTGGGGGTGGCTATGCTCTCCTGAGAGGGGACGCCCCTAAGAAGAATCCTATGAATCATAAGCCTTTAGTGAAGGATGGGATAAGCGCCACCGTAGGTTTAATTCACAACTCAAAGAATGAAGAACAAATTCTGTACAACAAACCTAACAGAGAGGCTACGATGATGTCTGGAACCAGGAAACAATCACAGGAAGAAACCTCGCAAGGATCAATTTGGCGAACAATCAGAATAGAATCGGAAGGCTGGCGGGAGGAAAGCCCTCCAGTATCTACACAAGCAATCCCGGATACCAGGCAACACTTCCAGGAAAAACTTACACAAGGTGCTTATAATCGAATACATAGAGAAGATCTCAAAGGGGGGTGGGAGGCACGCCCTCCGGTAACCAGACAAGCGATCCCGGCAACAACACCAGAAAGAATCGTCTCAAAGTATGAACTATCAAACAATTAGAATAGATCCTAAAGGGAGACAGGAGGCAAGCCCTTTGGCACTAAGGCACAGGAACTGGGACCATCAGGCCCACACACTGGCACAGCAAACTAGATCATTTCCAGAAGCAACAGAGCAGGTACATAAGTATCCATGGAGCAATGAACAAAACCATTCTACAGCGTCCCCTGTAGTCACCAGAGAGCACTCTGCCATATATAAGCCTGAGAATGTACAGGAACACTGTGGTACATTGAAATTAAATTCTGGAATTCCACAGGAATTAGAGGAACAACTGTCAATTATGTTTCCCCCTGATATGCAACTCAAGGACCTTGGGATATACTTAATATATCAAATATACTTCAGCTGTTGCATCATATACCAGTTTTAGCGTATCTCTCAGAGGATCTTTCAACTGAGAATTTTAACTCATATGCATGGATCACCCAGAGAGAGTCTACATTAACGACTTGGGCTGACCAGGGCACGGTAGAAAGAATACTCGAATATGAGGGATTCATGGAAAAGTGGGGTATAAAAATCAGCAAGGCAGAGAGACAGCGCTAGCCTCGAGTTCTGGCCCGGGAACTTAAACCAACACGCCCAATTAAATCTGTCAGCACCCTGCAAGGGACCCCGACGATTAAACCTTCGAAAGTAGAAAAGAAAATTATCATACACCTGACAAGGTATTTAGGAGGAACTCAAGTGAATTATGCAAGCAATTATGTCAACAAGCGGGAAGGCAGGGACTGGCTCCCTGAAGCTTTGACCATCAAAGGGGAAATGCAGGTTTAGAAACAGAGGACCACCTCCAAATGAAGCAACAAGGTGATTAGGATACTCAGCTGGAATGTGGCTGGCTTGGCCACCCTCATTGCTATCCCAAATATTGAAGGCATTTTAAGTAATACAGATATTCTATGCCTACAGGAAACTTAGACGCCGGAGCCCAAGCCCATATCGGACTTCTTACCTACACAATCCCCCGCACAAAAGAAAAACCTGCTCGGAAGATACATGGGTGGACTTGCAACATACGTCAAGCTAGACTTTGCTGTTAAGCTGTGTCTTGAGAGAAATTGATATGTGACGTGCATGTGATAACCATACACGGTCTAGCTCTCTCCAAAAAAATTATACCAATATCCATCATAAATTTGTACATAAATCCTAAGCGGGACAGCAAGAACGCAGGGGTCAAATCTATCCTGGAACTATGAAAAGAATCCTTAAATGAGTACCTGGACCACAAATATCTAATTGCTGGAGATTTTAACACTCTGCACCTTAGTCAGGAGGAAGGTCTCCCCAGAGATTAAATAAGATCAACCCTAGAAACCTTTTTCAAGGAATGTGACCTGAGAACCTCTAATTGCAGTAATACAGTTGCAGGCTCTCTGATCCCTACGTTTAGAAAGATATCCACATTGGATTACATCTTCTTAAGCCCAGCCTTACTACAAAGATGTGTATGCCATAAGGTGATAGGAAGATCAAAGAGTTATCACAATCCCATAGAAATAGAGATTAACCTCCAAGCACTGAGACTCCTGTCCTACAAAACCACTGGGCTGGAACTATCAACCAAGCTATTCCCCTTGACAAAAAGGATCAAATGGAGCTTGCCATACAAGAGGAAATACGATCTATGGAAGCAGGTCAATGGCCCATTAAACCTGGGAAGTGGGACAGGCAGAATTAGTGACCAGTGGTCAAATACGATTAGGAATTTACATGAGTCACTATGCAGCTCTACGCACCACGGGAATGGACGAAGCAAAAAACAGCCAGGTTTACAACAGCTAGGGAATACAGACAGTGTAAGTGGAAATGTAGGCAGGAGCATACTGCAGAAGGAATAAATCCCCCGAAGCAGAAGCTCTTTGTAGGCTGGCGATGAAAGATTACAAAAAAGCAATATGGGAGTTGAAACAAAAGGAGAGTGAAGAATGCTGGATCCACCTACATGCATTATCTCCACAGAGAAAAAGTAAAGAATTTTGGGACTATGTCAACTCTCTACTCCATGGAACAACAAGTAAGGATAATGCTATATCGACCAGAACGTGGGAATCCCACGTAGGCAATCTCTACAGAGACCCAAAACACTCTACAGCCCTGAGCACCACGGGGTGGCTACACGATCTGGATGGCCTTGTAGCTAAGGCATTAGAGATCACAACTAAATTAGTGAAAACGGTGATCGGCAACATCAGGAGGGATGGAGTCCCGGGACCAAATGGCTTCCCAGGGTATATATTCAGAGATTACCAAGATTATTGGGCTAAACCTTTGAGCACCCTTGTCAACTATTGCTTACATCATTCTGTGGTCCCAGAGGCATGGAATGGCCCAATATTGCACCCAATCTATAAAAACGGAGACTTCAATCTTTGGGAAAACTATAGGCTAATAGCCCTTCTGGATGTGGATGGCAAAGCCTATGCAAAGGTGTTGTTAAAAGAGCTGGAAAAACGGATCACAGAGAACACAAACTCTTCCACCTTGGACAATGTGCTAGCCATCTCATACCTAGGTCAGAAAGCACTGAAACCATCGACCCAGCCGCTGTATGCGTGCTTTATAGACTATAGCGCGGCCTTCGATGGAGTGGTGCGCCTTATCCTCTGGAAGAAGCTAGCGGCATGGGGGATACCAGGGAAACTGCTCGCTTCCATAATCATACTATACTCTGACACCTGGGTGAGAATCAAGATCACAAACTCACATGTGACCAGGAAAACTTATTCCAATAAAGGTTTAAAATAGGGCTGTGTCATTGTGCCCACCCTTTTCAAACTGTACACGGCAGACTTGGGAGCAGAATTGCTAAGAGGAAACACACTCAACCTAAATTAGGGAAGACAGCACTCCTCATAATACGAGGATGACTTGGTGCTCCTTGCTCAGACAAGAATAGGTTTGAAAAGGGGTTTGGATATATTACACAGATACAATTAAAAGAATGATTTAAGGGTGAATGAGGCAAAAACCAAGGTGCTGGTCTTTGGTCATCAGGCAAAAAAACATCAAAGAGAGTTGAAGCTTGGCCCTCTATCAACACAAACAGAGGATAAATATCACTACCTCGGAGTCTGGTTATCACATACAGGGAAAACATCATAGCAGGTAGCGGCAATAAGAACTAAGGCGGAAAGAGCTACCTACGCCTTAACAAAACTCCACCTTCGGCTACAGTCACCAACACCTCAGGCAATCGGGAGGGTCATTAAAGCAAAACTACTCCAGGCTATCACCTACGGACATTTGGCATTCCCTGGCAGGATAACTGCATCTTTTGAGAAGTGCCATATGAGAGCCTATAAAAGGATATTTCAGATCCCTATTTTAACCAGACACGCAGGGCTACGTTTAAAGTTTAATATAACAAGAATAGACACCCTATGTAAAATGGATATGATCAAGCTCTTTCATGGTGTCTGTAGGGCCAACCAGGACAGCCTGAGGGGTTCCCTGAATATAATCTTTAAGGATAACGCAGGTAGTTGGGCCATCTATCTCAGGCAAGCTGAAGAATATCTCAACTTAGTTCCCACCTATGCGCTAGACCAGGGATACTCAAAGTACGACCCGCGGGCCTCACGCGGCCCCTCTCACCTTTACCTGCGGCCCCTGGGGCAACAGGAGCACTGGGCAGCTGTTTGCTCGACTCTGCACTAACAAAAACATTAAATACACACACAATCATTTATTTCAAACTTAATTGGTGCCAAAGAAAGGAAGTAACTAGGGACTTTTGCACTTAACTTTAAAAACGCCGTAATTATTAAAGATATCTTGCCGCTTAAGTGTAAAACTAAGACAGTCTCTTCAAAATTAATTAAGTGTATTTAGTTAACATGCAGAACTTTTTCGCCTTAAAATAAATTGTACTATCAGTACATTGAGATGTATTCCTTTTAAAGTGACAGTTTTCAAACATAAATTTGGAAACAATAATTATTTCCCTTACCCTGAGAAGACCACCAATAGTAAATTAAGGAGGCAAGCCACTTGGTATGTGCACTTTATGGGTGGCCTGGGTTCCTATCATACATAAAAAACATTATAGTTTATTAAATCAAACATAGAAGCAGGTTTTGTGCAGCGCACACCATGAATCTTGTATTTCAAGGGCATCTTAAATGTGATAATGCAGAAAAAGGAGGGAAAGTGACACTAAACAATTGCCTAGGATCACAGAATTTGGAAACGTGGGTAAGCCAGGATTAATTCCAGGTTTTCTGGTTTCCAATTGTTTATTTCAGCCACTAGATGTATCTCCTTTGCTTCCCCTACACCTACCTTGCCACCAAACCCCCTAGTCGCCCCACCTGACCGCCACCTCCCTGGCATCAATGCGGCCCCCAGGCACGTTACAGACCAAACCTTTTGGCCCCTGGGAAAATGTTTGTGAGTACCCATGCGCTAGACCCTCTCATATCGAAGGCACTCCTAAACAAGCATTTTCAATGCAACGGGTCTTGCATTTGTTCGAGTTAGAGCTAATAGCGTTGTAAAACAAACAAAACAAAAAACTGCACGATCGCCGCTATGTAAAATGCAGCTCGATTGTGCTGCGTGTAAAATAAACAGACAAAGTAGTCCGGACTCCAGGCTTAAAACATGGAGCCTTGTATGTTTTTGGTACTTTACCGGTGCTGTGTAGGTGAGCTAAACACCGGAAAAGGCATGACGTATGCATGCCTTTCACAAATAAAAGCAAGCGGATTTTAAAAGGCAAGCCCACAAACCAATGTAAGTGACTGACGTGGCATGGGTGTGGTTTCAAGCCCAAAGAGAGATTACTGAATGGACTGAGCACTTTGTGCTAGCCCATAAAAAGACTTTGAAAGATCAGGGCATACAAACTTCTAGAGAAAATGATATAGCCATAATCAGGAATATCTCACGAGCAGAGGGCTTGGCCGCATCTTACTTGACCAACAATGTCCAACCATATATGAAAACAGCTCTGGGAGCTTGTACGTTTCAGAATATTCTGTTAATACGTCTCCTAACACTCCCAGTCAGGGACTTTAGACGCAGCTGGAAGTCCGCATGGGGTGATTCTCAAGATTGTGCACTGTGCAAATACCATACTGAATCTATAAGACACCTAGTATGTTGCTGCCCGCAATTGGCCTTGGAGAGACACCTCCTACTAAAACTGCTTTTCCTGAAATATGGAGTGAGATCATGCATTGATGCCATAAAGCAAATATTCAGGGCCAACACCCCAATGGAACTTTCTCGCTATGGGAATTTTTTTTCCCATTATGAGACTGACCCTACAGAATGCCCGGACCCTTACACGTGCAGAAATGAAAAGGGAAGAGACAGCCACAAAAGAAACATTGTTAACGAAGTGGCTTAATTATCCATGAAAGACCCACAATAGCATTAGACTCTGAGCTAGACATTGGATTGATAGGCCAGACAGGGCGTCCCTGTTTGAATTTTCAGCGCATACTATTGTGCATTACTTACTCAGTCTTTCTCGAGTCTATATCAATTTGTAGATTGTAGGGAAGTCTGGTATAGGCAACCACTCTGTCATTGCTGTGCCCGTGGACTGTACACTAAAGGATGAGACTATGTGATAACATCAGGCACATCCTATCATTGCCACTCTAGTTTTAAGATTTTAGATCTTCTATAACTGTTAATTTTATCAGACGTTATGACCACCTGTTGCTTGAGCATACACATGGATATGCAGACAGCATTATAGGTAGAATGATCATATGTTCAATGTCATTAGAACTGGCAACAAGGACTGGCATCAGATTCTAGAACAATTTGCACTAACATTGCAATTGAATGCAGGGAGGTTGCGGATATTACATACCTCTAGAAGTATTTTTATGATAAAGTATTTCTATTGTATTTTATGCAATGGTTTTAAGTAATTATGCAATAAAAGCTTCTACTACTACACAACTTTGTAGTCCACTGAAATAATGTTTTTATTTCGAGAAAACTACAAATCAATTGCTGACAATATTTTCAAAATTGCTGGCCCGAGAAAGCTATTGTACATAGAGCTGGAGTTTAGAATATTGATAAATTGGAGCTGGTTACCCTGCTTTCATATGAACAAAGCTGTGTAAAGCTTTCAAACTTCATTAGCCCGTATTTTTATATTCCAGAGAAAAGCAATGCAGTGATTAATTGCAGTGGGGTGTGAGATAGATATGGCTCCCTCATCCACTTTCTATCAGATGACCCTTTTCAGTTAAACATGCTCATACAAAAAAATAAAATCCCAACTACAAAATGTTTTTAATAGCGCCATCAATGAAAACACTCAATGTCATCGCTGCAACCACTAAACTCTACACATCTTGCACATCTGCATACATCTCTTGCTGCACCAATCACAAAACATATGTTTCCTAGAACACTCACATGATGTTTTGCTTATATCGTAAAAAACTGAACAGAAATAGATGCTGCAACCTAAGTTCATGTTGTTAAACCTACAAAGTAAGCCTCTAGAAACTGAGTGTTTTCGGTTTGCCATATCTTGTAATTTAATAATGAACTTATCTCCTTCGTTATCATTCATCGTTCATATTCATTGATAAATACACCAGCGAAGAGTCTGCGACATGCCTTTTCCATTTTACCGAACTTCTGCTTGAATTGCTCGCTTTTTAACTCTTCCTCTTACCTCTCTTGTTTTTGGTCCCATGTTTCTTTGCTGTTGCCAGTTCCTGCTGAATTTTCCCCTCCAAGAATTCTTGCTTCTTTATCATTATTTCCTCTGTCTCTCTGAGTTTCTGAATTGCCTCCTGAGGGCTTGGTGCTTTCCCTTTTGCATTTTTTCCTATAAGTAAAGTAAAAGGAATAAAGTGAACTAAGAATCATAACTTAAAAATGGGAATAAACGAAGGCCTTTTCAACAGGATGTCAATTTCTGCATAGATTAATGCGATTCTTAAATCTAAAGGATTTTCAATTATTTCATAAATGTGGGAGTGAAGCAAGCATGGATGAATGGCAATAGCAAGTATGGCAGCAGCTCAGAACAAGCATTGGCATAGCCAATAGGTCTTGCCTTTGGGACCTTATAAGTATTTAGCTATGCAGCACATTAAACCTTTATCAGAAATAAACTGTGTGACGTATTTGCAAGCCCTGTGTTTGTTAATTCCTTCATACACTAGGCATTAGACTGTAATGGTCAAAACATCCCCCAGAGGGCACCAAAATAAAATTTGCATTTTGAAGAAACAGCCATATAACCATATAGTATGTCCCTAGAGGGCATAACCCCATTAAAAGGGAAGAGCAAAGAACACTGTAGTGTAACCATACATATACTCAGCCCCTGAAAGGCATAGCGCATTACACATTTTCAGGCCTAGCAGGCCTGCTATTATGTTATTACAAGCAAGAGCCTTAAAAGACAAACTAGTCTCAGCTGTAAAGCAAAAAGCTCCAGCAATGAGAAAGCTTAAAAGACACTGAATGGTAGGAGAGGTTATGATTTTGCACCCGCCCACCCTAGTGTGAGGACCATGAACTGGACAGAAAGAGCACACAGAGCTGAACATTGTGGTGGTGGTCCCATTAGTCTAGAAAACCCACAGGCTGAGTTATGGGCAAAAATGTGTTGTAAAAGTAATGCCCTGCAAACCATTATGGGGTGAGTGTCCTGAGTCTGGTGAATACTGTAGTATCGGCTCTCCTGCTGTTTGGGGAGAGCCCCTTGAAGATTTCCCTTGTGTTTTTACTATTTAAAAGGCACCAGTTTGTATATTTTTCAACTGCTAATCTTGGGCAGAATTTAGGAATGGGGCTGCAAATTTAACTGGTGCTCACGTAAAGCGATCCAATCTTGCCGCTAGCAAGAAGCAGAGAGGCGAAATAAACTAGAGGACACCACAATAAAAATATAATTTGGAAACAACATGGTAATGTCACCATATAGTCAGCCCCTAGAGGGCATAACCACTTGAAAATAGCAGAGCGCATTGCAGTGTAACCATGTATTCAGCCCCTGAAGGACAGAGTGCATTACACATTTTCAGGCCTGGCAGGCCCGCTAGAATAATACAACCAAAGCCCTTAGAATACAAACTACTCCCAGCTGTAAAGCAAAATCTGCAGCCATGAGAGAGCTTAAAAAGACATTGAATGGTGGGAGAGGTTATGATTTTGGGGTCCCCCCAAACTTATGTGGCAACCCAGAAGATGAGCTGGACAGAAATAGCATGTTGTGCTGACCGATTTGGTGGTGATCCCGTTGTCCTAGGTACACCACAGGCTGATTTATGGGCAAAAATGTGTTGTAAAAGGAATGCCTTGCAAAGCATTATGGGACGAGTTTCACTGAATGCAGTGAGCAGTGAATTCACAAGCGTGAAGCAGAGAGGCAAAAAAAACTAGAGGGCACCACAATAAAAATAGCATTTGGAAGAAGCAAGGTCATGTAACCATATAATCAGCCCCTAGAGTGCATACCACATGAAAAGAAAAAGAACAGAGAGCACTGCAGTGTAACCATGTATTCAGACACCAAAGGACATAGTGCATTACACATTTTTCATGCCTAGCAGGCCTGCAAGAATATTATTACTAACAAGGCTCTAAGTGCACAAACTACTCCCAGCTGTAAAACAAACATTCGAGCCATGAGAGAGCTTAAAAAGACATTCAATTGTGGCAGGACTTACGATTTTGGGGTCCCCCTACCTAGTGTGGGGACCCAGAAGATGAGCTGGACAGAAAGAGCATGGTGTGCTAAATGTTTTGGTGGTGGTCCCGTTGTCCTAGGTCCACCACAGGCTGATTTATGGGCAAAAATTTGTTGTAAAAGGAATGCCTTGCAAAGCATTATGGGATAAGTTTCCAAAATGTATTTAATATTGTAGTATCGGCTCTCCTGCTGTGTGGGGTGAGCCCCTTCAGGATTTCTCTTGTGTTTTTTTCCATTTAAGAAGGTGCCAGTTTGTACATTCCTTCAACTGCTAAACTTGGGCAGAATTTAGGAATGGGGCTGCAAATTTAACCAGTGCTCACATAAAGCGCTTCAATCTTCTGGTCGAGTTCACGCTGTATAAATAAATAAAAAAAGAATCCCTCCTCCAGCTTACAGACTTTGTCTTGCGTAGACATGAACAAAAAAAAAAAAACACAGCGAAATGCCAGAGGGGGAAACAACATACCGTCACGAGCGCAAAGCAGAAAAGCAAAAGAATACAGTAGTGCGCCAATACGCTGATCGTGCAATAATCCATGTCACAGGGTCAGTTTCCAAGGCGGTAACATAACAGCCTCAAGGTGGAACACGCCTAAACCACTTACCTCACTAAGCAAAGGAATTTTGAAAGGCAAGCCAAGGAACGAATGAAAGTGGTCGGCGCGGTGAAAACCCACAGAATAAATCACTTCATGTCTAGAGTCAGAGTGTGCACGCTGCCTAAGCTCGACCTAAAAATGTTGTCAGTACTATCAAGATAGGACTGTGTATATCTTCCATAGGAGACTGTGACACACAAATACATATATCGCCTAGAGACGCCTTTAGTCCGCCAGAGCAGAACTTAAAAAGATATAAATAAGGCAGAGTTTATGGCACCAAATGTTATAATAAAGGAGTGTATGAAAAGTGCCTGTTAAAGGGCCGCTTACAAGATTCAACTTTTGTCGTTTCATAGAAAACTACAGATGCAAAATAGACTAATACTTCCAAGCTTCTGCTGCCAAAACTCTTGCGCCAAAGAAAATTCAGTTTCTTGAATATTACAGCCCTTGTCATTTTTTGCCACCGTCATATCACAAGTCACTCTCCCATTCCACAAAAACAAGAAAGAGGCGTCACATTGGCTTGAGCGCAGAGACGGTTACTCCTTGCTCCTATTGTGATGCATAATAACAGCAGATTGTGCGCCATACAAGTGGCGATCAACAAGAACAGCGCCCCTCTTCCCCGTACTCCACTCAGTACAATATGCTAAGAGCCCCAATAAAACCACGGTGGACCCCGCAGACCCACATATCACTGTAATCAAAGTAACCACCAAGTTAATATGAAATGGGCCCCTGGTCTAGTCCATACTCGTTAATTGCTGCCAAGACTCCCTTCACACTTTGAATAAATTGACATATTTCATTATTTGCTCTTTTGTTACTCACAAAACATCTCACTGTCCAAACCCGCAACTCTTCAATCTTCCCATGTCACCTTGGTTTTCTAGAACCCCTCCTTATCTCTTCTAATCCGTCTTTTCATTCACTCATTTCTATCATCCTGCCCGTATCACACCCTTCTCCCTCTCCTGAAGTAGCTATGATATTCCTCGAGGGCCCTATGTGCTTTATGTCTATCCTCTGCTCCCTCTACAAAGATACACCATAGGAGCTTCCAATACCCTATATCGCGATCGCCCCTCGATGGTTCCATACCTTTCCCGAATATCCGCCCCAGAGCGCTCATATTTGCTTCTCTTCGGCTTCTCCTCCTCCCTTCCGTACAAATTCAGGTCCAGTACTTCCTACTTCCTGCTCCGATGTCATCGCCTACGTACCGGCACATGATATCGCAGCACCAGGGGCGCGTGATGGCTGACGTTAGATGAACCTTCCCTAGTCGGGGGTGATGTCAACTAAAGGAATCTTTGCGTTTCAAGCCTCGCTCTCATCTTCTCGCCTAATGTCGGCGCCTTGATCGAATAATACTTTTCACCAAGCATTGGCAAAGCCAATCGGCTGCCTTTTGCAAGCAGGCATGATTTTTAAAATTTGTATTTGCCTACATATGCCACAGAAATAAAAAGAGAAAAGAAAACATGCCAGTAGCTAAACGTGATGGGCACGTGGCTGTGATAATTGTACAATTAAGAAATATTACCATTGGTTATAATCAGAGCTTGAAATGGAAAAATTAAAGTGCAGTTACTTGTTTCTGAGAAGTGCCGGTACTCTCCAATTAAATGTATTACGTTTTTCTTGAGATGTGCCGGTACGCTCCCTCTCAAAATAAAAAAGTGCCGGTACTCAGTACCGGACAGTACCGGCCCATTTAAAGCAATATGGGTGCTTGCTCTCGTGTATGCGTACTTAGGCAAGGTATTGAAACCATTTTTAGTTTTAACGCACATAAGAAAATATAATTCGTGCTGGCCGAAACAATAGTTACCAGCTGTGACTGAACTGCTGTAGCCTGAAGAAATAGATAAAATAGAAAGAAAACCGTATTGGCAAAGGGATGCACTGGCACGTCTTTGTGGGCAGATGCGCACATGTGGTCAGGGAAAATTTCAACACAGAAAGCAGTCTGACCCACTTCACGCTATATGCTGTAGTCAGCAGAAGCAAAATGGAAATAACTTTTTAAGTGATCCATGGATGAAGCTGTCTCACACACACATGCATATTGTCAACCAGAAGGGCACAATTGCAGTTAAAGCACAGTCGTCAAGAAGTGCCTGCAAGCTTCACCCACTCAGATATTGTAAGTCACAATCAGT
This sequence comes from Pleurodeles waltl, assembly GCF_031143425.1. Lineage (NCBI taxonomy): Eukaryota > Metazoa > Chordata > Amphibia > Caudata > Salamandridae > Pleurodeles > Pleurodeles waltl. Next base: position 324,712,493 of record NC_090445.1, on the reverse strand, counting down.
AGAGTTATAAAAGAAAACATGGGTATGCTTATGCATTATTTTTGAGTATCAATTAAAAATATTTCAATTCACTCTGTAGGATGTCTGCCTCCTAGGAATCAGCTTGACTTTGCCAGCTGGCAATCTGTTTGTGACAGGCTGTAATACAATGACTCTAGAATTCATATCAATTTATTTCAATGTGCTCACCTTTCCAAAACGCATGATTTCACCCTACTTGAAGTTTTAATGGTCTGGGAAATATGCTGTTCTCCCATTATTATCAAGAGCATCAAGAAATATGTAGAAGTTCTCACCAGAGTCCCATTTACTGGAAAGGTAGTGTCAGTTTGTAACAGTGATTGTTATAAAGCAAGGTAGTGTTGACTTAAGTTTACACCAATTATGGGGTGTGTCACAACAGAAGCATGGACTTGGGGAACACTATGCATGTTTATAAGGGAGAACAGGCACACAATGGAATATTGCAACAGGTGGGTAAACATTTGAGATAGGTTTCTCACTTTAGAGCGATTCAGAGGCGACTGTCACACACCAATTGGGATGGCTGTTCCACACACACATTTAGACAGACGAATCACAAACAAACAAGCACAGACTGGGCCACACAGACAGACAAGAGACACACCCTGTGATAGCTGGATCACATTAATACAATTATTTGGCAGTGGCACATGTTGTAGGAAGGTGGCTCATATACCATATCAAAATGAGATATAGGCCCTCATTACAACCCTGGCGGTAAATGCCACCTACTGCCTTGCTGACGGCTGCCAACATAAGGTGAGAGCGGCGGTAATCCACCATGGGTATTATGACCCACACAAAGAAATCCGCCACTATACTGACACCCACACAAGTCCGCCAGACCAAAGGTCAGTGATAAACTGGCAATAGCCAAACCCACACCATTACGCCAACAGCAATACGCCCACAGTATCACGACCCACAAATCACCGCGGCGGGCTTTCAATCGCGATAAACCATTGGCGGTACATACCTCCGCCCTCAAAATACACACACACAAAACTACACCAAATTGGACAATTCAAAATACACACACACACACCACACCCACACACCCAATCCAATATAAAACACACACTCACATTACCCACAACCCCTTACAGCGAAACAAAAGAGAGCAAGCAGAGAGAGACAAGCAAGGAGCACCCACTCAATCAGAGGCACAGAACACCATCACCCATACATGATTCACGCACATCACAGCATACACCACAACACATCACCCCACACATATCACTCACACCACATCCATGGCACCCCAAAGACACCCCAAATTTCTGAAGAGGAGCTAAGGGTAATGGTGTAGGAAATCATCCGGGTAGAGCCACAGCAATTCGGATCACAGGTGCAGCAGACGTCCATTGCAAGGAAGCTGGAGCTATGGCGGAGGATTGTGGACATGGTCAACTCCGTGGGATAGCACCCAAGAACCAGGGTTGATACCAGGAAGAGGTGGAATGACCTACGGGGGAAGGTGTGTTCCATTGTATCAAGACACCGGATTGCCGTACAGAGGACTGGCAGTGGACCCCCACCTCCTCCTGCACAACTAACAACATGGGAGGAGCAAATCTTGGCGACCATGCATCCTGAGGGCCTCGCAGGAGTAGCAGGAGGACTGGACTCTGGTAAGTCAAATCTTAACTACTTCATTCCCCCACCCTACCTGCATGCCATCACAAACTCCTACCCCTACCCTCACCCCATCACTCCACCACCTCACATATACCCCACCATCACAACTCACCCATCCCAATCCCAAGCCCTGCATGGAACAACAACGCATAGACACCCATCACAGCCCTGCATGGACACCCATCACCCCAGCCTGCCCAGTAGAGAGACTTACCCAGCCCACAAATTCACCACTCACACAAGGGCAAGCCGACAGGGAAATCACAATCATAGATGGAAACACACCCATGCACAATATGGCCCACGCAGATACATTAACAATGCATTTTCATCCCAACAGGACCGCTACTCAACGTCACCGGAGATGAGGTGGCAGCTACGTCCAGTCCCCCCCGAACAGGCCCACAGTGACGACAGCAGCTCTGCACGCCTGGATCATGATGACCAACCTGGCCCATCAGGGACCTCTGGACAGTCGAATACCCAGGCACAGTCCCAATCCACCACAGAACCTCCCCCCTGAGGAAATACCAGCACAGCACCCACCCAGCGGGCCCAGGACACGTCAATCAGCAGTGTGTCCACCACTACAGGGACCCCAGGCAACCCCACAAACCCAGGGCGATCAGGGACCTGGGGTAAGTGGGAGTGGGCGCACGGTTCAGGGGACAGAGGCACAGGACAACAGGGATGCTGGGAGGACTGCTGTGCGACAGGGGGAGGACAGGCCCAGGTACCCCACTCTCCATGAGGCACTCTCCAACAGCCTGGGAGCATACCATCATTCCCAGGAGACGATGGGCCAGATACTGGCCAAGTTGCAGGAGACCCAGCGGCTGCAGGAGGGACAGTTCTTGGGGATCAGGAATAACCTAACAAAAATATACACCAGCCTGGTCACCATTGCAGGGGTGCTGGCAGACATGGGCAAGACCATGAGGGAGGCAGTGGCACAACAAAGGGCGCCTGACACTAGCCAAACCGAGGAACAGCCTTCCACCTCCGCCGGTGCTAGTGGACAGGAGGCCCCCGCACAGGACCAACAGGCCACCAGCTCCCCACGGCCCGAGAAGAAGAACCACCCCGCAAACGGTTCCTGCGATCCAGGCAGAAGACAGAGAACATTGCCAGGACCCCACCAGGAAATAGGACTCTCCTGATAGTCACCCTTCTGTCCCACTCTGTTACCCTGTCCACCTTGAACTGCCATTGCTCCCCTTTCTATGCCCCCTTGGACAATGCACCTGTGATACCAAGAGACTGGACTCTACCATGGACTTTCCTCCACCATCACCCCAGCCCCTTGCACATACCCCTATACTTATTAGCACCTAAATAAACACCCTTGAAACAAATACCAATCTGGAGTCAGTCTGATGATTCACAAATGTATTAGTACAACATATATTTGTTCTGTATATATCTTCTTCCTTTGCTTCCTCTTCGCCACAGTCCACAGGCTCCACCGCTGCCACAAGACCATCTCCAGGCACATCCTCCTGCAGAAAAGGCACCTGGCTTCTCAAGGCCAGGTTGTGCAACATGCAACGATGATCTGGCACACCTTCTTGGGTGAGTAGTACAGGAATCCACCTGTCAGATGGAGGCACCGGAACCTGGCCTTCAGGAGGCCAAAGGTTCTTCCTATAACCCTCCTTGTATGCCTGTGTGCCTCATTGTAATGTTCCTATGCCCTTGTCCTGGCATTCCTCACTGGGGTCAGTAGCCATGAGAGGTTGGGGTAACCAGATTCACCTGTAAATATAGGGTGACAACTGTTAGACACACACTAACCCTTAGGGGCAATCCTCTTCCCAGACATCAACATATAGTCAGTGGGGACCTTTGGCTCACCTATTAGCCACACCCGGTGTCTCTGGAGTTGGCCCATCACATATGGGATGCTGCTATTCCTCAATATAAAGGCGTCATGCACAGAGACAGGATATTTGGCATTCACATGGGAGATGTACTGGTCTGCCAAAAACACCATCTGCACATTCATCGAGTGAGGACCTACACTGCAAGTGCTGCTTTGACCTGTGTCTGGAAGAGACAATGGCTCATGTGTCTGGAGAAAGGGCCCCTGCCTTCACTGCGGAGGAGTTGGAGAAACTGGTGGATGGGGTCCTACCCCAGTACACATTACTCTACGGTCCTCCAGACAAACAGGTGAGTACACTGTGAGCATGATGTGTGGGCCATGAATGTTTGGAGTGTTGTGGATGTAAGCCACATGTTGGGGGGGGTGAGGCGTCCTGGCCAGAGTGCAGCATGTGCGTCAGGGCATGGGTGGGAACTAGAGGGCAATGAGTATGACGGTCTGGACGGGTGAGTAATTTCCTTTTCTGCTGTCTTTTCCCTGCAGGTCAGCGCCCACCAGAAAAAGGGTATTTGGCGTCTCATTGCCAAGGAGGTGCAGACCCTAGGGGTCTTTCACAGGCGGAGCACCCACTGCCGCAAGAGATGGGAGGACCTGCGCCGCTGGTCAAAGAAGACGGTGGAGGCCCAGTTGGGGCTGGCCTCCCAACGTGGAAGGGGTGCCCGTCGCACCATGACCCCCCTGATGTTCTGCATCTCGGAGGTGGCCTATCCGGAGTTGGATGAGCGCTTGAGGGCATCCCAGCAGCCACAAGGGGGTGAGTACAGATTCTGAAAGCTGACTTTGCGCGCGTTAGGAGGTAGCTGGGTGGGGGATGTGGGCTGTGGGTGCCCCTAGGCCAGGGCGGTCATGGCAGGGTAGGTCCCTTGTTGGGCAGGCTCTAGAGCACTCCTACCCCAATGGTGTAAGTGGCCATCTACCACTGGGCAGGGTCCTGTGGGTTTCTGGTGTGCAGATGCTGGCGTTAGGCATTATACCCCATGGGCTGGTGACTGTCTCAGTAAATGGGTGGGCATGGCCTAGTGCATAGGGCTGATCCCTGTGTGTAGTGTACGCCAATAGTGGTGTTGTTGCTGGCATTGACCAAGTGTATCCTCTGTATCTTCCCCCCCCTTTTGTTTTGTCACCCTGTCCTTGTGTGCATTAGCATCATCTGGCGGAGGAGCAGAGGCACCGCTAACGGGTGTGCTGCATCCCACATGGGCCTGGAGGCCGAATCCACCGAGGGTGAAGGCACCAGTGGGACGGAGGGTGAGAGGAGCACCACAACAGGGACAGGAGGGGAAACCACAGATAGCGACTCCTCCTCTGATGGAAGCTCCCAGGTGGTGGCGGACACCTCTGTGCCCACCCCAACAACAGGTACAGCCGCCACCTCCCCTACCAGCACCGTCCTCCCAGCAGCTCCTCAGCGTGTTTCCCATGCCCGCTCACCCAGGAGGGTGGCTATCTCCTTCGCCCCAGGCATCTCAGGCCCTGCCCCAGTCAGCCCTGCTGCCCTCAGTGAGGAGGCTATTGACCTCCTGAGATCCCTCACTGTTGGGCAGTCAACCATTCTGAATGCCATCCAGCGTGTCAAGAGGCATTTGCAACAAACAAATGCATACCTGGAGGGCATTCACTCTGGCGTGGTGGCCCAACAGAGAGCATTTCAGGCTCTGGCCTCATCACTGATGGCAGCCCTTGTCCCTGTGTCTAGCCTCCCCCTCCAACTTTCTCTACCCAGACCCAATCCCCTCAACCCCAGCCTATCCCAAGCACACCTTCAGACCAGCATTCACCCAAATCACCGCACAAAAGTCGCTCAGGCAAACATAAGCACCACACTTCATCTCACAGGCACTCACACAAGCACCATGGCCATGCAAACACACCAACATCCATTGCCTCCACTGTGTCCCCCTCCTCCTCATCGTCCACCTCCCTCCCAGTAGCGTCTACAATCACACCTGCATGCACTACATCTTCATCCACTACATCCATCACCAGCACGCCCATCACAACACAGCCCTCATGAGCAGTCACCACTCCCACAACCATGCACACATCCCCTGTGTCCTCTCCCAGTGTGTCTGTGACCCCTCCTCGCAAAGTACACAAACGCAAGCACCCACCCGCCCAACAGCCATCCACCTCACAACAGCATCCAGCCCATGCACCTTCACCCAACTCAGCAGACAGACACCTCCTACAACCACTCCCTCTTCCTCCACTCCCAGACCCTCTCCATCTTCCCGTCCCAGTGTGTCTAAAAACTGTTCCTGGCAAATATTGACCTCTTCCCTATGCCTGCCCCCCCATCCTTCCCCTCGGGCCAGGGTGTCCAGATCCCATGCCAGCACCTCAGCCACCAAGTCGGCGGACGCTGTGGTACCTGCAACTCCCAGAGGATCAAAGGGGCACCCGTCAGGCTAGCCAGTGTGCCACCGACCCCTGCAAAGGACCAACCCATTCCACCACCTGCCAAGGTGAAGAAGGGGCCAGCATGCAGCATGGCCAAGGTGCATGACCCACCCAGCAAGGCCTCCTCCAAAACTCCAGCTGCCAGCGCCAAGGTCCCAGCAGCATCTGCCAAGGTGAGGAAGGGGCAGAAAAGCCAAGGAAAGGCACTTCAGGCCTCGGATGCTCCAGGAGAGGGCCTGGTACCCACCATCAAAACCGACAGCCCCGCCACTTGTACCACGGCAAGCACCGCCACATGCACCCCCGCAAGCACCGCCACCTGCACCGCCACCTGCCCAGCCACTGCCACAACAACTGTCAGCAGCAGCATCCCCAGTGGCAGCCGTCCGAGGCTGCAGGAGACGGCCTGGAGCCTCCCACCACCACTACCAGCACCTGCACCACGGGCAGCACCGCCAGCATCCCCGCTGCAGGCACCGCCGCAAGCACCGCCGCCTGCACCGTCACCTGCCCCGCCACTGCCACAACAACTGTCAGCAGCAGCATCCCCAGTGGGCAGCCGTCCGAGGCTGCAGGAGACGGCCTGGAGCCTCCCACCACCACTGGAAGCACCCCCACCAGCACCGGCACTACCACCAGTTTGCAGCCTTAGTCGCCGCAGGATGGAGTTTGGCCCTGCCTCCATGGAATATTATGCTACCTGTTCCGTGCAAATATCTTGCCTCAGACACCCAGGTGGGGGAATGTGAATTGCCACACCCCAAGGGCTGCATCACTGGGCACAAAGCCCCCTCCAGAACCAGTGGAGAAATGCATCCACTCACCCAATCCTTGGCAGGATGAAGCAGACTGGGCACAAAGCCCCCTCAAAAACCAGTGGAGAAATGCATCCACTCACCCTATCCTTGGCAGGATGAAGCAGACTGGGCACAAAGCCCCATCCAGAACCAGTCGAGAAATGCATCCACTCACCCTATCCTTGGCAGGATGAAGCAGACTAGGCACAAAGCCCCCTCTAGAACCAGTGGAGATGCCACCCAGTAGAGAGACTGTGGCCTGGCACTCCCCAGGAACAAGCAGTGGGCAAACCACCCACTTGCGAGACTGTGGCTTTGCACTTCCCAGGACCAAGGAGAGGGCAAACCACCCACTTGAGAGACTGTGGCCTTGCACTCCCCAGGACCTAGCAGGAGGCATGGAGTCCCCCTCGAGGAGCAGTGGCGTTGTACTATCTTCCGGCTGAGGTGCCCCCCCTTCCCCGTCCCCCTGAGGTGCCTGTGTGTTTACGACCTGATGACCTTGCAGTGTTCTCTCCGTATTGAGGCAGGAGTCAAATGTGGGCTTGTCCCATGATATTTGGCCCAGTAGGCCCGGACATTTGCAAAGGACAGTGTATGGCCTTCTGTACATATTGTACATATTTGTATATACTGTTTTTATATTCGTTCAGTATATCTGCATATTTCAAAATATCACTGATTTAACTCCATTCCTTTTGTCCTTGCATTCTTCCAGGGGGTAACAGGGTATAAATGTACTGTTGTTGCATGTGTTTGTGTGTACAGTGTTGTGGGTGAGGGTTGGAGGGTTGGGGTGTTGCGTGTTGCGTGTCACTCTCCTTCCCCCCCCCCTGTGTGCTAGGTGCAGTAAGCACCGTGGTCGTCGCCGCCACCTTTGATATTCCTCGTGTATGAGGAGGTAGACCAGCATCGGCAGGACCTGCAGCTCCGGCTCCATGGCGTTCTGGTTCTTCGTTGATTGTCAAGAGGTGAGTGGTTTCCCTTCCAAAGACTGTTTCTGCCATGCTTTTGATTTCATTGGTACTGCCCCGGAAAAGCTGGCGGATTGGCTAGAGTGGGCGGTATTTTGTCTTCCGCCTGTCTGTTGGCAGTGACCGCCGCAGTGTTTGTTGCTACCGCCGTGGCGGTCGGAGTGTGAAAGTGGTTGTTTGTGTTGGCAGTTACCGCCGTGGTCGTGATCGCATTTTATTTACCGCCGGCCTGTTGGCGGTATTAACGCCGCTTTAACACCGACCGCCAGGGTTGTAATGAGGGCCATAGTGTGCACAGAGTCCAGGGGTTCCGCAGAGGCTTAACAGAGGCTAAAGTAGATAATACTAATGCTCTCTTTTGTGGTAGTGTGGTCGAGCAGTTAGGCTTATCAGAGGGTAGCGAAAAGCATTTGTTGTACACACACATACAATAGAAGAAGCACACACTCAATGACTTAACTCCAGACCAGTGGTTTTTATATAACAAAAATATATTTTCTTAATTTATTTCTAGAATCACAAGATTCAATTTGCAGGTAAGTACATTAATAAATATGTATTATACATATAAATCAATATGACTCTGGAATCAGTAAGTTATACAGTTTAAGAATAAATGGCAATAATCTGTTTTAAAAGTTGACGGCAATTTTCAGAAACAGTTCTTGGGAGGAAGAAAAGTTTGTATGATATTCAGGTAAGTACTTGACTTACAGTTCCAGTCTCCGGGGGTTAGGAAGTCCACAGGTTGGGGTTCAAGTTAACCCCAAACACCCACCACCAGCAACATGGGGCGGCTGGATGCAGAGGTCAAAGTTGAGGCAAATTTAACATAGGCTCCTATGGTGACTGGGGCCACTCGGTTTCAGATCTGCTGGCAGGTAAGTCCCTGTGTTTTCAGAGGGCAGACCTGGGGAGTTTTGAGGAGCACCGGGGGGGCCACAAGTAGGCACTGTACACACACCCTGAGCGGCACAGAGGTGGCTAGGTGCAGGGGACAAACATAGTGTCGGGCTCCCAATGCTTTCCCATGAGGGGACCCAGGGGGTCACTTGGATGCTGCAGGCTGGGTCCAGGGGGTCGATTCAGGAAAATCACAGGCTGGACAAGTAGGAGGGGCACCTGCTGAACATTGCTGGACTGGTGGTCGGGTTCTCCAATGCCTGGGTGCTCCGGGTGCAGTGTATCCTTAGGCGTGGGGGGGTCCTCTGGCTTAACACTTCAGGCATCGTTGTGAGGGGCAGGTGAAGTCAGCCCACAGTGGGCACTTGCTCGGAATTGCCTGGGGATCCTCTGTCACCGGTTGGGCCACCTGGACACGGGCCGTGGGTGTCGAGTGGAGAGTGGTAAGGACTCGCGGACCCGGGGAGGCTCTGGAGTCCTTAGTTGTAGTTTCTTCATGGACAGGGCTACTGTCCACAGGAGGTCTTGGTCCTTGGTGATGCAGGGCAGTCCTCTGGAGGTTGGCAGAGGTCACTGGCCCCGCTGGATGCGGCACTTTCTTGCTGCAGCTTTTGAAGCAGGAGACAGCCCAGTAGGGCTGGGGCCAAGTCAGTTTGTATCTTCCTTCTCTGCTGGGGGTTCAGCTTAGCAGTCCTTCTTCTTTCTTGTCAGGTCACTAGGAATCTGATGAACTAGGTTCAGGGGAGCCCTTAAATCCTTGACCTAGGGGCGTTTTAGAGGTCAGAGGGCAGTAGCCAATGGCTACTGTCCCTGAGGGTGGCTACACCCTTCTTTTGTCCATTTCCTTTGGGGAGGGGGACACAAACCTAACCCTATTGGTCCCTGTCCTCCAAACTAAGGTGGAGGATTCTGCAGGGAAGGGGTCACCTTAGCTCTGGACACCTTAGAGGTGGTCCTAACTGGGGTGGTCACTCCTCACTGTTTTCCCTAATTTTCCCACCAGACTTGTCACCAAAAGCGGCCTTTGTCTGGGGGGTGGGCAGCTCTACTAGCTGGAGTGCCCTGGGGCACTATAACCCGAGGCTTGAGCCTTTGAGGCTCACCACCAGGTGTTACAGTTCCTGCAGGGGGGAGGAGTGAAGCACCTCCACCCATGTCAGCCTGTCAGAGTCACCAGATCCTCGGGGTCTGCGCACGTTCCCAACACGTCCACCACTGAACAGCTCCAAGACTCTGATAGATAAATCACAGAGGCTAAGAGAGTTCAAGAGTGGAAGAGGGGATTAGGAAGGGAACAGCTGGGAAGGAGACCTGTAGTAAGAAAAAGGTTAAAACACACAATCTGAAAATTACATCTCATGAAATCAATACTAGACTATGACTCTAAGCCTAGTCATTCTAAAAATATGAACAACCTAAGAATTAGGCTTAAAATGACTAAGTTTCAAGATGGCCGGATACCTGTAAGGGAATCAAGATGGATTAAATGAAACTTTCAAATTCAAGTACTTTCCTTTACATGAGAATCAGGAAAAACATTCTGAATACATTCTAAACCAGTCATATGAATCCTTTTTTGAGACTGCATACTAGGACCATGCAATATTGCATCTAGAAACTCTGGTCTTCTGTGTTCTCTTGAAATGTTTCAACACGAATTGCGCACATTGCACATTTTTATATATATATAGTAAACACCATAAAAGGATTGTGCACCATGAATAACACAATATGGATTCAGGAAGCAAATCACACAACTTGTCAAGTCGAATATTACCTAATAAATGTCTTAGAATAATGGCATACAATGAACAACATGAATTAAGCTCGAAGAGAGAATCGTGCGTCTTGCCGAGCCGAGTGCCACCATGTAAAATGTCAAGAAATGGTAGCACGTAATGAATATCAAGGTTAAATCACCATTAAACAAATCGCGTGTCTTCCCGATTCGTAAGCCACAATGTAAATGGCAAGAAATAACAGCGTGCAATGAATAACAAGATTAAAGCACCATGAAATTAATTGCGCGTCTTTTGCCGATTCTTAAGCCACCATGTAAATGTCAAGAAATGGTAGCGCGCAATGAATAACAAAGTCAAATCATCATGAAACGAATCGCGCGTCTCTTGCCGATTCTTAAGCCACCATGTAAATGTCAAGAAATGGTAGCGCGCAATGAATAGCAAAGTCAAATCATCATGAAACGAATTGCGCGTCTTGCCGATTCGTAAGCTCCCATATAAATGTCAAGAAATGGTAGCGCACAATGAATAACAAGATTAAATCAGCATGAAACGAATCTTGCGTCTTGCCGATTAGTAAGCCACCATGTAAATGTCAAGAAATGGTAGCGCGCAAAGTAATCTGTTAATCATTAAAGAATTAGGCCAAGAATATGAAAGTTCTCGATAATGGCGTCGGGAGGTCATCCCAACCACCATCTTACCGCCCAGAACAAGGATCACCAATGAAGAATGAAGGGCAGAGGCATGGAAGATCAAATAGGCCACCGGGACAGGAGCTCAGGAAGTAGCTGCTGCTCTGCACCGGGACCTCTGAATAGTGAGCACTTGGAGCTGGGCTGGCTCCCTTTTATAGAGTCTTGGCCCAGCCCACAACCACACCCAGGCATGCTGCAGGGAAAGTCTCTGGAAGGCCCTGGAAAGGGACCAAACCCTAACACACTCTGAAAGCCTGCAGCAATACATTACAAATGAACAGTATTTGTAAACACATTCAAAATAAGTCTTCAGGATTAAACTTTGCAATGCAAAAGGTTAAACAACAACATATCAGCACAATGCATAAATTACGTTGTTTTGAGAGTGCTGGATTTTTGCATTCTAGTTGCCAATAGAGCGCGCACTGCCCTGGTGTTGACACAGGCTTTGTTTCTAGCCACAGAGAGCACAAAGGCTCTTACCCCATGTGGTCAGAAACTTATCTGAAAGTGGTAGGCTGGCACAGACTGGTCAGTCCTGCACCTGCAGCTTGGCTAACATGTAGGGGGCATCTCTAAGATGCCCTCTGGGTGCATTCTTCAATAAATCCTACACTGGAATCAGTGGAAGTTTATTGTGCTGAGAAGGTTGATATCAAACTTCCCAGTATTCAGTGAAGCCATTATGGAACTGTGGAGTTCGTAATGACAGACTCCCAGACCATATACTCAATATGGCTTCACTGCACTTACAATGTCTCAGAATGGACTTAGACACTGTAGGGGCATATTGCTCATGCAGCTATGCCCTCACCTGTGGTATAGTGCACCTTGCCTTAGGGCTCTAAGGCCTGCTAGAGGGGTGACTTACCTATGCCACAGGCAGTGGTTTGTGGGCATGTCATCCTGAGAGGAGTGGCATGTCGACTTTGTCTTTTTCTCTCCACCAGCACACACATGTTGCATAGGCAGTGTACATGTGCTTGGTGAGGGGTCCCCCAGGGTGGCATAATACATGCTGCAGCCCTTGGGAACCTTCCCTGGCCACAGGGCCCTTGGTACCAGGGGTACCATTTACAAGGGACTTATCTGTAAGCCAGGGCTATGCCAATTGTGGGAACAAAGGTACGGTTTAGGGAAAGAACACTGGTGCTGGGGCCTGGTTAACCGGGTCCCATCACACTTTCAATCATAACTGGCATCAACAAAAGGCAAAAAGTTAGGGGTTAACTATCCCAAGGAAGGCATTTCCTTACACAACCACCCCCCCCCCAAACGAAAGAGGATGAGACTAACCTTTCCCAAGAGACACTTCATTTTCTAAGTGGAAGAACCTGGAAAGGCCATTAGCATTGGCTTGGGCAATCCCAGGTCTGTGTTCCACTACAAAGTCCATTCCCTGTAGGGATATGGACCACCTCAACAGTTTAGGGTTTTCTTCTTTCATTTGCATCAGCCATCTCAGAGGTCTGTGGTCAGTTTGAACTGTGAAGTGAGTACCAAAAAGGTATGGTCTCAACTTCTTCAGGGACCAAACCGCAGCAAAGCCCTCCCTCTCAATGGTACTCCAATGCTGCTCCCTGGGGAGTAACCTCCTGCTAATAAAAGCAACAAGCTGGTCAAGGCCATCATCATTTGTTTGGGACAGGACTGCTCCTATCCCATGCTCCGAGGCATCAGTCTGCACAATGAACTGCTTTGAATAATCTGGAGCTTTCAAAACTGGTGCTGTACACATAGCTTGCTTTAGGGTGGCAAAGACCTTTTGACAGTCCAAGGTCCAGTTAACTTTCTTGGGCATGTTCTTAGAGGTCTGTTCTTTGAGGGGTGTCACTATGGATCCATGGGCCAGATGTAGGAAACGTTTAGCGAGTCGCAAACGGCAAAAATTGCCGTTTGCGACTCGCTAATCGCATTTCCCTATGCAGAAATGCATATTACGAGTCAGGACCGACTCACAATATGCATTTCAGAATCGCAAATAGGAAGGGGTGTTCCCTTCCTATTTGCGATTCGGAGTGGTATGCAATACCATTTGCGACCGCATATGCGGTCGCAAAGGGTATCGCAGTTACCATCCACTTCAAGTGGATGGTAACCCACTCGCAAATTGGAAGGGGTCCCCATGGGACCCCTTCCACTTTGTGAATGGACCCAAAATTATTTTTTCAGGTCAGGTAGTGGTCCAAGGGACCACTACCTGCCCTGAAAAAATACCGAAACTAAAGGTTTCGTTTTTTTTTAAAGTGCAGCTCGTTTTCCTTTAAAGAAAACGGGCTACACTTAAAAAAAAAAAACTGCTTTATTGATAAAGCAGTCACGAACATGGAGGTCTGCTGACGACAGCAGGCCTCCATGTTTGCGAATGCCTAGACTCGCTATGGGGCCGCAATTTGCGACCCACCTCATTAATATTAATGAGGTGGGTCATTGCGACCCCATAGCGAGTCGCAGACGGTGTCTGAGACACCGTTCTGCATACCAATTTGCGAGTTGCAAATTGGCATTTTCCTACATCTGGCCCCATATCCCTTCACAAACCTCCTGTAGTGCCCAGTCAAACCAAGGAATGCCCTGACTTGAGTATGGGGTTTTGGAGCTTCCTAGTCCGGAATAGTCTGGATCTTGGGTTGGAGTGGCTGAATTTGGCCTCCACCTACAAGGTGTCCCAAGTAAACCACAGTTCCCTGCTCTATCTGACATTTAGATGACTTGATAGAGAAGCCTGCATCTTGCAGGGCCTGCAAAACGTTCCTCAGGTAGACCAGGTGATCCTACCAGGTGGAGCTAAAGACAGCAATATCTTCTAGATATGCTGCACTAAAGGACTCTAAGCCAGCAAGGACTTGATTCACCAACCTTTGGAAGGTGGGAGGGGCATTCTTTAAGTCAAAGGGCATAACAGTAATCTGATAAGAATGCCCATCTGGTGTTGAGAATGCTGTCTTTTCTTTTGCTCCAGGTGCCATTCTGATTTGCCAGTACCCTGCTGTCAAGTCAAAGGTACTTAAGAATTTGGCTGCACCTAATTTGTCTATGAGCTCATATGCCCTTGGGATGGGGTGAGCATCTGTCTTGGTGACAGTGTTGAGCCCTCTGTAGTCCACACAAAACCTCATCTCTTTCTTGCCATCATTGGTGTGAGGTTTGGGGACCAAGACCACTGGGCTAGCCCAGGGACTGTCAGAGTGCTCTATCACTCCTAACTCCAGCATCTTGTGGACTTCCACTTTGATGCTTTATTTGACTTAGTCAGACTGTCTGAATATTTTATTCTTGACATGCATACTGTCTCCTGTGTCCACATCATGGGTGCATAGATGTGTCTGACCAGGGGTTAAAGAAAAGAGCTCAGCAAACTGCTGGAGGACTTGCCTGCAGTCAGCTTGCTGTTGGCCAGAGAGGGTGTCTGAATAGATCACTTCATCTACTGAGCCATCCTTAGAGCCAGTGGAGAGGAGATCAGGGAGAGGTTCACTCTCTGCTTCCTGGTCCTCATCTGTAACCATTAACATGTTTACATCTGCCCTGTCATGATAGAGTTTAAGGCGGTTAACATGGATCGCCCTCTTGGGGATCCTGCTAGTGCCCAGGTCCACCAGGTAGGTGACCTGACTCTTTTTCTCTAGCACTGGGTAAGGACCACTCCATCTGTCCTGAAGTGCCCTGGGAGCCACAGGCTGTAGAACCCACACTTTCTGCCCTGGCTGAAACTCAAACATAGCAGCCTTTTGGCCATACCACAACTTCTGGAGTTGTTGGCTGGCCTCAAGGATTTTGCTTGTCTTTTCCATGTACTGTGCCATCCTTGAACGTAGGTCTGGTACACAGTCCACCACATCTTGTTTAGGCTCATGGAGAGGTCTCTCCCAGCCTTCTTTTACAAGTGCCAGTGGTTCCCTTACAGGATGGCCAAACAGAAGCTCAAAGGGGGAAAAACCTACTACCCTTCTGTGGCACCTCTCTGTAGGCGAAAAGTAGGCATGGCAAGAGGACATCCCATCTCCTTTGGAGTTTTTCAGGGAGCCCCATGATCATGCCCTTCAATGGCTTGTTAAATCTCTCTACAAGACCATTGGTTTGTGGATGGTATGGTGTAGTGAATTTGTAAGTCACCCCACACTCATTCCACATGTGTTTTAGGTAAGCTGACATGAAGTTGGTACCTCTGTCAGAAACCACCTCCTTAGGAAATCCCACTCTGGTAAAAATACCCATGAGTGCTTTAGGTACTGCAGGATCAGTATTGGACCTAAGGGGAATTGCCTTAGGGTACCTAGTAGCATGATTTACTACTACCAAGATATATTGGTTCCCTGATGCTGCGGGAGGTTCAAGTGGACCCACTATGTCCACTCCCACTCTCTCAAAGGGGACCCCACGACTGGAAGTGGAATGAGGGGGGTCCTTTGGATGGCCACCTGTCTTACCACTGGCTTGATAGGTGACACAGGAGGTGCAAAACTCCTTTACCCTCTGGGACAAATTGGGCCAATAGAAATGGTTGACTAATCTCTCCCAAGTCTTGGTTTGTCCCAAATACCAAGGAAGGGGAATGTCATGGGCTAGGGTCAGAATGAACTCCCTAAACTTGTGAGGCACTACCACCCTCCTAGTGGCACCAGGTTTGGAATCTCTTGCCTCAGTGTAAAGGAGTCCATCTTTCCAATAGACCCTGTGGCTTCCACTGACAGTTCCTTTTTTTTGCTCAGCTGCTTGCTGTCTTAGGCCTTCAAAAGAGGGACACATATTTTGTCCCTTACAAAGCTGTTCCCTTGAAGGTCCCCCTGGGCCCAAGAGCTCAAACTGATAAGGCTCCAGCTCCATGAACTCAGTTCCTTCAGGGGACAGAACATCTTCCTGGGAAGAGAGGTTCTGTTTTGTTGCCATGTAGAAGCTAGTTCCCCAGTCTTCTTTCCTTTTCTCTTGGAAGGTTGGGCCATTATTTCAGAATCAAACACTTCTTTCATGCTGTTTACAGTCTTGAAACCAGGCATTTTTGGGATCAAAGTTTTTATCTTTATACCCTAAATGATTTTGAAGAGGCTAGGGCCCACTCTCCTGAGCAGGTTTTTGGGGCCCTGTAGAAGACTTTTTCTTTTGTCCTTGGATGTCTCACCACCCTTCCCTTGGGGAGGCTTTGTGACCCCTTTCTTTTAGTCACACCCTGTGGAAGTCTTGGTCACCCTAGTCTTGACCCAGTGGTCTGCCTTCTTTCCTAATTCTTAGGGAGAAATTGGACCTAGGTCTACCAGATGTTGATGCAGTTTGTCATTGAATCAATTACTTAACAGATGTTCTTTCATAAACAAGCTATACAGCCCATCATAATCACTTACACCACTGCGAGTTATCCAACCATCTAATGTTTTGACTGAGAAGTCAACAAAATCAACCCAGGTCTGGCTTGAGGACTTTTGAGCCCCCCAGAGCCTAATCCTGTACTCCTCAGTTGAGAATCCAAAGCCCTCAATCAGGGTAGCCTTCATGAGGTCTAAGATTCTGCATCTTGACCAGAGAGTGTGAGGAGTCTATCCCTACACTTTCCAGTGAACATTTCCCAAAGGAGAGCTTCCCAGTGAGACTTGCTTACTTTTCTGGTTGCACAAGCCCTCTCAAAAGCTGTGAACCACTTGGTGATGTCATTACCATCTTCTTATTTAGTTACAATCCCTTTGGGGATTTTTAGGATGTCATTATTCTCTCTGACCCTATTTAAGTTGCTGCCACCATTGACAGGACTTCAACCCATCTCTTTTCTTTCCCTTTCTATGACTAGGAGCCGCTTCTCCAAAGCCAATCTTTTGGCCATCCTGGCTAACAGGATGTCCTCTTCATTGAGTGCTTACAGAGGCACTGGTCTCCCCTGTGGAAGAACCAGGCTCTCTATGATTTGTGGGGTCAGGGTTCTGAGAACCTGTTCTACCTAATTAGGACAGGATGGGTGAGTTCTTCCTCCTGTTCACTAATTTCCCCATCTGAAGGAGCATCCTCCACATCAGAGGGGTGGTCCCTTGTGAACTCTGCCAAGAGCTCCTGGGGCTTTGCCTTGGTAGGGTCGGAGCCAGTCGTTATCCTTTGTATCTTACAGAGAGACCTTATGACACCCCTAGATGCAGGTAAGGTGTGAGGTTGAGTTCCATCACTGTCTCATCTGTGTGATTCATTATCACTCTAAAACTTGGGATTACTTTTTAAGAATCTAAAAAATACTTCTAGAACTTAAATCCAAACTTTTACAAACTTTTAAACTCTAAAAGACATGCTAACAGGAACTTACACAAGGCCCTAGCAGGACTTTTAAAAATGTAGAAAAATAGTCAAATTGCAAAAATCAATTTCTAATGACATTTTTTTGAATTTTAGTTGTGTGATCAGGTATTGGCTGAGTAGTCCAGCAAATGCAAAGTCTTAAACCCCACCGCTGATCCACCAATGTAGGAAGTTGGCTCTGTATATACTATCTCAAAGTGAGAGATAGTGTGCACGGAGTCCAAGGGTACCCCTTAGAGGTTGATTGTGGCAAAATTATATAATACTAATGCTCTATTTTGTGGTAGTGTGGTTGAGCAGTAGGCTTATCAGAGGGTAGTATTAAGCATTTGTTGTACACACACACAGGCAATAAATGAGGAACACACACTCAAAGACTTAACTCCAGGCCAGTAGTTTTTATATAGAAAAATATATTTTCTTAATTTATTTTAGAACCACAAAATTCAAGGTTTGAGGTAAGTACATAAAATGCAAGGTACTTCACACAGGTAAGTATAGAACTTTGATTTAAAACAGTAGTATACCCAGTTTTGGTTAAAATGGCAGTAAGCTATTTTAAAAGTGGACACAGTGCAAAACATCCACAGTTCCTGGGGGAGGTAAGTTTGGTTAGGTTCTCAGGTAAGTAAAGCACATACACAGTCAGTCTCCTGGGCATAGGCAGCCCACCATTGGAGGTTCAAGGCAACCCCAAAGCCACAGCACCAACAACACGGGCCGGTCAGTTGCAGAGGTCAAAGGAGAGCCCAAAACACATAGGCGCCTATGAAAACAGGGGTGCTCCGGTCCTAGTCTGCTTATAGGTAAGTATCTGTGTCCTCGGGGAGCAGACCAGGGGGTTTTTGTAGAGCACTTGGGGGGACACACACAAGCCCACAAGTGGGTTGTGGGCATGGCACTCTGAGAGGAGTGCCATGTCGACGTAGTCTTTTTCTCCCCACCAGCACACACAAGCTGTGAGGCAGTGTGCATGTGCTGAGTGAGGGGTCCCCAGAGTGGCATAATACATACTGCAGCCCTTAGAGACCTTCCCTGGCCACGGGGCCCTTGTTACCAGGGGTACCATTTATAAGGGACTTATCTGTGTGCCAGGGCTATGCCAATTGTGGGAACAAAGGTACAGTTTAGGGAAAGAACACTGGTGCTGGGGCCTGGTTAGCAGAGTCCCAGCACACTTCCAATCATAACTGGCATCAACAAAAGGCTAAACAATAGGGGGTAACCATGCCAAGGAAGGCATTTCCTTACAACCCTAAGTATGGGTCAGTAGATGGAGTTGTCTATTCAGACACCCTCTCTGCCCAACAGCAAGCTGACTGCAGGCAAGTCCTACAGCAGTATGCTGAGCTCTTCTCTTTGATCCCTGGTCAGACACACCTGTGTATCCATGATGTGGACACAGGAGACCGCTTACCTGTCAAAAACAAAATATACAGACAGTCTGACCAAGGCAAGGAGAGCATCAAGGTGGAAGTCCACAAGAAGCTGGAGTTAGGGTAATAAAGCGCTCTCACAGTCCTTGGGCTAGTCCAGTGGTCTTGGTCCCCAAAAGTCACACCAAAGATGGTAAGAGAGAAATGAGGTTCTGTGTGGACTACAGTGGGCTCAACTCTGTCACCAAGACAGATGCACACCCCATACCCAGAGCAGGTAAATTGATTGACAAGTTAGGTGCAGCCAAATTTCTGAGTACCTTTGACTTTACTGCAGGATACTGGCAAATTAGGATGGCACCTGGAGCAAAAGAAAAGGCAGCATTCTCTACACCTGATGTACATTATCAGTTTACTGTTAGGCACTTTGGTTTAAAGAATGCCCCTGCCACCTTCCAAAGGTTGGTGAATCAAGTCCTTGCTGGTTTGGAGTCCTTTAATGCAGCATTTCTAGATGATATTGTTGTCTTTGGCTCCAGCTGGTAGGATCACCTGGTCCACCTGGGGAATGTTTTGCAGGCCTTGCAAGCAGCAGGCCTCTCTATTAAAGCATATAAGTGTCAAATAGGGCAGGGCACAGTTGTATACTTGGGCCACATTGTAGGTGGAGGCCAAGTGCAACCTTTACAACCCAATATCCAGACAATTCTGGACTGGGAAGCTCTAAAAGCCCAGACTCAAGTCAGGGCATTCCTTGGCTTGACTGGGTACTACAGGAGGTTTGTGAAGGGGTATGGATCCATTGTGACACTCCTCACTGAACTGACCTCAAAGAAGATGCCAAAGAAGGTAAACTGGACTCACGACTGCCAAAAGGCCTTTGACACCCTGAAAGAATCAATGTGCTTAGCACCAGTTCTTAAAGCTCCAGATGATTCTAGGCAATTCACTGTGCAGACAGACACCTATGAACATGGTATAGGTACGGTCCTGTTCCAAACCAGTGATGGTGGCCTTGACCCGCCTACTACTTTCATTAGCAGGAGTTTACTCCCCAGGGAGCAGAGTTGGAGTGCCATTGAGAGGGAGGCCTTTGCTGTGGTTTGGTGCCTAAAAAAGCTGAGACCATACTTGTTTGGTACTCACTTTGTTGTTCAAATTGACCACAGACCTCTCAGATGGCTAATGCAAATGAAAGGTGAGAGCCCTAAACTTTTGAGGTGGTCCATATCTCTCCAGGGAATGGACTTTGTAGTGGAACACAGACCTGGGACTGCCCATGCCAATGCAGATGGCCTTTCTCGGTTCTTCCACTTAGACAATGAAGACTCTCTTGGTAAAGGTTAGTCTCATCCTCTTTTGTTTGGGGGGGTTGTATAGGAAAGTGTCACTGTTGGCATTGCTATCCCCCCACGTTTTGAATAGTGTTGATGCCAACTTTAATTGAAAGTGTGCTGGGATCCTGCTAACCAGGCATCAGCACCAGTGTTCTTTCCCAACAAATGTACCTTTGTTTCCACAATTGGCACAAACCTGGCACACAGTGAAGTCACTTGGGAATGGTACCCATGGTACCAAGGGCCTGGAGGACAGGGAAGGTTCCCAAGGGCTGCAGCATGTATTATGCCACCGTGGGAGTCCCCTCACCAAGCACATGTACACTGCCTATGCAGCCTGTGTGTGCTGGTGGGGAGAAAAAGACAACGTTGACATGGCACTTCTCTCAGGATGCCATGCCCATAAACCACTGCCTGTGGCATAGGTAAGTCACCCCTCTAGCAGGCCTTACAGCTATAAGGCTGGGTGCACTATACCACAAGTGAGGGCATAGCTGCAAGAGCAATATGCCCCTATAATGTCTAAGTCCATTCTTAGGCATTGTAAATACAGTGTAGCCATATGGAGTATATGGTCTGGGAGTTTGTCATGTGAATCATGGCTTCACTGAATACTGGGAAGTTTGATATCAAACTTCTCAGCACAATAAACCCCCACTGATGCCAGTGTAGGATTTATTGAAAAATGCACTCAGAGGGCATCTTAGAGACACCCCCTGTATGTTAGCCAAACTGCTACTGCCTGCCACTTTCAGACAGATTTCTGACCACATGGGGTGAGAGCCTTCGTACTCTCGGTGGTCAGAAACAAAGCCTGTCCTGGCTTCACACCTCTCCCCTCCAGGAACTGTAACACCTGGCGGTGAGCCTCAAAAGCTCAAGCCTCGGATTACAGTGCCCCAGGGCACTCCAGCTAGTGGAGTTGCCCGCCCCCAGACAAAGCCCCACTTTTGGCAGCAAGTCCAGTGGAAAATTAAGGAAAACAGGGAGGACTGACCACTCCAGCCAGGACCAACCCTACAGTGTCCAGAGTTGAGATGACCCCCTCCCTGCAGAATCCCCCATCTTAGTTTGGAGGACAGGGACCAATAGGGATAGGAATGTGCCCCCCTCCCCAAAGGGAGTGGACAGAAGGAGGGTGTAGCCACCCTCAGGGACAGTAGCCATTGGCACCTGCTCTCTGACCCCTGTAACGCCCCTAAATCTTGTATTTAAGGGCTTCCCTGAACCCAGCTCACCAGATTCCTGATGACCTACAAGAAGAAGGACTGCTTAGCTGAAAGCCCCAGCAGAGAAAAACAAAGACAACAACTGCTTTGTCTGGAACCTGCACAAGAACAGCAACGTGACCAGAGGGGGCAGCGACCTCTGTCAAGTGCCAGAGGACTGCCCTGCACTCAAAAGGACCAAGAAATCCAGAGGACAGCAGCCCTGTCTAAGGAAAACCAAGGACTCCCACCTCACTTCGGAGTCCTGACCACTCTGCACCCGATGCCCACAGACCGTGTCCAGGTGGTCCGCCCAGCTAGAGAGGATCCCCAAGTGATTGTGAGCAAGTGCCCACCCTGGGTTGACCTCTTCACGACGATGCCTTCAGAGGGAATCCCTAGGACCCCCCTGACCACGAAGCTCTGGACGAAGATATCTGACACCTAAAGGCACACTGCACCCGCAGTCCCCAGGGCTTGGAGAACCTGACCTCAGGCGCAAAAACATTCAACAGGTGGCCCTCCTTCCTGTCCAGCCTGTGGTCTGCCCGAGACAACCCCTTGGACCTCACCTGCAGCCTCTGAGTGACCCCCGGGGTCCTTTCATAGACCAGCCTTGGCAATCCGACGTCCTGTTTGCACGCTGCACCAGGCCGCCCCTGTGTCGTTGAGGGTGTGTGTTTGGTGCCTACTTGTGGCTCATCCAGTGCTCCTCTAATCCCCCGTGGTCTGGCCTCCGAGCCACGGGTACTTACCTGCAGGCAGACCGGATTCCGAGTATCCCCTGTCTCCATAGGAGCCCACGTTATATTTGCTCAACTTTGACCTCTGCACCCAGCCGGCCTATGTTGCTGATGGTGGATGTTTGGGGTTAACTTGAACCCCAACCTGTGGACTTCCTAAAACACAAAGATTGAAACTGCAAGTGTTGTACTTACCTGCAAACCAAACTAACATTTCTTCCCCCCAGGAACTGTTCTGAAAATTGCAGTGTCCATTTTTAAAACAGATTATTGCCAATAATTCAAAAACTGTATAACTTATCGATTTCAAACAAAGTACTGTTGATGCGTGTGTGACATACACATCTATTGAAGTACTTACCTGCAACCTGAGTCTTGTGTTTCTAAAAATTAATTTAGAAAATATATTTTTGCTAAATAAAACCATTGGTCTGGTGTTAAGTCATTGAGTGTGTGCTTCTTCTATTGTCTGTGTGTACAACAAATGCTTTGCACTACCCTCTGATAAGCCTAACTGCTCGACCACACTACCACAAAAGAGAACATCAGTATTATCTACTTTAGCCTCTGTTAAGCCTCTGGGGAACCCATGGACTCTGTGCACACTTCATCTCATTTTGATATAGTATATACAGAGCCAGCTTCCTACAGTAGCACAATCAGTGCTACAGACCCACTAGTAGCATTTAATTTACAGGCCCTAGGCACATGTAGTGCCCTTTACTAGGGACTTACAAGTAAATTAAATATGCCAATTGAGTAGGAACCAAAGTTACCATGTTTAGGGGAGAGAGCAGATGCACTTTAGCAATGGTTAGTAGTGGTAAAGTGTGCAGAGTCCTAAAACCAGCAAAAACAGTGTCAGATAAGTGGAGGGACGCAGGAAAAAAGTTGGGGGATGACCACCATAAGGTTGTCAGATCTAACACTATACTGGCGCAGGTTGACGAATCTTCACAAAAATTTCCCCCAAAATTTGCCGCTCACATGAACTGCTTTGTGGAAAGTTTTGGGGTAATCCATCAAGCAGGGGCTGAGAAAAAGGGGGGGAGGGTCCCAAAACACTTTTTCCCCATTCGTTTTTCCATAGGGATTTTAAACAGCGTTAGCGCCTGAACCACTGAACGGAATTATACCAAACTTGGCACAAAGGTAGCTCTTGGTCCAGAAAGTGACTTTTTCGTTATTTGGTGTAAATCCGTTCAGTAGTTTTTGGGAAATTAAAGCAGTATAGGGACAGGAAGGCTGCGCAAACCACCCGATCTTGGGCTGAGATCTGATTGGCTGCCATTGCTTCAACAATGAACTGTTGGCAGCCATCTTTTTGACTCGGCTTCAGCCGAGTCTCAGAATAAAACATTAAAAAAAAGAAAAGGGGCCAGGGTAGGGACACCCTGACCCCTTAGCTCTGCCTTCCAGAGGGACCCAACCCCCCCTGAGTGCTAAAAAGCATTTTTTTGCAAATTTTCCCTGAAAGTTGCGGCGGATCCAGTGAATTTTTTTTAAAAAAAACAAGTGCAGGCTCCTTCTCTTGCTAATTCTGAGGGCTCCAGGTGGGCTAAATCCAGTGGACATTGCCATTTTAATGCAGGGGGGGCGCCTGGCCCCCGCAGCCCCAGGGACCACCATCTCCCCGGGGCTTTTGTCAAACGAAACATGGGGAGCCACCCAGCCCCCCTTGCACCTGCAGGGACCTGGACCTCCCCGGGGCTTTAAACAACTGTAACAGGGGGCCTCCCAGCCCTCCCCTGCAAACCCTGGGACTACTGCATCCCCAGGGCTTAATTCAAATTAAATGCGGGGGCAATACCCCACAGCCCTGGGGACCACCACCCCCCAGGGCTGGCTCCTGCTATGTGCCGGAGTGCCCAACCCCAAGACACAGCTGTTTGCTTTTGCTTGGTGGGGGCTGACAGCTGTTGTCAAAAAGTGGAGTTTTCATCTGTTTCTCTGCACGCAAATATGCGTGCAGGGAAACAGATGTAAACTTTGCTCCCACAAGCAGGTAGTTGCTATTAAAAGTAGCTCCCTGCAGGACATGGGGAGCTGACTAGGAGTGCAGGGCATAGAGGCTCCGCTGCGGTCCTGTCATTCTCTATCTCTCTCTCTTTCATCCCATAATGGAATGGAAGAGAGTGAGAGAGATAGTCATTGCAATGGTCTCTCTATACAATGACTTCAAAGAATAAGACTAGCAAGATGTTTGGGACAAATGTTATACTTACTTTTGGATGCAGAGCTGAACAGAGTCACTTCTGGCCTAATTGTCAAGGTCTTGTGCTTTCAGTCAGGAGGCTGAAGGGTAAAATCCAAGTATGGCCTGTCAGTGTGTTTTGACTGTTAAAGCTTACTAGTGATAGAACATTCATGTTTCTTCCCTTTCACATGCATGGGTTGAATGTCATGGTATGTCTGGAAAACAAAAGGAAAGGATTCACCAGTGGTGTAATGGTTAAGGTCACAGACCTTCACCCTGAAAGTTTAGGGTTCTAGTCCGGGTGTGTCTGTGGTCATTTCCCTATTTTAATTTGTTTTCAACTTCAGAAATGTAGGGTTCATAATGAAAGGTGATCTCCCTCATTTTAGTTGACAAATACATTTTTCTTTTCAATTAGTCTCGTTCTAACTATATCATTCACCAAAGCCTAAAAAAACTCTCTAACTCTCTCCTTCTCACTCTCTTTGTCTGTCTCTCTCAATTTCTCTCTTTCAATCTCTTTCACCCACTCACAAAACCACTCAGACCCTTATGCACCCACTCACATACCCAGTCTGACACTCATGCACCCATTCACAGTCCCACTCAGACCCTCACACACCCACTCACAGACCCACACAGAACCTGACGCAACCACTAACAGACTGATGCATCCACTCTCACAGACACTCTTACAGCCAATCTCACCTCCAGATAACCCTCTCACACCTATTCTCACACCCAGGGGGACAGGCTGTGGCCAACTCCCACAGCGCACGGCCAAAGGGCCATGTGTGGGGTTCAGTGGTTAGGGGGGTTGGCCGCGGGCCAGACTAGGTGGGCAACCACCGTCACGCATGGACAAAGACCGTATGTGGTGGTCGTTGGATTAATGTATAGAAATTAAAATTACTTTCAGTTTTTAAAAAAACATAGAAATTCGCTGAAAAAAACAAAGGTTACAGGGTCATTATAGTTAGGAAGTAGAATTTTTTTTAAAACATAGAAATTCACTTAAAAAAACAAACGTTAAAGGGACGTTATAGATAGGCTCATATTTTAAAAGTATCAAACCATAGAAATTCACCTGTTATAGTTAGAGTATCTAAAGTAACTATAACATGTGCCCTAAGGTAACCACAACTTGTGCAAATTTGAATGAAGCCCCGGGGAGGTGGGGGTGCCGGAAGGCGGCGCAGCTCCCCCACATTGAATTTGAATGAAGCCCCAAGGAAGTGGTGGTCCCCAGGACTGTGGGGGGGCCCCCTGCATTAAAATTTCAATGCCCCCGGGATCTGGCCCACCCGGGGGCTTCATAGAAACAAGCGCAGGACCCTGCATGTGTTGTTTTGAAAAAAAAATATTTGCCGGTTTCACGGATCCACTGTAACATCCGCAGAAATTTTTTCAAAAAAATGATTTTTGTCCTCTAGGTGGGGGGACTTTTTTTTCAGGGACTAGGCTGAAGCCGGGTCAAAACATGGCTGCCAACACTTCCTTTCCTGAAGTGTTGTCAGCCACTCAGATCTGTTCACGATATCGGGAGGGGTTCGCAAATGCTTTGCGTCCCTCTATCTACAAATTTGGATTTTCTTTAATATCTCAAAAAACTACTGAATTGATATAACCAAATAAAAAAAAGGACTCTTTCTGGACCAAGCGTTACCCTTCTGCCAAATTTGGTGTAATTCTGTCCAGTGTTTGGGGGCTATCCCTGTTCAAAATCCCCTGGGAATTGACATGGGAAACGCTCCTTTTTTGACACCCCCTTTTTCTCGGCCCCCACCTGACGGACCACGCCAAAACTTCCCAGACACCAGCTGATTTGACTGTCATTCTTTTTGGGACAATTTTGTGAAGATTTGTCAACCGGCGCCAAAGAAATGGGCAAGTAAAAACTGCTTTTTCTATAGAAACGAAGGGCCTCATTACGAGTCTGGTGGTGCATGGATCGCCAGATTCGCTGTAGCGCTCGGACAGCCACCGACAGGGGTGGTCGGACTGCCATATCATGATGTGCGAGGATGGCAGATTTATGACGCTGAATAGCAATATCGTGGTTTCAAAGAACTGTCTTTTATTGGTTCTTGAAACAGTTTATACGATGAGTAATATGTATAAAGTTTATGGAATAGCAGTAGGTTGTAGAGTAGTCCTCGGGTTGACCTCTTGGCTCGTCCTCCTTCTTCCTTCCCAGGCCTCGCGGGGAGCATGGAAACAACAAAATAAATAGATACGGTAAGTGGGGGGGCTTGTTAAGGCTTAACTGTTCTTGTCTTTCCCTTTTCTCTCTCACTCTCTTTGTCCCTGTCTCCGCTGTCTTCTGACTGTCTTACTTCTTTTCGCCTGTGTTGTCTCTCTTCTGGTTCTCCTGCCAGACTTCCTTCCTGCCTGTTTCTTTGCGTCCTGCGCTTCTTGCTTATGTACTGTTTTCCGTCTTTCTTCTTCTTTTTCTCTCTCTCTCTTTCTCTCGTTTATTTGTTTAGTGTACTTAATCGTGAATCTCTTCCTGCGTACGCTCTATCTTCTTGGTATCGTATTTCCTATATTTCTCTTCCCTTTCTTTTCTGTATCTGAATGGCTGCTATTGTTTTCTTGCCCCCGTCCCCTTTTCCCCACAGTGCTCACCATCAAAAGTGCCCGTTCACCCTTTCCCCTTCTCCCCTCTTTCCCCTCCTCTTCCCCGCTCCTCTCACCTCCCGCCTCCCTTCCCCGCTTTCGTCTCCGTACCTGGAGAGGCCACGCTTCTCCGGAAGCGTGGCGGTGTAGGAGCAGGCTCCCCGGGCCAGCTGTCTCCAAGTTTCCTCCGTGGTACTCCAGCTCCCGTCGGCTCCGTCTTCCGGCCGTCCTCCTCCTCGATGGTGGGTTCCTCGTCCTCTTGCTCCTCCTTTGTCAATCGTATATCTTCACTCCCGCTCGCCTCTCTCCTCGATATCTCTGACGCTCCGCTTTTAACCCGCAGTTGGTCCCGCGGTTGCCATAAGCGACCAATCAAATCGCCGGGGTCTACAGTATGCACCAGGTCGTGTGTGGCAGAGTCAGCACAAGTAAGGGAACTGTGTGGGTCGGAACGGAGCGACCCATCACACATGACTGTGGCAGAGCCACCACAGTCCGACCGCCGGCACTGCCAGGATGCCGCCAGCCGACGGCCTGGAGGTGCCGGTGGTCTCAATCTGCCAGGGCACTCAGGATTACGACCTGCGTTTCTACCAGCCTTTGCATGCCGGTCCCACCGATTACGAGCCAGCGTCAATGTTTGTGGTGAGTATTCCGCTGGGCCAGTGGGCGGAAACATTGTTCCCGCTCGCTGGCTCAGTGGACAACTCATAATAGGGCCAGCGGGCGGAAAACCGGAGTGGAAGTGTTCCGTCCAAAAGAGTTTGGCGGGCGGCCTCTGCCACCTGCCAAACTCAAAATGAGGGCCTAAGTCCTAACTAAAAATACCTAGTGTTGACCACCACTAGTTAATATATTATATATACATATATCTTTTTTGTATTTATAACGGGCTCCACTACTGTTTTGTTGCACCAGCCTCGTTAGGTGGATGTAGCCGGTTGTAGTGGGTTTCTATTTGTTAATATGTTTATATATATATATATATATATATATATATATATATATACTCCAACAGAAGCCCAAAGGGGGCAAGGAAGGCTTTTGAAGCCGAAAAGCATTGGGTTTAGGGCATTCTTTACCACCCAAAATAGAGTACTTTACAGTGGTCTGGCAAGCACGCCCGAGTTGGCTTTGTTTGGAGAGGTGAGTTCTGTGTTCTTTGACTGGCAGCTTTTAGATTTTGGTAAAGAAAGAGACGCATAATCCAAGCTCTGATCCTGACATCTAATTAGGAACACATGCTGTCAGTTCAAATGCTTTCCATGAGCATTCTGAGGCCTCACAGTGATGTGGGGAAAGCCCCAGAATGCATGAAACTAACCTATGATGAGTGGCACATGGCAGGATTGTGGGCACCACCTTGTGTTTATTGCACAGGAGGGTGAGGTTATTGGTCTATGAAATGGGGATTCGTGTCACAGAAGATTGGCAGGGTGCAAGACAAATATGGCAGTACCACAGATCTGGCTTTGGTGTGCTGCACCCACGCTTTAAGTGGGATAAAAAAAGGTAGGGGGTCTCTAAAAGGGCCATGGCCAAAGAAGCACAATTAGGAATCCTTTCCAACAGGTGTGCCCTACGTCACTTAGAACATGTCTTAAAACAAGAACTAGCATCCTCTACTTCACTGAGTGTGCCACCTGATCAGTAATTATGTACCTCACTGGAAGTCTTGTGTCACTGCACCCAGACATATCTCACAAAAGGGAACACTCTTACATAACCCAAGCCATACTTTGGGAACGCTTGTTAGCAGTATCAGGTCAATAAATAACAAGAATGATATTATTGTGAATACTTACAATTAAAAATGTTTCAATTCTGAAAATAAGAGAATGAATTACACACCGCTACTATCAGAGAAATGGTAGTGCTATTTGAGGTGTGTCAATCACTTGTTTTCATCAATAATGGCCCATAAACGGAACTCACCCAGACACCTAGATGTGACTCAGTTCACAAAATTTACTATACAGGGGTCATGTCTTACATGAGAACATACTACTGAAACCCAACATCTGGAAAAAGCAAATACTCTATACAAGATGAAGTAAAACGTGAAGTATAAACAGGGGCTGCATTGCTGACATGGATTAACATAATGGTTTTTATAGTCATTTTTGAGAAATAGATCATTGTTTTTGCTGGTAAGGTTAAATTCATGAATACAGAACCTGGTAAGGACCTGCTTTTACGTCAGTTTTTAATTACTGAGACCCAACAGGACCTGCCCAACTGAATGCCCTGGCTGCACCCTGCTCATACAGTCACATGTTGCTGTGCATTCATACAGGCACACTGCTCACCCGGCATTCACACAGGGACACTGCTCACCCGGCATTCACACAGGCACACTGCTCACACAGCATTCACACAGGCACACTGCTCAACTGGTATTCACACTCCTCACCCGACATTCACACAGGCACACTGCTCACCCGGCATTCACACAGGCTCTCTGCTCATCCGGCATTCACACAGGCACACTGCTCACGCTACACTCACACACACACACGTGCCTAGGGCTTTAGTGGGCTGGGTCCTGTCAGGGCTGAGCACCAACAGTTTTTAACAAGCATTTGCAATGCAATAGGTCTTGCATTTGCTTGAATTAGAGCTATTGAAATTGTAAATTCTTAACTGGACTTTTCTTGCCACATAAATTGGTCAACCCTAACTCATAATTCCATCTTTTCCTGACATATAATTCCAGTGGCCTTGCATGTAACTAAAGAACTTTCATTTAGCTTCTTCCTCTATCTACAGCAAAAAAATTAAATGTTGTAATTTAGCATCCTAATTTAAATCGACCATGCTCATTCCAATGGAATACCACTTTCACTAACCCACCATTAGAGTTGCTGGCTGGCTAACACAATTTCCCCCAGACCCAGAGATTATGCAGACAGAAAGAGTGTTTTGAAGGTGCTCTCATGGCTTATTATTTTGGAATCCCCACTAATATAGTGTCAGGACCCAGATATGATGTAGAAAGAAACAGCATATTGTGGTCAATGTTTTGAAAGTGGTCCCATTGTCCTAGGACCACCATAGGCTGAGGTATGAGCAAAAATGTTTTCTAAAAGTAATGCCCTGTAAAGAATTATGGGACAAGTTTCCATGCCATGTAACACAAATATTTGAATATGTTGCTATGACTGTAATGCTTAGAATAGGCCATAGAGGACACCACAATGAAAATAACATTTGTAAGAAACATAGGGCCAGATGTATCAAACGTTTTTGCATTCGCAAACGGTGCGAATCACAGAAATCGGCCGTTTGCAAATGCAAAAACTTGTTTTGCAATTTATGAAAGGCATTCGCAGGCCAAAAACAAGGAATCGCTAAAATTGAGAATTTTTGCGAAGCGACATGGTTTTGCGTGTCGCAATCTGCGTATCGCAATTTGCGATATGAAAAACCAAATCGCTATTTGCATCCCGCAAATTGTGAGCCCGAATAGCGACTCGCAAATACAGAATCTTTATTTTTTGTCGCAAATTGCGATACGTAGAATGCAACACACAAAACCATGTTGCAATTCGATGCATCAAAAAATCGCAAATTGCGAATATTCACAGAATGGCCTTTTGCACATGCAATTTACCACCGATTGAAACCAGGTGGTAACCAGGTGCAACCTATATAAAGAGGCACAGAATGCCTCAGCCTCTTTTCCACAATGGCTGCACTCTACGTCATGGCGAGAAGAATGAGGATCTTGGCAGGTTTGAGGAGAGGGAGGAGGAGACAGGAGCGCATTTTCAGAGTGCGCATTACCCTTTTTGACCAGACTGAGGAGGACATTTTTGATAAGTACAGGTTGAGCTCAGCCATGATTCTTGACCTGATAGCTGAGCTACAACCCATACTGCAGCGCACAACACACAGGACCAATAGCATACCCACCCATGTGCAGGTATTATGCTCCTGCACCTACTTGCCTCAGGGAGCTATCAAGGGGTCATAGCAGCAGCTGGAGGGGTATCACAGAGTGCCCTCTCTAGATTTTTCAATGTATTTCTAAATGCCATGCTGAGCAGGATCCACCAGTACATCAGATTCCCCCACACCCCACAGGAAATACAGCAGACAAAAAATTTATTTCTACCAGATAGCACAGTTTCCCCATGTCCTAGGTGCTATAGATAGGACACATGTTGCAATCTGTCCACCATCGACCACAGAGTATGTGTACCGCAACCGTAAATACCAACATTCGATGAACATACAGGTGATATACAATGCCTCCTACATCATAACTGATCTTGTGGCCAGGTACCCAGGGAGCACACATGATTTGTACATCTTTCGCCACAGCGGGACTCACACAAGACTGCTAGCAGGGGAATTTGGTGAAGGATATCTACTAGGTAATTTCCAACTTTACAATGTTGCATTGATGGCAGTGTGACGTCAGATGGCACAGCTACTCATTATACCCTCTGTTCCTTCCAGAAGACAGTGCCCACGCAGTGTGCACCTACATGATGACACCCTACCTAAATCCTGCAACACCAGCAGAGCGGATATACAATTCAGCACACAGGGCAACTCGCAATGTGGTGGAGCGCACCTTTGGCCTGCTGAAGAGTCCCTTTTAGTGCATCAACAAAAGTGGAAGGGCACTACAGTACTGCCTGGACACGACCTGTAGAATAGTGGCCACATGTGCGATCTTGCACAATATAGCTACCACCAGGGGCATACCTGTGGAAATATCAGAGCCAGACTCAGATGAAGATGATGATCCCATACCACCGCTACAGCCAGCAGACAGGACCAGTGCAGCAGAGGGCAGGCAAAGGCATGCTGACATCACGCACAACCATTTCAGATGTAAGTAATGACAGCACCACCTCACTGACATGTATTCCAGTAGTTAGCATCTTATTACCTTGACTTCAGGTAACATAAGTGTCACTAGGACAAAGCAATACACATGAGGCAGACATGAGCCATTAACAGTGTCACACTATTATCATTATAGTTTTACTGTATTGCTACATGTGAAGGTAGTCCCCTGTAGCCCTCAATGTCACTTCTTACGACTTGAGTGCGCAGTTGCCTCGCCTGCACCTCTTGTATCAGGCTCACAGGCAGTACTGTGCCTGGCACTGTGACGCCTAGGATCCATCACGGGGACTGCAAGACTGCTGAGGCTAGATGACTCCTCAGTATCCCCAACATCCAGTTCACTGGGTGTAGCACTGCGTGCTATCAGCATAGCACCCAGAACATTGGTTATTTGCACCAATCCCTGGGCAACGTCCCAAATGCTATGTGCTGCCTCCACATGTGCGGCCACAGCACGCCAGAATATCAGGGCAATTGATGTAGCAAGACGATTTACAGATCTGCAAAAGCCATTGAACATTGCCCTGAATTGCCGTTCGCGCCTGCGGTGGCTAACACACTCCTGCCTGATCTCAGTACAGAGTTCCCTAATGGCATTTATCAGTTCCTTGGTGTTATCAGCTGCTGTTTGCTGCCCCTCATGCAGCTTGCAGATGTTTACATTCAGAGACTCCAACTGCTTGTGCAGTCCCCCATATTGGCATTGTGTGACTGCAACTGCCTGTACATTGCCCTCATGTTTTTGCATTGCAGGCGCTGCACTTTGAGCATGGACGCTTCAAGGCCACCAAAGAATGATGGACCCTCACCTTCATCTGTGTGTGCCTGCATCGTGAGGCCTCCTGGGGGGAGTTGAGTGACGCTGGGGCAGGGACTGCTGCCTTCCTGTGGATCTAGCTTCTGGGGGTGGTCTTCATCTGGCATTTCATCTGAGTCCAGGTTCAGCTCGTGGAGAGGCAACACCCTTGCCCTGCGTCTGATTGGTGCTATACACAATGACTCGCTGGTGTTTGAGTCAGACAGAGGCTGTGTTTCTGCATCCCCCACATTGGCACATTCTGCTGCTGCTGGGCCTGAGCCATCTGCAACGACAATGTGCAGCATGTCATTTATGTATGTATCACCAAATGTGGCACAATGGTAATAAATGTCCACTTACATCGTATCACTATGAACTGTGTGCTTTGTTCTTCTGTGTGTCGGTATACTTAATTGCTATCTATGTGCTATTTTCAGCTCAGGGTTGTGGAATACCACTCCAATAAGGCATTGTTGTGCCACGTGTAAGATGTGGAATGGACTACTTATCACAATGCTTTGCACTAATTGCTATTTCCTAGGGGGCATTTGTACATGCACCTATGGGGATATACATCATTATTGGACTTACCTTTACTGGTGCTGGGTGTGCCAGAAGTGTCAATGTCAGTGACCCCACTGACAGCTTCTGGAAGCAGTGTGGTCTCCACCAGGTCTTCCATGGGGTGGAGGGTGTCTGGGCGGATGGTCCACCTCCTGTGCTCCTTGCCTCCTTTAGCCTGCTGGCCACCCTCTCCATGGCATGGGAACGCAGGTCGTACCACCTCTTGTGTATCTCTTCCACTGAGCGCTGCGCAACCCCCACTGCGCAGATTTTGGTCTGGATGTCAGCCCAAGGTTTCCGCTTCTCACTCTCTGGTACCTGGAGTGAGCTCTTCCCAAAGATCCGGTCATGGCTCCTGACCACCTCGTCAGTGAGCACCTCCAATCCTTGCTCACTGAATTTCAGCTTCCTCTTCCTCTCTCCCTTCTCCTTCCCATTGCCAGCATTGGCCATGTTGGTGTTAGGTCATGGCTTGCTCACACACTTGCTCCCTGGGGCTGGTCTGTGACTCTCTGACCGCTCGTGTGGGTGTGGTACCTGGAAACAGCATGGGCTGACTCAATTCCTGCTTGTGATGTCATCAGGCTGTACCAGGTAACCGTTTTCGCAATTTGCGATTTTCAAATACCGAATCGCAAATATTTTTTGCGATTCGGTATTTGGACGTCGCAAATTGCATTAGCGATTTTTAAGAAATCACTATTTCCGACTCGCAATTTTGTTACATCACATTTTGCGTGCTGGAAATAGCGATTTCTTAAAATGCGCTATTAGGGACTCGCAAAGCAAAATCTTCATACATCTGGCCCATAGTCATGTAACTATATAGTTAGCCACTAGATAGCATAACCACATAAAAAGAAATTGGCAATAAATAATGCAGTCAGTGTAACCATATATTTAGCCCCTAGAGGTTATAGTGCATTACATATAGTTAAGGGTAGCAAGCCTATAACAATGATATTACAAACAAGGCCTTTAAAACACAAGCTACTCCCAGCTGTAAAACAAAAGTTCCAGCCATAAGAGAGCATAAACAGACACCGAATGGGTGGAGGGGTTATTATTTTGGGGTGCCCACTAACCTAGTGTGTGGATCCAATTATGATATAGACAGAAAGAGCATGTTGTCATGAATGTTTTGGCGATGGTCCCATTGTCCTAGGACCAACACAGGCTGAGTTATGAGCAAAAATGTTTTGTAAAAGTGAGCTCCAATACAGACACGACAACATTTCTCTCCTTCATCCACACAGTCTAGTTCCTTTCTTCTGTGTTACATCCAGAAGGGGCCGCATGAAAATAGGGTGTAATGAAATTAACCCAGGACTTTTCTGTCAAGTAGGAGTTTACTGTTCTCCAAAATCTTGGGCAGTTGTTACTGTTTATGTCATGGAGAAGCTTGGCCCAGAATGTCTCTTTGGCTTCCCTCTTTACTTGCCATGTTATTTTTTTCTTACTTGCTTTTAATTCCCTCAGTTCCTTTAGAATAAATTTGTTTGGACCAGGTAGACCAAGCCTCCTTAGTGCTCGGTTTATTGATTTTTTTAGCTCTTGAATTTGTCTGTTATGTGAGATAAGGAGCACAGCAGGGGGTGTAATTTTAATTGTGGCGAAGTTCTCGTTGTAAGTTCTTCCTCTTGAAGTTATTCAAGGTCTTTTGATGATAAATTAGTTTTGCCCAAAAATCCTATGAAGTTTTCCCAGCTGGTTGTTGCTTTTGAACCACCAGTACGCTGTTCTTCCCGGAGTTGCTTTGCAGCAGCCAACAGTTGGTCTGGGTGTCGTGTTTTACACTTGATTCTTTTGGCATTTACTGACTATGATTTTACAGACCAGGGGAAGAGTTATGAAGGTATAATCTATTGAAGTGCTGACTGATATGTTGTGAAAGGAGGCTGCTGGGGGGCAATCCCCTGAAAAGTGCCCATTTAGGGTGCAGAGACTTAGATGTTCCAGATCCGTCTGCAGATTTTGCGCTAATTTTGTTGGCTTCCCCCATTTCCCGCTTTCCTGCTGTGGAATATTCCATATGGAAAATAGCTCATCCAGGAATAATTAATCTGCTGAGCCCAGCAGGTGCCATTATAAGCCCACTGATGAAGTTAAGTTTGGCATGGCCCCTTCTGTTAGTAGCCTTGTTAGTTTCTCTCACAGTTTTGTTCCATTGATCTTGCCACGTGGGTGCAGGGTGCAGGTACACACTTATGAGCACTAGTTGTAGAATGCCATTGTCACCTCTTATTTCCACTCTGGTTGCTAACATGGCATTTGTTGAGGTTGTCTGCCTGTCAAGTACCTTGGCTGCACAAATACTTTTTGTTGAGGTATATAGAGACAGGCCGCCTTTTGAGTGACCACATTTTACACTTTTTAAACCCTGGAAGATGGTGGGTAGTGAAACCTAGTTGATGGAATGGTTGTTCTAACCAGATTTCTTGTAGCAGTATGAGGTTGAAGTTTTTGAAGTACTGAAGCAGTTGAGTGTCCATTGTTTTTACTACCAAAGCTGTTGTCGTTCCAGGAGCATAGTCGCAGCATGGTGCTCTTTGTTTGCATGGTTCCTCTTTTGAGTCAGGCGCTATTGTCGCGAGTCTTGAGAGTTTGTGCTAACTAGCCCCAATGGTCAGTAGTTGAGATGCCATTCCTGGTTTTAGTCATCCTCCAAGTGTTGCAGGCCTCTTTTGGCCTTGGAGTTGTACTGCGAGCCCCTCTGAGAACCAATTGTGTCCTCGTTGTAGTATATCTTTGACTTGGATTTGTCTACTGTCTGCAGTTTGAGAGCAGGGGTTCTGGGTAGCCAGCCTTTTGGAGGGACATCATTTTAATCTCCCAGGCATTTAATTGTTCTTGCTCGTCCATGATCCTCTGTGGGAATACTGGCGATGCCCAGGTCGCCACTGTCATCTCATTCTGTGATAGATGTCTGTACTCTTTAAATTCAATTGCTTCCAAGTCGCAGGATCTCAAATCTGCAAGTCTGCTGATTGATGTTAGCAATCGGATAATGTTCCCTCTGTTGAGGAGGTCCCCCTGGCCTCAAGACACGTACTCTGGGATGAACAGGATGGCTCTGGATTCTGGCTGCAGGTTGCTAACAGTGTTGGCTTTGTATGTCAATACTTCCTCTTCAGCAAGGTTGGCGGCCATCCCTGCCCAGATTCAAAGGCTTCTCTTGTAGTTAGAGTTGGCCTTCAGGGTTGCCTTGGTGTGGCTGCTAACGCGTCTTCTGTTCTATTTGTTTTTGGACGTTTTGACTATTCTCAACCCTGCTCCCGTGGGTCTCCTCTGTTACTTCAGGGTTTGCCCTTGACTGATTTGGATCATTCTGTGTACAGTTATCTTCACTTTTGCTGGTTCCTTCACTGGCTTCCTCCTCTGCTTTGCAACCTGTCTCCACTGTTGAGGGGCCTGTGTGGACGAATGCTGTAATATTGGTCACCTTGCTCCTGCCCTTCCTCTTCTGTCTTTGGCGTTGCTTTGAGGTGCATGCTGCTAATGGCCTGGCCCCTACCTTCAGGGACAGTTCTAACTTGAAGGGTTCCATTCTGGGTGCCAGTCTGTCCATGCCACCGGACAGAAGCTGCCCACTCTCTTGGTTAATAATGTCCACGTGTATCTGTGTGCCCTCGTTCATCTTATGACCCTATTTCTGGAGGTGACTTCTTTAATGTTGGACAGAAGTTCCCCCTTTACAGCTGGGAGTGTTGATAGTTTGTTGATTATTCAGTTGCAATTGCAGCATGCTTGTGTTGGCTGCGTTTCAGCGTGGGCTCTTCTGACCAGACTGTTCAGATCAGACAGCTTGGTGTCGACGTTTGAAATAAGTATAGCCATGCAATTAAACAGTGATAGCTGCAAGTCTATTTTGTCAGATTCATATTGCATTGCATTAGTGGACCATTGCATAGTGTTTAACAGCGAGGACCATATGTTGTCTGTCCCTTCCTTTTCGTCCATTGTGTTCGTGGCTCCTTGCAGCTTGCTGTCGTTCCCCAGAGTTACCTCCAGTGTCTACGAAGCCACTAGTTCTTCCCACTCTTTTCTTGTCAAATATGATACATTTGATGCATCATTTGAGGACTCGGCGTCAGTCCTCTCTTGCTTCCCTAACGGGAGATTTTTGTCATTGGCACTGCATGCTGGTTTCTCCACTTCTGCTGTGGATGATATAGATGCATGGCATTTTAGTAAATCTGGCCTGGTGGTGTTTGGGCCTGATAA